>NC_071633.1:15630625-16243750 GCF_014839835.1 Dryobates pubescens
AGCAAGCAAGCTCTGCACACTACATCTAGCAGTGACTTTTTCCTGAAGCTTTCAAAAAACCTGTCTGAATCTCTAGCACACCCACAAGTACCAAATTTGCACCCAGAGGATTAGGAGAATAGGTATCATCCTAAACAAATTCATGCACACAACACATATCACCCATGGTCATTGATCTTCTGCTCACTGCTATTCAAACCCAGCATCACATATTCAACCCTTTTAGAAAAGATGGTCCAAATGGCTTTATGATACTTCAGCAATTGACAACACCAGTCAAAGTGTTCACCTGATGAGAGATAAGGGAGACCACAATGTCCCTGTACCTTAAGCAAGTTGCTGTACCTGAACGTTGAGTTTGTGTCAAAACCAAGAGCTCCCGTTAAACACACACAGCTGTGCCCACAGGTCAGCACTGCTATAAAAATTCTGTCTAGCTGTTACACCCATGAGCACAGCAGTAAAACACAGAATGAAAGTAGTTAGGACACAGAATCACAAAGAAAATGCATTTTTTTCTTAATATGTCCACCTCTTAAAATCGTAAATATTTAGGACAGCTACTCTTGACCTTCAATCAGGGTTGGATTGTTACTTCATATTATATCAGTCTTGGAGCTGCAAGCAAGGCTTTGAGCCCCAGGGAAACAACTGATGAAAGGCTGCTCCTGCCCCAAACAGGTCAGGAGTCAGGTTACATGCGGCAGATCGCTAAGCAAGGAAGAGCTAAGAGGAAAAAAGACAAATCAAGAACATACAGAACCACTTACTGTAATTCGAGCTGGTCACACATCAGGAGTCTTACAATGCAAAAGCTCGAATCTGACTTTTAACATGCAAATTATTAGTACTAGCTGTTTAAAATCACAAATCAAGTCGGTTCTGTACCATTATGGGAGAAGTCTGAAAAGAGCCAAAAAAAGAATTACTGTGCCTGAGCTCCACAGTGAGAATTACAACAATGCTGTCACCTTCCAGAGACGTTCAAGACCCTTGCCTTTCTGGAATATGATGGCTCTCCCACTAAGCAGTAGCACACATACATCGAAGCATACACACACTCTGCATCTCTTCTGGCCTTATTCTGTTCAGGATGCTTTAGTACAAATCAACTCTTCAGTCTGTAAGTTTCACTGGCATGTTTTGTTTGCAGGGAGTTTCAAATACCCTCAAAAGCAGAAACACTTTATATCTGAAAACTAAAAATAAACTCTTTAAAGTGTCAGCTTAAACAAGAACTCGTGTCCTATCACAGGTCGGATCTCGGGTCTCCTCAGTCACACCCTGCCGCGCTCTGCACAGGATAAGAAGCGAACCAAAAGAGAACTTCAAAGGTCGATTCTGTCATGCATTTTTAAAAAAGCTACAATTCAAAAAGCCTCTTACACAAAAGCCTACAGTGCTCCAGCCTCCACTGCCTCTTCTGCCTTTTGACAGGCATCCCACGGTACAGAGCAATCTGGTTAGACAACCAGCAAGCAATAAACCCTAGGAAGACTCCCTGACTTTTGGCAAGGTTTTATTCACGGACAATTGCAAAGTAAATCCAAGCAAGGGGAATCCTTTAACATAGTCTGTCCGGCAAATTTACTCATTTTTGTTCTAGAAACAGACATTTCCTAATTTGTACTTCAGCTTCATTCCCTTTGTTGAGCTAACTTAACTTCCCCCTCTCATCTCTTCTGCTGACAAGCCCAGAACAGAGCTAAATGGCTGATCTTTTCAGGCAGAGGCAGAAAGTCAGAACAGAACTCCTTTTTTTATCCTGGGCTGCAAATAATGTAATTGCTCTTTCTGCAGCAACATCTGCCTGTCCAGATACTGAGAAAGCAGATACTGGAAAGCATCTGCTACATAATGGAATTTTAAGATCCAGAAAACAAAATGAATGCTAGTAAATAACGATTTTGCCCTTTTCTCTCCCCTGTCCCCTCCCTCCACCCCCCTTTTTTTAAAGCATGAGCTATGTAACAAAACCCAGCTCTTCCATTTCCAAACAGCTGAGGTACTTAGAAGTTGAATGCATTTAATTGCTTTTCTGCTTTGTACTTTAGCAATACTAATATCAAAAGATGCATGCTATAATCATTCAGATTTGTATTCTTGTGTATTGTACCATTTATCACACTAAATTGCTACTAAATTGATGTTCTTACTATTTAAAGACTCTTGTTCTAGTTTTACAGGCATGACATCCAGTTGGCAACTCTTGCTGCAGTGGAGTGACAAACACTTCAAACACTTTATTTCTTAAACCACAACAACAAGGCTAAATGAAGTAAAAAAAACTCCAAACCAACGCAAAAATGCTACAAAGAATAATGCCTATTCAATTAAAAGAGGGATTAAACAAGTAAACATCATATGTATACCTTCCTGCACATACCTACTGAAAACACTAGGACTCAATATATGCAGATGTAAAGTAAGAGTTCTGGTGTCCATTTTATTGGCATTCAAGTCAACAGGCTAAATTGTCTCTCTCTCAGTGGGCACATAGTGAGCCCCTGAACAACCCTTGACTTCAGATATAAAACCCTAATTCAAATAGATCAATGAAAACATAGGCAAAAGCACTCCATTCTGCTACTCCAAAGAAACAAACTGGAAAACAAGTGTAGGGCAAGCAGAGGATAAAAACATTCATACTTCAAATACCACACATAGTAAAACTCAGCACCTCGTCATGTACCACACTTCTGCTGCAATCAACGGGAGCTCTGAGTCTATCCAAGACTTGAACTTGATTCATTCACTGGGTAATTTACAGAGGGAAGCTATCCCAACCTGCCCAACGTAACACTGTGATTAAACCAAGAAACTGCTTCCTCACTGTGTACACAACACTTATGAAATAAAAAGAGGGTAATGCAGCCACATTTCTTTTCAATCAGTAATTTATTGCTCTAACAGAAGCACTGAATCCGGTCCTCAGCTGTAAATCTTTGTTATTCAGGTGGCAGCCAGAGGAGCTGGATCCAAACGTCAGAAACTCCGCAAGTAACACTGTAACACCAAGGCATAACCTACTACATACCTTTTGCCTTCGCAAGTAAAAGGTAGCAGTCAGTCTCAGCAAATGCTAATTGCATAACAAGACAATCATATGTAAAGTTTGAAAAAAAATAAAATCCTATTAATTACAAATAAGCTCAATGGGCAGATGTGAAGCCTCTTCTCTTCCCCCCATAACTCCACCAAAATCCAGCTGCACATAAGTCTCCAGCCTCCCAACACTTCATTGCCTACAACGCAACTATCCTGCTCTCAGCACTGCCATCTAGTAGCAAGTAGCAGCGTACCACAGGCTGCCTGTCACATCATTTCAAAGGCAGCAATATTCCCGGAAAGCATCGCAAAGCTGTTGCTGCTAAAATTCTAACTGCAGCCCGTAGTTAACTACCGACTCTACCGGCTTGTAAGCAGCCTCCCCCAACCCTCCTCAGTCCTTCCCTTGCGACACTGGCTAAGCGCACACACCAGCGTCTGTTTCGCCTATCTTGGCGTATTCTTTGCGGAGGAAACCAGAGAAAACTGACGCTGCGAGCCCCCAGCCCTGTGCCTGCCGCCGCCCCTCCCCGGACCCCGCGGGCAAAAGAGGGGAGCGGGCGCCTCGGGGCCGCCCGCAGCGCTCCTCGCAGGTTCGCGGGCGGCTGCGTGGAGGCAGCGGTAGCGGACATGCACCGCCGGCTGTCCCCCCTCCCCAGCCCCTGGCTCTGGCCTGGCAGCCCCTCTGCTAAGCTGATGCTGCTTGCCCACCTCCGAGAACCGGCCCTCCCCGGGGGACCGGGATGCTGCTGTTGCATCTCTTTCTGTGCTGCAGGACAAGATGGAAAGCGGCTACAGAAAAAGCCAGGCAAAGGACCTGTACCGCTCTGTACGCCGCCCCCGCCGCCAGCCCAAAGCGCAGTTCCCTGCGTGCAGCCGCCCCACGCAGCCCCAGGAGCGGGAGCCGCAGCACGGCACAATCTTACCTCCCTTTCCTGGCTCCGGAGATCCGCTGCCTACCGTGCCCGCCTCCACCTGCGCCGTCCCTCCCAGCCCCGCACTCAGGTGCGGAGGGAGCACAAAGGCACAGCCGCCCGCTGCGGCGTGGCGGGGGGCAGTGGGCCCTCCCTCACACGCCGCGCCTCTCCCCAACCGAGCCCCCAGCCCCACTGCGCACTGCACCGGCGCCCCCGCTCCTCTCTCCTCAGTCGCTTCCCCCCGGGCCCCGAAACCGTTACGGCCGTTAAAACAGCTACAACTTGCCTCGCGCCTCTCCTCGAAGCACCCTCACAGCACTGACCCCCAGGGGTGCGGTTGCTACTGGGACAATCAAGCGCCCCTCAGCCCCGGGCAGTTCCCCAGTCCCGGGGAGAGCTGAGGTGGAGCCGCCGTCCCGCGGACCCCCCCACCCTCACCCGCCATTGACACACACCGGGCTCGCCCTGCGGCGGGGGGCAGCCGGTTCCCCTCCGCTGGCGCACCGCCCCCGCAGCCCCCGTCAGACACGTACACGCAGCCCGGCCTCCCCTCCGCCAGAGGCATGGACCCCTCCGCTCGGCGTTCCCGCCAGACAGAGAGGCCGCCGGGCCCCGCAGCCGCCGAGTGGGTGTGTGAGGAGGGGGCACAGGTGATGAGCGGCCAAGAGAGGAGCCGCTTCCCCCTGAGGTGGGAAGGTCTGTGGTGCAAACCCCCTCCCGCCTTCCCCGCACCCAGTCTCTGCAGATGCCCCCGGGAAGGGCTGCGAGGCTGGCAGCGACAACAGCCGCCCCCTCCCCCGGGAAAGCTGTTCTCCCTCCTTCTCCCTTGCTCGCCTTCTTTTCAGCTCGGCCGCTTGACTGACAGGGAGCCTTCCAGCGGCCGCCCACGCGCGCTCCCGTTTCCCCTCATTCGGAGCGGGAGATGGCGAAGGAGAAAGCATGAATGAAACAGCCAGGCAGCGAGCGGGAGCGCCCGGCCCCGGGAGAGCCGGAGCCGCCGCCGCAGTGAGGCCCCTGGGGCGGCAGAGGCGCGCCGGTAGGCCCAGGTGGGTAGGGCGGCGTGCCCCCAGCCTCTGCCGTGGGCTGCGGGTTCCTGAGCTGGGGGAGCCGGCGGCTGCAGGCAGCCAGCCAGTGGCACCCCCTAGTCTCTCTTTTCAGTGGGGCTGAGAGGCCATTTTAAAACAGAGCTGTCCCTGCTCACAGGTTTGTGTCTTCAACTCACTCCCCGGATGCCCGGGGCGGCATTTGAAGGGTGCTTACAGCACGTGGGTCTCCAGAGTGTGGTTGACTGTGTTGAGGTGCATGAAGAGCATGCCTCTCATCAGTTGAAGTTCGTGTGAAAAGTCCTAGAGCAGAAGGTGAAAGGTTGATGCCCTCGCAAACCAGAGCCATCACCACAGCCTTACATGTAGGCAGCATGGCTGATTGCTCATCTGGAAACCTGCTTTGCTCCACCAAAGGCAACCCTTTGTATACTGATACAAATTCCTGTACCTAATTCCTGAGCTAGGACTCCTATCCAAAAGTAACAGGTGAGGAAAAGATGTGTTAAGGATTGTTTGAAGCCCACTTGGCTTTCCCAGTGATTACTTGGTACTGTGAGGTAGCCTTGTAATGCTTTTGTTCCTCAAATCAGTTATGCCTAAGAAGTTCTGACTTTGTTAAACATGTACTAAACCTCTGGCTGGAGATGGGAGCTTTTCCCAGTGCTTTGGGGTGAACATGGTTGAGTTTGATTTGTGACATTATCACTGCTAGCCTAACTTACTGGGCAGTCAAAGGATCAAGTCATGGGGGCCTCTTCAGTCAGTGGAACTGACTCAGTAGCCACTCGGCCAAAGTCAGTAACTCCCCAAAGGTACTTAATATTTTATGTATTTTCCTAATTTTAATTATTGGAACCTGATTGGAAAGCCAGTATTATTCATCTATCTAATCTCTCCTTCAGCTCAAATTGAAGAGGGTATTTTCTACTTCTGAATGTGTGTGGAGTATTTTGTTAACTGCTGTGAGATACATTGCCGCACTTGAGACGTATCTGCATTTGCAGTTACATAATCAATAAACATGGGGGTTTGTCCCATGAATCCAGAATCAAAATCTGAGCTGTGTTAAATCGGTATGCCTCCACAAATTTAATGCCTGCCAGAAGATGTATACCAGCTAAAATTTTAGACTCTGCATTTAAAAAGCTGCTTTGGATTCATATGATGAAAAGCGTCATAGTAACTTCATTTATTTCAATCTTACGTTCCCGAAAACTCAGTGCACAATAAAACACCATCAGATACTTTGCTGTAGAATAACAAATGTAAGATTATAAGTTAGATGGGTCAGTGTAATCCTTTATGTATTCGTTTTATGAGGTTCTTGTGTTTGTGCTGATAGTTCAGCATGACTCACCTACAGTACATATCACTGCCACAGCTGTTGTAAACCTTCTTCTGAGTCAGAGAATGACTTTATGACCCAGAATTCTGGCAGTGAGTACTATCCTAGTGATTTTCCCAATTAAGAGAGAATTGCAAGTTGGTATCAGTGCAGGGTGAGTCAGAGTTTGATGTAAGAGGCAAAACTGGACTTGTCAGTTACTACTGGACTAGCTCAGTATTACCATCCCTTCAGAAGTCAGTGGCATGAAAACCTGGAATGAGTCTGTGACAGGAACTCCTCATAGAGTTCAGAAGGTCTGCTGTGGACCAGGGATTGTGTTTCCTCAGTCCTAAATGTTGCTTGCTGCTACTGTACCAGCTATCTGCTGCTTGTTGCTGTGGGGTGCACAGTGGCAGGGGGATAGGGCAGCAGCTAAATCACTGCGAGGCAGCAGAGCTTCTTGACTTTGTTTTGAGAAACCATTTCCCTGGTGAAGGGTACTGAGGGGAAATCACTGGGGAACACAGAAATCACTCGCCTGCAAAAGTGAAGATGACTTGAAGTGCGAGACTGGGGTGAAGTTAACATCAGACATGAGGATGAGGGTGAAGATGAGAGATTCAGTGACCACTCAGCTGGGAGTTGCCAGGGAGTTCTGTGTTGAACAGGATAAGAGAAGGCAAAGGGAGAATCATAGTGCTGTCTTCACCTGCTGAATATTGAGTAATAAAGATAGGCTCAGACTCTGCATAGCAAAAGAAGTTGTAGGAAAAAGGTGGTGTAGCAAGAGCTACATTCTGACCAGATGTAGGGAAATGGTGACTGCTCTCACTTTCACAGTAAGCATGTTTAAAAACTGGCACAGGCTGCCCACAGAGAGTACATTCATACTTGGCTGTATTCAGAACTCAGCTGGACAACAGCCTGAGCAACCTCATTTAACTTCCAAGATGGTCCTACTATTAGCATGAACTGGACCAGATGCCTGTTCAACCTGAATTATTCTATGGTTTTAGAGAGAGCCTTTGCAGTTAGTCTTTCACAGTGACTCTATCCTGCTTTCCAAAGAGTAAGCAGGAAGAACTGTATGAAACAGTGGGGTAGAAAAAGGCAGGTAGTAGGTACTAAAAAGGGGCTACGATAGAAACTTTATGGCCAGAAGCTTTAGGAAGAGCCTATGCAGTGGATTCTGGTTAGAGGAGGAAGGAAATGTGTGTGAACCATCTGCAATCAGGTTGGTGTGGAAACATTTTGTTAAGCAGGCACAATGCAGGGAGCTTTGTATGAAATGCCTGCTTAGGTGTGGCCCCTTTGCTTTGTAGTACCCTCCATGTCTTCCCATCTGACCACTTATATCTGTATGCACAATATAAACCAACATAGCTTCATTAAAGTGAACAGAGCCACACCATGTTTGTTTTGGTTAAATATGAAATTAAAATTAGAGGGTTGTTTTCATGCAGTAAACTTGGTAGGAGCATAAGGGAGAAATGTGACTTAAAATAGCATTTGGGAAATATATATAGCAAAATGAACAAACAATATGCAGTGAGTCATGTCCAGCGGTTCTTGCAATAACAGAAAGAGGAGCTGCTCTGAGGAAACTAACTGGTGAGAGCTTTTGCTTATGTGAAGCTGGGGCTATCCTCTGGGTAGAGCATTTTGGCCGTGCCTGTTTGCCCTGTGGCAATGGGGTGGTTAGCCCAGGGGCAAGTGGCACTTAGTGTTCACAGCAATTGGTCTGGTGGTAACAGAATCTGAACTAATTTCTGAATTGGGAGCACTCATGAAGGTGAATCGTGCCGGTTGGGTCACAGTATTGTCTGGAGTCATGGTGTCTGCTTCAGCCCTCCTGTCCTGCAACAGGTTGAGTATGAACCATCCCTGCACTTAACTGCCCCCTGGAGGCAGTGGATCTCTGTGCGGGTATAAAGCACTGAGCTCTGCTGAGTGCAGGACTGGGCCGGAGACAGTTGTGCATTGGGGGACCCTGTAGCACAGTTCAGGAAACTTGATTTAAAATCGGCTTTGTCTAGCAAGCAAAGACCAAGATCTGCCATTTTACACATGGCCAAAGGATATAGTGGAGTATATCCTAGGGACATGACAAATACCAGTGTCTTAGGGGAATCTGCTGCAGCACAGTTATCCTCTTACCTGGCTGCTGTGCAGACTTGTCTCATAAGGCAGTGGCACTGCTGCCCTGAAGCAAAACTAACTGTGCTAAGGTGGAAGGGAGCTGCACGGGGCAGCTTTGCTTTTACAGGTTTTGAAACCTGAGTGAAGCAGGGTAGAATTGGCCAGGCTGGGTGGCAGCAGTTTGGCCATTTCTATTAAATATAAAACTCAACACACAGCAGAGAGAAGGGACTCTGATGACACTATTTCAGCTTTGTTCTCATGGTAACCATTATGTCATCAGGATACCATGGTTACTATAATACTCCTTACATTTCAAATGTTAAAAAAGGCAGAAGAAGAAAAAACTTTTTGCAAAGTTGAGAAAGAGATGTGTTGATTCAGAATTAAGCAATCATAAGGAAGGATTAACAGCAGTTGCTAATAATTCATGGAAAAGCCATTTTGAAACCATGAAGAACTGTTTTAATTAGTAATTGCCGCTTCTGCTGCTGTCCCTGTCACCATATGGTGCATGTCCTGGGGTTTCCCCTCTCTCAGCAGCTATTTTGATACACACACACTGCAGAGGGCTAACATGGTCTTGTGCAAAGCTTGGGAATGGTAATTTGTGCTTGAGGTAAAACCTTCAATTTGCACAAAAGTAAAAAAGAAAAATAAAAATCCAGATGTTTGAGGTTGGGACCCTGAGGTTATACCACTTTAAAAGTTCAGGAAAAGCAAAAGAGAAGGTTTGGCTTGGATGCTTTAAAGATGCCAAAGCATATGGCTCAGAGGAAGTCGGAGAGGCAGCTTGCTATTTCGTATTTGAGGACAAAAAAAGTACGTTGAAGGCAGTGTGTTTTCAGGGGATCATGTCTGCAGACCTCTCTACAGCTGCAGCATGAAAGTTACCTTTGCTGAAGGAGAGAACTTGAGCTCTGATACAGTGAGAGTGTGCAGTTTGGAAAGTGGTCTGATGATGGCTGTTTTCATTTGGTCATTACATGGTCTGATAATTACCATTTTTTGAAGTGGAAGAGCTTTAGACCATATTGTGACTGTTTCTGGAGTATGAGAAGGAACAAAAATAAACCAGGCAATACATATATTTTCAAAAGCATCTGGTGGTGTTCCTGGCACCTTCGGTATTAGCAACTGCTCAAACTGGTGGGCATTGTCAGTATCAGGTCCTGGAACATAGTCCACAAATACAGCACATTTCAGCTTCACTTTTGGAACTCTGGTGAGTTCAGGGTTGCTCAGTTAGTGCAGGGCTCAATTGGAAAACAAAAAGATTAATGAAATATTAGTTACTAAGATTTGAAGGGGAAATTCTAAAATCAAAATAACTGTAAGCTTCTGTATATGCTTCACCTTATCAACTGTATGTTCTTCCTCATTTTTCCCCTGATATTTGTTACCACTGATTAAAGTATCTTCTTCCAAATTGGATAGTAAATTCCTGAGGCCAGGAGTGTAGTTTTCTACACCAGCTCCACAGGTCTTCCTCATAAGAAAGCAGGTGAGATTCTTACAAGTAAAAGCGTGAAACTACGTGGGCTGGATTTTAGGTGCTAAAAGACATCTTCCTCTGCAAACAGAAATGCAGTTGAGTGAGAAGTACAGTGTGGCACACACACACACATATATACTCACAGCCCATGCAAGTGTGTTGTACTAGCCAACAAGAAAAAGGACTAGTGCCTGCTAACCTTAAAGAAAGAAGTGAGATGTATACAGTAGATCTAAATGTTGCCTTTTAATCCATGTCAAGCTTCCCAAAGCATTAAAATACTCCCAGACTTCCTAGATTCATTTGACTTCTGCAGGATCCCTTCTGCACGTATCCAGCATTCAAAATACTGTCTCCACATGCTTTCAGCATTCTTGCTGTTGCACGTTTTACATATAAATAGCCAAATCCCAAAAGTTTTGGCAAAATCAACAGCAATCACCAGCCAGACCTCCCTGTATGTAAAAGGTCATAGTCTAGTTTCAGCTGCTATGATTTTAGGGGGAACAAAGTGGGGCAAAAGCACAAATCTGAAAGGAAAGCTGTTTCTACCGTGAATATTGCCTCTGACTACCCAAATATCCATGCCAGGGAACAGCTAGTGGTGTTTTTAATTCCCTCTCTCTAAATTAAAATGTCAGCTGCCCTTTCTTAACGTTCTCTGTAGCCTAGCTGATTTTGTACATCTGTTGTAGTCTTGCAAATATTAGTAAACAAGCATCTCGCAGCAAGCTTTGCTGCTAAGCAGAGTTGATAGATGCTTGAGATGGCTGAAGTTTGTAGGGCTGGGCATGGCTGTAGATCTTTACCTGTTTATCCCTCTGATTTAATAGTCCTCTTGCTCCAGACTGAAAAAAAAATTGATGTAAAAAAATCATCCTTGGGAGCAAAAATGCAAGCTCTGGTAGCAAGAGACCAAATATACATTTAGTCTAAGAGTTCCATTAGAAAATGTTTCCTAGAAAGTACCTTCTTCGGACATGGAATAGTCCTACCAAGGTCAGAAATACTTGAGACCATGAGATTTCAGGTAACTCATTCAGAAAAGAATAATTTCAGTTCCTAAACTATCCATGTGTCTGGAATACATAAATAATTAAATGCCATTTGCAAGTGACGTTCGTTAGTTGTCAGCATACACCAGCAGTGGCTGTACGGAGACATGAATATTTGCATGACTTGTATTTGTAAGGGTGGCAAGCCAAAATAATACAGGGGGAGTCAAACTGTGGATATCTGCTGTTCTACCCCATTTTGGGGCTGTTGGGTGATGAATGGAGGCATTGCTGTATAGCCCATTGCTGTATAGCAACGAGATTCCAGAAATGCAGAGAGCAGAGAATCTCAGAAGTCCTTCATGGCTGTGTTGTAGAATCACTAGCATTAGAGTCTCAGAGTCCCACTTACAGAAGTCTTAGAAGCCCTTAACAGATGAAGCAGCTAACAGAAGTCCCAAGCATATCCCTAGCAGCATCCCTACACCCAAGCCCTAGCCAGAAGAAGCAGCTAACAGAAGCGGAAGTCCCTAGCAGCCCTAAACCCCGCAGCCACTCCTAAGTCCCTACCCAAGGTAACTATTGCTCAGAGTGGCTGTTTGTATATTCTTTGTTATCAGTCACTTAACCAGTAAAATCCAACCACATATATAAGCTAAAATATTTTCCCAATCAGAGGTGCCAGCATGTCAAGGAGGTGGCTTCTTCAGCATGTTCCAATCAAAGGGTGCCAAAGTGAGGATGTTGTTCTTGGCACACATGGAATGTTACTGTTTTGTTCTATGCATTGTGGTAAGGAATTGGTCAGCTAAGGAATTACGCACTCTGGATGCGTCCAGCAGCTGCCCTCAGAACAGTAGTTGCAACAGATATCTTTGGTTTTAATAGTACCTTGATGTCTTTAAAAATGCCTTCACTGTACTGGAAAAAGTAAAGATTTGTCTCTGGTTTAATGAGATTTCAGGGCATATAATCAGCTAAGAATGTTATGTTCTCTGTCATGGCAGGTAACAAAAAGACAAGATACATCTCCCTTTGCTGAAAATAACTTGATTAAGAAACCAAGGACCTGCATATTGTATGTAGTCATCAGAAGTTGGCATATGCTTTGCAAGACTGCTTTGTCTGGCACCTGAAGCTGTTTTCAAGCTTTTTCTTTGAATTCTTCTAGTTGGTATTCGTTCCCAGTCTCGTTGTCACTTCGCGTTACTGAACCGCCAGCAGCGGCGGCGCCCTTTCTTTCTGCCTGTTGTGACAAAGCCTGGTTCATCAGGCAGTGCTCAGAAGTTACTCCAGATTCTGATGTGTGGGAGCTTATGAATTAAGATCTACCCATTTGAAAAATATTAATAATGGAGAATGGCAATAAAAAGAACTGAATAGCAGTAGCCTATGTGAGGTGGAAGTTTTCTGGTGCAACTTTCTTGCAGAGAGAGTCCTTTTGCAGGGGATGCAACTGACTGTTTTTCTAGGATGCTCTTTGCAGAATATGGGAGGAACCCGTTGTTAATGACATCAGGCTTCTTAATGCATACATGCATCTTTAATTCTTAGCCTGTCTTTGTCATTACATAAACTGTTTCTGCACAAATAACCATAATATAGTCTGATTTACTTTTGGCTGGGGAAAAAAATATTAGTGTGTAACTACCCAATTTCAAAAATACTTGATTTGTGTCTCCTTTACTAAAACTAACCAGTTTGGAGTAACTCTTTGAAAAGCCTTATTGCTATTTTTTAACAGTACTGTCTGCCATGTAATTTAGTACCTCTCTGCATGCTGAATATGCATGCTGTTGAAGTTTATATACTGCAAGAAAAACAGGATTTTAATTTTCTGTAATAACCATTTGAGAAAGCAATAAGCAATTGCCATTATTTAGTGCCTGGGTAATGCACACCAGTTGATGTGTACAATGTTCACAGTAGGAGCAACTGACATAGAATCCATATGGCACTCGAGCACAGAATTCAGCAAGAGGATCTGAAAGGTCATCCAGACTTAAAACTGGAGAGATTCATCTTAAGAAAAAGCTCTACTTATCTGTGGCCAGCTGGTCTACCACTATATTGCTATACATACACACTGATATAACATCTATATTGCTACCTTGCATCTATTTCTCTGCACTGTTGTTCTGTCGTCTTAAAAGGAAGCAGAGGGTGGTCTGTCACAGGCCTTCAGAGGAGTTAGGAAAAGGGTAAGAAGGTGGATTTCCCCCCTTCCTCCTTTCTTTCATGTCCTTTACTTCAGCATTCAGTTTGAGCCAGATACAGAGCAAACTGGACTATTGCTCTGTTCCTGAATGGCAAAAGTTGCATTTCATCTTTCCATCTGTTTCCTATATAAAATACTGACATGAGAACAATGCAATAAACAAGCTTGAGAACTGTGACTAGTGCTCATTAACGCCTATTGCAAAGGGCTACTTTGTCAGTTAGGTGGAGCCTGGTTGATTGAAAACGGGCTGTTGAAAACTCTTCTGGTTTTAGCTGGCTTGTTAAGTCCCAACAGACAGCTTGGTACTGCAGGAGGAAAGGGAAGGATTCATCTCAGCATTGTACATCTTAGTTGTAACTTGTGGAGAAAAGTCTTCCTCTGGCTAGAGGTGTTGAAGGGGCAAGCTGCAGATCTAGCAGACTGCCTCTGGAGTTGTAGCTTGACTTCTCCATACTGCTACCAAATCCCTATGAAGGCTTAGACAAATAGCAAAAGGTGCTTAGTGACTCAGTGTGCTCTCTGACTGGGAGCCCTTCTGTCATTCCTCAGGATTGACTACCTGTTTTTTTCCCCTCCACATAAATCAGGTTGTCAGGTAAAGAAGATAGTAGAAAAATATCACCAGTCCAGATAACAACTTTGCTTGGAGCTGGGAGATTGCCCAAGTTTGTATCTGGAGCATGGAGAGGAGGAATGATCTTGAATCTTAATCTCTCATCATATCATTCTTTCATCTATCGAATACTGATGAAGCCTTACCCCAGAAAAGTGCTGCATTGATTAGCTGTTGATGTGAGAGGAATCTTTATGCAGACGTTGTTGCCCTTCAGGAACTGACTGGGAAAGAGGCATTTCCATGGGTCAACACTCATGCTATGACAGAGTTCAAAGGCAGTGTCAAGAAATGTCAGTGTTTTACTGCAGATCTGATGGCATTTGATCCTGTTATGGCTAAACCATAGCCACATTATAAGATTCCTAACTTTTAAAGTAAAAAATAACTTTTTCTTCTGGTCTCAGTCTTAAGGGACTGAAACCTAGGAAGAACAAAAAAGAATTACAGTTCATGATTTAAAATATTTCCTGGTCTGTTTTGGGTTTGTTTGTTTTTCCTGCCATTGTCATGAGTTTGGATTGCATGACTGCAGTGCAATAAGAGACCACAGCAGGTCAGAAAAATAAAATCTCATATGTATCTCTCATCGTATTAGCATACATTGGTCTAACTCTTCTTTAATTGAATGTTTTCAGTCCTGCTAACTTCAGTAGGGTTCCACAGCTATTAAAACCAGCAGCATTTACCTATGGATTCTCTAGTCTGGGTAAGGTATAGTAGCAGAAGCAAGAGGAGGTGTCCTGAGTCTAAATGTATGTGATTTAAAACAGTACCAAAAAGGACAAGGTGACAGCACTTCTTAGGTATTGCTGTATGTTTGTATTGGGTTCTGCAAGACCCAGGTTGATCCTACTCTGACTGAATCTTCACAGATTCTCTTGCCTTTACCTCCTCACAATTTCTTTCCTCCAGAGCTTAGGTTAATGCTTTGGACCATCCAAGAAAGCATTGTGGTCTCACAGCTCCAGCAGCAAGGTGGTAAAGGAATGTGCCTCTGTCCCCTCAGTGAAGTTGCAGAGCTTCTACATGTATTAGGGCAGTGGCTACCTGTGGATGTCAGGGTGTCACAGATGAAAGAAGGCTGGAGGCCTGTGGTGAAACACAGTGTCTAAGGAAGCAGGAGTTCCACTCTAGTGATTGTGCTGAAGTGCTGGATGAGATTTCAGCTTCTAGCAAGGTCAGTTCTCTGTGGAATGGACAGTTTAGGAGGGAAGAAGTTGGCCTCGCAGCCTCAAGAGTGACTTATTCTTGGTTTGGAAGGTCAAGATGGGGTCTTGTGTGATCAGATTTCAGAACTATTTTGTGTATTAGTGTCATTAAAGAATCAAATATATCAGCCATCCTAGCTAAGTAATAGGAAAACCCCTTCTAAATCCAAATGATGGGCCAAAACTATTAAGTACTGGAATTTCTTTCTTGAATTCTACAGAGCTTACTTTACTTTCAACTTTTGTAATTTATTAAGATGATACGGCTGTGGATAAAGCCTGCCTCACAGCCTCTTTAACCTCTTGTCCCCAGGCCTTAACTTCAAAGGTGCTTTCTGAGCTCACACCTACATGTATTTGACTTAATATCTAGAACAAATATGCCCTAAGTTCATGCTCATCCATGGCATAAGCCAAGGCAATTCTTCCAGAAGCTGATACAAGTTCTGTCTGCTTATATCCAGAGTGGACCAAGCCTTACAAGGCCTAAGGCTTGATTTGAGTCTTTCCATGTTCTTCATAGGACTGACTAGAGCTGTTTGAATTCAAGTAGCTGTTGGAACAATTCAACAACTGGAAAACAGAAGAATTAAGAATAAATGTTTATTTGCTGAACTAGCAACTGAAACCTCCCTTCCCAGTTTTCATTGTAATGTGATGCTGAGAAATATGCCTGAAGCAGTACTGAGGCATGACTAGATCCATATTTCAAAGTAAATTCTGAGATCCATTCTGCTTGTTAAATTTGTGGCATTTTAATCCTTTAATTTTAATGTGATTTCTCTGGACGTTAACCCTTTTTTAACCAGGAAAGCAACCAAAGGGTGACCTTCAGTTTCAAGTTAATGCCACCCAGGAATCAAACAATCTAGCATCTCTCTTACTGATTCACTAATCACAGAATCACCAAGGTTGGAAGAGACCTCAAAGATCATCGAGTCCAGCCTGTCACCACAGCCCTCATGACTAAACCGTGGCACCAAGTGCCACGTCCAATCCCCTCCTGAGCACCTCCAGGGACGGTGACTCCACCACCTCCCTGGGCAGCCCATTCCAATGGCGAACAACTCTCTCAGTGAAGAACTTTCTCCTCACCTCGAGCCTAAACTTCCCCTGGCACAGCTTGAGACTGTATCCTCTTGTTCTGGTGCTGGTTGCTTGAGATAAGAGACCAAATAAATTGCATGCACACACAGAAGTAACACAAGAGATGCTCTCGCTTGTGTTATTACTCACTTCCTATTTCTAACTTAAGAATGTGTTAGCAAGAGTGTTACACAAACTGTAGATACAGTTTTAACAAAAAGAAGTCTAGTGCAATGCATCACAGGAGTAGGGAGTGATACAGTGTTCCTGTGTGGGTTGGAGAAAGTATTTTTTCAGTATTTGAATTACACAAACTATATATGATTAGCCTAGCTGTCACCAATTACAGGTGTTCCAACGCCTACCTTCCCCTGTTATATGGTTTTATCATGACTGGCATCACCATTTAATCATTACAGCAGTGGACAAAGGGTGAGAATTCCTGGCTCCTGAGAGTAATTTAGGTGATTTACTGTTGTGGGTTTTTTTTCTGTCCTTGAATCAGTCAGAGTTCAGTCTATTTATGCTTCCATCTTTCCATCTGAAAGCAGAAATAATCTGGAGGTTGATATATTTATGCTTAGCATTCTGTTCCACTCTCTGCAGTAAAAGAGCAAGGAAATGTAAGCATTTTGTCCCACGTGAATTTCTGGTATTTCAGAATTTGTGTTTATCAGGAATTGGGCCAAAGATAACAATATTGATGGATTTTCCTTTTTGTGGGTTGAAAAGTTCCAGACACAACTGGTCAGCCAGTGCAGGCCTCAAATATTTCCGTAATCCCAAAGTGAATTAGTTGTATTATGTTTTCTGAACAGAATAGGGGCATTTTAATTGGAATTTAGTTTGATTTGTCTCTGTGTCACTTAAATAATTTGGGATAATTATGCCAACCAGCTGGGTTTCTCTAAATTGCCTAGAGTCAGGTAAGTCCCAGGGCGCACTGTGTGCTCTGTGAGCCCTACCTTGTGCTCATTCAACATCAACAGGAGAGCTCAGATAGCTAGGACTCAAGGGGAAAGACTCACAAAGCAGCTGAACTGCAGCCCACATGAGGCACCACAGCAGTGGACACAATGCAAATTAACATTGATACATCTTGGAACCATTTCAGTTTGACTCAGCAACCCGGAGTTTACTGACGAGAAGGAACAAAAGCCAGGACATCAGAAGACTGAACAATCCTTTTGGCTAACGTGTCCAGGTAAATGTTAGCAGTGTCAGGATAGAATCCAACATAACACCTGGCAGAACAAATGTTTAAAAATAGGAAAGAACAGTGCTAATACGAGTTTGGAAACCTGGATAGGATGAAACTGTGGTGCCTTGTGAGGGAAAGAATGGTTAACACTAAACTCCAGAAACCTATGATTCTGTTACAGGCTCTGTGGTTCATGAGCCAGGAGAAAGCCATTCAAAACCTAAGCCTTAAAGTACACAGAACCTACAGAAACCAATCTGGACCTCCTAGAAAATGAACACCTAAGGAGTATACAAATGAGGACATGATTTAGAGACTGGATGGGGTGCTTGGTGCCATGGTTTAGTTGATTAGATAGTGTTGGATGATAGGTTTGACTCAATGATCTCAAAGGTCTTTTCCAACCTGGTTAATTTTATTCTATTCTTGAAGAAAATAATAGCATCTTTTCCTGCAGTACAAGGTTCAGTCTTTGGCTGTCAACTCAGCTGCAGGGATAAAAAAAAGAATTACAAGTGGAGTAGCTGGGATTTCACTGGATGTGTTTGAAAATTTGTTCTCAGCTCCTGCCTCCTATCCACGGAGGGTTGTGATTCTGTGTCCTGAGGCACTCTGTGCATGCCCAGCTCTCAGCTACCCTGCTGATTGGGTGTTCCAAACCTGGTTTATTCTGCCTGCATCTAAATGTCACAGCTTCCTCTGAAAAGCCACTTTAGGTACTTCAGGAATACTCTATCAAGGCTGCTGTCACCTCCTGGGAGAAAGCAGCCTCTGGTGAATGGCACAGGAAGATTAGAAAAGCCTCAGAAGCAGAGGGAGGAGGGGAAGAGATGCATCAATGGGGTTTCTTTTGTGACTGTGTGTTGGTGGGTTTTTTTCCCCCCCAGACTGACATTGAAATAAATGGTTGCATCCTGTGTTTGAAAGCTGTTGTACTGGATCAGAACAGAGACTGTGAAGTGGCTTTATTTTAGCTCCGGTACCTTCAGGAGCGTGAGCAAGAGAGAGGAGGCAGAGAGGGTTTTATATACACAGTTGTCAATACTCGTGACCAACCTTGTGCAAATTGCTTGGGCTTTCCAAATTAGAATTTCTGAGAAGCTCTTCAGTGGTCAGGAAAAATGACTGTTTGGTTTTGGGGTTTTTAAACCACATTCTGTACGTTCCAGGGCCACGCTCTGTGATGGTCCTGCTGCGTGACCTGGGTGCTTACACCCTGTCTCTGTGCAGAATTCACCAGTCTGTTGTGATTCAGTCCCAAATTAGAAGTAGGCAAAATCTAGGGCTTTTGGAAACACCACTGTTTCTTAGTGTGTGGTGGTTTTCACCCTGGAGGTCTGAATATTCTTCCTCTTTCATATTGCTCTCAGTTTTGATGTAGGCTTTATGCAAAGGTTGCTGCTGTGCCTGTGGACTGGCTTTGTCTTTCTGTTATGCTGTGCTTTTAAATAATCATCAAGAGTGCCTAGCACACAGGATGGGCACCTTTCCCATCTGGTTTTATGAGCATAAATAAATACTGATAGAAAAGACAGCTGTGGCACTTGCCCCTCTTCTCTGATAGATCTCTCTTCAAAGCTGTGGATCAAAAGAGCACTGCAAATATTCAGCAGCAGGGACCATGACTCTGAGGACTAGCACAGAAGAGTCACACGCAAACTTCTATGTCTGTATAAGTAACCTTCCAAAATGCAGGTTGAGAAAATAATAAACACACTTATCTTGCCAGTAGGGAAAGAAAGTGCCTCCTGTCACTCAGAGCAGCTCTCTGAGGCATTGCAGTCATGTATGGAAGCTGAAGGAAGCCTGTCTGAGGCCCGTTGCCTTCAGAAATGTGACAGAAGTTCAAGTCTGCTTTCACTGAGACATTAGAAATGGCACTGCAGACACTCCAGAGATCTAAATTAAAATTCCAGCTCTGACACAGGCTTTTGGAGTGTATGAGCAAATTGCTGTGTGCCTCAGTTCCTACTGGTTAAAAAAAAGGAAAAAAAGGATGATAATATTTCTTCTCTCTGACTTGTATCAGTGCTATCAGAGCATCAGACTGAGGCCATTGCTCTCTGCATTTGAACCCTGGCCCTCCTGGGGCAGCTAAGCAATAAAAATAGGAGTAAAAATAGTAGCACGTAGGTAAATTAAGTGTTTTCTAACACCCTGGAATTAGTGTGGGGAAGTCCTGGTATTGATTTTTATACACAAAATAAGTAAGATTCATCTGGTTTTGAAGACAGATGAGCTTTTATTGAATGCTATAAAACTTACCTGAGAGACAAGAAGTAAACAGATTTGATTGTAGGCAACTATTTTCTTCATATAAAACCAATGAGGCAAGAGACAATTTTATTACTTCATATGCTCTCAAAAGCAACTCATCCTCTATCCTATCTTTAAGCACACTGGAAAATCAGTAAGGGGAATGATCACAAACTCCCAGATTTCACTGTTGTCCTCCAAATTGTGTTCTTTTTCTTTCCACAGCTCCTTCCAGCGTGACTTTGGATGTCAAAGGTTGATGGGAAGGAGACTTCTGCTGCTGTCCTGAAACTATGTCTCTGGTTGGTAATATTAACTTGGTTTCTTTAAACTTGCTTGCTAAAACTGGTATTTTAGAGTAGAGAGTGTATCCTTGTCCCAGTCAATACTCATTGCACATTTGGACTGAAGATTTAGCCTGGTTCTTCACTGTCTGGATGCCCTTCTACAAAGAGAATGTATTTAAAAACCAGCGATCTGGTTAGGCAGGAGGGTGCAGTTATGTAAAGAATTGTGTGAGGCAGTGCAGGACAACAAATAACCAGACTGATGCTTGACGAGTGGAATCCCACCCAGAGCAAGGGGTGGTTGTTTCTCAGCCTGTATGCCTGAGGAAAGTGAATTGTGAAGCAAGCTGCAGTAACTCCACAGCTCTGTAGATGTCACCAGCCTTTCACTCCAGCCCTTTTTGCCTGGTACCTCTCTCTAGCCCCACGGGGTCTGTTGTTTGGATGATGAAATACTGCGTAGTACAAATAGAGAGCTGCCAGCATTGAGCTGTGCCTGGGCTAGGAGATACAAACTGGAAAATGGTAATACAGTTGTTTCTCAATTACATCTTAAGCAAACATACTTACCAGGAGTTGGAGAACAGCGTGAACTTCTTTTTAGATATTGCTGGCTAAGTTCTGATGGCATTTCCCGAGCTTTGTTTCAAATGATTTATGGAGGTTATTTGCAACATTTTGCCTTCTCCTGGAATTCTCACATAAAAATCCAAACCACATCATTTCCGTTCTCACAACACCCACAGCAGGCATGCACTGTTCTCTCTGAGCTGGGAACTTGTCTGCAAAATGGCAAGGGCAGTTCCAAAAAGAAGAAGAAGAAGAAGAAAACGTGGTCCAGAAGGAAACTGAACCTCTTACATCCTTATAGAGGATGACTTAGGTGCTGACTTCACACAGTGAGACGAAGGCGTGAAGACAGGGCAAGGTGGGGAAGGAACAGAGAACAGCTAGATGGGTTTGCTTGTTGAGGTGAGGTTTTTGGAGCATAACACAGCCTCTGTTAATTACCAACTCAATTTGGATATTCTACAGCAACACCTCAGAGATTCTGAGTTTTTGTCCCAAGTGGAACAGCTGCAGCTGCACTGGGGAGTGTGGCTGTGCATTGGTCATGCCACTGTCTCACCACACATACCTGTAGTTGGTGGTACTGGGGGCCTGTTGCCTCCTGTAATCAGACCCCTGCTCAGACTCTGAGCACAACTGATCACTCTTACATCAGTCAGGAAGAGCTGTAAGTGATTGCTCTTGTGGTCATGGGAAGAAGCAGACAGATTGGGGTCAGGTTTGTACTACAGTATTTGGCCAGAGCAGTTGCTGCCTGGAAGCGTGGGGAGGAGGGGAGGAAGGCACCCCAATGTAGTAATGATTTCAGAGAAACTCTTTTAGTCATTTTATGACAAGTATCTGCAAGGGGCTCTGCCAGCAGAGCTAGAGCTTGGCCATGGCTCCTGGAGGCAAGCCCTGGCTGAAGAGGCTGTGCTCAGAAAACTTACACTCATCAGTCCCAGGAAAGGGTTTCAACACAGGCTTCATTTGGTCCCTACTTGAGGCTTATTTTTGACACTGCCCCAAACAGTGCTGCTTTCCCAGCCTGAAGTTAATGTAAGGGAGTTGGATGGAGAGATCAGAGAAGTTAGGAGGAGGGGCAGGTCATGGCAAGCAGGGCAGTATGGTCTGGTTGCTGGGATCCTCATGATTTGTCCGTGAGATCACACAGTTGATTCTGGAGGAATACAGAGCAGGGCAGTACTTTCCTCTTAGATTTTGAACAATTTTCTCTGTGTAGTGGAGAGGAACACTAAGAAACAATGCATGCTTTCTTCAGGATTTCCATTTTATAAACTCCCATCTTACATATATTTGAAAGCTTTCTTAGTAAATGATCCTCAACGTTTTGAAAATACATATTAGCTCAGTGGTAATGCAGGCACTCTGCTGTCAATCATGGGCACTTTCCATACCGTGCCTTTCACTATTGGATGGAGGGCAGTACCCTTATTTGATACACAAGGGCATATTTCAGTGCAAGACCACCAACTTCAGTGCTGTTGCTGTGAATTTACATTGGTGTGATAGGAAGTAAAATTTGTCCCTAAAAGAGAGGCAGTGAAAAATCAGCATTCCTTGAGTGGTCGATTTTCATGTGGTAGATTTATGCATGTTCATTCAGGATTTGAATCTTAGAGACTGAATCAATTTTAGATCTCCTACCACCTGACCCAAAACAAAGACCAGACAGCTGTGTTTGTTACTTCTTGGTAATATATTTTTCCAGGCAAACACAGCTTAAGCTTGACTCTCCTGAAATAGCTGGCTGTTCTCTGTGCCTTGCAAAGTGCACCATCAATGCAAACAAGTGCCTGCCCACCCCAGGAAAAGTACTGTTGTACTTTGGTGCAGTGCAAGAGTGTGTCAAAGGTGGGTTTGAAACAATGCTTTAAAATCCTGTTCAGTGCAAAGGAGATGCAAAAGTAGGAGAGTACTGTGAGGAAGTGCTTAGCTGAGTTTGATGCAGAACAAAACCCATAATTCAACAAAGGGGGCGACAGCCCAAGAGTCTGTGAAGATGCAGGCAGGATTAGAACAGAAGAGTACATTTTCTGCAGCACTATGTAAAATAGGGACCCAAAAAAAGGCTCATTCACCATACTGACCATGATATGGGACTTAATCCTTGAAAGACACCTGTTATGTAGATTTATGCCTGATCTCAAAATTTGGAAAAGCACCAATACCTTGGCACCCAAAAGTGAGGTTTTTGAAGGACTCAGCTTTACCTGAGCGCCAGGATCGACAGGCTGGGTCCTGTGGTGCCAGGGTTCCATTCCACTGCAGTGAGTCTTTTGGGGATTCAGGCTTTCCTTCCTAGAAGCATCAAAGAAGTTGTCTTTTATGTTGAACTCTGAAGGTAGAAGGCAGCAGAGATCCCAAATATTTTCACTGGCTTTAATAGAGGGCAGAATGGCACAGTGACTGAAAATGGAACTTGTTGATGGACAGCCACAGCTAATTCACTGTGAGGTGTCTTGGGACTTTTCTGGACCACTGGTTTCTGAACAGCATAGTTCCTTTTCTATGTGCAGTGATGCTTGGATATGGAGATGGGGAAGTGTGTGTAGGAAATTCACAAGTTATTCATAGCTATCTACATATTTAAACAGCAGAAGAAAATAACTTTTCATTTCATTTCTCTCAAGAAATAGAGTTCTGGTCTATTCTTTTTATGCAATTTACCAATGAATAAGCGAAAAGACTGAAATACTTTTGTACCTTGTAGGCTGTGATTAAAAAAAAGGGAAGCATTACTTCAATTAGTTACACCAATTGTGAACTATAGCAGAGGTTTAATAGAAGTCAAGGGGAGATCCACGGGAGTATCCACTGCATTAATCAAGATGAGATGGAGTGCAATGAATACTGAATGAATAAAAATGAAACACCAAGAATAAAATGTCACCATTTAGAAATATTACATCTTAACTCTTCCATCTCCTTGACTATCAGATACAATTGATCTGGTGCCAAACTTTAGGGCTGGCGGCACGTTCACTGTTGCTTAAAAGGAATGAAAGCGTGGGCACAATCGAGCCCATTTAGCAAAAGCTGGTTCATCTAGGGCTTGTTACAAAACTCAGCTGTTTATCTGAGTTACAGAGTTTTGCCAGTCACCAGTCAGAGTAGCACAGATCCATCTTTGGATCATGAACACTGTTGTACCACAGTTCATTAGAGGTAAATGTCTGTGTCTGAGGGCACAGAGAGAAACATTTGCGAAGCATATTAATTGTTTGGGGAGAAATAGATGTCTTTCTGATGGAAGAGATTGTGTGCCAATGATTCTTACCTATGACTTACTTATTTTGGAATGCTGAGGTCCCACTTCATTGCTGAGAGAGGCAGATTCTACCTGGATGATTTGTGTCCATATCTTTCAATTTGTCTGCAATCTTAAGTGGGATTAACCAACAGAAATGTTACAGTAAAACCAAAGTGTTGGGCTCACAGATTTTCCCCTGTGAATTGGATATTGGTTCTCCAAAAATCACAGTGCAGAGCAAAGGTAGTCATTCCAAAAAGGAAATTAATTCGTTTGTATTATAAACAGTTGAAATGAGCCAGTGTGAATTTCAAATGATGTGATTACACCAGCAGATGAGTTATAAAAAAACCCCAAATTTTGAAACCTGCACTGAGAGTACTTACACCAGAAGCTTGGTTCATGCCTGCACTTGAGAAACAATGCAAGGCCCAATTCTGGCTTCATTTGTTCTGGCTGTTACAGATTAATGAAATTAAGAGCCAGATTGCATAGTACATTCTCTAATCACAGACTGCTGTCCTCACAGTGATCTCTGTGTGTCTCACTAAAACACAGCCTGCACAAAGCATGCTTCCAGTTTGGGCTCAAAACCCAGAGAATCTGCTGCTTCCCCTGCTAGTCTGTTCCAATGGTTAGTCACTCTCACTCCTAAAAATGTGTTACTTATTTCCCATCTGGCACCCAGATATGGGAATCTATGTCAGAATAGCTCTACTGGCTTTAATGTGCCTCTCCTGATGAGAGGAGAAACAGGCCTGAGGTCTGTCTGCTCCTGATCCTGACTTTGCAGAGCCTGTTAGTGCTACAGGTCAGAGCACTTGGTGCCAACTCTTCCCCTCAGCAAGCTGGGATGTTCATTACTGTCTTATTATTTTCTTCTGTTTGTGCCACTAAGTGAACATTTGTTCACTGAGTCAGCCCTTACATGGCTGTTCTACCCACTCCTTTTTCTCCCTTTTTCCCAGAGGAGAATCATTGCACAGTGTCTGCCATTTCCATGGCCAGGGCAGGAGTTCATTCTGCCCGTTGACAAGTTGTTCCTACTCCTTGAAGCACACTCAAAACCATGAGCAAACCCACTCAGAATCTGTCTTAAATACTCCTGCTGAAAGCTGTCAATTATCCCACACCGAGGTAGCCTTCCTTTTAGTCTTTTAACAGTCATGTCTGTCCTGATCAGCAAGCAAGTGCATGTCAGATCAGGCAGTTGCTAGCAAGTGGTAAAATTGTCGGGTTTGGATCAATAATGATATATGAAAGCGTCTAGATAATGTTTTAAGACTCGTACTACAACTTGACTTTGTGATTTCACTGCTGCTCTCGTAATTACATCGCCACCTGGTGCCTGCCAGCATCATAGACCGCCCTGCACAACAGGCCGGGTTACTATGACAATAGCTGCAGCCGCTGCGCTGGGTTTGATGTGAAATACTGCGCTTGCAAGGTTTCTTGTGAGAGGGGCAAGATGGGCATGGCTGATATCGAAATGCTGGAGCCTGAGGATCAGATGATTTTGGAATGTGCTGGTTGCCACTGTCCTCACTGCTGTTTGTAGAACCAGTATAACCCTCTAGTTTACTGCAGTGATAGGGCTCCTGGGGGACACAGAGGTGGTGCATCCTTTTAGCAGTACAACGTCTGCTGTAGATCTGCACTGGCAGTGCCTCTTCATCCACTTCAGCCAAGTGCCCAAGAAAACTGATTTTTGAATACTCTTTAAATGCAGAAGAGTTTTTGCTTATTTTCCCTTGGTGTTGGAGGGAAATTGAATCACTAATTGAGCTAGTTTCTGTTTCCCTTAAAGCCAATCCGTTCTTGATTGTGGAAGAAGTCCCACAAAGTTTCAGAGCTGGGATTTACCCTTTGCTGCACTCCAAAAATAATGAAGGAAGAAGAGATGAGCCTTCAGGACAGCCAGTAGTAGAGCAGTAGACATGCTAGACAGCCCACACCTACAGATCTGATTTTATTTCATGGTTTAGGATCACCTCCTTGTTGGCTTAATATAGAAGACTCCATTTCCATGCTCTAGTATGCTGTGAAGCCTGCATCCACACCAACCTGATTGAAGGTGTCTGTGCTGCTGTGACAAGCAGCTCTGTTCTCTCTGAGTCAAGAAAGTCCTGGAACAGCCTCTTCCTCACATCCTTTCTGCATATTGAAGGGAATACTTTTGGACAACACCCAGACACAATCCCATGCTGTGCTGTGCTACAGGGTTTCCCTTTCAGTTGACAGCCTGCTGCAGTGTTAAAAAAAGGTAATACTTTTGAAATTAATAAATAATAATCAGTATTATTAATACTATTTCATATATAATAATTCATTATTAATAAGCATGGCAACTGCAGGCTTTGAAAAGCACTGCAGCAGGCTTTTAAAAGGGACATGTTTGGGCAATATTTGGGGCATAATTCTGGGCATATGTGCCCATCAGCAGTGCAGTGCTTTTAAAAGCCTGCTGCAGTGCTTTTAAAAGGGAACTGGGAGCATGGCCATAACCATTTCCTAAACTTCTTACACCGCACTGTGGTTTTCAAGAGTTTTTGTGTCCGAGGCCAAATGGAGGTGCCAGCTCACCCTTCTACCCCAAAATGCATATTTCAGGCAAGAGAAATGTTCCACTGTGTCCTGCTTCCTGCTGTCACCACCAAAAGCATGGGTGGCATGAGGCCATATGATGCTGTGAGAGGGATAAGCAGGGCAATGGACTGGGTTGGTTGCTAGCAGCCAGGAAAAGTGAGGCAGTTAGGAAGCCTGGAAGGGCAAGTCCTCCTCAAGGCCTATGACTCTTTGTCCTGCCAGAAAAGAATGAGTCAAATCAAAATGTCAAAGGAAGAAGGCTGATCAGAGTGGTGGGTGTTGCAGCAGAGGGATTAAGTCGGGGCACATGGCAAGTTCAGTGCTCATTTCAGATTATTTCTTTATGCTTTATCTTGCACAGAGGTCAGTGCTCAGCACTTCCTCATTTCCCGTAGCTTTCATTCCTCAGCACTCTGCAAGCAGCTCTGTCCCCCCTCACAGGGCCTGTGTTTAACCTGAAGTACCTTTCTAGACAGTTAGGGCACCAAGTAAGAATCAGTGGCACTATCTGGGATATTTTAGGGGTACTAAGTACTTGCAGATTTGATTGGCTTTGCTTGGAGCTGCTTCAGCTCAGGAGTTTGGCCACTGGTCTTCTGATGAATTAGGGAATACATCCAGCCAAACCTGAGCCTGCTTTCTTCAGCCAAGTGAAGAGAGTTTGGCACGTTGACACCAGATGAGAATCTGGCCCGAAAATATCTGCTAGGCAAAGAATGGAAAACATGGAAAGCTCTATATATAGTCCAGTTAATGTTTTATAAAGTTTCCTGCTATGTTGCTAGGGGAATTTTAACACATCAATGCATTTAGAATAGATCTCAGTGAGATGTTTGAAACCGGAGCCAATTCTACCACCACCCTGAACTTCCTTATTGTTCCTCTCACTATTTCAGCTCTCTCCTGTTTGGAAAAGACCCTCTTGCTGACCCACTTCCTGCCCCTGTAGCAGCAGTAGGAACTGCACAAGGAATCCTTGTTTCACTGCACTTCAGACGCTGACATTGCATTTTGCAGCCAGCCAGGCTTCATCTGGAGAGTATAGTTCTTGTGTTTCCTGACGTGAGTCAGTTGTGAGGAAAGTGTTTAACCTTTCTGTCAAAGGTTAAACATATAAAAGGGGAATGTGAAGCTCTTGTATTCCTGTTGTTGCTACATTAAAGTGAGCAGCCTTCACGGCTGAGCTACATCTAACTTTGGGGGGGGATAGTTCTTTCCATATCCAATTCAAAGCTGCAGTTTACTGTGCTTGTTAAGGAAAGTGTATGTTGGAACAGAGCTGTATGACAAGGGTCATTCATTGACCCTTCCACTGGGTTTTTTTTCTTTTTCTTAATAGTCCTCTCTACCTCCCAGAATGGATTTGAAGAGGCTGGGACAGGCATTTGTCTTAAATGAGCCAAGCAGAATCTTTCAGAATGAAAAAAATCTTTCTGTAAAATACAAGAACTTCAGAAGAAAATAAATAGCAAGCATTCTTCTGCTTGAGAGCAAAAGATCTTGTCCCCACCTGTTCTTACTGACACCGTATCATTTTAATCCATCTTTCTCCACTGCTTGGCTGAGTACACTATTATCTGTAATTACCAAGACTGATGAGTTAGCTGTGTTACCTACAATGACATGCCTCTTGCCACTGACTAAATCCTTACTGGCATACTCTTGTCATGATCCAAATGTTTCTGCCGGAGAGTTTGTTCCAGTTTTACTGTGTGTGTTGCCTGCTGTCCTTTGTGAGGCATAGGAACAAATCTCTTTCTGTTTGGAGGCAATGGCACAGGTAACCTGCTGGTTGTTCTGAACCAACTGCACCACTGATCATTTTTTGATGTTTTATCTTCATGGCTGAGCCTGAAATACCTGATCATAAGCAGTGGGCAATGGTTATCCAATGGGTCTGTGAACAGTGTCTACAGTGACCACTAACTCTGGATTTGCTCTTGAATCTCTGTCAACAGAGTCTACACTGACCACTAACTCTGGATTTGCTCTTGAATCTCTTACTCAAGGCTTCCATCCCAGCAGGTAATTAGATTGTTCTTCTCTGGTCTGGGTTCTTTTGCATCTCTCTAGGATTGTGTCATAGACAGCTCCATGCAGCAGTTTTTCTGGGCTGGAGAGATATAGTCTTGAAGGGGAAAAAGAGGATAAACAAAAGATAAAGAGTAAAGAAAAATTAGAAATGTCATTCCCAAGGGAGTGTTCCTGACAATCTGTGAACTTTTCATTGGTGTGTTTGTAACCACTTCCAAAGAAATCTCCCAAACCCTTAGCAGAGCAGCATGAACCTCTGCTGATGAATTGAAGGAAATTTGTTCTAAAGAAAACACATCACATGAAGTTAACCCACAGTGCTGGATCAGCCAAGAACAACACCACGGAATGGGAATTCCTTCAATATAACAATACCATAATCTCACTGCAGGCTGAGCAGTAACATTAGAAACTGCACATGTGAAAAACCTCTTCTCCTAGTTAAAATTTGGCAGTGACAAATAACTGTTTGTTTAATTCCTAAACCCACCCTTAACTTCAGCCTGGATGCATTTATTTGACGAAGAGAATTTGTGGAGTAACCACTCATAAAGTCAAATCAATGTGGTGTTAAAATTCCTATGTTTTATTCCAGGCATTTAAGTAACATTTTATTCAAAATACACTGCAGAACAGTTCAGAGCTGACACTGTGAGTACTTCTTTGCATGAGCTGGAGAGGAGTGCTGATCTTCCATGGTTCTGAGATGCGTTTCAGTCACTGGAGTTCTGTCTTCTTCTGCAAGGCAAATTCAGTCTGACTGTGCTTGAAAGGACAAAAGCAACCACTGTGAATCATGCTGCCAAAAACCTAGGCACCACCTTCCCTAGCTCTTTTTTTACATTATGATTGAGTACTTTTTGGTCCAAAACCTAATTTCTTGCAAAACTAGGGTAAAAGAGCTCTGTGTTAGGACCTTCTGGGCTCAGGAACTGGTGGGGATTCAATGTTATTGCAGACATACTACAGAGCAGCTGCATGATCTTCACTGAAGCTCCTGGCCTGCATTTTGTAGCTTTGACCTCCTCTGTGTTCCTGCTTGGAGGAACTTTGAGAAACAAACCTGACTGCAGGTCAGTAAGACAAACACAGACCTGTCTCCCTGGGCACGTGACAGCTCTGGCCATTTGTCTGCTACAGAAGAAATCATCGCACCAATACAGGCAATTCCTGCATATCACTTCTCTGCACCTCCTTTGCTCTGAGGCTTCAATCCAGACATTTACTTGCACTGGGATTTGTTCCATCTAACTGAATGCCTGAGTCAGGAGTGCAGTAACACCAGGCACTGTAGGTTAATGGTTCCAGATGTCACAAAAATCTTCTGCAACATAGATTTTGTGATATTAGCAGATCTTCTGGGCAAGGGATCAATGAAGAACAGGAGCAGGCTGTTTCTCTGAGCAGGAATCTTTTCTGTCTTTGTCCCTCCCTGCTCAAATCTTCTTACTGCCCAAAGAGGTCCTGAAATATTGCCCTCCACCAAAAGTCAGAGTCAATTAAAAAAGGTTCCAAAGGTGTTTTTCTTTGGTAAATCTTAGATTTGTAGAAACCTAGTTTGGGCATTTTGAAGATAGAGGGTTGCTAGAATGACAGTAAGTTGGGATTTATGTTAGAGAAGGGAGGAAAATGATGGCAAACCCAAATCATTATTTCTTCTGGGACAGGAGGCTTTACAGGGAGAGAAATCTGTGTGGAACAAAGTGATTACTTTTGCTGCTATTACTCTGAACAGTGCAGGCTGTAGCAGAGCCTCCACCTTATTTCAGCTCAGATAATATTAGTCTTTCCATTCACAGCATCTGTACATCCTCCTGTGTTTAGCCATAGACCACTAAAACCCTGTGCATGTTAGTCACCAGTATGGACCCTACAGACCTACAGACCCAGGACAGTTTCAGTGCATTTCAGAAGAAAATATGAATTGGAATTGAATTCTAAATGAGAGAATTCAAGCTCATTTTCCAGCTCTGCCATGTACATCTTGCAGTCTTGGGCAAGGCTTAGCTCTCTCTGAACAATTTGGGGAACACTGCTCATCTGCTATGCAGACATGCAGAACTTACACAAGGGGACTCCAGCCACTCAGGAGAAAGCAGTGAGCAGATGGTAAGTTGTCAGTGTGACTAGGTATTCCCACTCTGACAATTTTTGTAGCAAATCTCATCTTTGAAAAACTTCTGCCAACAGGCTAAACCTGGAGGTATCTAAAGGAAAAATTAAATTAAGAAGTCTGTTTTCCTGCCAACAGGCTGAAACTTTAGGTATCTGAAAGAAAAATTAAATGAAGGAGTCCATTTTAAAAGTATCTTTTTTCCCAGCTCTAAAATATGGAAAGCAGGAGATGCTTCCTTACTTTGAGGGTGAGAGACCACTGGAAGCGGCTGCCCAGGGAGGTTGTGGAGCCTCCTTCTCTGGAGACTTTCAAAGCCCACCTGGAAGCGTTCCTGTGTGACCTGCCCTAGGTGTTCCTGCTTTGTTAGGGGATTTGAACAACTAAAATAGGGAAAGCAGGAGATGCTTCTTTACTTTGAGGGTGAGGGACCACTGGAAGCGGCTGCCCAGGGAGGTTGTGGAGCCTCCTTCTCTGGAGACTTTCAAAGCCCACCTGGAAGCGTTCCTGTGCGACCTGCCCTAGGTGATCCTGCTTTGTTAGGGGGTTTGAACAAGATGATCTCCAGAGGTCCTTTCCAACCCCTAACATTCTATGATTCTGTGACTCTATGACTTTCTGCTGAGGAAGCCTAGACACATCGTTTGCTATACTGGCGAAGTCCTGCTAAAGCCACATGCCAGTAAGTGCTATGCTTAGGTGAATCCATGGCAGGCTTGTGCTTTTGACTTCCAGAAATGGAGTAAAGGACTCTTTTGGGCTAGATATTTCCTTCATCTCTCACTTGCATTCACTCAGATGAGCTTTGTCCAGGAGGAGTTCCCCCGTTTGGCAATCCTTCTGCATTGTCACAGGCAGAGATGACAGAGTGGACTGCTCTTACACATAGTCTTTAGCTCATCTGGGTAAAAATAGCGACCCTCAGCTTTAATCTTCAGAACTTGCGTCGCAGTGCAGCTATTCTGATGACAAGGGTGAGCAGTTCTGGCTAAGGCAGGAAGCAGATGTATCCTCTTATTCTTAACATAAATTTTGGGGGTGTATTTTTTGGTTAGCTGTAGTCCTAATCTCACTTCTCATCGAGTGCAGAGGAAAAGGGTAATTAGTGGAGTATTAGTGTTATTATTGTTTCCTGACATTAACTCTCCTGCTACTTGTCCATTCTTTTCTCAGGCCCAGCAAAATGGTGCATGTGCTTACCAGCAGAAGAGTGTTTATTGCTGGTCCCTCTCTTTGCTCTGAAGTCATACTGCAAGCACTCTACTGGGCTAGTGAGAGAAGAAGAAACAACTCCCACTGTGTGTGGCCACAGTTTGGTGGGTGGTAAGTTGCCTTGTAACAGCAGCCTGTGCAGGAAGGGGAATACCTTTTAGTAGCTGAGTTTTTTGTAGTTAAAGAACTGCTTTCCAAACGCACAGTTTTATCTGCAAAGCAGATACAACTATAGTTTATAACAGCTATATTATTGCACAGCAGTAACACATATATAAACAACTAATGTCTGTTAGTGTGACTCTTTGATTTTAAAATTCATTCTTGTCCTTTTTACCATGACTCTGAACGATGCAAACCTGCTGTTTGGCTTAAGCCATCATACAGGTGGTCGAGGCACTGAAAGAGATGAACTGATTTACCAAACATCACAGGCCCTTGTCTGCTGAAGGTGAGACCTACAGCCAAGCACATGAGGTTCTTCCTTCCCATTGCTTTCCAGGAGCAGCATTCCTGACACCTTTTTACTTACCCTATTGCAAGAAGCAAAGGCCTTGTGTCATTAGTTGTGCAGCAGGCTGTACAAGCACATCCTTCCCTCCTAACATCTGGTCTGGACAGATACCCCAGGGACTGTAGGATGCAGAGTGGTGGTTTGTTGTTGTTGTTGGAGTTTTTTTTATCCCTTTCCCTCTTTCCCTTTTTTTTTTTACTATTACATAATAGTTGATTTTTTGGCTGCTGTAGTTATCCCTGATGAAATGTGTTAGTTCCCTAAGCATTTGGACCATATTGCAAACACTTTTGTCATTCTCTTTTTGACAAACCTGCTGTAAGTATATCTCTTTAGTTTCTGTGGCAGTTGTTCATAGAGTCATAGAATCAGTAAGGTTGGAAAAGATCTCAGAGATCATCTAGTCCTACCCATCACCCAACACTTCATGACTAACTAAACCATGGCTCCAAGGGCCACATCCAATCCCCTCTTGAACACCTCCAGGGACAGTGACTGCACCACCTCCCTGGGCAGCACATTCCAATAGCCAGTAACTCTTTCTGTGAAGAACTTTCTCCTAACCTCAAGCCTAAACTTCCCTTGGCACAGCTTGAGACTGTGTCCTCTTCTTCTGGTGCTGGCTGCCTGGGAGAAGAGACCAACCCCCACCTGTCTATAACCTCCCTTCAGGTAGTTGTAGAGAGCAATAAAGTCTCCTCTGAGCCTCCTCTTCACCAGGCTAAAGAACCCCAGCTCCCTTCTTAGTATATTGTAGCTCTACAGCATAAGGTAGTTACAAAACATTACCTCTCCTTTGTACTTCATTCTCTTAAGAAAGAACCAGAAATCCCAGGATATATTTTGAAGGCAAGATTTTTCTGAGACAAACAGACTTATTTAAAGTATCTTTTTACACAAGCAAAGAAGATAATTCAAGAGGCAATCTAGTCCACTTTTGGTCTTTCTTCATCAAATTCAAATTTGTTTTCATTGTGGTCAGCTGCTTTGAATATATTTTGGCACTTAATTTAAAACCTACAATTGCAGGTTAGAATCATTATGGCCACTTGAAGCAAATTCAGTTCTAAGGCAAGTGGGTGAAAATCAGTGCTGTGCCTGCAGCATTTGTGAGTTGTTGCCTCCCAGCATCAGGGCCAGGCACAAGTACCTGCTCTGCTGACAGGCCAGGGGCTCCAGCCTGCATGTGGCAAAGCACAGTGCCCAGCTGTGCAGCTCTCTGTGTGCAGTGCAGCAACAGCCTTCCTCCAGAGGCACTGTAAGTACCAGGGTGTCTTCCACAGGGTAAGTCGGTATTCGTTTCTTTCAGGCATCTGGATGAGGTGTGATGAAAAGTGGAAGCTGAGGAGAGGTAAAAAGTGGAAGCTGAGGAGTAGCTGCAATAGCTACACTCTACAGGATCACTGTCATTCCTTAGGCTCTTGAACAGGAAGGGAAAACGCCCTCTTCCACACTTGCACACAGTTTATGTTCACTGCTCAGAGATGCATTGCAACTCATAATTAATCTTTTCAGGCTCTTCTGTCCCCATGGAAACTTTGGATAGCAGAAAATAACAGCACAATATGCTACAAGTTGCTATATTTGCTAGTGCTGGCCAGCAGGTTAGTTCTATGTATCCTCCCCATTTATCTTCTTCCTCTCCCTTCTTTTCAACAGCAGTATTGAATATGGCAAACAAGGCTGGTTTCAAACAGAAGCATTTAAAGGAAGCTTCTATGCAGGTTGGTGTGTTTAAAAAACAGGTCTAAAATAGTTCTCCACAAAACCTGGTCAATTAATCCAAGCATTTTAGTTTACATTGCTAAACTCAATCCATCTAAACTGATTCAGGGCACCCATCCAGAGGACCACCCTATGGCTGCAGCCACAGTTTTGCAGAGGAACTCTGATCTTTCAGATGAGATACCTCTAAGAGAGGCAGAATTTCTGGGAGCAGACTGTGCTGTTGTGTATTTTATAAGGCTGGAACATTCACAACATGCACAGTATTTTGGGGGTGTGATAACAGGGTGATGCACATTGGAAAGGCCTCATCTTACATCATCTTTAGTGACTGAAAGTAACAATTCTTGAAATGGGTGGAGAAAGAATTGTTACATCTCCCTGCTATCCTGAAATGATAAATTCTTATAAAACTCCCAGAATATTCTTGAAGTGCCTAAAAAGTACATGTTTGTTTTGCACACAAACCTTTTAGATCTGTAAGTAGCTGAATTTGATTATTCTTGTGTTGGTTGCTGTTATCTGACTGGGTATTTCTAGACAGATGGCCTCTTGTAGTGTTAATAAAAACAACTTATGCAGAATGATTGGGCTGTGTAGTAATTGGGGAAATACTGAGGGATTAGGAAAGAGCATAGCCTGCCAAAACCTAGTTTCTGTTTATACACATTTAATTCCTCCTTGTAGCAAATTAGGCTTTTGTCTTCAGGCAAGTTCAGTTACTCAGATCAAGGCTAGAGTTTAGGATACTGAGAATTTGAGGTTTGTAGGTCAGACTCCTCTTCCTGTGACATTTCACTGGTATAAGAAAGAGGAGTGTCATTTTGGGTTGCTTTTAATAGCCAACCCCCCTATACTTCTGAACCTGTGCCAGCAAATCTCTGAACTGCTGCAGACTGCAGATGATGCAGGAAAAGCTGGGAAAGGACTGAGCTGTGAAGAGGGGTGACCAAAAGACAATTGCATTTATGACCTTTGACAGGCTTTTTCCCCACTGTGTATTGTTCCCCCAATCTACCTCTTGCTTTGTGCTGCATCATCTGTAGAACTTGTTTTTTCTTTAAGATCTTCTTAATCACAAGTGTCACCTACTTCCATTTAGTGAAAAATGTAAATAAGGAAAGCTTTAAAACTGTGTTTACAAAATCAGCACAAGTATTTGGCAAACCTTATCAAGATGCAGTGTTTTGAATTGTTGAGAATGTATAGCATGGAAAAAACCCTCTGCTTTGTCAGTAATGCCATCAGATGCTCCTCCTTTTCCTTCTCTTCCCTTAAAAGAAAAATATGACCAGCTTTCTCTGCTTTATGTTTTCAGGCAGCTCTTGAGCAGAGATGCAAAATTTAGCCTCTAAGTATGAGGCATTTTGAAACACACTCCTAGACAAATGAGAGTCAGAAGGGAATAGAGAAGCATCCCCAAACCTCCTGTGGCAAAGACTTCTAGTAGCCTAAAACTCAGATAACTGAAAGTCAGATTCTTCCCTCCTGACCACAGAGATTTGCAAAGTGGGTGTCTACACCTGAGCTATCCTCTACACAGCCTTAAAAATCAACAGTGAGGAAGAGGCACTTTTAGCATGCTGTCTGCCCAGCTGCACTGTGCCAACCAAGGAGCCTTTTATCTCTGTGGGTAGTTAAAGGAGCCTTCAGTGACTAGTTCAGACATAGTTGCCCCCACTGCAGGTACCTCTGCTTGGTTATCCGAATCCCACCCCAGCTTCCTGCTGTTTGATGGCAGTTCTGAATCCCACAGCTCACTTCCCACAGTATACTGATACTTGTGCTGAAGGAGTCACAGCCCCTGGCCTGACTTGTGTTTCTCCTCTTGGCTGTTGATGCCAAGACAGAATGCATCCTGTGATGAAAGGGAAGCATGTACAATGCAGTTCAAAGTAACAAAACTGTTTGCTGAGCTGGCAGGAAATTTAATTTAGCACGTGGGACTTAATGCTGCAAAGATTAAATATTGGTATTCAGATGACAATGAAAGCCTTGTGATTGCCTTATCAACTGAAACATGTGTAGAACTTCCAGTCAGCAGGCCATAAAAGCACTGATAGACTTGGGCACATTACAAAGGTCTTCCTAGCCCTTCCTCTTGCTCCTCTGAAAATGGTTTAGCTAAAACAGGATGACTGACTGCACCACTGGCATAATCCCACCTAGTTTATCAGTTTACCACTGATAGCAATTTATCTCAACAGAGTCAGATGGGTGGGGTGCAAAGGGAATATGAGACCAAGGCAGGCTGGGAAAGTTCTTTCTTTCTTTTTAGTTTATTTTTCCATAAAATTCTGCAGGCTTTCATCAAAGAGGCTGCTATTTATAAGTCTTAAAGAACAAAATATCTGTATTTTGATTCTTCATGGATGGTGTTCTTGCCCATAAAAAGCATCAATGTCAGGACCTAACCATGTAGATGTGCTACAGATTCCTGTAGTGTTACATTCCAGAGCTGCAGGTTGTTGGATGCTGGAGAAAACCTGCTGGAGAGACCCTGAGAAAACACTACTATATGCTGAGCATGCTGTGACTCACTTCTCTCACTCCTTGAGCTCCTGCTGTTGGCTGCTGTCATTTGCAGGACTGTGGGCTAATGGAAGGTTTGATATCATCTGTCAGGTTTCACTTCCTGCATAACATGAGCACCTGCCATGGTAGCAGAGCTGTCACTATTCACCTGGTTGAGTTCCAGTGTGGCCAGTCCTACCAAACTGCTCAAATCCCAAGCAACATGACACCGAGGTGGCACAACGTGGCTTAGCTGCCTTGAGGCTTACATGCACAGAGTCAGCTGGTGGACAGTTTACTCAAGCAAGGTCAGCATGAGGAATGCTCATGAGGCTGAAAAGCAGAAGAGTTGTGCCTTGAACAGAAACAGACCTCCCCCTCGCTGAGTTCCTCTTGGGGTCCTGGGAGAAGTGGTGGTGGTGTCTGTGCTCAGGTGCTCAAAATTCTCTTCCTGACGCTACCAAAGGGTGCTTCTGTAGAAAGGATCTGTGTAATGCTACTTCAATAAAAGCTCTTAGGGGAAGATCATACAGAATGTTCTTAACAGAATATTAATCAGGTAATATTGACAAGAATAGCCATGGAATTTTAAGTTTTTGTAAGAGCTCAAACCTTTCTCAGAGTGCTTTGTGAAGTCAGCCTGGCATCACTTTCCTGGTAGGAAGTTACAGCAGCTTTTGTAGGCAAAATATAGAAAGCTGAGTGCTGTGCATTATAGTTTATAAGATCAGTAGATCCCTTTGTTTTAGGATCCTGATGTTAAAAGAAGAAACTTCTTGTTTGTGTGCTGCCTTGGCCTATTAGCCTTGGGATTTACTTATAAAAGTTCTTTTAGAGGACTCTGAATGATGAGACTCTTGAGCAACTTTCCACAACTAGCAACGAAGTTGGTGAGGGGTTTGGAACACAAGCCCTACGAGGAGAGGCTGAGGGAGCTGGGGTTGCTTAGCCTGGAGAAGAGGAGGCTCAGGGGTGACCTTATTGCTCTCTATAACTGCCTGAAGGGAGGTTGTAGACAGGCAGATGTTGGTCTCATCTCCCAGGCAGCCAGTACCAGAACAAGAGGACACAGTCTCAGGCTGCACCAGGGGAGGTTTAGGCTGGATGTCAGGAAGAAGTTCTATACAGAGAGAGTGATTGCCCATTGGAATGGGCTGCCTGGGGAGGTGGTGGGGTCACCATCATTGGAGGTGTTCAGGAGGAGACTTGATGGGGTACTTGGTGCCATGGGTTAGTTGTTTAGGTGGTGTTGGATTGGTTGATGGGGTTGGTCGCGATGATCTTGAAGGTCTCTTCTAACCTGGTTTATTCTATTCTATTCCATAAAAGCATTGGACTGAAAAAGAATAGGCAAGAAAAAAGCCTCCTGAAGTCTGCCTTTCTGCAAGCAGAGTGTCTCTGAGTATGAATTTCAGAGCGGGTAGCAAACACATTTCTGCTTGGCATGGAAATAGATACAAAATAGCAATTAAAAAGGAAGAAAAAAAAAAGATTCAGGAAATATTCTTAGCTTATCAGTTCCATGGGTGTATTAGCAACTGAGATGAGAATGATTTTTGTGATGAAAAGTTAACTGTGCATGCTTCTGGACTGTTATTGCAAAAGAAGAGGAAGGGGGAAGTTTAATAACTGCTGTTTTGGGCTGGGCTTTTTACTGTGTTTTTACATATCTTTTAACAGCTGTGGGCAGGGGAGCATGGAGAGGACATGTTTCTGTTCTCAGATGGAAAAAGGAAAAAAAGCTGCAGAAATGTTCACTGGACAGCATTCAAAAACTAGGAGCATTTAATTTTTTTCCCCAGGCAAAAGAGGCCGTTTTATGAAAAGGCAAATTGCAGGACCCACCCAAACAGCCCCAAGCTTTCAATGTTGCTTTTCCTAGGTTTATTTGAACATAGTCTTCATTTTCACACCTAACCTGTTGGTGTAGAGAGAAAACACTGCATGTACAACTTTTGGATCATGAGAGAAATCTGTAGTTGGTAAGCCAATATTTTAGAGGAAGGTCTATGTTTTACAGATGTCCACGTCTAGAGTTCTGCTAATGACTGTTGAGGTTTAGCCTCCCCCCCCCAGAGGAATATAGGGCTTTTTCATAGCTTCTGGACATGTGCAGATCCCATTGGAGATGAGAACAGGTGCTCATTTGAAAGTCAAATTACTGTTATAGAAACGTCTGTGCGAATTCTGAGGTACAATTCCCTTCCTACAATGTGCAAAGTCAGTGCTAGCAGAACTCCTGATGCATCCAGGCCTCCTCAAAAGCCTCCCTTGTGGACTCAAACCTTGAACAGTCAAGTTTAGTCTGGTTTACTCCTCCATTGCTTCTGTCTCCCCATCAGTGCTGATACGGACTGGTGGGAAATGTATGGACAAATCTAGCCCAGGCAATGCCAGGGCAGCTCATTCTTGCACTTTTGGGAAGTCCTTTGAGATAGTGCTGTAGCAGAGCATTTAGCTTGTGTGCTACACCTCAAGCCCCGATGCAGCCACATGGCTGTTTAAATGACCGTGTTCAGCCAGATCAGAGGCTGGCTGGCAGAGCAAACAGTCAGCCACCTGCCAACTAAGAGCTTCTCCCTACACAGCAGGACCCTCTGCCCCTGCTTTGTTTCTTTCTTTACCATCCTGTGTCACCCCACCTCTTCAATTTCCAGAGCTCCCCAGGAAAGTATCAAATCTCTTTATTGACTGAGGAGCTGTTTGTTTGCCTTGTGGGCAGAGGTGAAGGACTTTGCAACAAGACAGTGCTGATGTTTCCACAGCCCTCCTGGGAAGTTCTCCTTTCCATTATTTTGGTGCATATAAGGATCCTACATTTTCTAATGGTTACTGTTGGACACTGGATTTCTTGCTAAGTCTTGCTAATTTCAGCTGGTCGAGGCTGACGCCAGCTGTCTGCCTTGCCTGACCTCCTGTAAAGAGGAAGCTAGATGATCTTTAATTTTTTTCCACAACTTTTCTCCAGAGGAGAAATTCCTGATTCCTGCAGTGCTCTGCAATGCAATTCCCTCCTGACACCCCGTTCCCTCCTCTCTTTGCTGTAAATTGCAAGGACTTCACCATTTAGCCTTGAGCCTCCCTTGGCAACTACCTGTACCTCTAGCAGATAGGCAATATTCTCACATAGCTCCTCCAGACCTCTGAGTTTGGCTTTGGAAACTTTGAATGAGCTGAATAGCTGTGGAGGATGGGTAGAGTTGTAAAAACTGCCCAAAGCAAGGAAGTCAGATGTGAGAGAGAGGAGCAGCAGCAGTGCCACAGTGTCAGCACTGGTGAGTCATCTCCCTGTTGGAACTGAGCGTGGCGGTGGCTCTGCCCAGCAGTGACCCAGATGATGAGGCCACTGCCTTTCTTGCAAAGAAGTAGTTTCTTTTCCAACCTCTGTAAGATACAGATAGGTTTTTTTTCTTTAGCTAATGAAAGTGCTCTCTGTTTACTGAGTTCAGTTACATTACAGCAACTGACCTGCATTATATCACAGTTGAGCTCCTTGGTGTTTATACAGTGGGAGAAAATTCAGATGAGTAACCTCATGTTTTATGACTCAGCAGATGTGGCCTCTGTTTCTTGCTGTCACACAATCTCTTTTTGCTACATTGGGCAAAGTACTTAACTGCTTACTGTGCCATCTGTAAAAACCCTCCCCTGTCTCTATCTCCTGTTTTATCCATCACCTTCTTACTGCAAATGTTACCCTACATATTTGTACAGCACTTGTCAGCAAAGGGACTTTACTCCTGGAAATCCTTAGGCATTTAAATAGCAATATCTGAGCAGTCAAACCATGCCAAACCTATAGTTGAATGAGGAAACATGTCTTTAACATGCCTTTAACATGCCTTTAACATGTCTTCTGGATGTCTGCTAAAAATTGCCCAACTAGAAACATAAAGCCCTAATAAGAATGTATCTCCTATCATGTAGTTTGGCTGCAGGTTCCAGAAACAGGGAACTGTCAGTGCTGAAAGACTGAGCACAGATGCCATGCCAGTGGGAAGCAAGGCTGCAAAGGGAGAATTGGAGCCATGAGCTGCCTGGCAGTTATGACAAAGACTGAAATTCTGTTTATTCACCATTACATTCTTTGTCTCATTTTCTTCCTGCCAGAGTACTGTGCATAGGTGGCAGAACCCAGAAAACATGCTTTCTTGCTTCCCTATGTGTGGCATGCTTAGAGTTATTAGGGAATGTCTTTCTCATTTCCTATTGGATTTGCACCTGAGGTTTATTTCCTGTAAGACATCCATCCCCAAGTACAGATCAAGGAAGGGGAAGGTGAAATACTTCCTAGAGAGTTGTCTTTGGAACCTGAGAGGGGTTACAACGTGTGAGGTATCTATAACTATGTCATCAGTAAGCACCCTGCCATGTAATTAAAGTTCAGGGAAATCTGACAAAAGCCATAGTAGTAGGGTCTGAGAAGAAGTAAATGCTGAAGAAGGAACAGAAGAAAGTAAAGGCATACCCACCAACCTTCCTTCTCAGTCAGTTTCAGGTGGGCTCAGTTTTTCCACTTGTAAGCAACTGCGTGGCACTGGTCCCTTTTGGCAGTACCCCAGGGCTTCATGAGTGCTTGTGTGGGAGCAGCTCCCCATTTCTTTGCTCTCACAAACTCACGAAGAATACATTTCTGTATTAAGATTCAGGAGATTCTTCAGCACTGCAGTGTGAAGTAGCTCTCAGCATCACCTTGTATCAGTCTTCTGAGGTATGTGGGATAATTCTGCTTGTGAGCTAGCCCAGGGATTTGTAAAAGAGACAAGAGGATAGCGCAGACTGTCCAGAGTCCAGCTCCAGTTGGAGAGAGCCTTCTGTGGTCTGTTATGAAGTGTGGGATGTTTACATTTCGCTTTTCCTGTAGGAAGAAATAGATCTGGCAAGCAGCCAGCAAGCTATTTCTGGAAAAGTACTTTCCCAGTGACTAAAAGCACCTGGGCAGACTTTCCTTGTCCAAACAGCACTGGCTGGCCAGGCCCTTAGGGTCAGAGATTCTGACTTTATCAGTGGCACCAATGTAGGGATTCAAGGTGCTCTGTCTTACCTTACACATCTTGAATATCCATTTGCAATCAAAGGTAAAGGTGACAAAGGGCTGAATAAAAGTGTGTGAAAAGTTCCTCAAAAGCTGGATTTTCAATCTGGCTCTGCCAGGTGTTCAGGGATTGTGAGATGAATTTGAAAATCATGTGCTCTTGCCCCCTCCGATCCCCCAGCTCCCCAACATGCCTTCTGGATTGTGATTCTTTGGGGAGCTCTTGAATCATGTTTCCAGGCTTACTCCTGCAGTCAGGAGGGATGCAATCATATTTAATCTTAAGGAAAAGCTGGGAGTCCTTCCTGCTTGTGATGCAAATGGAGGTCCTTCTGCAAGGAAAAATTCCACTGTCCTGAGGCTCGCAGTCAAACTGTTAAAGGTGGTGGTGCTGCAGTTAAAGTGAAATTAAAATGGAGAAATTGAGGTGACTGTATTTATACTTGGGTGGAAGCAAGATCAAGCTTTGCATTGCATTTGGGCAGCTCCTACTTTCTTACTAGCTTTGCTAGTCAATTGGTGTCTCTTACAAAATACGCTGTGTCTACCTGATATTGTCTGGGGAGGGAATGGGGACTGGCAGGCCACCCTGAGAGAAAGATTATCTGTTGGATAACAGCTGTCTTCTAGCTTATTCTGCCAAGGCCTTGATGAGGCAGTAAAGATTGTATGGCTAAAGAATGTTCTGTAGCTAGTGGGATACCAGAAGGGAATACAGCCCACATTTGTGGAGGTAAAGGATGATTAGACTGTGAACAGCAGTCTCCTGTGTCCAGAAAGGGAGAGCTGAGAGGAGAGAGTCTGGGGAATCTACCTGGCAACTCCCCTCTAGAAAGAAATAGCAACACCATTGACTGCTAAACAGATGTCCCACCTCTCCTGTTCTTTTCCTATAGCTATTGCTTGTCTTTGGCCTAGGCATGCCTTAACCTCTTCCTCAGCCCATTCTTGTGTACAGTGTTCCAAACTCCAGTAAGGCACACCAGAAAGCTCAGCTCCTGCAAGAAAGGGAGAAAGTACTGCAGCAAACTAAGTAGATTATTCACCTTCCTATCTTAAAGCCTGCAAATAAAAACCTAAATTATCTCTCTTACATATAAGGCTTGTTTAGGAAATCAAAACTTTTAACAAGCATGTAGACAGCAATCAGGATTAATCCTTGTGTCTCTAAAGACCTGAACAAGCTAAAGCCTGAGGACCTCTTCAGAGGGAGAGCAGCCAGTAAAAATGTTGATTGTTAATCAGAATCTCAGTATGTTTATGGCTTTAATTTCGAATCTTGTACCTTTAAACAAAGAATTGTTTGCATCCTGGAGATGCATACTTCCTGCACTATCAGAACTGGCTAACAGACTAGGTAAGATTGATGCTGTGGCAAATCATTAAAAAAAAATTAATTGGGTGTTATTTATCTCACCAAACCATTTATTAATAGTATAGGCAGGATTGAGTTCTGTTGCAGAAAGAATATGCTTTCTAGAAAAGAAATATAATCAGTTTTATTCCCTAGATTAATTAAGTATGCTGGATATAGGAAATGAATTAATTGTGCAAATGCTCCATTATGATTCCCTCTGATAATCACTAAGCACATCCTCCATTATCTCCTGCTTTCCTGAGCTGCAGGGATTAGAAAGCTCTCCAAAGGACATACCACCTTCAAGCTACAAAACCCCCACCTGGATGGGACCCAGGCAAGGCTGGTGAAATCATTTTGATAGATAGCCATGGCAAGTACACCCACGACAATAATTTCCCTCCTGTATCTGTTGTTAAGTCTCCCTCTTAGGAGTGCATTAGAGCAAAGAGGCCAGCAACTGAGAGTGAAGCGCTTAGTCCTAACAGAAGGCCTCAGCACTGTCTGGTTTGTGGAAGATGACAGCACAGTCTGACAGAAACCTCATGCAATGTGTTTATGGCCCCTCTGCAGTGCTTGCAGCCACAGGTTGAGTCCTGCCTCCTGCCTCTGCTTAGGCTGATAGCACAGCAGCAGCAATGCTCTTTCAGCAGGGCAAAAAACCAGTCTGTGTTCCCCTGCTTTTGACTTGCTGTGTTCTTGTTGAGGTTCTGGACCGTTTGATTTGTTCCTGGTCAGCTGCTTCAAATATGTATTTTATTTCTTTGCTTTGGTATCCCCTGGAGGTATGATGATTTTTTTTTTTTGAGAAATAAGGCAGTAATTTTTCTGCCATACCCTTCATATCTGTTTCCCCCTCGCCCTTTTCTCTTCCTGTTTCCTGTCTCCCTGGCCACTGTTAAGTTATTTCTTGCCAAAAAGGAGTGTTTTCACAGTGACACAGTTAATTTGAGTAATGTGCTGCTGTAGAACCATGTATAGCACATACTTGAAAGGAGTTATGTGCTTAATCTCTCTAGCAACAGAGGTGACAGGTACAGCTCCTTAGCCAGACACTCATGGGGGCTAAAAGAGAGAATAAACCCAGGTAACATCGAGTCTGTAGAGCCATTGTCTTCCTGTACTAGCTCACTGTGGAGTTACCCTGTCTGCAGCAATTAGGAAGGAGGACAAGTATAAAAACAACAAATGCTTAGTTGTTTTCATGTCCTGCAAAGCTGCTGCAACATCTGTGTAGATGCACTTTGGGAAGCTGAGGATCTTTAAGAAACTGGAAGTTTTTAATTTGAAAAGCACAGAGACTACTCACACAACATTTGTAAGCTGTAAGCTGTACAGTTAACTTGGCCTGTTGCTGGCGAGTACCTGCTGAAGTGGACTGAATCTAATCCATCAGAAATTAGCTGTCATTTATGTGGTGTCCTTGCCTTTTGGACCCTTGAACAGCATGGTGTTGAACTGAGGAACTGCAGGTGGAAGCATCACACATGGAAATTATTAATCCAAAGAGCAATCTGCTGGTGTATAATTTTTGTTCTCATGCAAGGGCACAGGATTGGAGCACGGGGAACATCAACAGCAATACTTTGCTATTTGATTTGTAGCTTATTATTTCATTTACAAGAGTTTAGTGAGTGTAAGAGCTTTTCCCAGTAGCATCAGGAAGCTGTATAGCACTGACTGTTCAAGTGGTGGATAGCAGGGAGTTTTCTAAAAACAGAAATGAACAACAAAATGTTATCAAAACCCAGAATGTGGCATTTTTGAAAGGGATCTAAGCAAGCTGGGCACTTGGATCTCACCGAGAGTTGAAAGGCCAGCAGAAGGATTTGGCCAGCTAAGCCTCAGCATGTCTTTGAAGGGTGTTGAAAGCTGTGGTGCCACAGTAAATAGCAGGTTGTTGCCAAAACATCATTTCCAGTCAGACAGGACAAGTAAATGAACAAAGATCAGAGTGCTTCATCAGGCATTAGAATTGCAAGTGCAGGGATGCAAATTGGAACCAGGGAGTTCAGCCCTTCTAGCTGGGATGTAAACTAATAATTTTTTGATGTCAGCTTTTGTTTTCTTCCCAGGCAGATGTCTTCCTTTTTGCCATCTTGCTTTTCAAGCTCAATTGGTAGGTGTTACTGCCAAGATGCTTGAAAACATCCCAATTCAACCACAGTGGTTTGAGCACAGTAAATAGGACCTGAGAGCTATCAGGGGGATATACAAAGAGGAATCTGAGGTTATCTGATCTCAGTGTACTGGATACAAAAACTCCAGGGACTTTGTCTCACCTCTTCCTTTTTTTTTCTGCCTGACATTTTTTGCATACCTTTCTAAAAAGCAAAAGATGTTTAGCTAAAAGCAAAAGATGTTTAGCTTAAAGCAGATATTTGTACAGGAGAATATTGGTTCGATGTAAAACAGGCCAGTTGTGCTCCAGCCAGTAATTTTATTGATCACATAACTGCTTCTCTCGCTGTACAGTACTGCCAGATGTAGATTGCTATGAAAATAGTCCATGCTTCAGTACCATGTGTGAAATGAGTCCAGGAAGATGTGTCTACTTCACTTTTAGGGGTAATTTCTGCAGTGGAGCAAGTGTTAAATGGCCCTGAAAACTACTCTCCTAGGATGTCCATAAAAGGCTCTCTCCTGATATCATTGATAAGCATCATGCTTGGAAGACACCTTCAATTTTGCATTATACTTCATTATTTAGATTTCTCAGACAAACAAAAGACATCAAAGTCTAGTGTTCAACGTGTGCCCACCCCTCCATTTACAATGTCAAAAGAAAGGAAAAAGGAGGCTCAGTCCTTTTGTCAAAGGTTTAAACACATTTCTTTTTGAAACCTTTTTAGCTTGTTCCTTATTTAATGGATATCTGCTACTCTGGGATTTGAGCAGTCATCTACATCTCTGGAGATGACAATCCTGTGATGTGAAAATCTTGGTGCTGTTAAAGTATCAGTAGTTTTGCAAGTGGCATCACAGAACCTTGGTTTTGGTGACAGGCTCCTTACGGTTTCAGTTCTTAGAGTTTGTTGTATATTGGACTTTGTGCAGCATAATCTGTCCAGCCACTCCCTTTTATACTGCCCTTGACAGAGGTCCCCAGTCATACACACACCTGCCAGTTTATACTGGACAGGTGGTTTCATCCATTCCCTACTCAGCTATTGTATGTTCTCCAGTACAAATTTAGAAATCAGCTTGGTATTTTTCCACTTGGATTATCTGGTGTCACTCTGGGGTCTTAAATAGTAAATGGAAGTGGTTCCACTGGAGTTTTATATGCTAAAAAGCATCTATGCATGTCTTCAGTCAGCTGGGAGACAAGAACAAAAAAAACCTGGCAGGTGGAGAAAGGGAAAAATCTTTCTGCCAGCTACACAGGCTGCCAGCTTCTGGTATTTCCTAGAATCCTGCCAGTTTCTGCTTCCTCTTGCTCAGTATGCTACCTCAGACCTCTCTCCTGTGTGGGGCAGCTGAGCTATGACTATGCCCTTCACTAATCCCTGCAGAGACTGCCTGTCATGAAGATTGCTTTCCTCCTGCCCTTTCTACAGGTAGAGTAAAACTCTGATGTGTATCTGGTGTGCTAGAGCCCTTTGCAGTCCATGACATCACTGCTGGCTGAAGCCTAGCGATTACATGGGGCCTCATGTTTGTGAGACAAGCTATGGGACCATGACCTCTTCTCAACTCCCATTTGTTGCTGTCTAGAAGGTGACCTGTTTTAAAGGCTGGTGTCTGCCTGAACTTGAGTCACTTAAAAAAAAATGTTCTCTTAAGTTGGAATTAGTTCAGGTGCCACAGATGCTTTGGAGTGTGCTAGTCTGTGGAGTGTTAATGGTTGTTTTTCCTTCAGTTATTATGTAAAAGACATCCTCCTACCCACCTCCCTTCCCACACAGAGGAAACCGGCCACTGAATGAGTGTAATAGATTGAAGGTGTTACCCACCTCCAAAAGTTGCTTTCAGTAGTAACTGAAAGCAGCACCTTAAAGTCTTCGGCCCACAAAGGCTCATTTTCAATTTGTTCTCTTTGCTAGCACCCACCACAACAGCAAAGACTGACTTTGTCCTCCCCTTCAGTCAAAATAAAACCATCCCAACATGGCCTAATCAGAACCAACCAGTTAACATCCCTCTTGTTGTAAAAAGTGACATGTTGTCTCTGAATGTCCAGTCTGCTCATGTTTTACCTCCATCTGACATGGCTCTGCCAGCAGCTCAATACATCTTTAATTCCTTGTGAAGAATGTGAGGGAAAAAAAATGAAGCACTGTTTAAGAGTTACACAGGAGTCCCCAGCCAGTACCTGCTGCAGCTACAGGCTATGGAGAGCTTGTACCAGAAGAAAAGAGCTTAGGGCCACATCCAACCTCTGACACCTTTCTGCATCACTTCTAATGGTAGGACCATCTCTAGATGCAGCATTTAGTTACTTTCTGGTTTTTCACTGAAGTTGCTGCTGAGGCTAGTGCAGTGTTTGCTGTGGATGCTTCAGTTGCTGCCTCCATCTTTCCTAAGGACTGCCCTGCTCCCAAGGAGGATTTCTGATTTAATATCCAGTCTTCATCCTGTCCCTCGTGAGCTCAGGCAAAGAGACCTTTCAACTAAGAACATATGAATCAAAATATACTGGTACCAATTTATTATTCTCTCTTATTGCTACTAGATATGTGAAAAAAAGAATTAAAATCCCTTCTAATATCAAGACTTTTGGTCAGTCTTTTAAAATTCAAGGTTATTTTAAAAGCCACAGAACTGCATTTGCTCCTGGGACAACACTGCACATTATGTTCATGTACAGTTTTGTTTATGCTCTCCTTATTCCTCTGTTATAATGTAAAAGGGACTTGTGGTGCTGCTTTATGAGTTGTTCCCAAGAGACTCATCTTTGAGTTCAGTGGTAAGTAGAAGCCTGAAGGACCTTTTGGCGTCAGGAGTGGTGTAAATAAGAGCCAGAGCAATGTCAATCAGAAAGAGCACTTCGGGCTGTCATAGCTTCAGGGCACTGAGCAAAGATGGACAGGACAGAAGTCCATTTGTTGTGCTGTGTGAGTCACATAGGTTCCATCTTGTCTGAATCTGAGGGCTTGCAATGCCAAGCAAAAACACACAGCACATTTTGTGCCTCAGTGTCAAATTGCATCATAGGGTGCTCCTCTCTCATGAATGACAACAGAAGCATATCCTTTCCTTGCCACTTTACCTGTCTTGCTTACTGAAATGACAGGCTGATGCCAGCAGACTTGTTACTTGGTGTATGCTTATGCAGGACTTTGTACAGGCTCTGGTTTGGATACTGCCTCTGTATGCAGGTAGGAAACTCTGCTGGGTCAGACCACTGATGAATCCATCCAACCTAGTATCCCATCGCCAGCAGTGGCATTAGGAGATTGTTTAGGAAGAGCAAACAAGCTGCTGTCTGAGGTCCATTCCCAGTATCCACAGTCATTGATTAGGGATGTTATGGACTCATCTCTGCCTTTTCTCTATTTGTGAACATGCTGTCCATGAATTTGTCTACCCTCTTTTTTGGAACTGCTCACACTGTTTTCCTTTAAAATCCACTGTGACTATGTATTTCTCAGGTTGATTGCCTGCTGTGGAAGAAAGCACTTTATCTGTTAAATAAATATCTTAGTAGTGTTAGTGATCCTTAGTTCTAGGTAGGATCTAATGAGCATTTTTTCCCATTCATCTTATTTCCAGGTAGCCTTTTCTTCTCTTTTAATTGAAAAGCCTCACTTTTAAAATTTTCCTGGGTAAAACAGCTGGACCACCATCCACAGGGTTTTAACTGCCCTTCTCGGTACCTTCCCCCTGTTCATTGTGTCCCTCTTGCAGTGCTGAGAGCAGTGGCATGTGTCACTCAGGATGTGGAGTGCACCTGGCTTTCACGCCTTGGTAAACGATTCTCACTGCATTGTTCTCAACACCCTTCCTGATGGCGCTCAACGGTTTGATGCCTCTTTTGGCTGACACTGCACACTGAGCTGATGAATGGAGCTGTGAATAACTAATGAGAAGATACTGTTGTGATGAAGGCTGGCTGCAGTGTGCAGTTAAATAGAGCCATACTGATTTGAATTTTTTCTCTCTTTTTAATATATTTAATTGCTGATCTCAGTGAAAGAGAAACATTATCAATTAGGGCAACTGCTCCAATTTGGGCAGCTTTGAGCCACTGTATTTTTGCTGTTTCCTCTCTCTCTCTCTGCCCAGAGCATCAGCAGTATACCTTGCTGTGTGAACTAGAGCACTGTCCATAAAATGCCTGCACATTCTTCCTGGATTTGTGTGCAAGAGCTCAAGGCAGCTTTTAAACATAGGTCTCTTGTTCAAAAACCTGATTAGAAGGATGTGGGAACACATCCTTCTTTCTGACACTTCCTTTCGAAGAGGTTTCATGACTCAGGCGCACAAATTAACTTCTAGATGAAAGTATAGTAGAAGCTTTAGCCCAGGAGCAACACCTACCTGCTTTTATAATCCTGTCACACATAAAGCTTTAATGAAAGCCTGTAGAATAAACAAAACTTACCTATAGAAACAATTAGGCAACAGCACTTGTAATTCAGGGAATTTCCAGCAGATGAGTGACAAGCTCTGAAGAGCCTGTGGCCTGAAATGCAACCTTGAGCCTCTAATACCTAGGAAATTAGTTGTGTTTTGATGGTTATTGCTGCTGAACAATTAACACTTAGAAGAGTTTTTAAAATATAGCTTTTAATTTCTCTTTTCCTTCATCAGCATGTGAAGTCTGCAGTTCTGGCATGACCTCTTCTCTGAGGTCCACATGGCTAGCAGTCAACCAGAGCATGCTATAAAGAGCAGAGGCATGGGTCCAAGGGAGCAATCAGGTGCATGTGTAATTCTTTCTGCACAGAACTCTCCAAATCTAATCAGAAAAGCTTTTTTGGAACATTTCTCACAGAATTTTAAACAATCTGCAGGAGATGAACATTTCATCAGAGTGTGCAGGCAGAGCTACTGCATACTTCTCACACCCAGTAAATGTCTCTGGAAAGGAGTTGGTCCTTTCCTTGAGCTCTGCTAACAGCCAGTCAGAGATGTATCAGTAACAAACCTCCTATGTCCTCTTTGTGCCAGTTTAACCTACTGTGTATAAATCCTGCTGATGACCAGCACTAGTTATGGTTAAAGACAGGCATTAAGGTAATTTTATACTACAGGCCTAGAAATACTCTGCTTAGATACCTCTACTAGCAGATTTAATGCAGTCCTCTACTATTCTGGGTGCTCTGGAAATGAGACTGTCTCCCAGAACTTCGCAGGTCTCCTGATTCAGGTACTTGGCATACGAGTAGTTGTGAGGGCTCAGCCACAAGGGTTATATGAGAAAGTAATTAATCACAGAGGCCATGGAGCTCGTGTGTGAAAAGCCCTACCAGTTATACTGGATCCAGACAGACCTGGTGTGGTGACAGAAGTGCAGCTTCCCGCAGCAGAGATGTAACTGCCCAGTCGCTCTTTGGAGCAAGGAGTTAACACAGCCTAAGAAATACAATGGCCCTTACTTCTGAGCTGGGTTATGTGGCCTGCTAAGGAAAGAAAGAATGAGCTTTCCAGGGACACAGGGAGTCTGAGGATGGCAACATCAGCTTGAAGATACTGACACTTTTGAACCGGTCAGGATCTCACTTCTTGCCTTCTCAGTGCATTTTCTATTTAACTTCCCCCCTCGGGGCTGGCTGCCATTACTGCTTAAATCAGCGGTGAGATTCCCTCTGAATTTCAGGGGTAACTGGATTAGTTATTAGGCTGTTGTACTGGAAAGGCATGCAATTAAAAAAGCCACTCTCTTCTCACCAAGCTGGAGCCAAGGATCACCAAGTATGATTGCTCAAGGGCAGCTGTGCAGCGTAACCCTGCTCTGTCACCATAAAGGTAGCTGCTTGCATTTTTACATACACATGAAACCTGGGCTGGCCAGAAGCTGCACTTTGGGAGCCTACACCCACAGGAGCTCTGCTCAGGCACAGGGAGTTGCAGCAAGGAGTTTCTTTTAAGAGTCAGAGCTGTAATTTCTCAGTGGTTTGGTCTGAGCTGCAGAAATTCTCTCAGAATGACAACTTCACTGCAGCTCATAAGACTTCTGGCAGGTGCATGCTTTAGCAGGAGTCTTCAGCTGGAAAACGATTCTCAGGTGCTTTGCTGTGAATGGAAATGTAGGGAAAGTACTTGTAACAATGGTGTGTGTTTGTGGTTGGTTGTTTTTTTTTAATGGTGTTTGTTTCCTTATTTGAATAGTCCTTGACATTTGTAAGGTACTTTTCTGATGTAATTACCTATTTCCTACAAATTTTATTGACATGAAGGGATGCCCCCACATTTTACCTGACTCTGTCTCAGCTTCCTGAACAGTAAGGTATGCACATGCCCTGATAATGATCACAGATTGGGTTAGAAGAGATCTTTGAAGGTCGTCTAGTCCAACCCTCTTGCAGTGAGCAGGGACATCTTCAACTTGAGCAGTGCCTGATTCAGCTGACCTGAAATTTTTCCAGGGATGGGGCATCTACTGCCTGTTTGGGCAACCTGGGAGAGGGTCTTACTGCCAGTATTGTTGAAAAATTTCTTCCTTCTAGCTGATCTGAATCTTTCTCTTTTAGTTTAAAGGCATCGCTCCTTGTCCTGTCAACAGGCCCTGCTGAAATGTTTGTTCCCATCTTTCTTGTATGCCCCTTTGACTACTGCAAGTCTGCAATAAGGTTTCCCAGGAGCCTTCTCCGAGATGAACAACCCTTATTCTGGTGAGTCTTCCCATGAACTCCTGTGGAAATGGTTGCTTCCATAATGTTATGCATATGTTTCGAGGGCTCGGGAAAGATGGGGAAATTACAAACATGTGAGCTCCAAGCTGTAAAGAGAATGGAGACTGCCAGTGTTTCCAGAGCTAAAGATAGGATCTGAGCTGACCCTGTCTCTCCTTTTCTCTCATCCACACGACTGAAATGGGAAGCAGTACATGAAGCCTGGGAAGTAAGTTAAGGCTATAAAAGCGATTGCGTTTGGTAATGTCATGTCCTTTTTGATGACATGGATAAAACACATCCAAAACAGTGCCTGGGGTGGGACAGGACTTCTGGGGGGTCTGCCCGCCGGTGATGAATGGTGCAATAAGCAGAATCGCTCACTGCGGACAAACCTTTCCGCAGCCCCTTACACCCACCCGGGAGCCATGCGGGACCGCAGCACTCCTCTCCTCTCCCACTGGGTTAACGTCATTTCGCCACCGACCCTCCCGCATACCGCCCGCCCCCGAGCACCGTCCCGGGTCGGGGCACACCCGCGGCGCTGCTTCCTCCGGGGGTGTGCACCGAGACCGGGAAACTTTCTGAGGGAGCCACTTCCTAGCCCGGCGCGGCGGGGGGAGATGTCAGATGCCGGGAGGGAGGAGGAAAGGCGGGGAAGCGCCAGCCGCAGTTCCCCCCCGCCCGCTGCAAGACGGCCATTTAAGCCCTGGGCGAGGGGCTGGCGGGAGCAGAGGCCGACGGACGTAACCGGCCCTCCCCCCTGGCGGCTGGCTGTCCCGCTCGCCCCCTCACTCCGCCCCGCGCAAGGGCTTTCCCCGGCGCGGCGGCCCCCGCCGCCGCCTTTCCAGGCGGGGAGCGCTAGAGGGAGCGGCGGAGGGGTGGGACGCCGGGCGGTGCGGGGCGCGCAGCCCGGCCATGTCTCCGGGGGAGGCGGCGTCGGGCTGAGCGGCCAAGCGCGCAGCGGGGAGCGCTCTCCGCCACCATGAGGCAGCTGCTGCTGCTGCCCCTGCCCTGCCTCCTGCTACTGCCGCCGCTGCTGTTGTTGCCGGCCGAGGTGAGACCGCGGCGGGGGGCACGGGAAGCAAGGGATCTGCCGCTGCCCGCCGCACCTGCCCCCGCCGGGAGCTGCCCGCGATCCACTCCGCGCTGCGGGGAGCCGTATGGTCGGCGGGGCAGGTGTGCGGCCGGGGCTCGGGCTTTGTCCCTCAGCGGTGCCGCCCAGAGAGGGAAGGGGAGGCTGGGGGGAAGGGGCTGCGGCGTGGCCCGGCGGAGGCGGCGCGCACCTGGGGCGGGCAGCTGGCGGGATCCTCAGGGCCGCGGCCTCCCCCGGTGTGCTCCGCCTGCCCTCCGGGGGTCTGAGCCCCGCCCGGCCGGTGGTGCACCAGCGTGGCTTCTCTCCTCATGGGGCTGCCCCGGTTGTTTACCTCGCTGAGGGCTGCCTTAGGTGGAGTAGGGACGGCTTCTGGCTCCCCACCGATACTGCAGCCTGCCCTCCTCGTGTCGCTGCCGGTTAATTAGTAATACGTTATTTGCACATCGCCCGTGCAGGTGGTGTACATCTCCCACGGGGTTACAGCCTGTAGGAGCCGTGCGGAGTTTTAACGTAAAACCCTGCCGCGGTGCGGAGAAAGCAGACCTGGCCGGGTAGGGCCACGGGGGAGCAGGAGGCCTCTGCCTCTGTTCAAACCTGCTTCTTTGCCCGAGTATGTTACAGGATGTCTTTACTAGAACACCTTCCACTGATGTAAATCAAAGTCTTTTGCCAGGTGACCCACTTATCTCATGCTGGCATAGACTTTCACCTTTGCTTCTCTCAGCTAATAGCTTCCTAGCGTTTCAGCAGGAGCGCTGTGTGACTGCTGTGAACTCAAATGCTCAGCTCTTTGCTGAACTTTTGCTCCCGGGTGTACCTGCTTGGCTTCTGCCGTAATGGTTTCTGCTTCAGAAGCATGAAGGTGCCTTGTTGTGGGCCACGGTGCTCAGCTATCTGTTGTGACAGTTCTGCCTGGCCTGTGTGTCAGTCCCACCCCGAGAGCTGCAGAGCAGGACTATGCGACTGCTTTAAACTGTTTTTTCTGTATCTTGCATTGGCACCAGCTTATGATAACAGCCAGAGGCTGTTATAAACCTTTGCTTTCTCCTCTTTTTGTGTCTCATTCAGTTTGGGGTACTTTAGTGTGGTTTTGGTTTTCCATCTCTGTTTGCTGTTGTACCAAGCCTAGGTTTTAAAATTTCTTCTGAATAAGGCTGACCACATACTCCAGCATTTTGGAAGAGCTCAGGGCAGGCCTGGATTGCCCTTGGGTGCAGTCTTTCAGGCTCACCCAGGCAACAGGAACCTTGTGCAGGCATGTGGCTTGTACTGACTTCTGTTCCTTGAAGCAGAGGAGCCTTTATGTAAGAATCTACCAGCCATGACCCTCTACGGTTTGTAGATTTTCTTAAGCAGGGTATGAAATCTTGTGACAGCAGCAGAGCTCCTGTCAGTGTGCTTTAGAGCAGAGGTAAGAGCTACAGGTTTTGGTGTGGCTCTTAAGTTTAGGTGGGAGCTGCCCAGTTCATGGTGTCATCATCTGAAAATTCCAAAGACTGCAGTTTTTGACCATCCTGGTTGTGACTTTAGGTGTCGGTGTGCGTGTGGGGGCTGGTGGAAATCTGCATTCACCAGATCTCTTCACTGGTGCCCGTTAGCACCTTCTGGGATGTTGAACATTAGGAGAGCTTGCTTGGTATACAAAGAGAGGTGGGGGAAAGGCCTCTTGAGAGTATTTTCCTTGCAGGAATGGGATGTAAATTGAGTCCTCACTGATGGTGTGATTTTGCAAATCATTCACTCACTTGAAGTAATTTTATTTCAGTGAGGCATCTTCAGGCAGGTAGGGAGGACAGCTCATGTGAGAGAAGTGTGTAATGTTTATGTAGTCTCTTAATGCCAGCAGTAAGGATGCAGAACAAAGCCTTTCTTGGAGGGAACACACACTCCAAGCACAGTACTTGTTGCCTGTTCCAAGGAAGGTTGAGACAGTATTGCGTTCTAAAAATCAGGATGATCTCTAATAGGGAAAAGTTTTGCTCTTTATGGTGGATTCTTTGCACAGGTTAAGTCAGGTGTTAGAGCTAGCACATGGGGGCATGGCTTGGGACTACTTAGTGAGGTGTTTAGCTGGTACAGGAAGGTGACAGCAGCTGGCAGTGCTGTCAGGCATGTGGCATAAGCTGGACTTTGTGTTGCCAGTAAGAACTGTTGCCCGTTGTCTCCAGGCCAGCTCATGAGAGCAGAGGCAGCGAGTTGTGTGGAAGTGGCTCTCGGCTGGGTCTGGTCTCTGTGCTGCCTTTCAGATGACTCTGGGGTCGGTAAGGGGACAGTGCTCCTAACACAGACAGCATTGTCGGCCCAAACATGCCAGGGCTGGGGAGCATCCCGAGCTGTGGAACAGCTGTGTCATGGCAGCTCCTGGGTGGTGTGACAGGCATATGATCTTTTTATGGCTTCTTTTACTCGGGGATAAGCATCTTCCTTATTTTTAATGAATTTCAACATATTGGGCAAGGTTGGAGTGGATAAAAGACAAACTTTGTTGCATGGTTTTTTTAATGGGAGCCAGTGACTTGAGAATGTCATATCACTAATATGATCAATGTAGCATCTACTACTCAAGATCAGTGAACTTTTAAGCTCCAGTTTTTGTGCTTTTGGTGCCTAGAGTTATAAATGCCTTTTATGTGCACCTAATAATTTATTCTTACAGATAATTCCATGCACAGACTCCTACTGATATTGTACAATTATGACTTAATTACTGATCTGAATTTCCAACTGAGGCATTCAAATGAAGCACCATCATATCTAAAATGTGGGCTTGCCATGTGTGTATCTCACATGTCAGTTCATTTCTGCTATATATTGGTGGTTGTTAATTCTTCTCCTGTACAGCACTCTCAATTTTAATGAATGAAATTATTCTGGGTACCTTTCAGTACGTAAAGTTAATACATTTTGCAAATACTTTCTGACACAGGTCTACATAAACTAATTTAGAGCTTTTAAAAGGAATTAAGCTTGAGAAATATGAAGCTCCCTCGTGACCATTGTAAATACCCTTCTGGAGGAAACCCTTTAATGACCACTATTAAGAGCACAGGTATGGGCATCGCTGATTTGGAGACCTGAGCACGCCTGGACTTAGGCAGCACAGACCAGAAGGGAAAGCCGTGGCTGTGAACTGAGTTGGCTTGTGTCAGAGGAGCTTAGAAATACACCTCTCTTCTGTCAGGACAAGTTACTTTGCTGTGATGATTAACAGTTGATGCTGAAGTGCAAAGGCTTTCATTTTTGTCTAGAGCTGTGACACAGCTTGCTAATGTTCATTTAGGAGGACCCACACAACACCGGCACCTTCTGCAGTCCTCAGTAGATGCTTTGTTTTCAGCGTGGCATGGATGTACGTAGCACTTCCCTAGCTGCATGGGCTGGCTTGCACATCACAGTGCACTCAGATGGTTTCCAGTCCTTGGATTTTAGTCTCCAGTCAGCAACACACAACAAAATATCTTCTTCTGCATGTTTGAGATCAGAATTCAGGCCCACAGTGGAAATGTTGTCTGTGCAAACAGCCACGCTATTATTAGTACTTCCTCAATTATATGAGCTACATGCAAGTCTTTGTTGAGGAATTTCATGGCATCTAAATCTCGTTGGTTGGAGTTTCTAAATACAGGAGAGTGAAATTGCTGCTGTTTTAAAGTCTTTGGGTGTTTATTGTGTAGGGCATAATCTGTATCATTTTAATGTATGCGTTTCCTTCTTCCTACTACAAGTACAGTGGATCAGAGAGTGAGCATTTCGACATGAGGGACTAGGATTTTGATGTTTGTAGATAGGAAGCCTGTCTCAGGTCCTTTGTTTGAGTTTTGGTTGTTGGGGGTTTTTTTGCATGCTGGAGAGATGATAGGAGCAGGGGAGAGAAAAGCTATTAAAACTGTCAGTGGCTGCACATCTGGTTGCTAGCCTGATGTGAATGCTTTTAGACTCCAAAATCTGAATGTAAATAGTACCTTGAACCTCGTGAAAGGTCGCTGGAAGTGTAGGAGGAGCTAGTTGAATTTTCTCTAGCAGAGAGGGCTATGTAGGAAGGGGAGAGTGAAAGAGAACCTTGTCTTAAATGGAGCCATCGGTAGGAAATTGACTTTCAGCAGGAGATGACTGTGCAGCGGAGGATTATAATTGTGGGGGGGAAAAGGACAAGTAAGTGTAGGTGAGCATGTGTTGATAGGAAATGTTGGAAAGCACCGTGTAGGGGGGGAAGGAGTAATCAGGCATGTGCAGGAAGAGCAAAACAGATTCATTGCTCTGGAAGGCTGTACCAAGGCTTCTCTCTTAAGTGCCTTCCAGCTGTTCCCAAATGTATCTGCACATAAACAGGCCTCCTGGGGCTATTAATCTAAAATTCCAGGATGAAATCCAAGATTAAATGGGAAAGGTATTTCTGTGATTCAGCAAAGAATGGACACGTTCATGGGGTCCAACAGAGCTGGATCGATGAACTCGTGGCTTCATTTAGTTACCTTTTGTGCCACTGCTGGGCACTCATTGAAAAAGGCAGGGCAGCACAGAGTAGTGCCCATACACCTCAGTAATGGTGGTGGTATTTGGCACATCACTGAATGTAATTAAGGTTATTTTCATACCATCTCCAGGAAACTGGAAGAATCCCTTGGTATTAGAAACCACATAGTCCATTAGTTGCTTGTTTTCCTCAGAGTCACCTAGGGCTACATAGGAAAGCCTCTTTCTCTACCTGTAGAAACTTAATAGAGTAAAGGAAACTGGTATAACTGCTTCTCAGAATAGAGGAAACTGCACCTACAGCCACAAATGAAGGAAGGAATGATATTGGTGTCTGATGTTGATGTTCCAGACCTGTGGGGTCTGTGACTAATCTTGGCTTTGTGGTGCTTCAGACCTGGTTGGTATGTGTGGGGAAGAGGGCTCGGGCCTGTGTTTGATGCAAGTCCTACTTTGGGAGGAGAAAGGATCACCCTTAAGCTCTCCTAGCCAGTGCCTACAAATCCCTTTCTCTCCAGTGCTGCTCATCTGCTTGGTTTCCTTTTCCTATTCTTCTTGTATGTCCTCTTTGTTTGGTACACTTGGGACTTTTCCCATTGTTTTGTTCAGTTTTAGCCAAACTATATATACAAAAGACACATTTGGTGTGTCATTGATTGGTGCCTAATGCATCCAAAGTTTTTGTTGTGTACTGCATCTGTCTCTAGGATTTATTTTTAAATGTTAGGTTGGGTGTTTTGTTTATTGGGAAGACTTCATGGTCTTTTGGTTAAATGGTCTGGCTGTGTAGTGTGCAGGAGAAGGCCATTTACATAACAGTGCTGTTGTCTGTTCACTGTGTACCATATGGGCCAGGGGGTGACTGTAAGGAATCATTTATGTGAGTTTCACCCCTATTTCCCCTGTTGATGGCAAGAAAGTTCTGCTTCCGAGACTAAAAAATCATCAAGTGAAGACTTGAATATGGATTCACTATAAATTGGAGTCTGTCTGTTGTTGCCTGGCAAGCAGATGCAGTCTCTTAACATATCCGTGTTGGAGGCTGTGGGTGTTAGAGAAAAGGGTGAGGGTGACATCTGGTCCTGGCTCTGTGAGTGGGTTTCTTCTGAGCCTGAGGGTGCTGGAGCCCTCTTTCTCATCACAGCCTAGGTGAAAGGACAGACTTCAGTGCCTGGGAGCTTTTCCTGGTTGGGATTTTATAGTTTGTATGTAAAACACAGCTGGCTCTGTGATTAGGTGCATTCTCAGATTAATTCCTTACTTCCTTTTGGCAATATTTTCTTAGGCTTTGGTGTAGGTTTTTGTTCTTGGTTTTTGTTTGGGGTTTTTTTTTTTGGTGGTTGGTTGGTTGTTGGTTTGGTTTGTTTGTCTGCCTGTGATGCTGTGATTCTTTGGCCCTGCTCTGGCAGGGGGGTTGGACTAGATGATCTCTGGAGGTCCCATCCAACCCCTAGCATCTCTGATCCTGTGAGCTGAATCTAGTCTGAAGGGGAGTGCTCCCCAAAGAGGGGTTACTTGTGCAAACCAGCTTTGTAGAAACCCAGCTTGTCCCTGGGCATTGGGGGGCTGCAGTGTGGCATGTTCTGACAGGTTTCAATGGATATCTAAAACCTCTGCTTCTGCTAGTTCAGTGGATTTACTATTTATTTTTAAATTGTATGAAGATGAATCAGAGGACTTTGCATACCTCCATGAAGACTCCAAGCCACAGTCACGACATTAGGTGTCTTGTTCTGTTTGCTGATGGCTTGTCTCTGGAAGGCTCTGGAGGGTGTTTCTCACAGAAATGCTGGTGACATTTGTTTCTGCATTCCCTGTCATGGTGGGGCTTAGTCTGAGCTTTCTCTCTTCATTTCCTCTTGGACACTTGGGTTCTGTTAAGTTAGAACATTTGTAATAAGCTTCCTTGTTAATTATTCTCTTATATACGCTCATAAACAGGGCACTCTGGCAAGGCTGTTTATAGATCTGCTTTGGAGTCTTCCTGTTCAAATGACAATTTCTACCCAGTCAGTGTCTGGAAATGAGGAGAATGGGCAGAGGTCAGCTGATGATTGGGAGTGCTGCATTGCCTCAGGAGATGGGAGGATGCTGCAAAGGATGGGGCAGCAGGCCTGGGCTAGAGAAAGGTGCAGCTTCATTTTGGGGCAGGCCAGCCTTGCACGCAGCAGCACCAAGGCATGGGACCATCTGTGAAAGCTTCCTGTTGCCTCCCTCTGGGACTTGTGCCTGCCATGGCAATAGTCCCTGCAGAGACATGGGGGTCACTTCTTTTCGCTACATGTTCTTCCTGGGGTTCACTGAGTTAGGTTCTTCTGGCCACTGCCTGTATCAGCTGAAGGACAGATGATGTGTTAGTTACTGTCTGAATTGATAGTAAGAGGGATTGCGTCTTTGTCTTTCTTTGTCTAAACTTGCTCCACTGCTTGTCTTTATGCCAGGTGGCCTATGCATTTTGAAGTGGAAATGGTAGGGAGGATGCTAGAGAGGTCAGTAGTGTCCAGCTGAACACAGAAGAGGCTTCTGCCCCTAGCAACATTTCCATAGGAAGATCAGCCCTGATTGAAAGGGGGCCTGGTTTTCTGTGCTGGCAGGGATTTAGGGCCAATCACCTCTCTAAGACCAAGATGTAGCTTTGGCTGAGAAAGAGAAGGACTTCTGTTGATACCTGCTGGGATGCAGGTGAAAGAAATGTGTGTTAATAGCAGAAAGTACCAATGTGGAACCATCAAAAGAGATTTGACTCAGCCTTGCCAGTGGTTTTGTTGCAGTATTAGACATGCTGAGGTTTCAGTGTACTTTTTCAACATTACAATGTGACTTGTTACAAAAACCGTCGTGAAGGGGAAGAAGTGGGTGTCTGTGGCTGCCAGCAAATTTACATATGCAAGATTAGACAGGACAAATAAGGGATTTTAGGGGTTTCCTCCTTTTGTGCTCATGCTCAGTTGTTTTCCCTGAGTCTGCAGCAACTTTGCGTCCTTACAAATGTCTCAAACCAAGAAGGAAATAAAGCGAACAGTGATAAATTGGTAGGGTTCCTTTTAGGTCATCACACCTAATTCTTTTTCTCCAGTGAAGGCAGATAACAGAAATTCTAGTGTCATCTTGGTGCTGCACATGTTAGAACCACCGATTTATAACTCAAATTGGATTTGGAGAACGGACAGCTCATGGCTCTCCTATGTAAATTATGCTTCTTTCAGTCTCTTTGCAGGATCAGCCACAGTTTCTAACGCTAGGCTCAGAGTTTAATACCACTAAACCCATGATTGTTCTGGTCAGATCCAGTGCCATTTTTTTGCTAGGTAGACTGTGCCTGGTTGACTGAGTTCTTTGATGGTTTCATCTTCTATGGATTTTTACCTTTTCTTTTTTTTTTTTTAACTGTAAAAGAGAAGATACAAGAAGTGTAGCCACAGTTTCCTTCCCACAGCCCTGGTAAATGCATAACTGTAACAAAACTGGGGAGAAAAAAACAAAGGCCAAAAATGTTCTTTCTTTGGGGAAGTTCATTATCTTTGATTCAGTTTGCATAAGGCTTTGAGGGGAATCCACGTCTAGGGTGGCACCAGATGGGCACCAGGAAGAAATAAGCATTCCAGCTTTGAGGTGGGGATCTGGCTTTTTTTAACTGGCTCACAGTGGACACCACAGACACAGGCCTGGGTTTTTAAATTCAGGGTTGCCAACACAACTTGTATCTGACAGCTGAAGGAGACTGAGGTACTCTCACATGAGATAAAAGGGCAGCGTTAACGTCTGCAGAATGAAAATACTTCTCTTTTCAGTACCTCACTGCAGTTTGAAACCTTATTTCTGGATATATTCCTGGTATTTAAAAACTGAGTACAGTTTGGAGAAAGTTGTTTTGCCTATTTTTCAATAGGTGACTAGTAGACTGGCCAGTTATTCTTTCTAATAAGCCATGTACTAATTCTGAAGGCTCTCCTTACAACCAACTGAAAAAGCCACACTCTATCAGCACCATTAAATTGAATGTGCTCACCTGAACGATCAGGGATAAATTAAATGTATTGCTGCATCCACATTAAAATAATTGGAACTCTCTCTAACCCCCTGCAAAGCATGGGTAGATATTGGTATTGTGAATGTGTTAACTGAAATCCAATTTTAAGACATAATTATGGGAAAGGGCAAGGCTGTAAGATCTGGAATTAGATCTGTTGCCCCTTTGTCCTTTAATCTCCATCATAATGTAGGTAATTGTATGTATATAATAAATCTCAACAATGCCCTCCTTTGTCCTTGTTGAAGGAAAGAAAACTTGCCTTTTTCTGTAACTTATCAAGGACTTGCATTTGGAGATGTTAAAAGTTCTGGGAGATAGGGCTTTTTATTTATTGTATTTTACTTCCATTAGCTGGCTAGATGTTTTTATTTGTAACTAGGTGCTGACTCCATTTGGCAACAGGCATCTTTTCCAGCTTTATAGTTACAGATGAAGTAACTGTTGTGAAGTGTTTGTAAGATAAAGCTGTGATGGCCAGCATCCTCCAGCAACATGTCAGTGCATTTTTATCTTCTCATTGTCTCTTCCTCCAGCTGTAAAGATGTTTCATTGCTGCTGAAAGGTAGCTGATCCAGAATATAAATGTCTCAACACAGTGTATTTTTTAATGTGGATTTGAGGTGATGTAATGAAAGTGTAATTGCTTTGGTGCTTTTATTGTGTGTGCCTGATTCCTCTGTGACATTGTAATTTCTGATCTCTACACTTCCAGTAAAAGATAAACATTGAGGAAGCTAATAATTGGCTCTTTATATTCATCAAATTGAAAGCTTAAAATGCTTGGGAAAAAGGAGGCATATCCTTAACTAACTTTATAATTGTAGGACCTGTTTAAAAAAACCAACCAGGCATTATCTGCTTTTCATGATTGAAGCATCTAATTAGTTTATTTTGCTCTGTGTAAAGCTGAATTTCTTTTTCTTTCTTGCCTGGACTATTTAGCAAAGCACTGACACTGCCAGTGAGAGTGCATGTGCTGAGCTCTAGCCAGCAGCAAATATTTGCAGGTGGATGCAATATCTGGAACAGCCTTAGGCAGTGCTCATTTCCCAGTACTACAAGACAGACCTACAGTATGTGGTTTAACTGGTATTTAACTATTGTCTTCTGACTCAGTCTTCATACTTTGAGATGTATCTGTACAACCATTTCCTGGTTCAGCATGGGAAGTACAGTGCTGCAGGAGGAGTCAGCACAAGGCCAGAGCTGCTAATTATTTACTGCACAGCCTGCAACTCTTCTCCACCCCAGTGATCTCCTGGTAATAGAGCCTAGTTCTCTTTATGGTGAAATTGGTTAGGGCTTCATCTGAGTGGTGCAAATAATTATCTTCTAAATTCCTGGAAGTTTGAGCAGCCTACAAAAATCCCTCAACATTTCTCCTTTCCATTCACTTGCACTGTTTTTGAGTTTTTTGACTTGCAGGAAGGCACCGCTGTTTGTCCAGCAGCAGGTCTGGGTGATTGCCAGAGCAGCCCCTGCTCCATCCTAGCAAACCTACTGCCTGCTTGCTGTGCTGTTACCAGACAGAAGGTCATTTCTGATAACATTTGCTGTGCTCTATAGGTTCTGATGATGTACACAATTCTGTGCAGTCCATTTATGATTTGGCTTGTGTTTGCAGTGATTCTTCCTTTGCTCGAGTTTGAGGCTGTTGGCAGCAAAGGGTACACTTGCTGCTTCTCACTTATTTTTCCAGCTCTTCAAGGTAAGAAGAAAATAAGTTGCTCTCACCAACTCTGCCAAAGCCCAGATGCTGCAGAGGCTGTGAGTCCCCTGTGCTCTACTTCCTACAAGCTGGCTACCCTAGTTGCCTCTGCTCTCATCTGAATTAAGGAAAAATGAAGTTGTGAAAAACAGATCTCTCATGTGCAGACATTTATTCAGTCATTGTTACGTGTGGCATTTGTCACTGTTGTCTTCAGATTGCATCAAAGCTGATTCCAGCTGTGTTAATCTGAGCTTTCCAGTGACAACTGCTCAGATAAATGTTTTGTTTTCACCCATAGAAACGTGTGGAAAAGACAGGAGATGATATACTGCCAAATTTCAGTTTCCCTTTTCAGCAAAGACCTCTTTTTGCTCTCCTGAAGTCAGACATCTGCTGCTCCGTCTTCCAGGGAGTCTGTAGGACTTCAGAAATCCTGCTAAAGTTTTGAAGATGGAGTTAATGGCTGAGAGGCTTTAGTTCTTTAGGTTGTGCTGCTGAAATTTGTCTGAGGACGCAGAAGCTGCTCAGCTGCTGCCCCTCATACCTTCTCTTCACACTTTCCTCCCCCTTGTTGCACTGGCTATGTTTTGTGACCTGAAGGTTGTAAACTGTGTTGTGTGTTTGTGCATGTCTAGTACGAAGGGATCTTGGAGTTAGGACCTCTGGCAATGACTTCAGAAAAGAAGTCTTTCTCCGTTGCCAGGTGCATGTAGTAAGTCAGCTTAGTGCCTCACCACATCTGTCTCTGCCAGGATTCACTTCTGCTCAAAAGTGTGTAAAAAATGAGAGCTGGAGGGGGGGAAAAGCTTCCCTCTCACAGCTTCCTGTATTTTGTGAATACAGTATTCCTTTTTGGCCATGAATGGGTTATAAATCAGACAAAAGCTGGGTTGTGAGGTCTTGTCTCTTTCTTCTCTAAGTGAATTGGTTAATTCTTGGCGGGTCTGTAGATAGCAAAGGCATTCCTTACAGCAGGCACAGATGGGGAAGGGTTTCTTGTGCTGCAAGATAGACATTCACCTCTGGACACAGAGCAGCCTGTGGTAAACCACTTGAGTGCTTGGTAAAAGCGGGTAGGAGTATGACTGAGGCAGTACAAAACCTTGGCAGGCATTTAGCAGGACACAAAATTCATCCTGGATGCTTGGTGTGTCATGGAGCAAGTCTGAGTTATGAAACAGCTACTTGGAGCAAGTGGGGGCAGTGAGAGGGATCGGGATGCTAGAGGACAAACTGTACCTCCAAGCCTGTGAAGGGATGGTGCATGGCTCTGCAGATCCTCTTGGGAAATTGGGGCTAAAGATAACACCCACTTAATGAAATGCTGCAAAAATCAGTATGCTAGTAAAATGTCTGCTGTGTAAATGGCTAGGGTCAGGTTGCTCAGGCTTCAGACTGTGTTGTGTGTAACTGAAACAAACCCAGTTGATTGCAGAGCCAGGCCTTCTTTCTGCAGAGGAACAAAACCCCCACTTTGTTTCTGCTTGTCCTGTAGTGCAGAGTGGTCTTGTGGGCAGTCTGTGGTTTGTGTGCACCAGGAGTGTTGGCAGGACTCTCATGTGAGATGTTCTATCTCTGCTTTAATGCAGTGAAGCAACCTGAGCCGTGTGTGGAGGAGGACAGGGAAAGGCAAGCGAATGAGAGGCTAATTGAGTTGAGGGTGTAAGCACTCTTTCATCATGTCCGTGTCTACGAAACCAAAAGCAAAGAGAAGTTTCCAAAGAAAAGGAAGTAGGCTGAGGGGGAGGATGAGTAAACACAGAGTGTACATGAGAAGCAAGACTGCTGCAGCCTACGTAAGTTGCCAGTGTGTATCAGCTGTTGAAGCAGTGCCCAAGTATGTGCTGTTTAATTACACAGAGCTGAACCGTGTTCATCCCTGAAATAACTGACCAGTCCCCCTCCTCCTTTTTAATTAGATCCTCTTGGGATGAGATATCCCTTCCTGAAATGAGAGAAAGGCAAGCCTCACCCCCCCCCGCCTCCCCCTACCCTTTGCACACTTGACATCTGTGATAATATAACACTATCCTCTGTAATTTGGATACTGCTTAAAAGTGATAGAAGGCATTTCTAGACAGCCAGTGTTGAACTTGCAAACTCTTGCTCTATGGGGTTACTAGCTGTCTGCTGCTTACAACGAGGCAGTGATAATTGGTGTCTGCTCATGGTCAAAACCACTGTCACCTGAAAGCTTCAGGAGTGAGCCTATCTCTGCTGTACTACAATAGCGAAGTCTCCAGTCTCTGTGGCTGCTTCACCTGGTTCTTCCCCATCCTTCCTCTTCCCTAGTCTCCCTCTCTGTTAGTCTTTTGTTAGGAAACCCTGAGCAATGTCACATTACACCCTGTGCTGTTACCATCTGGGCTTCTCATTTAGCTGTTGGCCTTGATTTTCAGAGCATGGATGCCTTCCTCCCTTTCACACAAAACTGGTTTTCCTGCTTCTGCCTCTTGTCTTGCTGCAGGCAGTTTGCACAGTGTGCGGGGGCATCCTCAGTGACAGCAGTCACCCAGGTGAAATCTCTGAGCACACGTGAGAGGGGCTGCCCTGGTAGAGTGCTGCCACAGCCCAGTGTCACAACTTAAAGTTGATGAAAGCTCCACCTATGTATAAAATCATTTGAGTTTTCTTTATGCAGGTGTGGATGGTCTGTCTCACAGCAATCGACTCATTTCTAAATCAAATGTATGCAGTTGTCTTAAGTCTTCTCCATATCTTCACAATTGCAGTTTCAGTCAGTCTGATCGCAGACCCTTCCCCAGTGGCCCCATCTTCTATGCAGCTCCTTGTTACCTATGGTTTTAGAAAAGGCTCTTTTCATATTTCAGCATTCTTCTCAAGATGAAACTTCACAGTGTGATTTCTCTTGTTTTTCAAAAAAAGTCTATTTCTGAAATCCATCCATGTTCTTTACACCTTTCTCTCTCCCTCCTTCCTTTTCTGCCCACACTTCAAGTCAAATTTTAGGTTTGTGGGTGGAATGGTTTTTAGCAATGAGAGGGAAATGGGTAGTTGTATGGAGTGATGATGGGGAGAGATAAATGCCTGTGGAGTACAGTGACAAAATAGTGTTTGTTGCAGCAGGTGGATTGTCATTGCACATGGTATATACAGCACAGCTTCCACTCAAATTTGCTGTCACACTTGTCTTCATTTTTGCCTATACATGCCACAGAATAGTTTATTTTAATTTGTATGCATTTGGTTTGCTGAAGAGGAGGAGGGTGTTTTAATTGAAAGCAAGAATTCCTGTAAACCATATGTCTTGCTTTTCAGTCAGCTCTAATTAAATTTCTTTCTCCTCCCTGATTTTGAGTTGTTTCCCCTTTGTGGAAGCGAGAACTTGACGTGGGAGATCCCCATCGTTGGTATGTCATGGTCCTATTTTCTGGTCTCCTGGTTCTCTCTCTGGTGTTCAGGTATGTTACCAAGGGTTGTGATTACAAACAAATTCTTTGTGGAAGGAGATTAGGGCAGGTTAAATATTACTTCTGTTAGTCCTTTGCTCAGTATTTCAGTATGATAATGAAGATCAGTCCCCCAGGAAAACTCTGTTCAGAAGTGTGGAGAGCAAGGCATCAGGATCTGAAGTAGCACAATGAACTGATGATACACAGCTTGGACTCTCTGAATTTCAGTGCTGCTCTCTAATTGCAGGAGAGCTCTACTCTTGTTTTCTCCTTCTGCCAAGGAGTCATGTTTAATGCTAGTCAGCTTTTGTAAAACTCTATGATAACAGGGTACTTATATACTTGAACTGGCTAGTGCTACTATATGTGTGTGTATATATCTATGTGACTGTGTATACACACAAGCACATAGATGCAGAACAGGAGAGTAGAAATGAGCCTTCAGTGAGAAATCATTTATTGTGGTATTTAGTTGTATTTGTTTAGCATCAAGTATTGTTTGAAAGAGGCTAAAGGAAAAGGAACTGTGTTGAGATAAGCAGTAGGAGAAGTAAAAAAAAAAGGCATGTACTTGGCTTAAAAGATGTCCAGACTCACTGTGATATTTTCCAGGCACTGATATTTTCCTTTTTTATGAAGATTATAAACAGTTGAGTTTTGTTGAGTCTACAAAAGAATAAAACCGAGCCGTGATATTAATACACCGAACTGTTCCCAAAATACTGCTCGGAGTGCCTTGTTTTGTTTAGCCTTTGTGTGTCTGAAGAGGAGTCTTGTTACATCAGGTTTTAACTTCCAGGACTGGTGGAGGAGCCATTACCTTGACAAATAACCATGTGATTAATTGCAGGCAAAAAAAAAAAAGTAATTGGTGAATCAAATGGAGAACTACTGGAGTGCTTTCACCTTGCAAGGAATTTTATCAATAGAGCGTGCCTGTGTTAGTTCAGTGACTCTTCTGCTTCTGTCGAATCGATTTGGGCAGGATGGCTTTTTGCAGGCATTTTGTGTACCCACATCTCTGACTGGTGGAAATATCAAAGGCTTCTTCCAGTCCCAGCGTCACTGCTGTTGATGTGGTTGCCTGGTAAACAGGGCTGGGGGTTTTCATGAGAGCATGGTAATGGTGTGTATTTGCAAGTGTGGGTTTGATGTGTGTGCTTATGAGCTCTGCAGTCCCTTGCTGGGCTGGTATGTATCCAGTCTAGATCCATCACAGAATCACCAAGGTTGGAAGAGACCTCAAAAATCACCAAGTCCAGCCTGTCACCACAGACCCCATGACTAAACCATGGCACCTCCAGGGACGGTGACTCCACCACCTCCCTGGGCAGCACATTCCAATGGCTAACAACTCTCTGTGAAGAACTTTTCTCCTCACCTCAAGCCTAAACCTCCCCTGGTGCAGCTTGAGACTGTGTTCTCTTGTTCTGGTGCTGGTTGCCTGGGAGAAGAGACCAACTCCCTCCTGGCTACAACCTCCCTTCAGGTAGTTGTAGACACCAATAAGGTCTCCCCTGAGCCTCCTCTTCTCCAGGCTAAACAGCCCAGCTCCCTCAGCCTCTCCTCATAGGGCTTGTGCTCAAGGCCTCTCACCAGCCTTGTTGACTTATCTTGTAATGATAGAGCTCCAAGAGGTTGGCTGTGAAGTCTGAGTGTCTCCAGATACATAAATAATGCCATTTTATCTTACATGGTCTAGGCATAGGTTGCTTTCAAATGGGAGAAATATGTAATGCTGCTTATTGAAAAATCTCCCCTTTCATACCTTGTGTGCCAGGGAGTGTGCCGGGGAGTAAGTTCAGTTGTAACTGGAGGGGTTCTATTTTCTTTTTATTAGCAGAATTGTTTCTGAATGAGCAATGGAGAGGGTGACCTACAGGCTTTACAAAATGTAGGAATCTGCCTGTCTAGCCAGCATTATAAATAAATGAGAGAGGCTTCTGAGAGATTTTTGTCAGCTGGATACACGTTACTCTGTTTCGGCAAGGCTCCTCTGCTTCACAAACTCCGTTCTGTATCTAGTGCTATTTATAAATTGGGGTGGAGGAAGAGTCCCTGGGAGTGGGTGATTCACAGACACAAAATAGGGTGATAAACAATGTTAACACTGTGGCATAATCTGATAAAATCAGAAACTTGGACAGAGAGTGCAGCGCTGTTCCTCGCTGGGGCTGCTGTGCGGCAACTTTCTTTTCCTTTCCGCTGACCTTCCCTGACTTGCCAAAAATGCCATCTAGTTTTGTTTGCACAGGGGCCTGACATCCAGTTGCCCAGGGTTAACCTGAGATCAGAGCTGTGGTTTGGGCTTCTGCTGGGGCACTCTCCTGCCAGACCCATCTGAAGAGCATGTGTCACCGCCGGTGTTGTGGGATGCGGCAGGGGAGCCTCTGAGGGCTTCACAGTAGCTCAGTGGCTGTCTTCTGCAGCCTGGCCAGGAGCTTGTGTTCACGGCCAAAGATGGGTTAATGTTCACATCACAGGCTGGGAATTGGGGTGATCATTGTAAGTATGTGTTTCCTCCTGCTGTTTGTTTTATGGGCTCTGGTAGAGGAAATGGGGTGGAGGATCTAGCAAAATCTCCTGGAGCTTGCCTGTCACTGTGCGGGGGGACAGTGGGCAGAGCACACAGGAGCTGTTTCAGTGTACTGAAGTGGTATTTTGGTCTGTGTCCTTCCTGTTGAGGTAGTTTAGTTACCTCCAGGAAAAATACATGAGCTTCCTTGTGAGAAATAAACCACTGACAAGTCCAGGATTATTTGCTGAAAGAAGAGAAAACAGAAAAAATTGTGAAGAGAACATAATCACTACTGCTTCTGCCTGGCAGTACTTGGAGCTGCTGAGCTGAACTTTGAGGCACAGCGTATGCTATGGGTACACTGTATGTGCCTGGTGCGTGCATTGCCTTCTAGGCTGTTTCAGTCCATTGAAGAGGAAGCAGTTTCTCAGGTTTAGCCAAGTACTGCCCTACAGAGCTCATCCTGAAACTCAGGACCCATTAGCAGGCCGGCCTGGCTACAGAACCCTGTACATCCCAGTATGTCAGTGAGTCATGCAGGAGATGAGTATGTGGAGAGATGAAGGAAAAAAACCATGGCAGAGGAATTAAAGATGAAATTTGCCTCTGCTGGTGGGTGGGGATCCCAAAGTGCTTCCTCTCAGAAGCCTGTTAGAAGAAAATTCGAATTACACTTCTGAGCCTTCAATCCACAATGGAGATGAACAGCACCCAGAGCTTAAAAAAAGGAAAAAGCAAGCCCAACCAAATAAAAATACAGAGACAGAAGTGTGCACCCATCCCAGGCAGGAAAACCCTATCTTTTGCTTTCTCCTATTCTGGGAGGAGTCATTGTTTCTTTTCCTGGTAAAAGAATCCCTTTTTTAAAATGTCTGTGGGAAAGGAGAATAGTCTGAATTGAGTCTTTGAGATGTTGTATTACAGAGAGTCACAGAAAATGTACTATGCAAATGACTATCTGCCTTATTAGATGCCTCAATAGAGTTCATTGTCTCAATATTGCTATTATTGGAGATGGATGGACACTACATGATTTTTACCATCAAGCTGAAAAACTTCAGTGTTACAGTCACATTGCTGGGGTAATAACAATGCACTGGCTTAAAGGGGAGAATTGAATTAAGGGAAGTGAAAGGTCCATTGCTCTGTCCATTTCAGTTTGTCTTTTGTAGACTGTACATCATTTTAGGGGTCACAGCAGCGGGGGGGTTGTGCTTCATGGTCTTGGTTTTGTGCATCTTTCACTGCTAGTAGAAAGAAAGCCCTTTTCTGGGGCCGAATCATCCAGCACCTGCTGTGACTTTGCTTGATTGCAGTTATAGGGAAGCTGGCATTTTGGGGCAGTGGTGGTGCTGGCATCTTTTTCAGGTGGGTGCTGATCATCTACCAGCTTGGCATCCTTGTGGGGAAGGAGCATGCCCTTCTTTGCTGCCTGGTGTCAGGAGCTCATCACAGTATTGCTCTTCTCTTGCTTCTTACTTGTGGAACTCCTCAGAGACTCTCCCCTGAGCTGCCTCAGGCACACCCTAGGGCAAAATCTAAATTCTGAGAGCTGCTGTAGTAAAAAATCTCTCTAATGTCAAAGGCTATGCATTGGCATAGTCTCTTCTGAATCTGCTGTTGAGGTGTTGCTTTGGATGTGGGGGGTTGCCTTATGAACCAACAGGAACACTTTCATAGATCAGGTGCTTGAGGTTGCAGCAACCTGCTCTTCTGTGGTGTGTGTTGAAGCTTTTGTTTGCATTGGAGTTTTTTTTGGTGTTCCAGCTTCTCAAGCAGATGTGGCAGAAAGTTTGGTTCTGAAGTTGTTAGAATGGATGGTCAGTGATACCTGTTTGGGTTTTTTTATTAAGTTTGGCTACCATACAGGGTGGGAATCTTCAGATAAAAGTTGGGCTTAGGGATTGTTTGCTGTCCCTGTAGCCTGTGTAACAGCAAGGATCCATCATTGAGTTTTCAGTTAGGGTTGGGCTGTATTGCTGATGTCCATGGAAGGGTGCATTTCTTCTGAGCAGTTTTGGTGATGTTGACCCTACTGCTTGCTTCATTTGCTTCTTGGTGAGCAGGGGGAAACAATCCAGTTCCTCTGTCTCTTTTATAGTTTGGTTAATATGTGTGAAAGTTAATGAGTAACTAGAAGCAGCACAGTCAAATTGGAGAACAGTAACCTTACTCAGTGTTTGCTTTTCTTTCTTGACTTTTCAGTTGTGGAGGGGATGGGGAGGACCTAGTCTTCATTAAACAAGAGAAGTTCTCAACAGCCCCCAGCATTTTGCCCCAAATAGCCAGCTGCCTCTCCCTTAGTCCTTGAAGGCAGCACCTCCATGCAGTACTCTCCAGTTTGGATTAATAACCAGGGATTGTGATGAGTGCACACCGTGAGCTCTTGGCATAGCAAATATACAGAAATGCAGTCACCCTGAATGTGGAGGCTTTGTTTTGTGTGCTTGGTTCCTCTCCTAACTGTGACCTCTCCATGTGTCACCCAACACTTACTTACAAGCACAGCCCAGCTGACCTCATGAGACAACCCTTACAGCAAGAAGCCTCTCGCTGAAATCGCAATTCTGTGATGAGAACTTAAACACTGTCCTGTCCTTTGTCCCCTCACCAGTACTGACAGTGAGGGTAATGGCTCTTGCCTCTCCTTCATTTCACCACAGCTCCATGTGTACACTGAACTCTGCAGTTGCAGAATTGGATAAATCTTCTCCTTAATTGTCCTTAAATATTAAGGAAATGTTAAATATGAAGCTATGTGTTCTCCTCACCAACCTCTATGAGGAAAAACCTGATAGGCAGAAAAAGGCTTACTCTGCTCTGTCATTCAAGTCAGGGTATGTACTCCAGTTCTCAGTAACTCAGTGTTGCTTATGAATGTTTAGTAAACTTTCCTCCCTGATAGATATATGAAGCTCTTTATTTCACTTTTTCACTTCAGTATTCCACCCTTCAGATGTTAGTTTAATACAAATGTGTATAGAGAAAAAGAAATGAAGGTATTGGTGCCTGCTGTTAACTCCTGCCTTCCTGTGCTCACAGCTTTGGGTCTATCCCAGAGTGGTTACAGCTTCTAGGGGTTAAAAATAGCTACCTTGCTGCAGTCTGTTGGGAGTTGTTGTGGGAAGGTTTAAGCAGTAACTTAGCCTAAATTCCTCTAGCACCTAATCCAGTAGACATGATGAAGTTGTAAAGCAGTAGCTTTTCTGATTTCATCTTAGTTTTAAAAAATATTTTCATCTTTTAATTTTTCATGATAATTTTCTACTTCTGTGACCCCTAACATGATGATTACTGGAAGTTCTTTAAAAACAAACCCAAGCACTATTGAGAGAGTCCAACGGAGGGCTACAAGGATCATTAAGGGACTGGAGCACTGCCTTATGAGGAAAGACTGAGACCTGTGGCTTCTTCACCTGGAGAGGAGAAGACTGAGAAGGGATCTAGTAAATGTTTATAAGTATCTGAGGGCTGGAGGTGAAGAAGGAAGGGACAGCCTCTTCTCTCTTGTGCCCTGTAATAGGACAAGGGATGATGGATATAAACTACAGCGCAGGAAGTTCCACCTCAACACGAGGAAGAACTTCTTTACTGTAAGTTCACTGAGCACTGGAACAAGCTCCCCAGAGAGATTGTGGAGTCTCCTTCTCTGGAGACTTTCAAGACCTGACTGGATGCATTCCTGTGTGACCTGCACTAGATGCTGTGGTCCTGCTCTGGCAGGGGTTTGGACTTGATCTCCAGAGGTCTCTTCCAACCCATAATATCCTGTGATCCTGCAGATTTTGGCCAAGTCAGTGTCACGTTTGCTCCGTGTATTCACTCATGTTGCATGTGTCAGGCACAAAACAGGGAAGGAAGAAGCACTGTAGGAGGAAACAGATACTTCTGTAAACCCAGAAGGCACTGTAGATCATCAGGAATAACCCTAGCACCTGAAAATATTCTTAACTGCTGAAAAAAATAAACCTAATTAGTAATGCAGCTTTTAAGCTAAAATTCTGTTCATGCTGAGTTCAAGTGACTGGAGGGTTAACTTGTATTTTCCCTCTGTCAATAGAGAGAACTTAAGAATATGCTGGGGAACAAAGATTACAGTAGTATGAGTTGTTTGGCATGTACAGCAGCAGAAATTCTGCCTTTCTTCTGCTCATCAGAAGGGCTCAGTGTACAAGGTAGTGTATTGTTTTGCTCTGAGCTTTCTGTCTAATCTTTAAATGCATATGTGGTATTTTGTGTGGCTCCAATATACTCTGTGATGATACATAATAAGGTTCTATTATATGCCAGAAGCATGCTTAATGCTGGTTCTGCCATTGCATTTGTTTTGAACATTGTGACTTTTATGCAGCTTCTCTCTTTCTTGTGTGACTTCTTTGTATTTTATTTTTTTTTCATTCACTTTATTAAAGTGGTAGGGAAAATACACTCACTATCTCACTTAAGCAAGCAAGTAACCCATTTTTGACTGGCTGTCTGCAGTTCAATTACCATTTCATAAAATGACTCTCAAAGCTGGGAAGAGCTGCAGGGTCATTCTTTCTCCCAGCCTCTTCTTCTGACTCCCTCATTTGGCTCAAAAGGGTCATTTTCTGTGCCCTTTCTCTTAGGATTGAAATTTTTATTTCATAGGATCAACAAGGTTGGAAAAGACCTCAGAAATCATCAAGTCCAACCTATCACCCAGCATCTCATGGCTAACTAAACTGTGGCTTCAAGTGCCAAGTCCAATCATTTTTTTGAACACCTCCAGGGGTGGTGACTCCACCACCTCCCTGGGCAGCACATCCCAATAGCAAACACCTCCTTCTGTGAAGAACTTTCTCCTCACCTTGAGCCTAAACTTCTCCTGGTGCAGCTTGAGACTGTGTCCTCTTGTTCTGGTGCTTGTTGCCTGGGAGAAGAGACCGACCCCCACCTGGCTCCAACTACCTGAAAGGAGGTTGTAGAGAGCAATAAGGTCTCCCTTGAGCCTCCTTTTCTCCAGGCTAAACAACCCCAGCTCCCTCAGCCTCTCCTCATAGGGCTGTGCTCAAGACCTCTCCCCAGCCTCATTGCCATTCTCTGGACACGTTCATTTTTAGCATCACCACCTATCCCAGGTGACTTTTCCTCCTTTTCTAATGGAAGACTGAAGGTTTGGTTGTCTAGTGAAGTGAACCCTCGTGTCTTTTGGTTGTTGATGATGGGAAGTGGAACTGCAGCCCAAGACCACTGACCTGTTCTACCTTGCTTGCCTGTTCTCTTTCTAGGCCAAAGGAAATGAGATTTTTTTGGAGCTGCTACCTTTGCATTTCTGCATTTGACTTAATTTTATCTGTTTACAAAGCTGGGTTTTCTTTAATTCTTCATTTTGGTCTGTAGAATCTTAGCAACTTTAAGTCTCTTCACCTAAAGAAGCTGCAATTTGGAGGTGACTTCTGAACTAGGGAAGGGTAGATACCTCTCTTCGTTATTGCTATGCTTTGGACCTTCCATGTGCACTACCTTTACTGGACCATGAAGTATTTATGTGTGGTGAAGGCTGTGGATTCATCTTTCGAGAAAGACTGGGTCTTAGGAAGAAGTTCTCAAGTATGGGGGGTGGTGGGACTCTGGAATAGGCTGTCCAGGGAGGTTGTGGATGCCCTTTCCCTGGGGGATTTCAAGACCAGATTGGATGAGGCCTTGAGCAGCTGAGTCTAGTTGAGAGCGGTTGCTGCCCGTGGTGGGGAGGTTAGAGTAGATGATCTCTGAGGTCCCTTCCAACCTAAGCCATTTAGTAAAGAATGTACTGTGAGAAATAGAATTAACTTTTTCCTCTGGTGGAAAGGGGGAAATCCTTTACAAATACCAACTACCTGAAAGACCCTGCTGGGTTTCTGCAGTCAGCTTGGAAGGACAACGGGCAGGAGCTGTTTTTGCCAGATGTGAGGATGGCCCTCAGCAGAATAGTGCTGAAGTGTTACTAAAGTGCAGATATTTGCATGGAGAGGCAAAATAAAGGGTGTTAAATTTCCTCCTGCTTTCTTCAAGTTCTGCTATTTTGAGCTGCTGTATGTGTCTTCTCTGCTAATGCTGCTGTGCAGAAGAAGGAGGTAGAGCTTCTTTAAAAACAAGTATTTGATAGCAGCTAACTTGTACAGTATTTATAGCAATCATTTGAAGAACACATGGTACCTTTTCTGTTGTGAAGAAAAGCTTTACTGAGCTCTACTAAGGAGTAGTGTAGGTTATCTAATGAAGTATTTTGCATCATGTGGTTTCTAACTGGTTCATTCATTTCACTGTTGGTGCTGGCTGAAAGATGATTTGTTCCTGCTCTGTGAGAACAATCCCTCTCCAAGTGCCTTGTGCATCTCAGTAATGAGAACCTGGAGCAGTGCTCCTGTCCACAAATCTGCAGTTATGGCCAAAGGCCCTTCATCTGTGGGGCTTTTGAAGAAGTTGCTTTTCCCTCTTGTGGCCTTCAGCTGAGTCATTGAAGAGAAAGGAAGAGAAGTAAGGCAGGCAGCTGGGGAATGAATGGATTGTAGGAGTGATGCTTTTGAGGTCAGTAAAGAACATGCCTTCATTTTGTAGGCAACTCTTGGAGCTTTCCCCAGGCAGAAAGACAGGCAAATTATTCTGTTTACTTCTTTTACCCCACTGAAGTATTTGTCACTATCTGAAATGTCTGTTGCTGGCAGAAGGTGAACATTGTCCTTCCTTGTTCAGCATTGAGATGGATAAACTCTAGATCTTCCCCTTTATGTTTGTGAGAGAGGGAGGCTTTACGAAACAGCTGAGCCAATCTCATGGCCATCTACTTCCCTGCTGTCATCTAGTGACGTGAGCTGCTTGCTTTCACTCTGCTGGCCCATGTCTGACCCCATGTCATGCTGGGGGAGATAGCTAAACTACCAGAAAGCTATTTCCATTATGCTGCCAGAGAGGCTCTCTGCCAAATTCACTGTGCAGTCAGGTGAGTGACTGTGCCTCAGCAAGGGCAGCCTGAGGAGGGGAGGCATTGCTTGCCCCAGGGTTGGGTAGGGTCAGCTGCATTCTGTAACAGTAGTAGTAAAAGTCACATTAGTAATATTTGAGTTTCTTGTGCAGTGTCACATGGTCTAGTTTTGTAAACCAAATGCCAATTTCAGAGCTAAGTGCCTGAACCATTTTAGTAGAGCAAATCAAAGCCCAGCATGATGGTAATGGCAGTGTACTGGTGATCAATGAGTTTGGGTCAGACTTTTCTTCACAGCTACAAAGACTAGGGGCTCTTTCAAGCATGAAGATCTATTTTCCTTTTACAAAATAATTTCTACTCCTGGGAAGGCAGCAGAGAAGTAGAACTACTGTGGTGGTTCTGTTGCACACCTGTGTAGCTGAAGTATCTGCTAAGAAAGCTTAGCAGATTTTTCTGGGAGTTGTCAGCTACTGGCCGTGTGATGCTGAGGGAGGTGTTAGTATATGTTAGTGCCTGACCAAACCTGAGAGTAGTGGCAGAGTTTAGTTTCTTACTTGTTCAGAAATAACCCTCTTTTAATCAAAATATGTAGTGCAGTCTAGCCATTCCAGTTTTAACTTTGAGCTTATTGCAATATCTCTGCCACTTGTAACACCATCCTCTCCCCACTGTCTTGAATTATTGCTTGTTTAACACTGTGTGAGGGCAAAGCACCTTCTAGATTCAAAGAGTGAGGATGGGCTTTGTTAGCTATTTCAGCATGAGCTGGCAGAAACCCACACATTCAAGTACACTCAAATATTTTGAGTATCTGTCTCTCAACACATTTTCTTCTGGGGTAGATACAGTTGATTATGCTAAAACTAATTAAGCTGTGGAGCCATAAACATGGGGATGTGATAGATTCTCCAGTACTTGGCACTTCTAAATGGCTGTGTTTCACTTGAGCTGATAACTTAGCTAACCCCCAAGACATAGGTTTAGTGCAGAAACCTTTGCAGAAAGGGCTTTAAAGCCTGTAAGGGTCTGTGCCTTACATTGCTCCTTTGATAATACCTGCAGTGAAGTATTTTGGTGACTTGCAATGAGGGCTTGAAACTTTGGTGTGTATTTTCATTTGATTGACTCATGCCTTGACTGCTTAGCAGAAGTTGGAAGGACTGGGATCCTTCAGTATCTCCCTATGCGCTTTCCACTCTTGCTGCTGTTAGAAATTGCAGGCTGGTTACTTAGAGTTCATGCAGAGGTCAGAACATAGGAATCTACTGGCAAAATCTTTTTTTCTTCCTCCTCCAGTTTACATTAGGGAATTAATTTTTGTTTCTGTGTTGTTTATTTTACCCAAAGGCTCTTATCTGTTTCCCCAAACACATTTTGTTTCTTTTGAAGCTTAATACTCATGTTCTCTGATATATTTATTATACACTTTAACCAAAAAGGTGATTTTTTTTTTTAGTCTTTTCTTGTAGTCCTGCTGGCAAGAAATTAATTAGATTGAATTTAAAGCCTTTTAGCTTTTACTACGAAGCACACTGAAGTCCTCTCTCCATCCCTGACAGTCTTAAGCTACCGTTGCCAGATGTTCTCACTTGTAAATGTGATGTCCATATGGGTCCACTCCACCTTTCTTTTGTGTGTGTCTGTGCTTAGGAATAAGGTGGATAAAAAATACTGTAAACTTTATTCAGTGCTATTTTTTGTACCCTTGAGTTTCTAACCTACTCTACGGTGCTGGTAACTTTTTGAACAGAGGTGGTAGCACAGAACCCTTCTTGGATTTCTGGGTCTGGTTTGGTAGGAGATGGTTAAGGAGGGATAATAGACGAGGTGAATCTAGGGCTCGTTGCGATTCGGTTTCCTCTCCCAGGCTGTTGTTGCAGGTGGCTTCTGAGCTGAAACTGGTAGCTGGGCTACACTGGTCAGAGGGGCCAGGTAGAAGGGATTCTCCTAAGGATTTGAAAGGTCCTTTGACAAAATTTGCCGTGATAATTTAAGATATTGCCAGCCTTGCCTGGCAGGGGCTCAGTTTATAGCTGGGCTTGGTTAGCATTTCAGATTTCCTCCCTTAAACCCGTCACTTTCTCAGCTTACCCACATCCTGCACCTGGAGCAGTGCAGAGGTTTGCAAGGAGCACCATGTGGGTAGGCAGGAATTTGGAGCTGGCTCATGGAGCACCAGGCTGTCTGCAGTGTCAGAGGCTGTAGGAGTGTTCTGTGTAATCAGGAATGGGAGGCAAGCTTGCCCCTTGACCAGAGGCCTCCTACAGAGCGAGGTGCTTGTTCCCCTCACCCAGAGCAGACCTCAAAATGCAGAGTTTGTCCTTTGAAAAGGACTGAAATAATAAACAGGTTGGAGTGGCAGGAACAAAGCTAAACAGAAGTTATTTTCTCCCAGTGCCACTTGCCACCTCTTCCTGCTCTAAGTGCCCAGCCAAAGTGTGAGTACTGAGCTGATGCAGAGAAGTACTGTATACAGTCACTGATAATATAAGCAGCCGTTGTTGTGTGTAGTTAGATGCAGATTACCTGTTTTCATCTCTTTGAGGTATTGTTGGCAATATTTTAATTACAAGCTTCCACCTGAAGTTAATCAGAGCATATAGTAGTCTTTGGCCCACTTCTTTTTATCCTTGTGAAAGAAAATGTAAAGGAAAAAGCAGCAAAAACCTCTCTCTGAAGTATACACAGACAAAATGTTTTGATACAGGGAAGTTTACACACAAATCTAATGATGAGGATCAGTTAGTCATACCAACGTTTGGATGTTTACCCAAAACCAGGGAAGCAAACAGCAAACACAGCTCCCAGCTCTGCTGCAGCTCTTTCCTTATCAAACTCCTCCTCTTGTTTGCTGTTGCCTTATGGTGCTTTGGGAAGAAAGAGATGGCTTGGCATTCCTCCGTGTGTTTTGTGAATTCTTGTGTTAACTCTACTGGTGTCTCCCTCCTCCCCTCTTTTTTTTTCCTCTCCCTTTCTCCTCTGTCGTTGCTCTTCCTAAATTAAAAATTATTGTGGGAAGTGCTCTGCCGTCTCTGCTCTGCAGCAGAAACAATGAAACGGGGCAGGAAAGCAATAATCCTCGTAAGCAGTTGGTTGGGAAAATAAGTCACATGTCTGTTTTGAGTGCCTGGGTGATTCAGAATGCATATGCAAGTGGAGAAAGTCTGTCAAAACAGTTCTTGCTGACCCCCAGGGTATGCATCAGAACCTGAGCAGCTGACCCGAAAAAATGCTTGGGCGCTACTGTCAGATCTGTTCTTCGGATTCAGTGTCTGCAGGGCAGCAGGAAGGCCCCACAACATGCAGTGGTTTCAACTTGTTCATTAACCTGAAGGGTTTTTTTCTTCAGCATGAAGGTTTTCCCAAAGGCTGTGTGTTCAGGAAAGCTCTGCAAGCTCACTTAATAGTTTTACAGCTGCTGTTTTGCCTGGCTTTATTGCTGAGCTCAGTGATTGTCAAGGGAGGGGGGGAAAAAAAGAAAATACAGAAAGTGCTGCTCCTGATGTCATTAATTTCCATAACTTGTCAAGATTTGAAGGCTTATTGATTGGTGGTTGCTGATTAGGGTGAACAAACAGGTGTTAAATTGTAAGGTCAGGGCAATTAATACACATAGATGTCTCTTCAGAGGGTTTTTCAATATTCATAAAGATAAGAAGATTTGCCCCTTTCTGTTCCAGTAGCAATAAAAATCTTGCTTGAATAAACTGAAATAAAATACAAAGAAGCCTTTAAAAACAAAGGGTGGAAGGAAGGGGCAGCAATTTATTGGCTCATTGTGTTGATGACATGCTAAATACACAAACACAGAGCAACTTGAGTGGGTGTAGCAGCTCATGGTCTAGTTCAAAGTCCTTTCGCGGTGTGTTACAGTGTCCTTAAGGAAAACGAATTCTTGAGTCTAGAGGCTGTCTGAGAGACCTTAGTGCTAAGATCCATGCTTTATCTGGTTAAACACTGTTGAAACTGAAAGCTGTTAAAATAGTACTGGGTGGCTTTAGTGTGATGTTAACTGAAGTTACTTTGCATAAAGATCTCCTGGGCTTCCGTATCTGGCTGTGGTCAGCAGGCCACTTAAATATACTTGTGCTTAACTCATATGCTGCTGTGCTTGTTTTGAGTAATCTCCTCTTCCTGCAATATAACTGTCAGATTTCTTCATGTAAGTTCTTTGCAAGTCATGCTTCTGCAGGCAAGTAGATGAGAAGAAGGGTTCCTAAAAGCAGCTCAGTCGGTGGAACTGTTTGGTGATTTCAAATTGCAGATCTTAAGTAATTAATTAAATCAAACCCAACCAGACAAATAAACCCCACCCCAACATCCCAACCCAAAACCTACCAACCAAAAAGAACACCAAAACACACCCAAATGAACACAAAAGTCTGGTAACTTCTCTTGCAAAGTCACATCCAAATCACCAAGACACCGTGAGGTAAAATCCTGCTGCGCTGTTTGTAGCAGCCCTAGGAGAACTTCACACTCAGGCTCTGTAACACAAACATCATTGTTTGTAGCACTGCAAAATGTTTTCCTTGCCCTGTAAGATTTTACTGCTTTGTGTGCTCTGATACTGTGTTTCTAATAGTGTATGCTCTAAAGCTTAATGTGGGAAATGGCAGGGTTGAAAGGGGGGAAAAAAAACCCAAACCAAAACCTTTTTAGACTTCAAAATTGAAAATGATTTGATTTAGACTGTTGTGGAAAGCCACAAAAGGAGCAGAGCAACTAAAGAGGAAATACTGTTGACAGGTTCCTTTTCCTTACCATAATTATTAGAAATGCTGGCTTGTGAAAAGGCCTGTGAGTAATGGGTATAAAACACAGCAAGAGAACCTTAACAGTGAAAGAAAATCCTGATCTATCCTTTTGGTTGTTATGTGCAGCTGGTCAGGGACTGAATGGAAAACACTTCTGCAGTAAGCCCTAAATTAAGGGGGAATTTGACTTGAGTTGTATTAACAACTACACAGCTTTTTGGGAGGGACAAATGGAAGCAGTAGTCAAGTATGGTTAAATCCAGTGTCCCAAAATTTCAGGCACATTGTCCCCAGTGCTGTCTTCTACATGCAATTGTTTCATTTTTAACTCATTTATTTTTAAGGCTCGAAACATGCCTCACTCTTCCAAATCTCCCTTGCAAAGCCTGCCTGCTGTGCCTGATTCCTTACTTAGTATAACAGAAACGTCACTAATTCCTATCAATTTGCTAAGAAACTGCCTGCCTGTGTGTGTTCAGCACTGCAGCTCATGCCTCCCTCCCCTTGGTTCTTGGGCACCATAAAGAGGATGAAATGTTTCTCATGTGCAGTATTTTCAGCTGTTTTTTAAATGACCATGTTTCCTTGCCCCTTGCTTGGAAGGACAGTTTATGCTTGGGCTCAGTGGCTCAGGGTTGTTTGCAGGCAGGCTGTTACTTGAAGCCAGACTTCTTATTTCTGCTCTCCAAAGCTGTAATGCTTAAATCTACAGGCTGTGTGATACAGGGTTGTTGTACACAGTGAAGATGAGGATTTGAGATGTCCTTTTCAGACAGATTCCAGAGGAGGCCTGTTTGGAGTAGCTCCAGTTCTTACTGGTCCCTAAGGAAATGAAACCTGCATTAAGTGCACCTTTTGTGCCTGTAACAGAAGTGCTGCAGGGAGTTTGAGGGAATTTTCAGTCATTGCTGCAGAAATGTGTACAGAGAACAGTTTGAGTGTCCGGCCCAGGCCTGCTAGAGATGTGAGCTTTTTCATGGGATGATATCTGCAGTACTGGGAGAGATCCAAGTGAGTGTATCCCATATCTTGTTACACTTGTACTTCTGCTCTTCTCGTGAACCTAAATTAGGCTTTAAATCTCCTTTTACTTGTAAAATGCACACTTATCTGCTGAATCCAAGCTTGATTTGGACTTGCTTGTGTCAGAATCCAGGCCCCCAGCTGGCTCCCCAGCCACCCTCCTTGTTGCTGTCTTCAGTTCAGAGGATCTTCTGGCCAGCTTCAAAGAACTCACTTCAAAGGCTTTCAGCAGACACAGAACAGCACAGGCTGAGGTTGTCGTTTCCAGCTTCAGCAGAGCTAGCGATGTCTTGGCTTCTTGGGGAGCCCCGCTCCTTTATCCTTTTACTCATGCAATGCACAGCAAAATGCTGACTGATTTTATGGGGAATGGAGGCTGGCATTCACCCTGTGCTTGAACCATGCAGCAAGAGGGAAAAGGGCCAGGGAAAGGTAGATAGATCCAGCTTCAACAGAACAAAGCAACCTAAAATACAGCTGTGGAGAGAAATTCATGTTAGTTCCCCATCTTCCCTGAACATAGAGATTGTCTTTAGAAGTGAAGTGCAAAGTTTAATCCTGCCCTTAAGGGATTTTTTGGGTTTTGGCAATCTCACTACAACTCTTCTGATTCTTGTTAGTCCCACAAAGATCTGGTTCCTCTTCTTGGCAGCTTCCTGTAACTAAGTGAACTCCACAGAAATAGTGTGCATTGCCTGGAAATCTGCTTTCTTTCTCACTTGGAGATGTGGTACTTTCTGGGTGTGAAGTGCACACTTGCATAAGGGGAGGCTGTGGCTGCTGCTGGCACAATTGCTCTGCAAACCTCAAGCAAGCTGGAGGCTGGGGGGGCCCCATCTCTCCCGGGTTGGAGCAAACCCCTCTGCAGTGGGACAGGACCTTGGTCACGTAAAAGATGTGCTCTCTGCACCTTCCTGCCTTAACATCCTGAAACTGTGGGTTCTTTGGGGGGAATCCTCACTCCCTCAGGGTGCTGTGTCCTGTTGGCCACTGTTCATGTTGAAAAGTTGCTATCACTCCAGAAGGAACGAAACAGGCTGGGAGAGCTGCTTGAGAAGCCTCTGTCCAAGACAAATAAAGTCAGGGCAAGGGGAAAGCATCCAGTACAGCGGTTTTGTGAGAGGTACCTTCATAAGTCAGTACAGAAATACGTCAAGTGGAAGCCTTGCTGCCTTCCTCACAGCCCTGGGGTTTTTAATATTAATAGTTTCCTTTAAAACAGTGGCTCTGAGGTGGGGTGTGGTTTGTCTGCCACACTTGCCAGGCTATTTATATATGTAGATCCTTGCTCATGGTGGGGAAAGGAGCAAGGGGTGAGGGAAACTCTGGCGAAAAAAATGCTTGAAGTTGTCATTTTTTTCTTCCCCTATTATATTAAAGTATGGAGGACCAAGAGATCCCAGTGCCTGCAAAGACCAGAGGTTTGCTGGCTGGGCAGAACATTGGTGCATAATCAATAGCAGAAAAGATCTCTCAAATACTGATTGATTTTCTTAAACCATACAAACATTTCTCATACATAAATAATAAGTCTATGTATATTTCCTTTTTCTTCTTCCCCCCTCCACTTCTTTCTGCAGTAACTGTTCCTTGAGCAGAGACTGGGAGCTAAGTCTCTGCTCCTGACAAGCACTGAGTGTCCTTCCAGTTCTGAGCTGTGAATGTCTGCAGCTCTCCACCCCAGCCTGGCATGTGCCACTGGCAGGGAGTTGTGTGCTGGAAGACATTATCAGACAGGAACTTTTGATTCATTTGTGCACACATACACAAAAAAAAAAGGGGGGGGAAAAAAAGGCAATTTTGGCTGCTGTCATATCACTGAGATCTTTCATTGTCTCGATCTTGTTTTTAGAAGTCTTGACGCTGAGTGGTGATTGAAAAAGCTGTGCTGCAGGGCGGAGGCTTTCCTCTGGCTGGGCTCCTGTGAAAAGCAGTGGCTGATGCCACCCTCTCGGGACTGGGGTCCTGCCAGCTTGGCCAGGTGTCAGAGCAGCAGGGGGGGAATCAGTTCAGACGCTGTTGTATGGGAGAAATGCCAAACTCAGCTCAACCTTAGCAGCTGGATCTTTTTGTGTTTATCTATTTACTTTTCAGTGTCATCAGGGGGTGTAAATTTGCAGAGTGATCATAAAGATGCAAGAGCTGGGCAAGCTCGGGTAATTGGGGCAGCAGCTGCAGCTGATTGCGAGTTCCTGTCCGAAACCATGGAGCTGAAAACATTCAGTCTCTTGAGTAATCACTTAGAGCATCCCTGCTGGTAGGTAATGGGGTATAATGCCTCATGAAAGCTGTGTGGGTACTCAGAGACTAGTTTGGTGTACCAATGGCTGATGTTTGGGTAAGGAACTACACCTGCAGCACCACTTCTTTCCAGTGAAAGTAACACAACAAAAAGAGCCTGATGTGGAGGGCTGGGAATGCTGCCCTTGGCACCTGTATTAGAACACTGATTCCCAAAATACCCCAGGCTGGAGAGTCTTGCTTTGGCTCACCTTTACTGCTGTTAATCAGAGCATTGCATCATGAGCTCCATGCTCTCACTTCACTGTGTTGTCAAGGCCATAACTTTGATAAATTAGAGGATTTTGGGGTCTAACTTATTATTTTATTTCTGTAAACAAACCCCACATTAAATGGTTCAGATCCTGCCCTCCCTAGGATATTCATTTCAGTGAGTGTATTATAGATGTCTCTGATACACAGGCTTGCTGAGTGGCATTTAGTCCCACCCTAGGTAATAGGAAATCATGAATAACATTCTTACCATTGTGCTCCAACTGCTTTTGAATGAGGGGAATGTACCGAGTGGCCTCTGGTAGAGGAACTTGCTGCTGTTGCCCAGATTACTGCTCTTTAGTGGGATTACGCAGACAGCTAAGGAGAAAGGAAAAAGAACAATTTATGCCTGGTGTTTGTACTCTGCTGCCTCCCCACCCCGGCATGCAAACAGATGCCTTTCCCCTGTGCTTCTTTTTAACGTTCCTTTATTGGTTTTGCTGCATTTTCTGCTCCCAAGGTTGTTGCCCTCTGGGTGCTAATAGAATGTGACTGTGTCCCAGACTGGCCCTCTCCTAAGAGCACACAGTTCTGCGGTGGGCAGATTTTTCATCTGTAACATAAAAATCACCAATTTTCCCATTTTCTTTAGTTTTGCATTTGGTGACATAGATATGATAAAGTATTTATTTGTAAATTACTTTTTTCCCTCCAAAAATTTTCAAGGGAAAAATTGTGGCAATTCAGCAAAGCATTGGTGGGGTTAGGGATTGCTGGGGACAGGCTGAAGTGCTGCAGAAACACAGAAAACTCTGATTTGGCTACGTTCAAGTTAATTTGGCTGTTTGGTGTGACCTCATGTTTGAGTGGTTTATCTTGGGCTTCTTGCCTGTGTGGTTTGTGTTGTTAAAACCAAGAGCCACAGGGGAGGGAGCTGGGGGAAGGCAGTGGGAGAGGAGGGCAGCTTGTGTTTTTCCTCTACGGCACATCTCGTGTGCCTTTTGTTGAAGCCCTTTTCCTTCTCTAGGGCTTGCCCTCGGGCGTCTCCTGCAGCAGGAATGTGTAAGGGGAGAGCTTGGTGCTAATGAAAGGCACACGGTGGAGGACAAGTCTAACCTACACCGATGGCTCTTGGAGAGGAAGCTGTCGCCCCAGTCTGCACTTGGGCATTGCTTCGGTGAGGGGGTGGCCCTGCAGCCGGCTCAGCATGCCCCTCTGAAACCTGAACCGGCAGAAAGAAGGATTAGCCTGTCGGCCAAGCAGCGGGGAGACCTCAACCTGAATCTGCTGCCTGCCAGCTGGGTGCTGTAACCATTTGGCTATTGGAGCTGCTTTCACCGTATTATGCCTGAATGTGGCCCTTTGTTGCCTTGGCTTTCATTCCCCGCGCTCAGCTTCTGAATGTTTTTTTTTTTCCTGATCGAAATAGTTCATTTTGATGTCCTGTGCTGGTTTCAATGCAAGTCAGAGGGGGTTGTCCTCAAGTGAACCCTCCTGTAAGTTCAGCCCAAATTCATGAATAGTTTAGTCTTCCCTGAAACTGTGTCTTTTAATGAATAAATGATTCAGCAAGGGAAAAAAAAAAACCAACCCAAAACCCAACAAAAAGTTCCATCCAGAAACAGCAATATTCAAATCTGCCAGGCCAGTTTCTTTATTGTTGTGTAGTCTTTGGGCTTGCCGTGAGCAATGCAGACACAATTCAGCCAGCAAGAGAACTAGACTGCCTCAGACAAATGAGGGCTTTTGTTTGGGGCATTTGTATTTTTAATAAGCCTATGGCTTTAAAGAGAGCTTTGCACCAAAAGCTGCGGTACTGCAGTAGAAGGAACCTAGCTCACATGGTAACACAAACAAGATACCTAAGAGGCAACATAAACTCTCTATAATAACAGAGGAAATGATTAGTCATTTTAAGCTCATCCTTATTCAACACTGTTCTGGCTCTTGGGCATCTGTTCAGTGTTTGAAATAAAGGAGGAAACTTTGGTGCTTTATTGGAAAGGTTGTTTCTGCAGATCAGCTCACTGAGAAGATGAAGGTTTGGTCTATTTTGGGTTGTGTAGCTGTACACTCACCCCGCTTCTGAGGTGACTGAGCCACCATTTACACCCAGCTTTTCTGATAGTCACTACAAATAAACCTGGAGATGTTCTGTTAGTGGAATTACAATCAAAATGTGTACTAATTAATTTAATGAAAGAAACCTCATGGGCTGCATCTTATAGATACTAGAACTTGGTAAATACATAAAGTGTTCATATGATGTCAAAGAGGAACGTGAAAGAACACATCACTGGAACAGGTTGTCCAGGGATGTGATTGAAACCCTGTCCCTGGAGAGATTCAAGATCAGACTCGATGTGGCCCTGAGCAGCCTGATCTAGTTGGAGGTGTCCCTGCTCACTGCAGGGGAATCAGACAAGATCACCTCTGCGGATCCTTTCCAACCTGATGCAATCCATGAATCTGAAATGGGATAAGAGGAGTATGAGGAAAACCAGCAGTCTCTTTCAGAATGAATTTCTAATTAAATCAGGATAAAGAGTAGGAAGAATAAAATAATTATCCACTACAATTGTTTCACTCTACAGCTTCCAGTGTGGGTAGCTTCAATTGAGGGTACAGAGGATGTTATTCAGATGAGACAGCTTCAGTAAACCTGCAGTGTAAATGCTTGGAGTCAGAGTTAACAACACCAGGAGGGCAATTAATTTTCCCCCCACCCCCATTTAAATATGAGGGTTAAATTCCAGTTAGTGATATTGTCTAGCTTTAGTTTTTGAGATACTGGCTAGGAAATATTCAGTGATAGATGTTGGATCAAAAAACCCATGGAAGGTGTTACCGGAGACTTTCCCATTTAATTACTGCCTTTTGTTGTAGTAAATGCGACTTTCAGTGCAGGATTATCCCTGGACTTAATGTCTGACCATGCCATCTCCTTCTGTCAGTTAAAAGGTAATTCTTTTGTATTTGGTTTCATCTGTGCTTGGATTGGCTCTGGTGGTGGTAGATTTCCATCTCCAGAATAGCAGTGTTTGAATGAAAGTAGGTAGCTTCATCTTCTCACAGTCTGTAATGAAAGATGGTTGTTTGAAGTACAGGTAGTGCAAAACCTTTTTCTGGCACCTACAAAATTTACTTCTTGTAGGGTGCTTTAATCATGAAATGTTTTCTATAAACACATCCCTGGTTTTCAAGCTGACCCCTGATAAGACATTCTAGTTGATGCTCTTCTGGGGGAGGGGGTTGGGTGGTTTTGTTTGGGTTTTTATTTAACTATGATCTTGAGAAGTAGGTGATTCTGTGTCATCCCTCTTCTGTGCAATAATGTCTATATGATTAGAGCTCATATTGGCACCCCGAGTCTCTCTTCCATTTTAAACCAAGAAGGAAACCTTTTAGTTAATCCAAATACTTTTCTGTTTGTTTGGCTTACTCATGAGGAATGTGCTTTGGTAAGTGTCTTTGAGAGACAGAGCAGGGGCTGGGCTCTAAATCTTCAAGTCTGGGTTTAAAGCAGGCTCTGAACACAGCCTTCACAACATACAGTTGCTGTTAAAAGCAGCAGAGGGATGCTGTATGGTGCAAGGGAGAAAGTGTTATAACAGTGGATTTTAAAAGGTTATGAGTCATGCAGACAGGATATATCACTAGAAAAGAAAAGGAGAAAATGGCTTTATAAAGATGTTCAGCCCTTAGGGATTGTCTAGACATCTGCCTTCATGCCTTTTGGCATCTGGAAACTCATGTGTCCCGATAGATGGTATTCCCTTGGCAGGAAAAAAAAGTCTGTGGGTACATTTCCATTTTCATAGCTTGAGTCAGGTGATGGATCAGTCATCTTTCTAAAACAGGGCCTTGTCTGCACTGGTGTATTCAAGCTAATGTCTTTCTCAGTCATTTGAAAAGTCTTTTAGTTTTGCAGCAGGCAGTCTGGGTGCAGGGAACAGTGGTCTTTAGTTCAACTTGGCTTGGTCTGCCTTCACTCTCATTTGTATGTGTCTTCCTAGCCGAGTCTTTCATCTTCATAAAACTTCCCAGTCAGTGTCTGCAAGATGCCTCCTCTGCTGATACAGAGGGTGGGGGTTCTGCCACACAAGCAAAGGATCAAACCCTGCTGTGTGTGCTTCAAACCCTGCTGGCACCTCTTGCTGATAAGGTAAATTGGTCCAAAGTGCTTTTTCTGGGTACTTTGTTCCTTGCAGTCGTACTGGTTACTGTAAGCAGTGACAAAGTAGCTTCTTCTAGAGACGATGGGAGGCTGCCATAGCCTGTGCAGGGTGCACTGCTTTGTTCTGGGGTGTAATCACACCTATAGAAGTTATACATTCTTTATTCAGACCTGATGTTCAGGTAGTCACGTTTGTGTCAGTGTTATATGACATTTTGACTACTTCTGTTAGAGACAGGAGAGCTGCAAAGGAATCCAGCTTGTGAATGACTCTTGGTTTAACTCTTACTGAAAGGTGGGGAAAGAGCCAGGAGGGCCACTAAGGGAGCAGTTCAGGGAGGGCAATATGCAAGTCTGCACAACCACATCAATTCAGAGGTACAAGATAAGGAGGTTTTAGCAGGTGGAATGCAATTACCTTCCTCTTCGCTCTTATCTCTCTCCCCTACCTGCCCATTTCGTGTGGGTGAGCGGCCGTGCGGCGGGTGGCAGAGGTCAGTTGTTGATGTCATCTGATACAAGGCTTTGACTTCTGCCTGCACCCTGACTCCTCATGTCATTTTTGTTCATGTGCTACGCTGGAAAGACCAAGGAAGATCCCACCCAGCAGTGTGGTGCAGAGCACTAGAAGTTTGTGTAAACTCCTCATTTTTATTGCTTTGCTGTGGCAAGCAGCAGTTCATAAATAGTTACCAAAATATATGTTGTCCTCCTAATCTGGGGGAAAGCTGAGCAAATACAGTTAAGTGACTTAGCCTCCTGTGAAACACACACAAAACAAGATGCAGGCATGGAGGAATTAGTTTCACCTTTGTCTTAATGCTAGTTTAATGAGACTTGAGTATTTGAGTGGAAAATGAAGGTTTGCCCCAAGTATTCATGGTGAAATGCATCCCAGTAGATTTTCCTCTACCCTTCTCCACAGCTTCTGCTCCAAATGTACAGACATACTTACGTGGGTTTTCTATTCAGAGCTTTGGTACTTGTCAGCCTTGAACATGTAGCTGGGGAAATTCAGAAGTATATTTTTAACAGTTCAATCAAAATCCTATTTGTGGCCTAGGCATGTTTTAATACAATACTTGAACATTATGTTTTGGAGCCTTAACTGTCCTTTACTTTTTAAGCAGGTTGGTTTGTTTTCAGCAAATAATGGCAGCGATTGTGCCTTAGCTGGTTTGGGCTATGACCTTGTTTCCTCCCTGAAAATGATAGAGATGTTAGACTTCAGCTAGTGCAAAGTGTAAAAACATTAAACACTGAATGCCAGCCCAGAAAGAAATGTCTCTGATATAGAAATGTTATAGTACAATTTGTTGCCTTCTTGGTTGAAAATGCTTTGCTACTGTTTTTGTAGGCATTGGTTCATCTTCAATATGTGAAATCCATATAAATCTATATGCATATAAATCATCAAGTTCTTCTAGGCCTCCAGAGGGTTTTGTGGTGGGAGACTTTTCTACAGTTTAACTCAAGGTTAGAAAGCTTTTGAAGAAGTAGTGCTATTTTTCAGTTTCCATGATTGTGGTTTCTTGAGGACATAGCAGCAAAAGAGCATACTTGTAAGGTTTCCGAGACATCAGACATAATCTGAGCAAAATAAATTCAAATCTCTTCCTGTGTCCTTCAGTTTGAGTCAAAGAACAACTGATGGAACTGTTTCAATGTTGTTGAAGATGTAACAAAAATGAAGCAGGAGGATGAGGAGTTGCAATTGATTCTATCCCCCCTCTGTTTCTTTCATCCTGCCATTATGTATCTAAATATTGAGAGGCTTCTCTAAAATACATTGGGGATATCTGGGGGACATCTCCAGACTGGAGTTTCTAACTGTCCCCAATAGGCATTTTAGTCAAACTGTATGTTTTTGTAAATGGGGTAATAACAAAGATAGCCCCTCAGTTTAAAAAGGACATCGAGACACTTGAAGGTGTCCAGAGAAGGGCAACAAGGCTGGGGAGAGGCCTTGAGCACAGCCCTGTGAGGAGAGGCTGAGGGAGCTGGGGTTGCTTAGCCTGCAGAAGAGGAGGCTCAGAGGTGACCTCATTGCTCTCTACAACTACCTGAAGGGAGGTTGTAGCCAGGTCAGGGTTGGTCTCTTCTCCCAGGCAGCCAGCACCAGAACAAGGGGACACAGTCTCAAGCTGCACCAGGGGAAGTTTAGGCTGGAGTGGAGGAGAAAGTTCTTCACCGAGAGTCGTTCGTCATTGGGATGTGCTGCCCAGGGAGGTGGTGGAGTCACCATCCCTGGAGGTGTTCAAGAGGAGATTGGATGTGGCACTTGGTGCCATGGTCTAGTCATGAGGTCTGTGGTGACAGGTTGGACTCGATGATCTTTGAGGTCTCTTCTAACCTTAGTGATACTGTGTGGAAGGAGCAAGGGCTGTGGGAAGCCACATCAGTGGTGTTACTGCTCAAAGTGAGCAATGACCACAATGTTGTGGAAATTGACCCTTTAGTTTTAAAAGCTTCCTCTGTTTCTTCTTTCAAGGCTAAGCAAACACCGCCCAGTGATACAGGATGCCGTTTATTTGAAATGAACGTGTTTTGAGACTCACAACAAATCACGTAAACAAATCTTCCTCTGAAATACAAGAGTCCAAAGTGAGCTGCTGGTGATGTGATCTGTGTCAGAGCTAAGCCGAACATGCAGATCAGCAGGAGGTCCTGTGGGTCTCTTGGAAGGAGAAAGAAGCCATGGGTATTATATTTCTAGAATGAGAAGTTTGCAGCTGGTCAGGCTACAGTGTCAGTTTGATCTCCAGTTTTGACCCTGCATCATCCAGCCTATTTCTACCATAGCCAGTCCTCCCAGATGGCCATGAAGTTGACCTTTGATAGACATGCCTATTGAGTGGGAAGTGAGAGAGAGCCCATGTTGTTGTCAGTGAATAACTTCTCATGCAGCCTCAGTGTATTCATAGAGGCGAGCCTGGTGCTGGGGCGATGGCAGAGCCAATTCTCAGTCCTGTTTCTATTCAGCTTCTGTTCAAAGCGGAGGAAAAGAGAGGCTCTACCAGAGCCCTAGATGAACTTACTGGAGCTGTACAATGAGATCTTTTGTTCCCTCCCAGGAGTACTACTACATGTTTTGAGCGTTTGCAGTCTACTTGTCTTTTGCTACAGTTGAAATTCATTAAAGGATTAAATGGGCTGAAAGTTGCAGGCAAACCTCAAGGGTGTCCCCCAGCCCTATGGTGCTGCATGTGAAAACAGCATATGGAGAAACATTGTTTAATCAGATTGTTTGTGGTTTTGATAATCTGATTCTTGTAGATCAGCCAGATCTGACTGACTTTAGAGTTGGGGAAGGTTTGAAATCACATTTTTTGCTGTATATTTTGGAGCAGTTGATCAAATGCTACTTTGCTTTTATGGCCTGTGGGAAAATGCAGCTTCAATACAAAACAGTGCAGCTGGTGTAGTAGATAAATGCCTTGAAGAAATTCTAAGGTCCATCCAGTAATCTATTGTATGAAATGACTTCTCTCATGACAGGTTTGTGATGCTTCAGATGCAGCGAGCCCGCCTTAGCCAGCTGGGCATGGTGTCACTAGCTCCCATCATCTGCATCTGGAGCCAGCATTTACATCTGCATCCATGCTTTATGCTCTAGCATGGTCATCCTGAGCCTTGTACTTTCCAGAATATGTCAACTTTTATGGGAATTTAGGTGTATTTCGCCGCTGTTAGTCGCTGGGGCTGAAGTTGGATGGTTTTGTTGGGGCCTCTAGTGGTCTCAGGGCTGCATTACCAAAGCGAGGTGCTCTGGGGCTAGTGAGCAAGGATTGCTTTCCTCCCTCCTTTACCCAGCGGTGGGGCAAGGGCAGTGCCATGCAGATAATTTATTCGAATTCCAGTGGAGCATTGCACATGGAGTTAGAACTGAACGTGCTGAAGGAGCATAAATAAATGATAATAAACAGTAACAGAGCGTGAAGGAGGAGATGAAGGTTAGCCTTGAGAGGTCTCCATGTCGGGCAGTGGTCACAGGCTGGTTTCTCCCAGCTGCACACCTCATTGCTTTTTAAATTAGGAGGTTTTCAGGACCCTGGTAAGGGCAAAAAGATTAACTGTTCTGTGGAAAGTATAGAAGTGAGGCAGGAAACAACAAGCCCTTCATGTACCAGCATCACGACTGCCATGTTAAAAAAGGATTTTCTGTCTAGGACAGTTTTGAGCTCTGTGTGAGCAAACTGAAGACTCTCGTGGGCCCCCAGACAGGGTGTCATAGATCAAAAATTCAGTCTTTATTTTCAATACAAAGTATCTTTCTTGATGTATTTGAGGTTTTGTGTAAACTTCAGAATCCCTTTGCAGCTAGTTTTACTTGGGGAAACTCTCAATCCAAACACAACTCAATGTCGTTCTCTTTGGGAAGTGTCTTTTAACACTTTCCTGGGCAAAGACTGTGGAGAGTCTAAATTGTCTGGCTCAGGAAAGTGAAATCTGCTTGTGATAAGAGAAACTTGAGAGCCTCTGTCACTCTCAGCTATGCAGCTCTGACACAGAGCCCTGTCAGGAAGTACTCCTCATTTTCATGACTCTGCTGCAAGGATCGGGCAGCTGCTGGCTCTGGGGTACATTTTCCACGTTGCCTGGGTGGCCAGCCCTGCTGATCTGGGGACAGTTAGCATTGTGGCATTGCCACAGGGGGATTTGGAGGTTTTTCTGCCTTTTTCTTTTTTTTTAATTCCTTTAAATTTTTTTTTTTCACTCTTTTTTATTGTATCCTTCTCTTTCCAGGGTGTGCCCAAGTAATGACTCACAGTGTTAAAAAAAAACCCCAGTGCTGTTAGGCTACAGGCAGGAATGTGCCTTGTCCACATAAAATAAAGATTGATGCTTTCTTAGTTTTGGAAGAAAGAGACTGGCCATGTCCACTGAAAATTCTTACTAAAAGAGGAGGGGTTTGGGGTCAGGCATTGCTTCTTACACACCCAGCTGCAGTTCAGCTGATGTGGGTATGAGGTGCAGCTCAAGCAGGATATCAGTTTGGGGGTTAGTAAGTAGTTGTTTTGAATATTACTCATTGCCATTGTCAAATAAGCACTCTGTTCTCTTTGTAAGCTCCTTCAGCAGGACCACCCCTGAAGAGACATTTCATGTAGGACTTGCTAGGTTATGTGAATAATTTAAACTCATTGAAACTTCTCAGCATTTCTCCAGGACGAAGGGGTTTTTCTGTTTTCTCAGCTGGAAGATTGCAGGGTGCTTGGAGACATGCTGCTGAACTGGGAGGTGGTTTGCAGGACCAGGAGGTCTGGAGGAAACAGAACAGCTACTGGGTTGCCTGGAGAAGCTTTAAATTGTTTGATCTGAAAGCTGTTGGGAAGAAGTCTAATAGTGCTTCCTAGGTGCAATGATGAGAGTTGTGCTGCAGTTGTGTTTGGAGTCTGGGCCTATTGTCAGCCCATTTCCTACCAAGATTTGTATTGCTCTGTCTTAAGTATTTCTGTTGCCTGTTTGTTTTGTATGTATTCAGGTAGTTGAGTTGTTTCCTTGTACCAAACCACAGGAAAACTTAGCCAGGAGATTTGTTCTTGAAAGTAGGACTGGAGAAGGGGAAAATAGATCCAGGAGGTAGAATTGAGTTGAGGTCTTAGGGTTTTTTCTTCTTTCATTTTGGTATGTTGCTCAGAAAACTCCTCCTTCCTAGGCTAGCTGTCTGAGAAGCATTTACAGGTAAAATTGGAAGAAAAGTCAGGAGAAAAAAGAACTTTTTCCTGTATAATTCACCAGAAATTTCCATTTGGTGTTTCACCTTGGCTTTCCTACAATGCTTTGTCTTCCACAACTTTTTTTAGTTCACTGGAGGTGCTGCATAAACCAGAATCTTCTCATCTGTTTTCATAAAAGCCAGTGAAAAAAAAGCTATATTGGGTCCTTCTTTGGAGAAAAACTTGCTTCAGGGGAAGAGAGACTTTAGAAATGTCAGGGGTGAAATATAAATACATGCAAATTGGAAATAGTCTTTCCTCTTTCACATAACTGCAGAATAGCTCAAAATAGCCTGTGCACAGTTGGGTATGGCTGCCAACTGCTTTAGGGTTTTGCATAGCTTCCTAATACAACTTGGTGTCCTGAGAGGGTCCAGCCCTACCCAGTTAATAACAAACATCAGCTTGCATTTGTTTCCACTGGATTCTGCATCTCTGTCTGCTCCCATGCAGTCTCATTAGCAGAGCTGCTCATTCAGGGTTAAAAAACCCCTAAAAGACTCCAAAGATCTTGTAGAAAGGGTGCACTGCTTCTCAAATGAAATCTTTCCCCTGCCCAGGATAAACCAAATGTTCTGTGAAATGGTTTTCTGTGGATAGGCCATGAGTGCCTTCCTAAGATACCAGGGGGGAAACATATAGAGCTGACACTTGCCACAGAGTATTTTCTGTCTTTGGTTGGAAATGAATGTGGCATATTATTGACATCATCTAGAGTTAATTTGAATCAAAAACTCTGTTGTGGCTTACAGTTAAAATAAACTCAGCAGAATAAATATACACTGGGAAGTTCAATAAAACCACAGCCAAACCCTAGCACCAAATCCAGAAAGTAATCAATCTCCAATGAAGCTGTGTAGCATAATTAAATGTTAGCTTCTGACTTAAGCCTCCTGTTGACTGTTTCCTCCTTCAAGTAGTAAGGAGCTGATCCAGGAGGGCTGAGTATTCATAAGCGCCATTGAAGTTGGTGTTTGAACTGCCAGTGTAGCTTGGAGTGAATCTACCAACTTCATCTGCATTGGCTTTTGTCCTTTCTTACAAGGAGCACAAGGGAGAACACTTGTCTTGGCCCGACACAGCTGAGTTTCTGTGCATTTTATGGTAGTGTAACAGCAAAATGGGAAATGCTTTGCAATTGAGGATGGGCCATTTTAGGAAGAAACCAGGAACATAAGGTAAGCTGTGACACTGGTATACTTCAGCTCATTTTCTGGTGTGATCATTTTTTCACTTCAAACCTCCTAAGATGCGAATTCCAGTTCCACACTCCCAGTGCAGTAAGGGTATGTCTCCAGCTAGAACAGCAGTCAGGGCCTCATAGGTCCTCAAAATTCAGCAGGTGTGGGAAAGCTCTGCCAGGCTGCAGATGCAACACCTGGGCAATCCCACTTCTGTTACTGTGGGGCTTCCCAGTGGCATTCCAAGGTTTAATTTATACTTACTTTATGGGACCTTGAATAAAACATTTCATTGAGAATGCTTTGTGAATAGACCTGTGCCAAGTGTGAGGAGATACCAGAGGTGGCAGAGTGGGTTACAAGTGGCGGAGCTACAGCATCTTGACTGGTTAATGTTTGCTGGCTGAGAGGTGGTGGCTGGTGCCTGGAGTCTCCAAACCATCCTGGTGGTTGCAGTGTGGTGTCTTGCCCTAACACCCATAGATTTGGGACAACTAATGGTAGGTGGGCATAGAAGGAAGTGAGAGCAGGGTTACTGGGGCAGTGATTTTGAGTATGCTGTTGCTTTTGTGATAGGGCATTAAGAGAAGAATTTGGAGACCGCTGTGATTGCTTTGTAGTATTTCTGTGGAGTTTCTCCAAATCTAAGAGGATGGGTGGGTGCAGAAGAGATCTGAAGGTGAAAACTTTGGGAGGGGTGTGATTAATTTCCTGGCTTTTTGCATCTGAGTCACAAGGCACACACTGGTGAGCCCACAAGAAATAGCAAGCAGCAGCCTCAAGTAGTGTTCTCAGAAAGGATTTGTGGCTAAGGGGTTTTTTTGGTTTTGGGTTTGCTCACTTTGACTGTTCAGCCAGCCTCATAACCTTGTATTTACATGAACCAAACCACGTTGTTTGTTTTGGAAACTGGAGCAGCCCAGACAGGTGGGCTGCTGTCGACAAGGGTTTTTCCCCTGGGGCAGGAGCCCTAACTCCATTAGCGAGTGCTATCTGGCAGCAGATCCAAGCTGATCTGAAGTCTCCCAGCTAGCAGAAGGGGAAGCACTGATGTCTTCCCCACTGCTGACCAGTTCCTGTGGCTTCCTGCATGTGTAGAGCAGACCTGTTTTAAATCCTGCTTCTGAGAGTGTCTCAGTCTAAATCTTATTATCAGTGGCACTTGGGCTTTTCAGCCACTTAGTGCTTTTGGAGACGTTTTTCTGCAGCACATCTTATTTCTTCCTCAATAAAATCCCTTGTGGGACTAATAATTTCTCAATTAGTATACTTGAGGGAGGAGCTGAATCCCACCTCTATTAGGCACCACCAGCTCCTGCTCAATAATAAACTGCACCTGTACGGAGCTTGGGACTGGCCTTGTGTGATTGCAGATGAATTCTCCAGCTCCTCTGGAGCAGACAGCCTTTGATCAGGCTCCACCTGTGGCTGTGACACGTGAAAAGGTTCATTTGCCATAGCTGATGACAGTGATGAGTTCCTGTATACACATCTCTCCTGTTGTTCAGCTGAAATGTTCAGTGTTTAGCATTTTGCCATCTTTTGTTTCCTTGAGGAGGGATGTTCCACCCCTGCTCTAAGTTTCAGCTCTGTAGATGAATGATACAGATTTGTGCTATCAAAAAGAAAGCAGAGATGGCAGGGCTCCTGGTATATTGGATGCAAATACAAGGAGAATCAGGTGTTTGGCACAAATACCCTCTGAAATAACAACTGTTTTGTATAAATAGCTCCATTAGGTGATAACACAGGACCAGGGAACAGTGCAGTTCATGGCTTGTGTTGAAAGATACAGCATGGAATGACTGAGTCAGCCTGAGGCTTGGGAATGGGATCATTTGTTCTCTGTGGTTTGGGGTTTCTGGAGGAGGTCTGCTGCTGACAGGGGACTATTTTCTGAGTTTGGTTTGCACACAGGGCTCTGGAAGGCCAGAGGGGTATTGCAGGGGGGTACTGCCAAAGTGTGTGGTAAACAAAAGCGAGGGAAGCGATGGGAAGCTGCTCATCAAGTGACAGAACTTTCAGCGTAACTTCCCTTTTGTAGTTTGAGCATCGTTACCAAACCCCACGTGTGACACTGCAGCCAAGCTTCCAGCACCTTGGGGATAACTTGCTGTTGGATCAGATTGCTGTAGCTGGGGGTAAAACAGGAGTCAATATGCTGCTGCTTTGAGATGGCAGGGAGCAGACAGGGAGATGAGAAGCAGAGGGACACAGCAGTGTAGCTGTTTCTATCATATGATATCTGTGGTTCAGGAAGGATGCCATGCCCCTGAGCTCAAACTCTGGAGAGAAGCAGAGGAGAAACTTCTTCGTCTTCAGGCAGTTTCACAGAAGGGAAAGCAACTCTAGGGCAGGTTGTGGGTAATGTCAGGCTTTTGCTGTTTAGTCTGTAGGGCTGCAGAAATCCCTGTGAGTTAGTCCTGTGGTGTTACTTGTTGTTGTCTTTGTTCTTTTTGCAGTTTCCCTTTCTTAATAAGCATAGTGCCTGCCTGGCTTTACTTTCAGATCGCTGTGCTTTCCAGCGAGTCTCACCTCTTGCTCATCACTCAGCAGCTGTTTCCACATGGCTTAGCACTTCCACTCTGAACCCTGCATGGCAGTGTTTTCCTGTCTCAAGAGATGCTTTTTCCTTTGTAGTTTCTTTTTCCTTGGATACTTCTTTGTGAAAGAATACAGAAGGGTTCTTGACCTGGCTGCATGCAATTATTTTCTCACTTCCTAACAGCCTTGCAGTGCGGCTGGGCTCTCAAATGTTCAGTAATGTTGAGGAGGAGCCTCATGCTTGCATGCAGAACTCCTGCATGTTCTTCACATGCTGAGTTTTCAGTACCACTAGAGAAGACCAGGCATTAGTTCTTAAGAGTGTGCCCAGACTCTTCCTGCTGTGGCACTGAAATCATCCCAGGCTGGAAGGGGGTCGCTCCACCTGCAGCTTGCTTCTGCTGCATTTCTCCTGACTGTAAAGCTAGAGGGCTTGCTTATAGTGCTGCTTCTAGCCAGGTGGCTTGCCTCATGTTTGTGGAGAGTGCTTTTTGTAGTCTCTCATATAAAGAATGAGATTTAGTGATATCTTCTGACTACTTTTTGAGGCTGTGCCTGCTATGTTGTCTTGCAGGGGGCTACTGCTGATGGAGCTGCTTGTGACACCAGCAACGTAGAAGCTGTGGGATGAATGATTTGGGCTTCAGGATTTGTATTGGGTTGTTGGGATATAGCTCCTTATTTTGAGTTAGCTTGTGGAATTGCAGAAACAGCTAAGAAACTCTCTAAGAAAAGATGGTGGAAAGAGAAAATGACACAACTTCAAGTGCTTAGATAAGTGTGCCAGCACTCTGCAATCAGCAGGCTTGGTGCTTTGTACGGGTAAAGCTCCAACAGCCATAAAAGTGAGCTGGGTTTTCCAGGAACAGCACAGCATGAGGCCAACCAAAAGATCAGCCCTTCTGCAGGTGATGGTAGAGCTGCTGGGGCCAGGGACTGACTCTGACTGCACCCAGCAGGATGCCAGACCAGACCCAGAGGTTCATGGACACAACCTCCCACAGCTGCAAGCCTCCCTGGCCCAAGGCACTGAGACTTGTGGATCTGCAATACGGTGCTGGGGAGCTGACTGTCTGGGGAACACCGATCTCTGCGTGTCTGGGTTTGCCTTGTCAGGTGTAGCTTTGCAAGGTGAATAGTATTTAATCCTTGGGATAACTGCTGCAGCAGTCTGTTACATGACAAAAGCGGCTGCCACAGTCGGTTGGCAGCGACCAGTCCCAGGAAATCAGGGTTTCCTCTCCAGCGCCTACAGCCTTTCGGTCTCTCCCTCAGCAGCATTTTGTGCTGCCGCCTGCAGGGAGATGAGCAAACTCTTCGACGGGGGCTGGGTTGCACACTAAGGGAGGGGAAAAGGCTTATTAGGAAGTTAAAGCACGAAGTTCAAAGACTCAGAAGCACTTTCAGAGCAAAATTGTGGTGTGTTTGTAAGCAGTGCGAGCAGAGCAGCTGATTCTTCATGGATATGTGCAAATACATCAGCCAGCTCCCCAAGTACAGTCCTGAGTGTTCTGAACATTGACTGCACTGAGGTTTTAGTTCAGAAAATGCAAAATACTCTTTTGTGAGAAGTAATAGAGAGGTTTACAGAGCAAAAGGAGGAGAGCAAAAATTCGTATGCATATAAAAAGACCTAATTCACATCTGCTGTGTTTTGTGGGATGGTGTTGAAGGCATTGACTGAAGTGTCTTGGCTTTTTTTGACTAAGATCTTGGAGGATTGGGGATTTAAATTGATGTGAGCCAAATAATCAGCATGCCTCCTGCAAACTGGTTTGGTGACAAAATAACCTGGTATAGAGAGAAATAAAAAAGAAGCTGGAAACTACCATTTTACCAGGCATGGTTGGTTGGGGTTTTTTTTCCTGTAACACTTTTTTTCCTGTTACTTTTCTGACTGTAAGTTTTCTGGTGTATCTTTTGCAGGTTGAAAAGTGGGATTTTAATTTTTTTTTTTTTTAATTATTTTTTTTTAAACTGATTTCCCCCATCTGTGTGCTAATTAAACCAGTCCTTATTTTACTTGAGCTTCTGATAGTTCTAAAGTTTTAACTCCTGTTCTTCCTTTTTGTCTTCCCAGGTCAGATGTACAACTGCCTGTAAGTATCATTCTGTTGCTCAGTTTTAAAATGCAACTCTCACCAGTGTAATTTCTTTGAAGAAGGAACCCCCAGTTTCCTGAAAAGACTCTTTGGAAATAGGCCAGTTTACAGTTGTCCTAGTTTAGAGCAGGACAGATTGCTGTGTTGCTTCAAAAGGGGCAAAAGAGTAACACACAAATGAAGTGGATAGTAATGGAAAGCTTAAATGGAAAAGCAATTCATATACTACCAAACCCCACAAAGCATAGTGGTGAGCATAGCAAAGTTCCTTTACACCAGACCAAAAAACCCAACACTTCCCTTCTCCCCACAAGGGGTTCACCCAAAACCCCAGGGCTCGCTCTTTCCCCCCTGTTGCTAGGGTGGTTTCAGGCTGGCCAGGCCAGAACTGCCCCACCCGCACCCCCTTTTTACCCTGGCATTAGGCCTAAACAGGCCAGGATTGTGCAGGTGGAAAAAAGGTTACTCAGACCAAAGAGGCCTCTGATATATCCCCCATTATTACCAGTTAAGAGAGTGTCTCTCTCCCATGGGAGCAGAGAGGGGAGAAAGAGAAAGACAATCACTTTGCAGCCAGATTTATAAGGGTGCAGGATTTATGGGCAGAAATAAACTTTTTCCTTTGTCCACCCACTGGGCTGGACACTCTATAGACACTGGAGGTCTCAAGTCTGGGGCTTCTTTTTTTGGAGGCAGCCAGCCTAAACAGCCACAATTTCAGATGCTGTTTCTACTGTAATTCCTGCAGTGCATTCAAGGATATTTAAAGATCAGGGTATTTAAAGCTATCCATGTGCACTCAGTCTTTTTGCTTTTCAGTTTGTAAAGAGTTCTGGTAAAATCATGTGCTTAGAAAGACTGGGAAATATACTTAAAAGGCAAGAGAAAACAAACATACCCCAAAACAAGAAATGAGCCCAAAGTGATGCTTTAAGGATTTTCTGAAGTGAGGATTGTAACTGCTGTACTTGTCGAGATGAGGAGCTGTCATGAGGCAGAAACTCACAGCAGTTAAAAGCGGTAAGCCCAGGAACTGTGAAGTGAAATCTCTGTGGGAGAATGAGCTGAGAATACAGAAGGGACTTGGGGTCTGTGTGTGGTATCTGTAAATGACTGCACTTGTGCAAATGGGAAACCCAGGAGTCTTGTAAAGATGCTTACTGCCTTTGTGTTCTGTCTTTCAGGCACTGAAGATTGCAGCTCAAAAAATGTAACTGCAGAAACAGGAACCAGTAGTAATGATAGTTTAGCAGTAAACTCTCTAAGTGGGATCAAAGCCTCTGGAGGTGGAAGATGGACCAGAGCTCTGTCTGATGGGGCAATAAGTGATCTGGACAACCTAATAGGTAAGTGGTTTGGAATGTGACTGGGACAGTAATCTTCAGGGCATTTTATGCATTTGTACTGCGTTAGCACTTTAAGCCCAAACCCTAGTCCAGAGTGCAAAGAGCATTGCAGGGCTCATGTGAATCCAGCTGCTTTACTGGAGTAGGGAATGAGCTGGGGAGTTGTAACTGCACAGTTCAATGCTGTGGCCTTGAGCATGAGGCCTGTGTGTGGCCGTGACTTTTATCACTGTTGGACTCGAGCTGCCTTCCCTGCTAATTACGGCTTTCCAGGTGACAAGAGTACAGCTGAAGTACTCTGCCCAGTACAGAGGGTTGTACACTTTCACAGTGTTTGCAGTAACAGATGGTGATCAGATAGGACAAAATGCGTCCATACAGCTGTACACAAGTAAGTCACCATTTCTTGTAGCCCTGTACCTGCTGGGTTGTATTTTGCTGTGCAGCACAGAGCTCTGCTACCTACGTGAAGGTTATGCTTCAATACTGTTGCGTATAGCTGTGATACTTCAGTCCTGGAGCCTGATCTGAGCTATTTGCAAACGATGGGATGTTAGTGTGCAGCAGAAACAGCCCTAGTGGCTTTGTTTTGGTTTTAATTATCTTCCATCTCCATGTTCTCCTCCATCCTTGTCTCTTGGAGATTAATCCCACTCACAGTGGGATTTTAGTTCTCTCTTAGCTGCACAGTGATGCAAAAGTCTCCAGGAGCCTCTGGTGATGATGCTGGGGTGCTCCTGGAGTCTCAACAATGACTGATGTGAAGAGTGCAGCAGCGGTGTGCCTGTGTTCCTTCTGTCCATGTGTGTGAGCAGATGCTCTTGCAGGTCGACACACTGTTGTCTTGTCTTTCACAGGGCCCAGCCTGGTCCAGGATCTCAGGGCAGAGTATGTTGGAGACACATCTGTCAACTTAACATGGACAGCGGCTGACCTCAATCCCAGCTCCTACACATACAGGATAGAGGTTGTCAATGGCTCCTTTAACAGGAACCTGACGTTCAGTGCCCCCCCAGCTGAAATCACCGAGTTACTCCCTGGGACATTGTACACTTTCACAGTGTTTGCAGCAGTGAATGACAGCCAGACTGAAGGAGGAGTGTCCATAGACCTGTACACAAGTAAGTCACCATACTTTACAGCCTTCTTCCTGCTGGCCTGTGTTTTGCTGTGCAGCTCAGAGCTCTGCCTACCTGCCCAAGGGTAGAAATACAATATTGTTCTATTTCACTGCCTCTCTGCCATCAGCAATGTTAGTGCTGTAGGGGAACTGTTGCCTTCCTTGTGGATGAGGCCCTCAGGTCTTTATTTTGAAGGGAGTGCATTGTGCCAGGGGAACTTCCCGCTTTAGAGGGCCTGTGGCTGTGGCTGGGTTCTGTGCAGCACTCTAGTGTGTGGCTCTTGGCATGCAAAAGCTTCCAGGAGCCTCTGAGAATGATGCCGGGGTGCTCCTGGAGCCTGAACAATGAGAGATGTGAAGAGAGTAAAGCAGTGGTGTGCCTGTGTTCCTTCTGTCCATGTGTGTGAGCAGATGTTCTTGCAGGTCGACACACTGTTGTCTTGTCTTTCACAGGGCCCAGCCTGGTCCAGGATCTCAGGGCAGAGTATGTTGGAGACACATCTGTCAACTTAACATGGACAGCGGCTGACCTCAATCCCAGCTCCTACACATACAGGATAGAGGTTGTCAATGGCTCCTTTAACAGGAACCTGACGTTCAGTGCCCCCCCAGCTGAAATCACCGAGTTACTCCCTGGGACATTGTACACTTTCACAGTGTTTGCAGCTGTGAATGACAGCCAGACTGAAGGAGAAGGAGTGTCCATAGACCTGTACACAAGTAAGTCGTCATTTTTTACAGCCTTCATCCTGCTGAGCATGGTGGTGATCTATGCTTCTGGTTTGGAGTGTCAAAGGGAAAGGAATCCCACTCACGGTGATGTGTCTTCAGTTCTCTTGTATCTCTCCATTGATGCAGAAGCCTCCAAGAGCCTCTAGTGATCATGCTGGGGTGCTCCTGGAGTCTCAACAGTGAGAAATGTGAAGAGAGTGCAGCAGTGGTGTGCCTGTGTTTCTTCTGTCCATGTGTGTGAGCAGATGTTCTTGCAGGTCGACACACTGTTGTCTTGTCTTTCACAGGGCCCAGCCCGGTCCAGGATCTCAGGGCAGAGTATGTTGGTGAGACTTCTGTCAACTTAACATGGACAGTGACTGACCGCAATCTCAGCTCCTACACATACAGGATAGAGGTTGTCAATGGCTCCTTTAACAGGAACCTGACGTTCAGTGCCCCCCCAGCTGAAATCACCGAGTTACTCCCTGGGACATTGTACACTTTCACAGTGTTTGCAGCAGTGAATGACAGCCAGACTGAAGGTGAAGGAGTGTCCATGGACCTGTATACAAGTAAGTCACCATATTTTACAGCCTTCTTCCTGTTGGCCTGTGTTTTGCTGTGCAGCTCAGAGCTCTGCCTACCTGCCCAAGGGTAGAAATACAATATTGTTCTATTTCACTGCCTCTCTGCCATCAGCAATGTTAGTGCTGTAGGGGAACTGTTGCCTTCCTTGTGGATGAGGCCCTCAGGTCTTTATTTTGAAGGGAGTGCATTGTGCCAGGGGAACTTCCCGCTTTAGAGGGCCTGTGGCTGGGTTCTGTGCAGCACTCTAGTGTGTGGCTCTTGGCATGCAAAAGCTTCCAGGAGCCTCTGGGGATGATGCTGGGGTGCTCCTGGAGTCTCGACAATGAGAGATGTGAAGAGAGTGAAGCAGTGGTGTGCCTGTGTTTCTTCTGTCCGTGTGTGTGAGCAGATGTTCTTGCAGCTCGACACACTGTTGTCTTGTCTTTCACAGGGCCCAGCCCAGTCCAGGATCTCAGGGCAGAGTATGTTGGTGAGACTTCTGTCAACTTAACATGGACAGTGACTGCCAGCAATCCCAGCTCCTACACATACAGGATAGAGGTTGTCAATGGCTCCTTTAACAGGAACCTGATTTTCAGTGCCCCTGAAGCTGAAATCACTGAGTTAGTCCCTGTGACACTGTACACTTTCACGGTGTTTGCAGCTGTGAATGACAGCCAGACTGAAGGAAAAGGAGTGTCCATAGACCTGTACACAAGTAAGTCACCATATTTTACAGCCTTCTTCCTGCTGGCCTATGTTTTGCTGTATTTTGCCTACCTGCCTAAGGATTGAAAATGGAAAGTCTTGCAGGCAGAAGTGCTGTGCTTTGCCTGCCTGCAGAGGTGCTTGTGTGCTAAGACAGCCTTCTTTTTAAAAGTAAAGTAAAACAAGCCCTCTCCAAACCAGCAGTTGTTGAATGTGGTCACCAAAGTCTGTGGTAAAATGAAGGAACTCTTCCCCAGAATCTGCCTTCCTGGCCTAGGATTTATGTGGGCAGTTTTTCTGCCTTTGCTTCATGAAGGATGAGGGCCTCAGACCCTGGTTGAAATGGCTTCCACAGAGAGAAATCGTGATGTTTGCAGGGAACATGTGTGCTTTGGGGCATAGGGCCACCAGTGGGCTACGGTAGAGAGTGAGCCTTAGTCAGCGAGCTTTTTGTCTCAGTGAGTGAGATCAGGGCATGAAGAGTGGCAAAAGAACAGGGTGCCCAGGTCATCACCTCTATTCCTTTTCCAGCGATATTTGATGTTGCTTATGTTTTGCTGTGCACAGATACACCACTGTCTCCTCTCCCCACCTTCCCCTGCAGTTCTCTGTCTTTACTGACAACACTTCTGAATTCCTAAGGGAAGCCATGGAAGAACTGGCATGGTGGTGATCTGTGCTTCTGCTTTGCAGTGTCAAAGGGAAATGAATCCCACTCACAATGATGTGTCTTCAGTTCTCTTGTATCTCCCCATTGATGCAGAAGCCTCCAGGAGCCTCTAGTGATGACACTGCGGTCCTCCTGGAGGCCTGTACAATGAGAGATGTGAAGAGAGTGAAGCAGTGGTGTGCCTGTGTTCCTTCTGTCCTTCTACGTGAGCAGATGTTCTTGCAGGTCGACACACTGTTGTCCTGTCTTTCACAGGGCCCAGCCCGGTCCAGGATCTCAGGGCAGAGTATGTTGGTGAGACTTCTGTCAACTTAACATGGACAGCGGCTGACCGCAATCTCAGCTCCTACACATACAGGATAGAGGTTGTCAATGGCTCCTTTAACAGGAACCTGACGTTCAGTGCCCCCCCAGCTGAAATCACCGAATTACTCCCTGGGACATTGTACACTTTCACAGTGTTTGCAGCAGTGAATGGCATTCAGATTGAAGGAGAAGGAGTGTCCATAGACCTATACACAAGTAAGTCACCACTTCTTGCAGCCTTCTTCCTGCTGGCCTGTGTTTTGCTGTGCAGCTCAGAGCTCTGCCTACCTGCCCAGGGGTAGAAATACAGTATTGTTCTATTTCACTGCCTCTCTGCCATCAGCAATGTTAGTGCTGTAGGGGAACTGTTGCCTTCCTTGTGGATGAGGCCCTCAGGTCTTTATTTTGAAGGGAGTGCATTGTGCCAGGGGAACTTCCCCCTTTAGAGGGCCTGTGGCTGTAGCTGGGTTCCGTGCAGCACTCTAGTGTGTGGCTCTTGGCATGCAAAAGCGTCCAGCAGCCTCTGGGGATGATGCTGGGGTGCTCCTGGAGTCTCAACAATGAGAGATGTGAAGAGAGTAAAGCAGTGGTGTGCCTGTGTTCCTTCTGTCCATGTGTGTGAGCAGATGTTCTTGCAGGTCGACACACTGTTGTCTTGTCTTTCACAGGGCCCAGCCCAGTCCAGGATCTCAGGGCAGAGTATGTTGGTGAGACTTCTGTCAACTTAACATGGACAGTGACTGACCGCAATCCCAGCTCCTACACATACAGGATAGAGGTTGTTAGTGGCTCCTCTCGTGTGAACCAGACATCCAGTGCCCCTGAAGCTGAAATCACTGAGTTAATCCCTGGGACACTGTACACTTTCACAGTGTTTGCAGGGGTGAATGACAGCCAGACTGAAGGTGAAGGAGTGTCCATAGACCTGTACACAAGTAAGTCACTATTTCTTGCAGCCCTGTTGCTGGTGGGCTGTATTTTGCTGCCTACCTGCCCAAGGGTAGAAATACAATATTGTTCTATTTCACTGTCTATCTGCCCTCAGCAATGTTAGTGCTGTAGGGGAACTGTTGCCTTCCTTGTGGATGAGGCCCTCAGGTCTTTTTTGGGAGGGAGTGCATTGTGCCAGGGGAACTTCCCCCTTTAGAGGCCCTGTGGCTGCAGCTGGGTTGTATGCAGCACTGTAGTGTGTGGCTCTTGGCATGCAAAAACTTCCAGGAGCTTCTGGGGATGATGCTGGGGTGCTCCTGGAGTCTCAACAATGAGAGATGTGAAGAGAGTGAAGCAGTGGTGTGCCAGTGTTTCTTCTGTCTGTGTGTGTGAGCAGATGCTCTTGCAGGTCGACACACTGTTGTCTTGTCTTTCACAGGGCCCAGCCCAGTCCAGGATCTCAGGGCAGAGTATGTTGGTGAGACTTCTGTCAACTTAACATGGACAGTGACTGACAGCAATCCCAGCTCCTACACATACAGGGTAGAGGTTGTTAGTGGCTCCTCTCGTGTGAACCAGACATCCAGTGCCCCTGAAGCTGAAATCACTGAGTTAATCCCTGGGACTCTGTACACTTTCACAGTGTTTGCAAGGGTGAATGACAGCCAGACTGAAGGTGAAGGAGTGTCCATGGACCTGTACACAAGTAAGTCACTATTTTTTGCAGCCCTGTTGCTGGTGGGCTGTATTTTGCTGCCTACCTGCCCAAGGGTAGAAATACAATATTGTTCTATTTCACTGTCTATCTGCCCTCAGCAATGTTAGTGCTGTAGGGGAATTGTTGCCTTCCTTGTGGATGAGGCCCTCAGGTCTTTTTTGGGAGGGAGTGCATTGTGCCTGGGGAACTTCCCCCTTTAGAGGCCCTGTGGCTGCACCTGGGTTGTATGCAGCACTGTAGTGTGTGGCTCTTGGCCACACTGCTCTGCTCAGTTCATCAGCAGAGAGGAGAAGGCTCAGGTACTCCTCATGCTAGGCACCATGACCTTTTTTACTCCTTTGCTTTCGATATATGCTGCTGTGTCCTTTCCTTCGTTTTGTCCTGTTTTGCCTGAGTTTGAGCAAAGCTGGCTGCTGCTGTGCATTTACTGCACAGAGCTTATGCTCTTTTTCTTATGTGTTGGCTAATATGACTTTTATGCAGTTATATAGAAATTAGCATCAATTATGTACTGCTCTAAAGATGTGCAGTGTAGGTTGTTCTGTATTTTGAAAACTTTGCTCATCTCAGTGGATACTCCACCAAAGTTTTCTCTGTAATGCTGTCTGCAGGGGACTTACAGAGCACTAAAGGGTCTGTGTGCTAAATGGGGTAGGAAGGCCTTGTAGGCAGTGGTTTCATCTTTTGAAACATGGAAGGAATCCTGTGGTTTTACACAGAACTTAAACAGACCTTTTTTTCCAGTGACCACAGTACTTGATTTCTTACTCCTCTTTTTTTTTCTTATTCTTTTTGTGTGTGTGCAGTTCCTGCCTCAGTGAATTCATTTCAATGTGAACCAGTGGCCAAGCAACCTTCCCTGATGCTGAAGTGGAAATGTCCTTTTGGTAACAATTCTGGCTTCATGATTAAAGTATATGAGGACTCCTTGGTAAAAGAAGAAAATGCTTCGCTCTGCGTGAGCGAAGGCTCAGAGAATAACCTCAGCATCACATCTTTGGCTTATTTCAGCACCTATGATGTTACTATTGTAACTCTTTCAAATGGTCCTGGTGTAAGCCCTGAAGTGCATGCAGTGTGCAATACAAGCATTACTGGTAAGCTTCACAATTTGAGAATGGGAAATATCTGTAGAAGTAAAATATTAACTTCATGATTGCAGAACACCAGATTGATGTACTGTGCATTATCTGCCTACAAATAAAACACTAGGTTCATGAAGGGGGCCTGCAGGAAGGATGGAGAAAAGACTGTTTACATAGGCCTTGTAGTGACAGGATGAGGGGCAATGGCTTCACACTAGAGAAGGGCAGACTTAGATTAGGTATCAGGAAGAAGCTCTTCACTATGAGGGTAGTGGAACACTGGAACAGGTTGCCCACGGAGGTGGTTGAAGCTCCTTCCCTGGAGATATTCAAGGCAAGGCTTGATGAGGCCCTGGGCAACCTGGTCTAGTTGAGGATGTCCTTGCTGACTGTGGGGAGGTTGGACTGGATGACCTTTGGAGGACTCTTCCAGCCTGGACTATTCTGTGATTCTATGATTCTATGCAGTGTCTCATGTGGTGCTTAATAAATGTGCATTATATGAACACTACCAGAGCATTTTCTGGTTTGAGAAACTTTTCTTTATCAGTCATTAAGGTACTGAAAACTCTTATTTCTGTTGATAGACCCACCTGCTCCAAAAGAACATCCTGTAGTCAAGGCAGTCAGTCACAACTCCTTGTCTGTTGAATTCTCTGATTTTGAGTCAGTGAATGGACCATTAAAAGCCTATGCAGTCATGATCACAACAGGGCAAGGTAAGAAGTTGTGACACTATTCTTGCAGCCATATGAAACAATTTATCAGACACCATTATGTTTGAAACTCTAAATAAGTGTTAAATTAACAAAGAAAGAGCTGACTCACTATTTTCAATCACCTTTCACAAATCATGAGGCAAACACCTTGCTCCCCTGAGGCAAAGGCTTTTCAGAAAGCCATGGTTTTCACTCAGCCTTTTACAGCCTGGTTTATTCTTGTATGGGTTTCATATCTGTTGCCATTGTGCTGTTGCCATCTCGATTTGCCAGTGATTCCTGCCACAAAATTGTGTAGTGTCCTTTTTCCCCAAAGAATGATTTTCAGAGCTACTAAACTAAGCAGCTTTGGAATAGGGGTTGTTTCTTCCCCTTCCTTCTTTAGCTGGAAGATATCTGCAGTAAGAGCTTAAAAAGAATAATAATAATAATAATAAAAAAGAGGTGTCCTTCTAATTTGGCTTTAAAACTTTATTAACAGAGAGATGGGGTGCAGGTGGAAGGCTTGAAGGGCATGCTCAGTGTTACATGCCATGGGGTGTTGAACACCAGGGAAAGCATCAGAGCAGAGAATTTGTGAATGTCTAGTGATAAGTCATAAAATTAAGGAGCTTATTTCTGCAGTGCAGGTTTGAGTTCTTTTCATTTTTGCCAGAGCACTGGAAGAACAAAGCAGCTGATGTAGTTTCCCTCAAGTGGGATTTGACTTTCGTGTTTATCCTTTGTCTTAACACCAGAAACTTGTCTTGCAGCAGTAGGTCTTTCTTTGCTTTTCTGCACAATAGCCAGGAGGGGGTTGGTCTCTTCTCCCAGGCAACCAGCACCAGAACAAGAGGACACAGTCTCAAGCTGAACCAGGGGAGGTTTAGGCTGGATGTCAGGAAGAAGTTCTTCACAGAAAGAGTGATTGGCCATTGGAATGTGCTGCCCAGGGAGGTGGTGGAGTCACCATCACTGGAGGTGTTTAGGAGGAGACTGGATGGGGTGCTTGGTGCCATGGTTTAGTTGATTAGATGGTGTTGGGTGATAGGTTGGACTCAATGATCTCAAAGGTCTTTTCCAACCTGGTTAATTCTATTCTATATTCTATTCCCAAGAAATACCTGTCTACCTCTCTCTCTCTGTGTAATACACCAGTACAGAAAACTGCTTTTCCCCATTCCTGCTCAGCTGCCCCAGAATTGCAGATCTGAACATCAATCTCTTGCACACAGAATGTGGGTGATGACATCTAGCCTTGTTTCTTTTTTGTCCCCGAAGATTGTGAGTCTTTGGAGTCTAAATTGAGCAACACATACCAAGATTTCAAGAGGAAGACAACAGTTGCCTACGTGGCATGCGTCATCAGTGCCGAGCAGACAAAATCTCCTGCGTTCCATTCCCGGAACGGCACAACCGTGGTTGATGTGGGCAAGGGGAACAGAACATACGGCTATGAGAACGGGCCCTTGATTCCAGTTCATTCATACAGGTAGTTGTTTGGCACCACTGGTTAGTTTTGCTGCACTAAAAGACTATCTCATGAAGAGATAACACACCTTGCCTGAGGCTGTTCAAGCCATGCATTTACCTGTTGTTTGCGTTTCTTTGGTTAATTTCCTTCTCTCTTCTCCACAGGGCAAGTGTTGCAGGTTTCACTAATATAACCTTTACCGAGTCAGGCATCATTGTGGGAGAAGACAGTTATGTGACTTTTTCACCCTGTTCTGAGGCAGTTTTCCTACCACAGGATCCAGGTATAGTAGATGGCACATATAGGCCTGGCAGCTTGGCACATACACAGTGCATGGAGATTTCTCACTTATGCAGGTTCCATGACAGCAAAACACCCCTTGGTTTCTCTGTGATGGGTTGTTTTTCTGACTAGCTTTGCAGTGACACTGATCTCTAAATTCATACCTTGCTACTTCTGGGGGTGACCTCTTTTTCCCCATGTATGACTTCTACCAAAAGCTGTGCTGCTCATGGCATGTTAAAAGGGATTGGATAGCACAACAAGATTTGGGTACAGAAACAAGTAGCAAAAACCACCTGATGTTCTAACAGTTCTGCCAAATTAGAAGTGGGTGTATGGGACTGCAATTAGTGCTCCTTTAATCCCAATGTAGAAGCAGGTGTATTGGAACACAAGCAGTGATCCTTTAATTTCCAATATTAGAAGCAAGTGTATTGGAATGCAAACAGTGCTCCTTTAATCCTAACATTTGTATTAATTTACCATCCTTGGTTTATTATTCTTAATGAGCTTTCAATAGCTCTACTGCCACAGGACACAGTAAAGACAAGATGTTCAGTGGAGCAGTGTGCTCTCTCACTTGCAGGGTTCTCCTTTAGCATGCTAAGCTATACCACAGCCAAAGAGGTAAATAAGTAGTGAGTAGAACTTGTTCTCTTTTACCAGGTGTCGTTGCTGGAGCTGTCATTGGATGCCTTTTAGGTGTATTTGCTGTAGTGGCTATTGGGGGTTTCATATTCTGGAGAAGGAGAAGGTAATGTGTTCATTGTTACCTGTTGTGAAGGGGAACACCAGTACTGCACTTCTGTGTCTTGCTCCTAAAAAAACCCCTCTTTTGCTGTTCTAGACACCTCTGTTATGATGCTTTAAAATATGTTCTATGAAAAGTCTTATTTGTATGTTATGGATTAGAATTGATGTAGCTAATCACTTAGATGGCTTTCTTCCACCTGAAGAGTTAAGATTTAGTTTATTTAGCTCCTCTGAAAAGATGCATGCTGATGAAGTAGCTCAGTCAGAAGTAAGCAAGCATCACAAATTATTGTATGTAATTGTCTTAGATGGGTTTATTTTTCATTATCCAGTAATCACACTTTTTAATTGCTTAATAGCCCACCACATGAAACTTCTATTCTGGAGCTTTCCAGAAAGTGATGAGTTACCTAGGGTTTGAGCTGGTGTCTCAGTTTCCAGGGTTTTCCAAATAGTCTGGGATTTAAGAGTCCACAAAGGCTTTTTCTTGCTTCTGATTGTGTGGTACATCCTTTCTAAAGTAGCTGTAGGGCCCTTAGTCCAGTTGTCTTTGTTCCCTTGATGAACTGCTGCTGTTTTTATCAGGGAGTCCAATAGCTGTGGACAATGATGAAAAGAGCTTCCCCTCAAGCTGGGAACACTTATTTTCATGAACCTACCACTTTCAGTACCACCAATATATCCCTGTTGAACACCTGCTGCAGGGATTCTGGGCTCAGTGGCAGTTCTGAGGTGTTAGCTGGTGATGCAGATCTCCCAGACATTCTTCCACCAAGCTGAGTGCTTTGTGTTCAGACATTACACTCTGCTCCCAACAGCAGCAGTCCCCTTGCACAATATCACAGAATGCAGGATGAGGGATTTTTGTTCCTCCAGGTGTGCAGTTTCCCTCAGGAGGGTTTGTTGCACAGACTGAGATGCTTTAAAAGGAATTTGTTCTGAACAGGCACAGGAAGTAGCTGTCATCAGAAGTCTCACTTGTATTCCATTCTGCTGTGAACCTGTTGTGTTGTTTTCTTTCACCTTATAGGAAAGATAAAAGGAATACTGAAGTGTCCTTTTCTCCAATCAAGTAAGTCTATATCCTTTCACACATTTTCTGAGCTCAAGTGATATTTGCCAAACTTCCTCTGAACCCTGATACTTGTTTTTTGTGCAGTTTTATATAGCATTTCACAGTGTTAATTCCTCATGGAATTGAAATTCTCCAGCCTGCAGACTAAAAATAACCACATTGATCAAGGCTTCTAGAGCTGCTGCAGGGATTTGAGGGCTTGCTTCGTGAATTGCTATTAGACACAGAAATGCTCCATGTGATTTAGAAAACAGGATGGCTGAATGAAATACAGGCTTCTGTGCACATCTAAATTGCTGATAAAGTGCACACAGGCAAAATTCTGCACCAGGGCCTGGATTTTCCAGTACTTTGTGCTGAGCCATTAATTCAGGTAATGTTGAGATTGTTAAAGCTGGCCAATAAATTGGAAGTCACAGGCAGTGCACTTGAATCACCTTCTTTGCTCTTGCACTGATTTCCCTGCTTATGGAAAGGTGTGGCCGGAGCATCCCATGAAATCCCACCTGGGGATGCTTTGATAGTTGACATAAAATACACCAAAGACTGGGGCCTGTCTGGTGGGAGCACATAAGGGGCTGACTGAGACCTTCTGTGATGTTCTCCTCCCAAAGGATGTGCTGTTCTCTCCTTGGTTTAACGAATCAGTTAAATGCTGTACTTGATACCCTTCCCCTGTAAATGCAGTTTTGTGGCTGCTACTAACAGTCATGCTTTCATTCTTGTATTCACATAGTGAAAAATGCAGCTGCATGTGTCTAATCAACCTTTTTTTCTTCCCCTCACCCTCCCCTGAAGAATCAAGAAGTAAGTAAAGCACACTTTCTAACACATTAACTGAATTAATGGGTTATTTACCTAATAAATTACCAACACATGGCTTTTTTCATTTTTAGATCAAAACTGATTAAAGTGGAGAACTTTGAGTCCTACTTTAAGAAGCAGCAAGCTGACTCCAACTGTGGGTTTGCTGAAGAGTATGAGGTATGTGCCCTCAGTGGAGAGAGCTTGATGACAAAGGTTTTGGGGAATGCAAATTAGCTTTCCCATGGAGCATACCTGAGGCTTACTGAAGGGGCGAAGAGAGCTTCATCACAGAGATTATTAAGCCATGTGTAGAGCCTTCCCTGTCCTGATTAAGCCCCAAATTTAGTTGAAATGCATGACAAATACTTCACATTAAGAACTATTTTCTCTACCTGTGAGCATGGCTTGCTGCTCTGAGCTCCCACTAGAGAGAGGATCTCTCGAGTTCCTGCACTACTCACACTACAGAGTTGGCCTAGGGAAAGCTCTGCCCTTTGGTTTTTGTATCTTGGTTTTGGTTTTCTGCATGGCAAGACAGCTCTCTTGCAAATATCACTGATTGCTTCAGGGTGTAGGTGTGATTTGCAAACCATACCTGTGAATAGATTGAAGGAGTAGTCAGAGAGGCAGCAATTATGCTCTGCTTAGGAAATGTGCTAAAGCCCCATTGTTACAAGGTACAAAAGACAGGAACCAAATGTCAGGAAGGGTTCTGTGTTGTCAAGTCTACTGTTTATAGCTTCATCTTCTTGAAGCTATTAATTGACTTTCTTCCTTCCAGATCAAATTCTGTCCCTTTGGTTGTCCTTTGCAGGCTTGTGCTCTACCTTACCTTCCTCTTGGACCTTCAGTCCTTTCATGGTGTATTTACTCCCTCTGCCTGTAGCGTCTGCACAGCTTACACCAAGGAGTCTGCTGCCTTGGGGTGACAATGTCACTGCTCTGTACTTCTGGTACTTAAAGCTCATCTCTAGGATTTAAACGTGCTGTTATGCCTGCATTCTGTGTTAATCCCTTCTCCATCAGGTTTGCCACTGTCACCCTTGCACTCTGTAAAAAGATGATTTTTGTTTCCTCTGTCCCAGTCCAACCTGCTTACTTTTGCAGCAAAGACAAGAGCATCTGAAGTATTTTTCTGTTTCAGTTGTGTTTCTGTACGAATCCTAAACCGAGACTGAGTGCTCACGAGCCCTTCTTTTATTGTAGGAACTCAAGTCTGCTGGTGTTCATCAGCCTAAATTTGCTGCTGAACTTGCTGAGAACAGGGGGAAAAATAGATACAACAATGTCTTGCCATGTGAGTTACTGCTCTGTTTGCTTTTGTGTCTTACACTGGTTCAGTTTTCAGGTGAAAAGCCTTGGGTTTGTCTAATCTCATTTAATTTCAGATGTTTCAGAGAGGGATTACTGTCATCAATTTCCAAATGAATGACTGTCAGCTGCTGCTTTCCCAAACCCATTGTCTAAGCAAACCTAAAGCACTTCCCTCAAGTATGTTCCCTGAAGCTCCCAAACATACCCTCAAGAAAGCTCCTTACAGAACTTTCTCTTAATGAAATAATTTTAATTAAGCATTTATAAGAAACTTGCAATGCAGATTGAAAAAGCAATGGATTAACAGTTAACTATAGAATAGAATAAACCAGGTTGGAAGAGACCTTTGAGACCATCGTGTCCAACCTATCATCCAACATCACCTAATCAACTAAACCATGCAACCAAGCATCCTGTCAAGCCTCGCCCTGAACACCCCCAGCGACGGTGACCCCACCACCTCCTCAGGCAGCCCATTCCAGTGGGCAATCACTCTCTCTGTGTAAAACTTCCTCCTAACCTCCAGCCTAAACCTCCCCTGACGCAGCCTGAGACTGTGTCCTCTTGTTTTGGTACTGGTTGCCTGGGAGAAGAGACCAACTATGGACAGATAGATGTGCAGAGCTAGGAGCAGTATTAAGACCCTGCTAGGCAGCTTTAGAGATGAGCTCAGCCTGGTCAAGCTGTCTGCAGGCACCTCAGTGTAGCAGGCTGTAAGGAGGGACTGGATGGTGAACAGTGATGGGTACTGAGGGATGCTTTGAAGGGAAAACCTGAGCTGCAGTGGCAGCAGGTAACAAATTACCTATTGTTCTCCAGTGATTAAACTATAGCCATTTCATGTTGGGTTCAAAAGAAATAAGCAAAACCAAACCATGTTTTATGAAAACAATCCTCTCTGTTGAATGTTCTGAACCTTGATCCTGGCCACTCACTTTTCTGAAACCTTTTGTTATAAAAATTCTGAGCTTACTGCTATCTGTGGTTCCTAATGTTACATTTGATTCCTAAAATACACTTGGTTCTAGAACACCTTTGAAGTAGAAAACATGCATTCAATCAGCAGGATGTTGTTGGAATGTTCTGGCTATGAAATTAATCATTCCCCACCCCTCCCCCCGGTTTTTTTTCTTTCCACAGATGATATTTCTCGTGTGAAACTTTCAGATCAAGGCCCTGGAAGTGGTGATTATATCAATGCAAACTATATGCCTGTAAGTTGCTCCATCAGTTGGAGGGAGATGCAGTGTGTATTATGATGGTGTGGGTTTAACAGCTCCGAAGGATGCTTGAAATGGATTGGGTTTTATTTGATTTGCCTCATTGATGCAGGTGTGTCTCTGTGTGTATTTATTTGGGGTTTTTTTCCTCCTTAGGGCTACAACTCCAAGAAGGCATTTATTGCTGCACAGGGTCCTTTGCCCAATACAATAGATGACTTCTGGCGCATGGTTTGGGAGAAGAACATCTACTCTATTGTGATGTTGACCAAGTGTGTTGAACAGGCCCGGGTATGTTTGCATTAAAACTGCAGTTGGACCTCTTTCAGTTTGTTGCTACCCTAGAAGGTTAGATGCAGACCACTTTCTTTTGACAACTACCCCCTTAGTGGAAGATTGGTTTTAAATTAAATAAGCCCTTCTCTCTCATTAGCTTTTTCCCACTTTTCTATCTGCTGACTACCCTATCTGACTGAATAGATTGTCACAGGAGCATCATAGAATCTCTAAGGGTGGGTTCTTCTCCCTAAAGAGTAATTTTAGTAGAGCTTTTGCCCTGGAATAGGGCATTGGGACAGGTGTCAGTATCACAGTATCACTAAGGTTGGAAGAGACCTCGAAGATCATCGAGTCCAACCTGTCACCACAGACCTCATGACTAGACCATGGCACCAAGTGCCACATCCAGTCCCCTCTTGAACACCTCAAGGGATGGTGACTCCACCACCTCCCTGGACATGCATCCTGCCCCTGCCTCTGGTGTGGTGCTTTATCTAAAACTCATGGCCAGTTGTTTCACTGCTGTGTGTAACTGTCTAACCTTGTAACTCTCTCCTCAGACAAAATGTGAGCAGTACTGGCCAGACAAAGAGTCCAAGAGCTATGGAGACATTATTGTAACCATGGTCTCAGAGATTGTCCTTCCAGAATGGACGATAAGGGACTTCACTGTAGAAAAGGTGAGTACCCCCTCAGGTATTGGTTGTTGGTGTGGAAACATCTGCAGGAGTGCTTTATCTTACCACTGTCAGTTCACAAGCCAAACAACACTGGAGTGACAGATTGGAAGAATTTCACTAAAACTTAGACTTACAGAGTCATAGAATCAATCCGGTTGGAAGAGATCTTTAAGATCATCAAGTCCCAACCACCATCCCAACATCACCCTGCCCACTAAACCATGACTTGAAGTGCCACATGTCATTGTTTTTAACACCTCCAGGGATGGTGACTCCACCACTTCCCTGGCAGCCTGTTCCAGGGCCTGACCACACTTGTAGTAAAGAAGTCTTTCCTGATTGAATTCAGAGTTAGCTGAGGGGAAAAAGATAAGAGTGGATTGTTTTAGAGTGGATTGTTGTAGTGCTTTGAATATACCAACTGAACATCCATCAGGAGTCCCCACTGTTGCTCCTCTGAAGCCAGTTCTCTTCTATTGTGTGCCTGTTTCTGTAGGCCAACACACCAGAGAGCCACACTGTGCGCCAGTTCCACTTCACCTCCTGGCCAGATCACGGAGTGCCAGAGACAACAGACCTCCTCATCAACTTCAGACATCTCGTTCATGAGTACAGCAGTCAGAATCCAATCGACTCTCCTACGCTGGTGCACTGCAGGTGGGCAGAACATGTGTTGTGTTGGATGCTCTTTGATCTTCTGGCTGGCTTTTAAAAGTCTCTTTTCAATGTAAGCAAAAAACACCACACCCAAGAACCCAAAAGAGGGAAAAACCCAAAACACCAAAAAACCAAACCAAGCCAACAAAAAACCCCAAAACAAAACCCCAAACCATCACCACCAAAACTAGAATAGAATAAAATAGAATTAAGCAGGTTGGAAAAGATCTTTGAGATCATTGAGTCCAACCTATCATCCAACACCATCTAATCAACTAAAGCATGGCACCATAAAAATAAACCAAACAGCAGCAAAAAACAAAAACACACACACAAAAATGATGTGATAGAAAATGTTACTGGACTAGGCCATCTCCCCTAGTCTGGAAAACTGGGATGAAAAAGTTGCTTTTTCAAGTACTTGTTTGTGGTGTTGTGTAAGTGCAAGGCTGGGAGGCTCAAAAGCATGTCTTCCCTCCCTCTTGGTGCTGCAGAGACTTTTCATACCTGTGCCACTGAAATCATAGCAAGCGCCTTAGTAGGCTCGCTGGCCAGCTGTGAGCAGGTGGTTGAGAGCGAGCTGCAAAGAGCTGCTCTGTGTCATTGCAGTGCTGGTGTTGGGAGGACAGGGACGTTCATCGCCATTGACCGCCTGATCCAGCAGATGGAGATGGAGAGCACTGTGGACGTGTACGGGGTGGTGTACGACCTTCGCATGCACCGGCCGCTGATGGTGCAGACTGAGGTAAGGCTCAGTCCGGGAAGTGGGGACTCAAGCTATTAAAGAGCCAACTGAAATTGCTCTTGATTTAACTGCCCTCCTTCCTGCTTCATCTCCTCACCCAGAAGTAGTTGCAGCCAGGAGCTGTAGTATGTCCAAGCAGTCTCTTTACAGACAGCTTTGCAGGACTGGCATTTGCAGCTGGAAAAAGGCAAAGGGGGTTGCAGCTTGTTTTACCCACATGGTTTTATCCTTGCAGCTGTGAGCAAGGCTTATCTTGAGTCAGGTGGTCACAATGTGCATCTTTTCTTTCGTGTTCCTGCTGAAATTGCCACTTTGATCCAAAAGGGTGTGTGGGATACTCAACTGATTTGAAAAAGGCTGTGCAGTCTCCATCATGAAGGTCTTTTCAAAAGGTCTAAGGCATGGCAATAAATTTGATCCTAGTTCTTTATGGGGGGATTGATTCATAAATCATTTTGCTTGGAAGAGACTTTTCAGGTTGAGTCCAACCGTTAACCCTGCACTGCTGGATCACCACTCAGCACTGTGGTCCTCAGCACCACATCTCCGTGGCTTTGAAACCCCTCCAGGAGTGGGCTGCCCTGAGCAGTGTGTTCCAGGCCTTGACAACCCTTTTTGGGAAGAACTTGTTCCTAAAATCCAGCCTAAACCTCCCCTGGGGTAACTTGATCAGATAGAATAGAACTAACCAGGTTGGAAAAGACCTTTGAGATCATTGAGTCCAACCTATCACCCAACACCATCCAATCAATTAAACCATGGCACCAAGATGTCATCATGAGGTACTTTTCCAGCCTTATTTTCTAAAGAACTATGCATGCAACTTCTGAAAAATAACATCATTGTGGTGCATCCCAAACTCAAACCCTGTATTCAGGAGCAGGATTACTTTCTGCATCAGCTATTGTCTAGAAAAGCATTGTCTTCTCTTTCTCCCCCTCAGGACCAGTACGTCTTCCTCAACCAGTGTGTTATGGATATTATTAGATCCCAGAAAGACAAGAAAACTGATCTCATTTACCAAAACATGACAGCAATGGCAATCTATGAGAATTTCACACCTGGGCCAGGCTTTGGGAAGGCCAATGGCTACCACGCATAGCCTGGCGGGAAGGCAGTGTCTCCAGGAGGACCGTGTTACCCGCGCCTAGGGAAGGGAGATGTTCTGCTTGTGTTTTCCGGAACTGTGTGCAGTGTCTCGTGTCTGGCTTCCCCAGCTCTGTCCCCACGTGAAGATGTGACCTGCAGGAGGAAAAAGGCCGTGCTGGCAGGAGCCACAGGTTGCTATTTAACAAAAACCACAGCCAAGCCAAAACTGCTTAACAGAGGAATCTTGCTTTTTCCTTGGGAACTTAACAGTACTGATCGGTGAGACAGCGTTTGCAGTATGAACAGTGACCTAGGATTGAAATATTAAAGTAATAACACAAGCTTTTTCTTACAATTTCCTATGATTTCATTTACAGACACCAGGCTTGTGGGCTGTTTTAATCTATTTAATGATAAGTTTCAGGAACCTATTTTATCTACTGTATCTTAGCTAATAGATCTGTGCCTCTGTGATTTATTTTTTTTTTCTCCTCATTATTTTTATTTCCTCTCCTGTGTTCCTTTTTATTTAAAAAGGAGCACAAACAGCTCCTTGAAATGGACATTTATACTTGGAAATTGTGCCTTTTCTAGTTGCTACTCTAGGGGGGGGAGAAAAAAAGACAAAAACAAACAAAAAAACACCCCCTCCCACCCCATCAGAGATTCTATTTTTGTACTGAAGCTCATAATGAGAACACAGATTTTTAAATAAGGCTTATGTCCAACTTAACTGTAGTTGCACTGTTGGCAGGACTCTCTGGAAGTTTGGAGGTGAGCTTTGTGGTTTGTTGCATTTCACCACCAATATCCCCTGCCTTAACGTTCCGGTGCCTCTGCCAGAGGAGAAGGAGTGTGCTCTGTCACTCCGAGCTTTAACTGTAGTGAAAAAGCTGAGCAAGTGAATGTGAATGCGTGTGGGGCTGTGTGTGGGTGTGTGTGAAGGACAGAAGAGCTCCTCCCTGTTCCTGCCTGATATTCCTGTTTTTATACAGTTTATAATGATTTATTTAAAGGTGCAATATATGATTTACTGAATAATGATCGCTCTATTCTGATAGAGTTTTACTCAGGTCGGTGTCTTTTTATCATTGTCGGTTTGTTTATTTTGTTTGGGTTTTGGTTTTTTTTTTCCTCAAATATATAAATCTGTGAAAATGTTGAAACTGAGGTTCCAAGTGTCCAAGCACTCCCAGACAGATTGACTGGCTTTACTGTTTCTACCAAAACAAGCTGCACAAAATTCTGCTGTAAAGACCAAGCTCTCGGTGGTTTCAGCCGTTCAGAACTGGGACACATCTTACCTGCCTGCATCTCATTGATCTAATGTAACTGGTTTGTAATTAGTTGCAATATACTGCTGCTGTTGTTTTAACTGGTCCTATGAGAAACAGAACAAACAAGCAGGAACCCTCTTGTTGGTGAGTTGTTTTTTTTACAAGTCAAGGATTAGACTGGATTTTGTTTTGCTGGTACATAACTGTTAGACTCATGAAGGCATTGCCAATGAAGGACTTCTTCAGTAATGGTGTGGGGGGGGGGTGGGTGGGAGGGTGTTGTTTTTAGGTCTTCAGATCATTGCACTGGTTGCATTGCAGAGGATTATGAAGTTTATGAATAATGCTATAGAATAGCTATAAAACTATGAAGGTTTAATAACCAGAGTCCCTGGAATTCTGCTGCTTTTTTGTTGTTGTTTTGTTTTGTTTTTTCTGGGGGCGGTGTTTGTTTTCAGTGGAGTCATCAGAAAAAGCTGCAGATACTAGGAGTGTATGTGGCATTGCAGTGGAACCTGGCAGCCTTGCAGATTCCACTGTCAGCTGAAGGAAGCTGCAGGAATTCCTGGTGCACAACTGTAACTGTACACCCGCAGGAATTTCGTACAACCTGTTGTGAAATTGTGCTGTGTGTGATTAAAACTGGAGGATGAACCACAGTGCACTTCAGCTTCTGGGCTTGGGGGCTTATTTGTAGCAGCCATTTGTGTGTTCTTGAATTTTTCTTTTTCTCTCCTTCTCTGAAATACTCTTAAAGTGAAAATAGAAATGAAAGACCCCATGAGAAACCAACATGAGGTTAATGACCCTGCCCAATTCCATCCCAACTGGCAGTTCACATAGAGCATCCCTCACCCAGTGATCTTCCTAAGCTGCTGTCAGATGACAAAGATAAACCACTTGGACCAAACAGAAGCATTCCAAAGGAACTGGGAGAGGGGAAAGCCTGCCCCTTACAGTCATGTTCTTTTTTTCCTCTCCTAATTTTGTAATTGCTGCACATCTGTGCAGAGCACAGAGCCAGTGCTTGTTGTTCCAGGTCTCCCAAGAACTTGCTGCCCTAGGGTGGCAGATGCTCTCTGGCTTCAGAAGGCCCTTGTTTTATATAGCACAGGGGGAGATGAATCTTCCACACTAGATTATGTGCTTGCATTATAATGCAGCAGAACTTCAGAAGACTAGCTGGAATGGGATGGACTGGAATGTGCTTCTGCCTGACCTCCACTCAGGCACTCTTGCAGCAAACAAACCTATCTGTCCCCTTCTTTTGACCAAATTCTCTCATCATCCAACAAGTGTCCATTCTTAAAACAGTTGTAGTACTTGTGTTTTCACAAAACTTGACTCATGAGAAGAGTCTAGAATTTGAACTAAAAGACCTGCTGATCCCAGGTAGGGGTGGAGAAAGGTGGTAAGGCTTCAGATGGCGTAAACATCAAGTTGGCCAGAGTGTCAATGTGAATAGGGATTCACCTCACAGAGTATCTCTGCAGGAGGAGGAGGATTACAGGCAATGCTCCACTACCTTGTGGGTCTGTCTTGGTCAAGGTGACTTGAATGCCTGAAATTTTTTACTTCCCCTTTCTTCTGATGTCCTCTGTGTTATAATTGCTGAGATCTGTGTCTTTGGTCAGTGTTTTCTCTCTCTGTTGCTTCTCTAAAGCTATCCTCTTTTCAGGCTGAAAGCTCCACTGTGTGGCAATTGCATCTCCTGCCTTTCTGTTCCACTCTTTTTCCCATTTGGGGCCTGCTTAAGAAGGGAAAAGTTGACATGTTTCAAATAAGTGACTGTTGAATATCTTTAAATGATTTACAAATTTTATTGTTTTCATATTTGTTGTACAGGAAATTTCAGCACATGTCTATAATGTTTTTAATGGTTTGATTTGTTAAAGATATAAAAATAACAATTAAAAAGCATTATCCCAGAGCACTTTCTGTCTTTTTTTGGGGGGGTGGTTTTGTTTGTTTTTTCTTGCTCCTTTTTTTTTGGGGAGGGGTGGGGTGGGGTGGGTGTTTCTTTTCAGTTCCTCTTGAACAAAATTAATTTGCCAAAACACCCATTTCATTCAGAAGGATGTTGTAGTGGATAAGGGAAGTGGGCTCCCATCCTCTAGGGTGGCACTTGAGTGTAATACAGTCCCTGGAGCTCTCTCCTGAGGATCAGGGCCCTAATGCTGATGTGTACTGGTACCAGTTGAAGGAGCAATACCTTTATCCAATGCCAGTCAAAAAAGATTTCCACTCCCTGAAAGAGCCATGAGGGGGATCCAGTGTTTCTAGGACTTGTTCACTTCCATTAAAAAAGTGGGGACTTTTCTCTCTTGAAGGAGATGTTGGATTTTCAGGGGGCAATGGTAGAAGGGGGTGCAGGAATAGCTTTGTAATGTTGCGGGCTTCTAGGTCAAAGATACCTGACAGTAGAGTAATGTAAAATGACCTCAGTTGAATTCCTGTCTTCTAAAATTCTTAGTTCCATTCCTGGTTGTCATCTGAATCACTCCCAAGGAGGATCACATGCCTGGAGAGTGATACTGGCACTCCACAGCTCTCCAGTTCATCACGGGATGCTGACACTGACTGTAGAATCTTGTGATCCTCCATGGTGACTGCAGTGTTTTGTGAGAAGGGGAGAGCCAAGTGGGATTGTCTCCTCAGCTTCCAGTGGCAGCAGGTGCTGGCTACACCGTGGTTGGTTGTGCAATGTTGGTGAGACTGGTGCTGCATAAGGGAAACTGTGACATTGAACCACTCAGTGCAGGACCCGCAGCAGGTGACCACCACTATTGGGGACAATCAGCCTCAGGGAGACTTGTAGAAACCAAAATTCTTCACTTTTTATCCCTTAAATCAGATAGGTTTGCAGTACTAGAACTTCAGTAAAGCCAGCTGTGCTGGCTGCCTTTTGGAGTGGTAGTCTGAGTGGGGAGAGCTGGCACTGTGTATCTGGAAATCACATTCTGCACCTGGTTTTGTCAGGTGTTATGTTTTACTGCCTGTGAGATTAAAGAGGTGGAGGTCAGAGAGGAGAGGATGTAACATTTCTGTCTTGTTCTTTGCTTGATAAATGGGATGTAGTCAGAAATACTGCTACCCTTGCATGCCCCTCCTGGCTGGATCTTACCAAGCAGCAAAATGGAGTTTGGAGATGAACAAGTGTGGATGAAGAGGGCCAGAAATGGGAGCGTGGAGGGAAGACAACACCAGAAAACTGTGTCCTTTTCTGAAGGAAAAAGAAAAAGCCTCATAGAGATGGGAAGGATGCTGGCTCTGAAGAGCTTCTAGTGATCCAAGTAAAAGTAATTTTTAAAATGCAGATGCAGTCAGCATTTTTCCAGGGGCAGAATGAGGGGCAAGCAAAGAGCAGCAATTGACTTGCTTCTGAGGTAAGTAGATACAGTGCTCTCCTGCTTCTCACACCCACACTGCACTCTGTTTCCCAGTTACTGTGGCACTGCTTCAGAGAGTCCCTCACTTAAACCCTCATATTGCTGAAACCTCTGGCAGTCCATTTTCAGCACTGTGCAGAAGTGTTTCCTGTGTTGGTACCTGACAGTTTCTGTCCAGTGTTGTGCTTTGTTCCATTCTCCTGCTCAGGTTGGGCAAACTCTGCCCGTGCCAGACTCCTGCCTGCATAAATGAAGCAGAAAACCAATCATGGAAGCACTGGCAGGAGCTGCTTCTCACCTTTCCTACTGGCAGGAGGGAAGGAACTGTTTGTCCATCTCACAAGGGGGAGAAGGTGGGAGTCCCTCTCCAGACTATTTCTTAGATCCAAAGAAAAAGGATCCAGGTCTGGTTTTTGTCCCCATTACTCAGCAGCACCTCACTTACTCAAGTTGCTTTTCCTGGGTTTATTTCATTTTAACTTAGTAAACATCACCTGCCAGCCAGAAGCACAGCCAGCCAGTTAGCCCCTCTAGCTGAGAAAACGTCTAGTTTGATCCAAAGCAAGTTACTTTTAACTCACATTTTACTTCCAGCTTTCTGAGTGCCCAGGGAAGAGCCAGATTCTTTGGAATGATGTTCTGGATGTAATGCCAGTGGTTCATGGACATGCCTAGTATGGTCATAGTGCTTAAAAGATTGCTGTGTGCTTGGTGTGCTAGGGACAGAGCACTCTGCACACACCATGCTGTGTCTCTGTGTCAGTGCAGTGCAGGATGGGCACAGAGACTTGTACCCTCTGTAAGAGATTTCTGGACTCATTTGGGTTTTTTATCTGGTGGTTTTCTGATGTGCTTCCACTGGTGGGGAAGTACTCTCAGGGGAAGACAGGCTCTGTGGTCTAATGTCAGCTCTGATGAAGGCAAGTGTGTGAAAGGCAGTTGCTGACACTCCAGACAGGAAGTGCAGCCTGTTCGTCCTGTGTTATGCCTCCAGATGGCACATGACACCGCTCTTCTTCCCAGGGAAAGCTTCGCCTGCCAGGCTGCCGGCTTTTTCACTTCCCGATTCTAGTAGCCTCCCTCCACACCATGTGCTGTCTCCTCTTATTATTCCCCAGGCTGTAGGGGTAAAGCCTGTCTCTTCCAGCCCTGTCCTATGTCAGTGGCTGAGCCCAAGCTGCTGTGTCTGCAGAACGCTGCCTGCCTGCTCCACAAGGGCAGGGTGCCTCCTGCTCCTCTGAAGAGTCTGGGACACTCTTAAGTTTACCAAGAGCCTGACAATGCCAAATAATCCTTTCCTTCCTTAGGAAGTGCTCTGACATTTGGCTCTTTTTGATGCCTAGACATTTTCTGATGGTGCATTTGGTCCTAGGTGTAAGGGCTCTGACTCTGACCAGCCTGGAGCTGGTTTTTCAGTGTTTACTGGCTGTGTGCTCATTTCCCAGCTTACCACTGCTCCACAGCTGTTCCCAGCAAGAACAGATTTGTGGGACTGCTGAACATAGAGCAGATACATCAATAAAGGCAGCAAACAACAACATGCTTGCTCATGCTGCTCAATACAAATAACAGTTAAAAGGCTGTTTCAGTTAATGGATCTGTTTATGTGCGTGTGTGTAACACTAACTGTGATTCTTCTGTGCCTTTTTTTACATAGGTCCTTAGGGAGGTTTTAAATGCACCTTTTAAAGCATCCAGCAACATCTGCTGAGCTACTTTGGCTTCTTCCATCTCTCCAGCCCGAAGTACAGCCAGCTTTCGATGCAAAACTGTAGTGATCGGTAGGTAGGTAGATAGATATGTTTTATAATGGAAATGGGCGTGTGAGGGAGCTTCATCAAATGCTCTAAATCTTCTGGAGGGTGTATCTAGAGCTACCCAGCTGTTCACAAGCTCTTCTGCCTTTGAAGGAGGAATAAATCACACTTCACATCCAAGCTTCCCACTCTCCTGTATCAGCAGTGGTCCCGCTGGCTGCGCTGATGGGAGCTCGGCTGCTGCCCTTCAGTCTGAGTGCTGCTCCCAGTGCTGGTGGTGACAGCCAGGCTGGCAGGTACTGGAGGAGAGCTGGTCTCTGGAGGCTGGTTACCTAAATACTGACAACAATTTCTGAGTAATAAGGATCAATCAAGCCTTTAAAACCATTGTAATTTAATAACAAGCCACGTCTGAAGCTGTTGAATTAGTTTTCCTCTGCGTGATGATCTAAAACGTGAGTGAGATGCCAGCAAAATAGATTTCATAGTGTGAGCTGCAGTGAGACCATCAATCTTCTGCTTTGTCAAGCTCTCTGCCAGCATGGCACTACCAGTCATCTTGTGGCTGTTAGGACACTCAGTGCTGCCACTTGGTGTTGTGAAAATGAGCTTTCTAGGCTTTTAGAAAGCATTGCCTTTCACAAACGCTAACAGAGAAAGATGGAAGCAGTTTTGCAGTACCTCTTTCCATTCAGTTTTTCACCATTTGGACATTTAAAGCAACTTAAAAGTGAATCTTCTTGACTGTTTCAATCAGTATTTAAGTGTCCATTCCCCTTTTGTTCCTCTAAAATGTGTTTTGTAGTCAAGGGGACAGGAGCACAGAGAAATCCAAAGAAAGCACCAGTTTCAGTCACATCTGGAAGATGACCTTATTTCTGCCCCCCTGCCCTTGCAGGTCACATGAGAAAGAGACAAAAGGCATACCCAGCACAAAGAACCTGCTCAGGGTCTTGGCATGTCCAACTCACTGCTTTCTTTAAGTATCCAGTTAGAAAAGGATGGGACAGAGAATGGGGAGTCTAAGTCTATACTGCCAATCAGTGAAATCCCTTTAAAATTTCTGCAGAGGGTGACCTGAGCGACCTCTAACTGAAGAGAAGTTTACCTTAACGCTGACAGCTCTCCCCTATGTAGGTTTTGGTATTGAAATAATCCAACACACTTATGACATGTATTATTTCCACACTATTCTCTTATCTGAAGTGCAGATTTGGGCCTAATTCTAAGCAGCTGTGGAAAATACATGCTTTTTTCCTGAAGTGTTGCCTGTGTCTCATGCTCAACTTCCTGTTTCACAGACAGCAGTTAAATAGCTTTTTAAACTTGTTTCCCTCTAGCCAAATGATCCCAGTGTGATCCCAGCAAGCCTGAAATTTTACAAGTCAGTCTGAGGAAGGCAAAATGTTGGATGTCAAACTAGAGCCTTAAGGCTCCCTCGAAGCCAGTGCCATTAAATGAGTCTAGAAGCACGTGGAAGAGTTGTTCTACAGAGTATGGTCAACCAGCTCCAGATGAAGCATGTTTGTAGTCACAATTTATTGTCTCAGGTGATCAGTATATTGAAAAGCTTGTACTAGGTAGAGCCAGAATCTGTGTGAAAACATGGCCACCAGCACCCTGGACTACAGAGGCTTCTCTCTCTGTGCTCAGAGAAAACATGACACTGCCATTTCTGCCAGGACTGGGCTTTCACTCAGTGGACATTTCAGCTCTCAAGGACTTTGCTATTTAATTTATTCTGGAAAAGGCAGGATGGCTCTGGAGGAGTCCAGCTGGCTGCTTTCTGGGCTGGTGACAGAGCTGCTGAGGAGGGAAGGACCATCTCCTGCTGAGAGTTTGCAATCAGTGAGGGGACCAGAGGCAGGAGGGAAATACAACAGCAGCTGCGTGAGCCACAGCCAGTAGGGTGATGACCACGGTCACCCTAATAAGCAGCGTTTGCAATTGGCTACCATTTTCTGCACTTCTTAGACACATTTTTAGGAGACATTTGAAGGCAGTTTAGCAAAATGCTCAGAAGTGGTTCCTTTCAGCAAAATGTGTGGAGCAGGAATAAAATCAGAGAGGATTGTGGCAATTCAAAGCCTGACCCGTGAATATCTCCCTCTCTGGAGATATTGAAGTCCCATCTGGATGCATTCCTGTGTGATCTGGTACAGATGCTGCAGGTCTATACTGTGAGTGTTTGTGGAAGTGAGCCTGTGCTGCCTCTCTTTGTTTCACACAACAGGGAAGGGAAAAGTAAAGCCACAGTGTGGCAATGAAATGATTTAACTAATGTAATTTCTTAATAGACTGGGACTGTACTAGAAATCAGCAGGCAAACAGCAGGATGAGATTAGCATGGAGTCTTTCATCAGCCTGCATTGGACATCATCGTGCTCCAAGCTGACAGTGGCCTTTCAACTTTGCTGGCATGTAAGGAAAATTCTTACATGCTAATAGTCAAATTATGATTTCCCATGATTGAAAGGCAGGAGCTTGCTAAGCACAACAGAGTGAGCTTCCTGTGCTCACTAGGACATCTGCCAGCGCTGTGATCAAATGATGGCTTTCTCTGGCCTGCAGTCAGGAGCAAACTGCATACTCTTGATCAAAAGCACAGTCTCCTTGGGTGGAGACAGTGTAATTATTGGTGACAAATCTGACAGAAGTCCTTTGAAGTGACAGTCTCAGGATGGCTCAAGATTCACATATGGGGGAATCAATTTGCTAATTATAGCAATAAATAACCTCAATACTGAAAATGAAACATAAGGTGAGGGTTGGAGCTTCACCAAGCTGCAGCCATCAGGCCTGAGGGTGGCCAGGCTCAGGGGAGTTGCTGGTGATGAAGTCTGTGGGTGGGAGAAGACATGTTTGGGTTAAATCAGTTGTTTGGGGATCTGCCTGGCATTTTGATCTAGTTCTCGTGCAAAAGCAGCTGAGGGGCCAGCCCAAGAAGTTGCAATGAATCAAGTAGTGTTTTACTGTGGTGCCTTGACAGCCTTGCAAAGCATCTGGCAGGGGTCTGGCTCTCTGTTGTGGGTCCACTTCCAGTGGCAGCACAGGATCCTCCTTACCAGGCAGAGCCACAGCATAGGAGTCTAGGAGATACAATAGTATCATAGTCAGGGTTGGAAGGGACCACAAGGATCATCTAGTTCCAACCCCCCTGCCATGGGTTATAGGTCATACAGTTAAATGAAGTGCCAACTACTCCTAAGTAACTTCAGAGCAAAAAGAAAGCATGGTGGTGATTGGGATCTCGCTGTACCTGGTCAGATACCTCTGCCGCAGAAGTCGACTTGTTTAGTTGCAAGGAGTAGTTTGCGAGCAGCCCTAAGAGTAGGCCTGCTGTCTCCAATCCTCCCTGCCCCACTGGTAAACCAAAACCAGGCAGGCATCCTGCGTGCAGCCGCAGGCCTGCTGCCAGCTGTGGGACAGACTCATTTCCAAGGGCGGAAGTCACGGCACCCAGATGGATTCCCCTTTGGCAGCAGATGAAAGCTGTGTGGTTTCAGAACAAAGAGCTCCATTTCTGCATGTAGGAAATTAAGAGATCAGCCAAGTAATGTTATGCAAGCTGGAGGGGAACCCTTAAAAAGACCACATTATGCTTGCTGCGTTCTCCGGTGATGCTGAGCGAGGCATTCTGTGCTAACTGGAGGTGCAGTACAGCACAGGTGAGGGCACGAGGCCAGGGGAACAGTGGTGGCAACAGATTTATAGCTCTTCCACCCTGCAGCACATCACTGTTACTAAAAGGAGGAGAAAGGGGGTTTGTTGACACTGATCTATTTGTGGCTGTTTGAAAATGGGGGCTGGCCTACAATTCAAGTAATGTTATCTAGCACTTAAATTACAGAAGCCAGTAACAATATCTTAATTTTTCTCAGTTAGGCAGTGCCTTGCAGACCTGCATGCTGGGCAGTTGAGCCAGAAGGACTAGGTTGGCATCAAAGGTTTTCTCTGAAGGAAAGCTTTGTGGCTCCTATGCATGATCCTGTTGAGCACAAATGTGACTTAAAGCAAGATTCCTGAGGCACTGACAGCTGAGAATGGCTTTTAAGATGCTGACTCACAGAAAAAGCTCCCGTGCTGTATGTAATACCTGATTCCATGGGTTTATACGTAAGGTCACCCTGAAAACAGCAGGCTAAATGCAGAGGTAGTACTGCTGTGGAAGCAAAGGTGTACCTGCTACCCTGAGGGTACGTATGTTGAAACAGAGAGATGTAGAGAAACCTGAGTGTGCTTGAGAGAGTGAAACAGGGAACTTGTCCATGTTGCCCACAAAAACACCTACAGCAAATCTAAAGAGAAATAAGTAAGTGTAGAGAAGCCTAAAGCTGACAGCAGAGAAAAGAACAAGTGTAAGGGTTGTGTCACAGTACATTAGAAGGGAAGGGACCTCCGGAGATCATCAGGTCCAACCCCCTTGCCAAAAGCAGGATCATGTAGGGTAGTCTGCACAGGAATGCATCCAGATGGGTTTGAATGTGTCCGGAGAAGGAGACTCCACAAGCTCTCTGGCAGCCTGTTCTAGTGCTCCATCACCTTCACTGTAGTGTGATAATAATTTGAAGTGGGTTGACCTTGGCTGGCTAGAGCCCCCCAACCAGCTGCTTTCTTACCTCCTTCCCCAGCAGCACAAGGGAGAAAAGATTAAAAAGCACATGGGCTGTAATAAAAGCAGGCAGCCTGCCTACCAGTTGCCATCATGGGCAAAATGGATTCAGCTTGGGGAAAATGAATATATTGCTGATTAGAATGGGTTTGGATAACAAAACCCCAAAGAAAAATGAAAACATACACAGGACACACTTCCCCCTTTTGCCCTGGCTCCGTTTGGCGCCTTTATTCCCAGCTCCTCTGCCCGGGCAGGAGCAGGGCTGTGGCCAGCCGTAATGGTCACTCTGCCCTCCCTTCCCCTCCCGCCTTCCCTGGCAGGGAAGCTGGCAGGGCTCTTCCTTGCACTTCCCCTCACTGCCCACAGCCTGCATGGCCTTGGGCCTTGGTGGGGAAAAGCTGCACAGGTTGGACTGGTTGATCCTAAAGGTCTTTCCTGGTCACAAGGATTTGGTGAGTCTGTGAGCCTCTGAGGGGCTGGGTGGAGCCCTGTGGGGCAGGCGCTTGAGAAACCGGCTGGCACCGGCTGGCACCAGCTGGACCCTCATCTCCCAGTGCCACCCTGCAGCTGCTTCTGCTGCCAGCACCTGGGCACTGATGCCCAGCACAGACCTCCTCAGGCTCCTCTGTCCAAGCTGGCTGCCACATCCAGCCTGTCCTGGTGCCTCCATTGCTCGGCACAGGATCAGGCACTGCCCCTGCAGCCGTCGCCTGGCCCTGAGGCAGCGCCCGGCCCTTGTGTCACCCAGCAGGTGGCTCTCCCTTCTTCAGATGCTTCCTCCTAAAAGGAAATGAAGAGATAATGTTGTTGAGAGAAACAGAGGATCCCATCCCAGGCAAGAGTTCCCTCAGGGCCCTCTGGCACTGGCATCGCCCAGGGTTGGGCGGGAAGGGAGGCTGAGCTGGCGCCTCAGGGACCGCTGCCGCTGGAGGAGAGGTTGGTTTGCACCTTGGACATTGGGGTTCCTGGGGCACACATTACTGGCTGTGGTTTGGACCTCACATTGGGGTTCCTGGGGCACACATTACTGGCTGTGGTTTGGACCTCACATTGGGGTTCCTGGGGCACACATTACTGGCTGTGGTTTGGACCTCACATTGGGGTTCCTGGGGCACACATTACTGGCTGTACTGGCTGTACCACCTTTTTGGGGTACCCTGAGCTCTCCCCAACCAACAGCACCTGCTCAAGGGACAGGAGGGTTGCTAGGGAACTCACAGGGAGGCTGACATTGCCATGCATCAGCTTCCTGGTGTAACAGGATGTCCTTATGCCTTCCTGAGGTCTGGACCAAACCAGACAGTAACACGCAAGAGCTTGGTTTCTCTGGCAGAACTTAGCAACGCCCAGAACTGGGCTGGGCTGCAGCCTAGCACTCTTCAGAACTGGTGGTGATGAAGGGCCTGAGTTGATGAATTGTGCAGATTGATCCTTGTGCAAGTGGAAGAGGAAAGGGGCTAAGTGATTCATGAATAATTAAACACTGAGATAGAGCAACATACATAATGCATGATAAATAAGACAGAGCACAGCAGAGGCAGCATGGGTGAAGTTTGTTTCAACAAGCATAAAGTGGGATGTGACAAGGCATTTATGCCAGAACAGCTGTTTGCTAAAAATTTTCATTTATTTATACAGATTTTTTTTTTTACCCCCTTGCAGTTAGAAGTTCTGCCTAGAGTGGGGCAAACACCAGCAACTGAACTGGAAAATAAACTTGGTTCCTGCTGGGTCCCACTCCAGCACATTCCCACCTTGGAGATCCCTTCCTTGCCTAGTACTAGACTTCCCTTTTCGATAACCTGATGCGGTATAGCCATGCCCAGCCATTTGGGCTGCATTTTGATTGCAGTTAAGGTGGGTAGGGTAATGCTTGTAATACCATGGAAACAGAGAGGCCCATGTTGACTCACTCCAGCCTTTTCTGATCCCAGTTTCCCCAAATGTCTTCCTCCTTCCAAACTGCATTTGCTGTTACAACATAAATTATTTAAATGTGCTACATTCATTACAGATGGTAATGAGGCTGCCAACCAGAGGGCATCGATGCTGTACTGCAGAGTCAAACTGATTTAAGAGGATGGGGGGTGGGGGTGTTTAAATACACACCCACCCCACCCCCCCAATCCCTTCCCTTTTCTAAACAAATCTGTTCAAACACAATTTTCCCGTAAATAACACTAAAGGCCAAGAGCTGCATTATTAGACTTGCAAAGTTGCTTCATCTGAATTAAAGTGAGTTCTGAGCAACAGGACTTTATTGGTTTTTTTCCCCACTGTGAATCACTTACAGCCTCTTTTCCTGTGTTAATGAATAAGCTATGTATTTGTGATGATAGATCACTGGACCTAAAACACAGAAGGTGTTTATTACAGATAGCTGGTACAGCTACTCTGACACACAAAAATCCCAGCTTTGACAGAGCTGGCTTCATCCCTTTTTCTCATTACAGGCTGCAGGTGGAGTAGGATTGTGTGAAGCCACCTGGAGCTGAGCACTGAACCTTCCCTGTCTCTCCTGCACCCTTCACACAGGGCTTAGAGAAACACCAAGCCTTAGACCTTGTCTCTCCTTCCAAGCTACGCCCATTCCAAAGTGGCCTTCCTTTGCTAAGGGCCACTTGTCATGCCTGCTGACCTGTGTGCTCAAAGAGGGAGCATCTTACTTCTCACTGATGTAAACAATACACAAGGAAGCAATTTTCTGCTCCTCTCTGCAGACTGCATTTTTCTGCTTTGCTGCTCTCTGCAGGCTACATTTCCCTGATAAATACTTTCTGGTGTGTATTTACAGCTCTTTTGTCTAGGGTTGCACTTGGATTTCTCCTCATTTCTGGAGCTGACAGAATACTATCTTCAAGCAGAGACTGCTTAGGCTTCAGGTGAGGCAAAAAATAGTGAAACAATCAAAAAAATCTCAGACTATTTTATTCTATCCATGGTTTTTCATCATTTCTTGCCAGTGAGAGTAAAACTGTGGCAAGTGACACTGTCCTGCTGTCACTTGTATGCAAACTATGTGTGAAGGGTTGAGTAGAAAGCAGCTGTCCCCCCAAAATCGGTGTGTTGTCTGTAAACATTGAGGTCATCTATTTATCTATAAAAAAAGAGAAATATTTTTTGAAAGTGGAAATACTGAGTCTATAAAATATGCCAAACCAGGAGACTGCTATGAAAAGGCTAAAACTGCTCAGTGCCCTCACTGAGGACACCCAGATGCAGCTGCATATTCAGGTGCTGGAAAGGAGGGGAAAGAGAGAAATAGCTTTTGATCTTGCATTACAGAGAAGCCCAACACCATTTTAACAGCCTTAGCCCTAACTACAAAGATGTGCTTCAGTTCCTTGAGGTGGCTTGTGCACTGCTGGGCTCTCTGGGTAGTAAGAAAGTAACATAAACTACCCAGAAGTAACACCCTACTTTACAAAGCCACCCTAAGGAAGAAAGCATCGAAGAGAATAAAAACATGCTATGGCCAGGCAAAGCACAAGCATGCTATGGAAACTCTTTTCTCTTGTGTTTTTGCAGGGGTTTCCCCTTTCAGCTGAATGCAATGACTCACTGATTTGCATGGCCACTCATGTTATGGTTTCTGAAAAGCTTTGAGCACAGGACTGTGATGTTGCAATGCCCTCTCAGCTGTCCCTAATTCAGCTTGATTTTTTTTCCCCTGCCTTAATCTAGATGGGCCTTGCCTCTTTAAAAGTAAAGTGGGACACGGGGATGTGAGAGAGAAGAGGAAAATTTCTCAACTGTCTGCCCTGATCCAAATTAATTAGAGCCAAACACACCTCAAATATGTGTAGAAAGCAGATGAGAAAATGCTCTCCATTACTGCATTTAAACACTGAAACTAGAGATGGCTGATAAATCAAATTGTCTGTCAGCAGCTCTCTGTGCAGCTTGAGCACACTCCAAATGCAGGTATTTACTGGGTTTATGGAGCAAAGTGCACAACTTGCAGGATAAATCAACCCAGTGCTTGCCAGTGGGATGGGATGCCAGAAGAGCTGCCTGGCCAGATGACTTTTCTTCTATCAGCCATGTGAAAATTAGCAAGTTTCTGGATGCAGGCTGCTGTGGCAACCTGTTTCCATCCCCCTTTTTCATATGCCACTGGTGTGGGCCCTGGCCTGCTGCTGGTTTTGTGTTCTCCTACTCCCAAATTATGGAAGCTCCTCATTTGCTTGTCATATTTCCTTCAGTTGTGTTAAGATGTCTGCTTCCAGTAAGTGTGTGTCCTGCTCTTCTTTGCAGCTAAGACACTGTTTTCCTAAGCTACTACTTGACAAGCTCCTCACACCACTCAGATCCCCTCTGAGGGATCATCCAGCATGCAATTCCCTTCAGGATGGCATGTGCCCCCTGCCCAGCACTGCCATTGATGGGTGATATGGCAGTGTACAGTGGCTGAAAGTGAAAGCCCACATTTTCCCAAGAGAGCAGAACATCCCCAACTGGAAGGGAAACCTGCATGAACTGGCATGTGTCTATGCCAATTTACATCAAAGGAAAATGCATATTATAAATGCTTGTGGATGTAGCTTTCCAAGATCAGAGGACAAAGTCCAGGCTGGTGAATTCATCTAGGCTGTGCTTCTGTGCTGTCTGATTTTAGCATACCGTGGCTCTTTAGGTGTCTCTTTTCCAACTCCTCCTGTGTAATGCAGCCCTCAGAGCTCTGGGGTAACATCTTTGGTCTCTGGTCCTTCAAAGAGCTGTAGTAGCAGCAAGTAAAGAGAGCAGAGGTAGCACTGTCTTGCATAAATAAGTAAAAATACATCCATATCAAGACAGGTGATTAAAGGCAATGGCAGATGAAAGAGCAAAGCAGTTCTTGCTCGTGAGAGTCTTGCTGACCCTGTTCTAATGTAACTCTTTTTCCCTTACCATTTGTTTTTTCGTTAAGAAGCCCCTTCCATTGCAGGGTGCAGTGTAGCATTTTTGCAAGGTCTTAACTTTTCAAGGGGTTGTCTGTGCTACAGAGAACTTTGCTCTCTAGTACTGGTGACCTGCCTATAGACCTGGTCTTCCTCATAGAGTTCATTTAGGAGAAAAGGCTTCCTAAGGCCTCTCCTGACCTGCTAACCTGTGTAACTGCAACAAATGCCTTGTCTTCTCCAGGGTTTCCTATAGATTAGCTAATGCATATGAAGAAGGGTTATTTTTACTTCCTTCTCTTCTTTCTTTTCCTAGTGAAGCAAGACATTCCCTGGATGTCCCCACATGTCAGCCAGCTCTGACTGTCATCTCTGCAGTCTTGTTGCATGCTAGGATATTGTGCTGCTGCCGTAGGACTGGCAGGGTGAAATCAAGGGCTCCTCTGAGCAGTGATGAACTCCAGGATGAACACGTGGGTCTGAGGACAGGATGGTTTCTTGCAGCCACTGCAGGCAGGTCCATCTCTGGAAGATAAAAAAGAGGTAAGAATCTCATGGTTTCCACACTGCCCACTGTGAACGACACCTCTGCCTCGAGTGAAGGAGAGATTGTACGGCCAGAGTCTCACCAACCCCCTACAAAGCTAGGTCTGATGTGGTACCCCTGCTAGCGGCGTGAAGTCACAGCTCCGGATGTCGCTGTATTGCTTCCCAGCACGTGAGGCACCTGCTTGATTGATTTCTTTACCCTTGTCAGTGTTCAGAATAGCTGTGCATCTATTTTAGCCAGGCAAGTCAAGTGCAAGCCGTTTTTCATGCAGGGTGCCTGTGTACAGCAGCACAGGCAGAGGGAAGCTGGATTTTTGGAGAGCAGACCCTCAGTGCGGGGCAGAACGCTCGCCCGCGCTCTGGCGCTGATTTCCTTCTTTATTGGCTGCTCCTGAGTCCGCAGCCAGAGGAACGGTCTCCTGTGGAACAGCAGCTTTAGACTATTTTATTGGCTGATGAATCTGATCTTGCCTGGCCACCTTCCAGAAACACTGACTTGCCCGAGATGAGAGTGAGCGGAAGGTTGCTCTGCCTGGGGCTTTAAAGCAATCGTTTCGAGCCGAGCGTAGCACCCATGCCTTGCTGCACGGTAAGTATAGAAAGGCAGGTCCGTGTACACACATATGATCTATGTGTAAAGTGCTTTATGATATCATTGCTGACACAATTAAATGTGCAGCTCCTGTGGACTGTGTCTCGTTTGCTGCTTAATTATGTGAAAATGTACTTGGTGAATTGCTTGCTGTCACAAAATGCTCAATTAACTGTTGCAGTGATCTAAGTTGAAACACAGCATTTGTCTCCTCCTCTGATTATTTCCTGTGCTGCAAGACATTGATTTAAGCTGCTTTTTTTTTTTTGTTATCATTATTTTTTTTTTCCCCATAAGAGAACAAAATACAGCTGCAAGATGTTGATATTAAAATGTTTTCTTCAGCTTTATTCTATTGCTAGTGGAAACTCAAAATACCAGAGCTGCTTGATAATATTTGCTCAAGTCTTCTCAAAATTGCTGATTAATCTTGCCCATTCCTTTTTAAGGGCAACTTCTGTGAAGTTTGATGCTATGGATTGCTTTGCAAGTTGTGCTTTGCCACAGAGCAAAAATAGGGCAGAGCTAAGGAAGATAATGTTTTCAACGTAGCCCCCAGCGTGTGTGGTGCTCAAAGTGGCAGGATACTGCATTGCACCTCTGTCAGTTGCAAACAGCTCTCCAGATGAACATTTTTGGAAGAGCTTCCACAACTACTACTACCTAAGGAATTGATTGTTGACCAGCAGCACTAGAGCAGGTTGAAGGAATGCAGCTTTTTTGACTGCAGCAGCTCTACACTTAAAGATACAGCTAATCCTGGGAGCTCAGCAAACCTGCTGCTTCAGAGGGGATGCTAAGTGTTTGAAGTTTCCCTCTGACTACCTGCAGTGCCAGAATGGAGCTGGAAATTGTAACTTTTTGACAACCTGGGAAACAACCTTTTATCACTCTAGTTGTTCAATTCACCCCTCTGTAGTGCTTCAGTGTTCTTTGTCGGGAAAGATGGGGAGAAAATGGGGCGGCAGCATCTTCTGCAGAGAGATCCCCACTGAGCACAGTGCAGGGACACTACAGCATCCTCAGGGCTAAGGGAAAGCACTACACTGAAGATGAGTGAAGCTTTATACGGTCCCCAAACATTTCCTCAACTAGCATTTTTTCTGCTCTTGGGCTCTGCTTGCCACAACTGTGTGGATGGCAATGAGGTTTTTCTTTGTTCTTCTTCCTGAGGGCCAAGGGGCAACCTGAGCAGCTTCATGATTTGCCTTGGCTGGAATAGCTGAGGCTTCGCTTGGTGCAATTCTCAGCTGTATCTCAGCTGCAGGAGGAAGTAACTGTGTTGTACTGGCTCCTGTGACAAGTGGAATGGTAGTATACAAAGTCATGTAGCTCTGTTATCAGCTGTGGTTACAAGATTGAAGTAGGACCTTATCTTATTGAGAAATGATGCAGCAAATGTGTTCGAGTATGACTTTGAAGCAATTGTACCAGGTAGCATTGACAAACTTTGGTGCTGTGCCTTCTAAATATTACTTTTGTTGACCCTCTAAATATTTTAAACTACTTTTAAAATCTCTTCTGTGTTCATGCACTTCTCCTGCTCTGCTTCTTGTTGGTTGAGGCTTCTAAGGGAGCCACAGGAAGCTGACTTCAGGCACCCTTGTACCTGTGCTGTGTTTGTGGCTTCTCTGAGCAATCCTCGGGAAGCAAGGACAGCAGGGCTGGGGAGGAGGACAGGTCACATTGGACGCATCATCCTGGTCTGGCTTGCCCCCACAGCTCGTAGCAAAGTGATGGCCATGACTCCAGCCAGCCTCAAAACAGCATGGCAGATGTTCCCTGTTCTGCTGTAAGTTGTCTGATACGGTCCTCTTCACCTTGAGTGCATCCCTCCGCCTTGTAAATGTTCCAGGATTCTGGTCTTTCATTTTTCCTTGGAGTAGAAAACAGACACAGGCATTTCTAGTCCCTGTGCCTGGAGAGGGGGGAAATGGAGAAAAGTGGAAAAATCTCAGAAGAGGAGGCAACTAAAAATATCATAAAGCTTGTGATCTTTGTTAATGGTTAAATATGGCAGCTCTGTAGAAATGGATCTGAGAGAAAACGATGAGTCTCAGACTCTTGACAAAAGCATTTCTTTGAAGATGTTTAGTGTTAAAATTGAGATGTGAGTGAAGCAAGTGGGAATACCTTGGTTTGTATTTTGACAGTTTAAAACAGCTTTTGTGCAATGCTTTTCCAATATGTTCGTTTAGAATGGGGCCTTGCAAACTACAGTAGTATTTTAAACCACTTGAGCTTCAGAATGACACGTGAACTGACTGCAGTATTTTATTTTTACCGTGGGTTTGTGTTTAGCTTGGATGTGAATTTGTGTTTATGTATATAAACACCATCTTATTAACACATATGTAAGTAGGAAGCTGGTAGGCAATGTGCTTGCATATATATCAGCATATTATTGAGCCACAGTATGAACTATTTACCACCAATATCCATTTGTAAAGCTGATGTGCAGGGAATTCATGCTAGGACTAATAAGGCAAGAAACTGTTTGTGCTGTGTGATACAAGTAACCAGATCAACAATACTGCTCTTCAGTTTTAATTACAGCCCGACAAGTGGTGCATTCATTTTTCATTGTTAATAAACGGCCCATATGGCATCCTTTGATCACATGCTCTGCAGCTCCTGCAACAGTGAGGCACTTATTTCCAGGGAACACAGAACATATAGTTTAATTTGGGCTTTCTGAGCAGAAGATTGTCTTGAGTAGGAAAATGGATGCTACGAGGAGAAGGTGCCTTGGGTAGCTCGGAGTTTTCCAATCTGAAGGCTTGGTGCACGTTGCACACACCTGAGCAGCAGGGCCAACGCATTCCTCATGTTCCAAATCAAACTTCTTACATCACCAGCAAATTTCATTCTTTCACAGAATATGTGAGGATTTTTTATTTTCTTCCTGTGGTGCACAATCTGGGTTCCAGGGTGCCTATATATGCTTCTGTTTCCTTGAACACAAGAGGTTTCCACCCTCACAGGTTTCATGTGATCCTTCCAGGAGCTTGGAGATGCAGGAAGAAAGCAGGGAGAGAGCGAGGAAAGCCTATTGGTCTTGTTTTGGGAAAGCTTCATCAATAAGATGGCAACCAGTGATCACTCATAACCTGCTGCAGCACTGTCAGCCCCTGTCAGAGTAGTTTGAGCTTGTGATCTGACAGCAGGCAATGACCAAATGGCACCAACTCCCCCAGTGCTCCATATAAGCAAAGACTTGTGTCCTCTTAGCCTTTTGCAAATGATGAACACAACATGATAGCTTAAAACCCAAGGCAGATGGTACCTGTCTCTACCATGCATCATTTCATATGTGTGGTGGAGTGTGGCTGGCTAAGTGTGTCCAGATGGGCACTGCTCCTTTGATGAAGAAATCATTGGAGTGTGGGAGTCTGTGGGAATCTGGGCTAACATGAGCTCTCACGTGCAGCACTACTTCCAGGCACAAAATTGAAGAAATCATTCTCTACATATGTAATTAAAGTGGAGGGGGAAAAAAACCCAAACCAACAACCCTTTGAAAGACTGTAGTCATTTAAGTTACTGCTTCAGGGAACTCAAACATAAGGCACTTAAAACAATGGAAGCAAGGAGTGCTGGGGACACAGTCTCAGGCTGTGCCAGGGGAGGTTTAGGCTGGAGGTTAGGAATGGGCTGCCTGAGGAGGCGGTGGGGTTGCCATCGCTGGGGGTGTTCAGGAGGAGACTTGACAGGATGCTTGGTTGCGTGGTTTAGTTGATTAGGTGGTGTTGGATGATAGGTTGGACATGATGATCTTGAAGGTCTCTTCCAACCTGGTTTATTCTATTCTATTCTATTCCAGCTGATACTCTAGTCCTAATATACCAAATGTTCCCCCAATATACCTGATTTCTTCTTTCAGCTGACTTTTTAGGAAGGAGTTTTGAGGGAAATACTCTATCTGATGTTACATACATGTAATTTTCAGCCTAGACTACAGAGGGGATGATATACTTGTTATTTTGATTTCCCTTTAGGGAGTTTTGTGCTGTTTCATAAATCCAGATGACTGGTGCAGGTTTTAGGGAACAGGTAATTTGCCATGTGGACTGTCTGCTGGTCACCACCTCTATCCTTAGAGGAGATGGCAGCTAACAAAAATGATTTCTGACAGCCTGTTTCAGCTGGTGAGGAATGATCTGCCATCTCAGGTCCTTGTAAATAGCTGTAGCTCAAGATCAGAGTGAGGTGTTTAAAGAAGGTTATTAACTTTTAAAAGTGCTTTAGATAGGGGCTTATGCTGTTGAATCCTGTAATCACCTATGAAATGTTTTTCTAGTTCACCTTCCTTGAGTGAATAGAAAACTCTCTGTGTGCCTTAAGTGCCTAACTTTGGCCACGAAGCATTGCTGGTCATGAACTTGCTGAAATGTTATCTGTGAGGAGTAACATCTGGAAGTAACTTCCTAAACTGATGAGATTGTCAGGACAGTAATGGGTAAATGCCTCAACCTTTGTAATATAGTTGATCATATTTGAAACTAAGCATGGGGAGGGAAATGCAGTTGTCTCAGGAAAGGAACAGTGAGCACTTGAATTATTTTTCTTTCTTGCAGAATCCATGCCAGAAATAGGAAATTGCTCAAGCAGTACTGTCCCAGCAGATTAGGGTTTATATTAAATGTTCCTGCCTGGGCTTCAACATTCCTCTTGTTCTCATTTAATATGGTGAATATCAAAGTTTAATATAAAAAAGGGAAATATTTAGCCAACTTCTTGCCCCCTTTTTGTGGTACAGAGCTCTGTGTATGGTGTAGAAGTGGCCCTGCCTAGAGTTAGATAATGGCTGGACCTGATGATCTTAAAAGTCTTTTGAAAGCATAGTGATTCAGTGCTTCTGTGATTCTGTGTGAGTGGAGGCACAAAGATACAGTACATGAAACACGATTGATTTGTTTTCAAGTTTGTCATGTCAGTTGCAGTTGATGGGCATCACAGAGTGTCACAGAAATGCCAGGAAGGTCCTATAGGGATGGTGATTTCTGCATGAGAGTGAAGGTAACAAACTTGACACAGTCAGGTCTGTGATATATATAGACAACCACTGCAGCACCTTGCGCCAACTGGCTTCTAGGAGGTTATTGCATCTGCATCAGACTTGCCCTGATGTAATGGCTGCGTTTCAAGTTTTCCCTGAACGCCCCAGGAACACACCAGCCGGTCCCAGGAGAGGTCCTGTCCATGAGAAGTTCTGATGAAAGATGGTGAGATTTCTGAAAAACAAAAGGGAAGTTACACTGGCTAGTCTGGGAGGTGGCTTTCTGTTCAGCCCTTATTAATCTTTGTGTCCTACTGTGGTGGTTTGCACACACTTACTGAGCTCAGCAAAGCTTTTCCCCTTGCTCTGATGTCGTTTCATATAATTCCAGGATGTGGACCTGCCACTCACGCTTGCCAGGGAAGAAATGTAGGTGTGATGTAATTTAACTATAGGTGAGATGGCTTAATTAACACGTACAGTTTGTCTTTAATAGGCAGGTTTAGGATGTGCAATTTTGTTTTGCATTAACTTTCAACTTTTCTTTTACATCTTTCCTTTTCCACTGAAGCAGTGGAGAAAAGGTCGTGTGCTCTCTAGCTGTCATATGACCAAGCAGCTCCAGAGCGGGACAGGGAAGGCTCTGTTCAAGAAAAGTCAGTGTATTTGGGGCAGAACTCAGGAAATTAACTGGGAGCCTGTTTTTCTAAAGGCTGATTTATGCCAACAGGGAGATCCTCATACAGTGTGAAGCAGCACTGTGCTGATCTCAACAGAGCTACGTTGTCTGTGAAACTTAAAAATCTAGTCCCAAGTGTGTGTGATTCTTTCCTTATACTGATGCAGTTATAATCACTTTGCCTGGGGAAGATTTTTGCCTCTGTCTCCTGCTCTCCTCTCTTTATGGCTAAGCAGCCCTACAATGCACTATTTATCCCCCTGGTCTTTTGAAGGTTATCCATGCTCATGTGGAGAGCTGTGTTTGTGGCTGGGTGTCGCTAATTGTGTGAGCTTTGATGCCACAGGCTTGGTGGCTGTGAAAGCACAGCAGCCCTGGCTTTGTCACAGCCTTACTGCCTGCAATGAGGCCCCAGGACCTGGTTTGTCCAGCACAGCCCATGCTGCCAGCTCACTGCTCACTCAGTTTGCCTCCATACGCCAAGAATGTCCTTTCCCCCCTGCAGCAAGCTGTGCTGAGGAGGGTAGGAGTTCCTCTGTGACATCCTTCTCTGCCAGCACTGGCTCTCCATACCATATTGAACTAGTTTGCTTCTTATATATGGCAGCTGGGCAAAGCCTGTCCCCATGCTGCTTCTGCTCAGTTTATCATTTTAAAAGACATGGTCCATTTGACTAGCACTCCTTCTGTGTTTGTAGGTTAGACAGAACTCCCTGTGGGTCAGCTTTACATCTTCAGCTGTAAATGTAGGTCAGCTGGCTGCAGTGCAATGCACTCCTTATCTTTAAAAGCACAGGTCCTCACATGCAACTTCACAGTACATTGCATCTTCTGGTCTCATAAGAGACCTCATTTTGCCACCCAAGTGAGTGGTTCAGCTGCTCCCATGACATTAGCAGTGCTGCCAGCATGACAGCAGAATATTTTTTTAGGCTAGGTGTTGCAGACATGTAATGAGACCATTTTCTGTGGTTTCACTGGAGGGTTTTCCTGCCACTGGTTTGTTGTGGAGACACTGACCTCAGCCCTCTTAATGAAATTATTTATTACAGGATGTGATGTTGCCTGTAAATCAAAGTCAGTCCTTCAGCTTTTCTGCTGTGCACAGGGTCTGTCTCTTCTGATGCTAAACCCCAAAATGTGTTCATCCCTGAATCCTGGAGAGCCCATCAGAGGTTTGAAACCTAGACGTGAAAGAGATTCTTGTGAGCTTGAGGGAGGCAGTTTGGTTCTGCAGAGGGGCCTGCTGTTTCCCTTGCAGCACACATTTGGTTTACATATCCCTGCCTGCAGACTCTAATCTTAGATATGACACTTAATGTGCTTTGATTTTTTTTTTAAAGCCCTGTTTCCTGAGAACCCAAGGCTTATGCAATCCTTATGCAAAAAGAAAAGCCCCAAAAGGCAGCCCAAAAAAGACAGCACAAAGCAGCCAATAGGTACATGAATCAGAAGATCTGGTTTAAGTTTCGTGCTGAAGAAGGTGGTGTGGAGCTCCCTTTGTCCATGGCTGCAGGGACCTTCCAACTGCCTGGTAGGGTACACACTGTGGCTCTGGATGACCTCTAAGATGTCTCTTCCAACCTCAACTGTTCTGTAATTCTATTGTCTGTGTGGTGTTAACTTTTCATCCATGTTCAGTGGAAGGGTGCAGGTCTCAAAGGCTAACAAGTTATGATGAGTGTCTGCCCCAAGGGGAAGGTTTTAGCATGGATGGGGCAATTGGATGTCTGATTGGCTTGAGTATGTTTGGACTTACCAAGTGTTCATGACCCTCCAGAGCTACTGGTGGTTGGTGGATGTAGAAAAGAGTAAAGGGATACACTGGAGGAGAAAAATGTGGAAATACAAACCAGATCAGGAAAAGGCTTTTTGCAGTGGCTGCTGTAACATTCCCAAGTGGTGATGAGGAAGGTACCTGAGCTTTTATTTTTTTTCTCAAGCAGGTGCCTGTGGCAGGAGTTAGGAGGACAGCTTTGCTGTCAGCTGAGGGTTAGGCTGCCAGTGGCAACTGCTAACAGTATCTAGCAGACTGTATCAAGGTTTGGGAGGTGGACAGAAGTGTCTTTAGAGCCAGAGCAGTGACCTGGAAGGAAGCAGCGAAAGTACTGCCAACACTGGCAGCAGAAGACTTGTGGGCCAGAGAAGGCATCAACAGAAGATGGTTGCTGGGTGTGCTGGCTTTGACTGGGATGGTTATTTTTCTCTACAATAACTGGTATGGGCTGTGTTTTGGTTTTGTGCTGAGAGCTGTGTTGGTAACTCAGGGATGTTTTAGTCACTGCTGAGCAGCTCTTACATGGAGTCAAGGCCTTTTCTGCCCCTCACACCACCAATTAGCAGTCTCAGGGTGCACAAGAAGATGGGAGGGGGACACAGCCAGGACAGCTGACCCAAATTTGACCAGAGGGATGTTCCAGACCTATGACATCATGCTCAGCACATAAACTTGAGGGAAGAAGGAAAGGAGGGACATTTGAAAAGATGGTGTTTATCTGCTTAAGTCACCATTATGTGTGATGGAGCCTGGCTTTCCAGGGGATGGCTGAACACCTGCCTGCTGGTGGAAAATGGGGAATGAATTCCTTGTTTTGCTTTGCTTTGCTTTGTGTATGCAGCTTTTACTTCACCTGTTAAACTGCCTTTAGCTCAGCCCACAGGTTTTCTCACTTTTACCCCTCCCATTCTTTCCCCCATCCCACTGTGGAGAATGAGTGAGCAGCTGTGTGGGACTGAGTTCCCAGCTGGGATAAACTACAGCACTGGGCCAGGGCTGTTTGGCTTGGCTGGAGGTAGGTGCAGGAAGCAAACTCTGTGTTTCTATGTGGCCAGATCCCTGTGCTACAAATGTGAGGGAGAGGGGGAAGAAAGTCTCCTCAGGCATTTGAGGCAGGGAAGGCAAGCAACTGATTTTTTGAGTCTTCTCACCAAAGACTGCAGTTTGAGAAGGATGGTGGTGGGTGGCTTTTGAGCTGTCTTCTCTCCTGCTGACATGCCAGGAGGAGCAACTTTCCTATGCTGCCTGACTGACATCAGCAGCATGAAAGGACACCATGTGGGGATATCCAAAATGCTGCCCTGTGTCTTCCTGTGTACCAGAAGCAACATAACTGCCCTAGATCAGCCCATATCTGAGCTAGGTTAGCCTGCTTTGAAATGAGACCGATTCAATTGGGCAGGAACCAGTTTCTGGAGGCTGTGCTGCTGGCTGCACTTGACTTACCCAGGCTGTCTCTACCCAGCACTGCTTCATGTGGTGGGGGCCTCTTATCAGAGACAGCAGCATGTCAGAGGCTCTCCTGTCTGGCAGTCAGCACTGGAGAGGAGGATAAGCAGATAAACCTAATCTTTACATGAAAGAGGCTAATCAATCACTGGAACAACTTACCAGGGCTTGTGGTGGACTCTTCACCACTTACAATTGCTAAATCCTGATGATGTATGGTTTTTTAAATATGAAATACATATGTATGAGTGAGTTCAGCAGCATCTTCTGCCTTGTTCTAAACAAGAAGCCAGATTATGATCACAGTGATCTTTCTGGCCTCATAAAGATGACTCTATACATAATTTATAGCATGATAATGAATATGAGAAGCATATTACTGACTTGCTCTTGAAACATCTACTCTTTGTGTCAGGATCCTTCTTCTGACACACAAGCACATTTAATAGCATGTTTGTTCTTCACAGCTAGTTGGTGTGATCTTCATTTATTCTGCCATAAAACAATGAACATTTCCCCAAGTATTTTATCATCTTGTAGATGAAAGTGCAGAAGTGAAGTCTCAAAGTCCAGAACTGCTGCAGGACTGAGGACTAACTGTAAAAAAAAACATTGTCTCCTTAATATTAGTAGATTTGTGCATGACCAATCATGAATTTCAGTAAGATCAGGACTTATGTAAATTAGGAGACTCTGAATATGGAGCCAAAATCCACTGACCAGACTGAAGGAGCTTTTCTCTAGGAAAGGTTTCATCATGTTTCATTAGGTGTCTTGCTTCTGTTCCATACCCCTGCTCACTTCTCCCAGGTCTGGCAATCAGAAGGACCGGATCTTCTTAAAGCTGATAGGCTGTATTTTGCTAGGACATATCTATGTGTAGGTTACTAGTGATTTCAAGGAGGTAGATTGTCAGAGGAGAGCTGGATCTCGGTTTTCTAGCCATATTGGTGTGCCCAGCTGTCACTGACCCAAATGCCTTGGCAGATGTGGAATTGCAGCTGGCTCCGTTTTGGAAGGGACAGACATGGGAAGCAGGATTGCCCACAGTGCTGGCACACTTGGAAAGAGGAGTAGGAGAGGCAAAGGCATTTGACTTCAGGACCAGAAAAGGTGCTGCAAGGCCTTGGCTCTGCTGTAGGTGCAGACAAGGCACTTTACAAACACCTCATTCATGGTTAAGCATGTTGTCTTGTTAGTGACTGCCACATGGAAGAGGGGCCAGTTGTATCCCAAGGTAAACCACCTTTATCAATAGCTCTGCAAGCTAAATTCCTACTTTATGTTAGACTGTTTTCCAGTGGTTGTGAATTCCCTGGAGATACTGTACTTTATTAACAAGAGGAGCATGTGCTCTGCCAGAAGCTGAGAAGAAATAGGTTACCAGTTTCTGGAGGAGAGGATTGCAAAAGCCTTGTAGCTGCTAAGGTATGGTTTAAACCTCTTCTGCCTAGGCATTGCAGGTGCTATGCTTGCCAGGTTGGCTCCTGGCCTAAGAGTGTCAAACATCAGCTCTCACACAGTAATTTTTTGCCTTGTGGTTCCCTGGTGCATCCACAGGAGGGAACACACCACTCAGCTGTGCTCTGATACCGGTCCCAGGGAAGGTCAAAATATGCAAATCCAGGTTTACAGTAAGCTTTTTGCCAAAGCTCTTACAAACTCGCTGAACTGAATTGTCAAGTGCTGTAAACAGGATTTATTCTACTGAAATGGTTTCCAATGACCTCAGGATTTATGCCAGACATAGATAAAGCCAGCAATGTAGTGAAGGTAATTCAGAGAAGTGGAGTTCGATTGGTTTTAATTTGGGCAACAGAGCCCTTCTCTTCCATCAAACAAAAGACAATCCACTCCTCAGTTGTTCCTGGAGGTGCCCAGAGGCACTAATATTTTTGCAGCTTGATTTTTAGCTTCTTTTCACCTCTTCTCCCCTCTGCTTTGAAGAACAATGTACTCTTAGCCTTGACTTTTAAACTTGCAACCCTCTTCTCTGGCCTCACACTAGAAATATTTTTATTAGAGTATATTTGGCAATGTCATAGTTTACAAACTTCATTTTGGTGGACTACAAGCTGAGCCCCAGCATGGCAGCTCCATGGCTCCATGCAGGCTCTGTGGAGCACAAGGATAGCTGGTCCCAGTTCACAGCAATCCTGAGTTTGAGACTACTCACAGAAGAGAGGAGCCTGCCAAGGAGATTTTATTGCTGGCTGGCTCTTTCCAGTGCCTTCCATTGCTCAAGACTGAAGAGCTGGATGTGGGAGAAGGTCCTAGAGCAGATGGGATGGGGAAGAGGGGAAAAACTCTACCATGACCCTCTGGGCAGTCTTTGTCTCATCTCAGATCACTGTTTAGAGATTGAATCTTGCTATATATGTGAGTCAACACTGGGGTAAGAATGCATTTCTTTAGCTGTTTTTACAGTGTCTTATGGAAAAGAAGCCTGCTTTATCTCCTTTCTGTGATTGTGTTTAGGATGGTGAAGAAGCCTTTGTCATGAGAAGGACAAGTTTCCAGTTAAATAAAAAGTCAGGCCATACACCTAGCTCCTTCTCAGCTGGCTGTTGGGCTGTGCAGCAAGGTGCCAGGCAATGTTCTCTACTGTCTTGCTAATAAAAAAATGTGAGCCAGCTTCTGAGTGTCCCTGTTTTGATGAGCTGCTGCCCTAAACCCCTTCAGTTAACATCCACACCACCACCCCCAATTTTCTGGTGGAGATGTGGAATCTGATGAACCTCTGCATAAAAGCCTTAAGATCCAGGATGTAATGGTATCTTTTAGTGTGGTTTGTTGCAGACCACGTTAAATCACTGGAGGAAGCCCAGCTCTCTTTCTGATAGCACTCTCTTAAAGATTGTTGATTTTACTCTTGAATATGGTGACCAGAACTTCCTCAAAATTGTGGATGTGAGTGTGAGTCTTCTCCCATTGAAGTCAATCATCAAAAGATCTTCATTGCAATGAACACATCCAGAATGCCAGGTCAGAAAAGCCTTCCAGGCAAATGTTAACTCTATAGAAGTGATTTTGCCATGTCAGACTAGATAAGAGACCTGTTTTAAATCTGAATTTAGCCTCCTGGTTAGCAGGAATCTTCCAACAGTCAGTGGAGAGTGAGCATGTCCAGAGGGCAAATCATTGCATGTAGCAGTGAGGCCCTTGGTAAAACAGGATTAACTCTGCTGTGAAGATCTGGGTCACTGAGCACTGACTGGAGTGATTACACTATTGACTAGATGCCTACAGCTGCCTGTAGCTCACTCCAAATGTTTATTCTCCACCATATATGCTTAAGTACTTATAAAAAGCATTCAGCTTAATCAATCTACCTCTGTCAGAATGTGTCTATGTATAGTTTCAGTTCATATAGTGCTGAATTTAATGTAAAAGAACCCACATTACCCATTCTTTCCAAGCCTGCACCTTGATCACCTTCATTGTGGCAAATTTCCTAGGCAATAAATGCAAATAATAATACTGCTACTCCTGTTTACCTTTTCCTTACACCTTGCTCTCACTGCTCAGGTATTTTTCCCCTCATTGTTTGTTTGCTTTCTCATCTCTGCTGCTAGAAGGCTGTAAGCTCTTGCAAGGCAGTGCTGGCTGAGAGCATAGTGAAATCTCATCTCGGACATGCTCCTCTCAAAGACCTGTACTGCAGCGTCGCGGCTCTCCCTGGTGCTAGTGGGAGTCATGCACCTCTGCTCTTGCACGTTGATCTGAAAATACTGGAGCAGATTTAGTCTTTTGAGGCATGTTGTACTTCCCTCACTTCTTGGCTGATTTCCATTTCGGAACAATGTGCTAATTTTCGTGCGTTTAAGCCACTTGCTGTGGAGAGCAGCAGAACGAAGCAATTTCCTGCAGTTATTCCGTCATTTCCATTCCAGTCAGAGCTAGAAGTGGTGAATCTTGTTCAGCAAAAAAATGCAGATTGAAAATCAGCAACACATCTTGCAAATTTGTGTTGATTTTGCAAATAACTCAGGGGAAAGGAGAAAAAAAAGTTATCTCAGTGTACCCCAAGTCTTCCTGAACAATATCTCCTTTCTTATCAAACCTTATTAAATTACCTGAAGACCTGAATAGTTTCCTTTGCTCCAGGGATATCTTCTTTTTCAGCCTTGCTTTTTTATTCATCTGCTCTGCATGGGAGACTCATTATAGATCTATTGAAAGCTAAGGCTGTACCTGCATGATACAGCTCATTCTGCACAGGATACCCCAGCTACTGGAGAAGCCATACAGCTATAGTGAATCATAGACTGGTTTGTGTTGGAAGGCACCTTAAAGATTATCTAGTTCCAACCTCTCTGCCATGGGCAGGAACACCTCCTACTAGACCAGGCTGCTCGAGGCCCCATTCAACCTGACTTTGGAAACTTCCAGGCTTGGAGCCTCCATAGCTTCTCTGTGCAACTTGTTCCAGTACCTTACCACCTTTATGGGGAAGAATTTCTTCCTAATGCCTAATCTAGTGATGCCATTGTCTCCTGTCTATATCATCTGGGTTGGCAGGAAAGCTTTGTTGCTGGAAGATGTTATACTGCAAGACAAATTTACCATCTTCTGGTTACGATGAAGATCTTTGCCTCAGTAGTGCTGTAAGCTTCCCTGACATGGTCAACACAACTCAGAAAGGCTCAAGCTTTGTCCTGCAATGACTTCTACGAACAGGAAACCAACTCCCAAAGACATGCACTGATGAACACACACCCAGTGCCAGTTTGGGCACAACAAATATAATCCTGACACATCTGCCACTCTTTCTGAGGGAAAGGAGAAGTGCAGTGCAGGTTTAATGGATGGTGTTTCTAGCAGGCAAATCAAATGCTTCAAGCCTGCAGAAAAACCATTCTCATCCCCTCCTCAGAACTGAAATTTCTTGGTAGTCCTGGCTGAAGGAAAAATTACATGAAGGTATAGTTCTGGAAATATATCAAGAGGTAGGCTCCAAGGGAAAGATTCTTTAAGGTTATTTTTATTCTTATAATCAGATTCCTGAGGAAGGAGGAGAACCTCTCTGCGGGAGTATAGAGTTCTTACCAGCTAATTAAATGGAATCAATATCAGGAATGTTAAGTGACTACATTATGTTCTCCATTAATTGCTTTCCATTCATTTATCTGGAAGCTTCTTAAAAGAGCTGGTGATTGAAAGGACATCTCTTGAAAGCATAAGGATCTATTCTTGAAATGCATCCATTGTTAACAGTCCCATGTGACAGCCATCTAATTGTACCGTTGGTAGCACTGGGGTCTCATTTATCTTTCATTAGTAATGCCAAGGTTTAGTTACACTAGCTTCTATTTGTACTAGTCAATCTCTTTGGGGCTGGAATAATGTTCCCTCTCTAAAAAGCTCTTTCAGAGAGAAAAGTGCCATAAGGAAAATAAGAGGGCTCTGTTTTCTGGAGAAGCATTTATCACAGTCCTAAGGTCGGCACAAAGCTTACAAATCTCCCCAACCCTACCTTTAAGCCTTTCCAACAGGGCCCAGACTTCCAGGTGTGGGTTCCCTGTGCAGGGCTGTTTCCCTGTGTAGGACATTTCTGGAAGACATGCCTTGAAGAAAAGCCAGAAGCATATATGTACAAAAGTAGTACCTCTCCCATTTGTTCATTGTTTGGTTTTTTTCAGTCTCACCCCCCAAAAAACTTTATGGAAGTCACATGTCACTCTCTAAACATGAGCCAGCCAAAACCACTATGAGGTAAGAAGCTGGTTTGCAGTGAGCTTTGGTGGTGACCATGGCAAGCCTGTTGCCCAAGAATAAAAGTAAGAGAGGCACCATCTTGAGAAGGAAGCATTATCCTGTTTCCAGCATCTGAGCAGCCCCCATGCTGGCTGCATACTCTTCCCAGCCATCAGCTGGCAGCCAAGCAATGGATTTTCTCTTTCACTTTGCTAAGTGAGCACTGAGCTAAGGATGAGTGATAGTCCCCAGGGTACTTTCCTAGTAAAGATGTCCTCTGGTGCACTGCAGGCTTCAGAGAGCAAACCTTTGCTCATGCTTTGTGCAAGGCATTTCTGGAGTGTTTCTGATGGCTTGTCTCCTGTTTTGTTTTTGTTTTCTTTTAATTCTGTTTCTCTTTAGAGCTTTGTACTAGGATATACAGGATCCAGAAAAGATTAAGCACAGCATTTTTGTTTTGCCTCTCTTGGGATGGGGAGACAGGCCAGTAGCCTGCAGGCAGTTTTCCTTAAACATTGATTGAAACCTTTCAGCTTCAACAGCTCCACATGTGCTTGTGCTGATCCAGAAGTCCCAACCCATTTTCATAGATGGATAAATGAGGTGCCTGAGTGTCTGCATATGTGCTCAATTTATTGCAACCCACACTCTAATATAGTTTGAGCCACAGGCCCTTGTCCCATGCAAAAAAAATTGCAAAGCACTAATGCTCCTGAGATATTTAGCCTAGCTAGCTGGAGATGAAGTAGTGCTGAAGCAGACTTCATGCTGCAGGGCAGCCTGTCCAAGGCTCTGATATGTAAGTGCTGAGACATTATTTCAGAGATTTTACTCTGTGGAAGTTTATGGCTCCTGGGCAGCCTTCCCATCTACACTCTTGAAGTCCCAGTGCAATGTCATAGCTGTTGTGATTTTTCATCTCTAGAATGAAGGGTGTGACACAACCAGGGGATTTTTTTCCCATGTCAGGGGTGGTTTAGAGTGATTTAGTGTGTAATACATTAGCAGCAGCTCCCATTAACCAAGGAAGTTGCACGTGCTGGGTTTCACCAAATGTCATGGGCTGATCACTGGCTTGTTTCTGTTGTTAACAATTATGTTTGCCACTATTATTTGCCTGCATACACCACCCAGACTCACTGAGGGCTGTGCATCCTCCTTGCCCAACCACACCACCCTCCTACTTCTCTTCATCTCACATGGCTGTTTTCTTCCCAAGCTTTGGTCCTAGGCCTTCATGTGGATGCCTGCCACAAGAGCATGCAGCAGCTTGCTGCTCTACAGATCTTGCTTGGGCCTTTGTGCTGGGCTGGTTAACACCAAGCAGCTCCATGGTACTCAGTCTAGTACAAAGAGAGGACAAAAGGGAGCTCTTTCCCAGAGTATAGTTTGGACAGTCAAGGAGATGTGGCACTGCATGCGGGGTGGGGGTTGAAGACGCTGTGGTGAACTTGAGTCATCTGCCAGATGTGTGAAGCTGGCATCAGCTTTGAAAAAAATCTAGGCATAAAGTGCTTCTATTAACCTTCCTTAGCTTCCTGAATGGTGCCAAGGGGAAAGGAGACTTATTTGGCTTTTTGAAATGAGGCAGATTCTGAAAACGAGAAGGGTTGTTGTGTGGGTTCGTGGGTTTGTCTTGTTTGTTTGTTTGTTTTCTGTAGAAGATTCAAAGAGTATTTCCTGCTTTGGAAACCCAGAAGTTGACTCTCTTTAGTGAAGAATGGTAAAGGGAAGACATGGGGAAGATAAGCAACACTGGGTTGCCAAGAAAATTTCTGGTCTGCTCACTCTGTAAGCGTTCCTTCAGAAACTAGCTCTGAAACGAGTCATGGATCTTGGTGCTCTCAACTTACAGGGCCGTTTAAATGCTGAACAATTATCTCTTGGGCTACCCATGATGATGTTGGTATGAATTAGTGTGCTGTGCTTTGTTTTGCAGCAGATAAAAAGTAATGAAATGATCCTTTTACTTTTGTTTTTTTGGTTGCTTTTTGTTTGTTTGTGGTGTTTTTTTTCTTTCTTTTTTTAATGTGGATTTCCTAGATGTTGCTCCAGTACTTGTGAGTTCAGAAGCTGATGTGTGTTTCTTCACTGAAATCAGCCATGTTAAGGCATAATCTGCCTCAGGATGGGATGTTATCTGGTCTCAGCTCCACTTCAGTGAGAGTATTACACATGTTGAACCCTTTTGCTGAATCGTGGTGTTTATGATGTAGACATGCCACATCCGCTCTGGTGCTGTGCAGTAATGAGAGTCTAAGAATAGCTGGTCAGCCTGAATAACTCCTAGCAATTACCAGCTGCTGGGTTTATCTGTGGAATCAGTTCATGCCGTTCATTAAGTGCCTTCTCATGTTATGCACAAAATTTGCTGCATTTTAGCTTTTGCCCCAAGAATTTGGGGTGTTGTTTGGCCACTGGCTCCTGCAGAGTCATTGTCAGCTGATGGGCACCAGAGTAGGAAATGGCTGGAAAGACAAATTCTCTTTGTCATAACACAGCATGGTGTAATTTCTTGGTAAAAGATAACATCACGTGTTCTAATAACTCCTTGGCAGTAGCAACTTACCTTCTACCCTGGAGTATCTGATTGTGAACTCTTACACCTCTGTTATGCCAGTTTTAAGAGCCTTAGCAGACTTTTGATTCAGGCACCAATGCAGCAGTGTGATTAAATACACATTGATTTCAATCAGGATGAAGGCTGTACTTAAAGGTAATTATGTAGTTAAATATGCTGCTGAAGATGACTTTTCCACTGATTTATGCAAGGGGAAAATCAAGCCCAGACATACATATGAAATAAGGCAGGTATCTTTTCCTTTCAAAATACCACGTCCTATCTCCTCCTTTCCCATGTCACTGTACCAGAAGACTCTCTTTTTTGTGGTTGTTGTTGTTGGTTGGTTTGGTTTTGATTTCCATAATTTTGACAGTGTTGTTCTATGCAGCTATGCTGATGTCCTCAGGAAGCACATAGAGATCTGTACTCTGCTCTGGACCCATGGGGTACATACAGACACACAGGGAATTTTCTCCTTTATTTTCGACCTTGGCAGCGCACTTAGCAACTCTTAACGAATCACAGAATCAACCAGGTTGGAAGAGACCTCAAGATCATCAAGTCTAACCCTATCTAATCAGCTAGACCATGGCACTAAGTGCCTCATCCAGTCTCTTCTTAAACATCTCCAGGGATGTTGACCCCACCACCTCCCTGGGCAGCCCATTCCAATGACCAATCTCTCTTTCTGTGGAGAACTTTTTTCTAAGAGCAAGCCTAAACTTCCTCTTGCACAGCTTGAGACTGTGTCCTCTTGTTCTATTGCTGGTTGCATAGGCAAAGAGCTCAGCCTGTAGCTGCTGCAGAGAAGAAATTAAGGGAATCAAAAGTGCAGCTATTCTTTGCTCTTCTTTTCTTTCTAAGCACGATTCATGGGTTACATTAGCATCCTTCCACCAGAAGGGCATGGATCATTAATGCACCAGTCCAGAGGAGACGTGAGTAGTAGCTTTTTGCTTTGATTATGTTGTGTTGCATACTGCCAGCCTTGTTAGTGGCTCTTGTCTGTGCAGCACTCCCCATTTACAGCTAGTACATTCTCCAGGCTCCAATGTGTCCTGCCTCATACACCCTCCTTCACAGAGAAACCCTAACACTGCAGGGAAATGTGCACAGGTGAAAGCAGGCAGCACTGGGCCAGCACACAGAGAGGGTTATGCAGCTCACAGTAGCTTATTGACATACTACTGCAGGTCACAGAAATGTAATTGTTTGTGCTGTGCCTTTGGGCATGGAACTCACTATCTGGGTCAGTATTGCAGTACTGCTGGCTGCCATGGGTGGAGAAAATGCCCTGCTCCTGGCTCACCTTTTGTTCAGGCCAGACAAAAACATGCTGGGTGTCAGACTTGAAGAGCAGCAGGTTTAAAATACTATTTTTTTCCCCACTGTGTGATCTGTTTGCAAAACAGTAGCTGCACAGGACATGAAGGGCCCACGGTGTCTGTTCTGATGTGTATAGGTTAATAAACAGGCCAGGGACAGGCAGAGTGAACATGCCAAAAAGTCTCAGATAAATCCTGATGGAGCACATTGTGATCAAATGGAACTTTGCATGAGACAGTGTGTATATAGGAAAATCAGATGTTTCTACTTGTCTGAGTGGCAGTAAATTTGCACCAAGTCAGGGGCTATATCTGCATGAGAACTCAAGATCAGACCTCTTTGTGCTAGCATAGCCTGCTCATCTTCCCAGCATCTTCCCCTGGGAGTGAACCAAGCAGTGTCTTCCCCCTGTGACTGGGGGAGCCTGTGTGCCTCTGTGCTCTGCAGCTGGGGTTGCATGAGAGCAGGAATTGCAGCCCAGCCCTTTAAAGTGCTGCTGGCCCAGCAGCATGCCAGCATTATGGCCTGGCATCACACTACAACTGCAGCTCAAACTTGTTCCCAAGCAAAGATTAGATCACTCTCCACAAGAACAAAATGTTTTAATATCAACTTCCTCCTTCATCTTTACTGCTCTTCCAGAGAGGATCTAGCTGTTTGAGTGTGACTTTTTTCCACCCAGATAGCAATTTCAAGAAACCAAAACATGTGTTGGGAGAAGTTAAAGCTTACAGGTTTGTGGCCATCTGGGACTCATCTCCTGCCCAGTCTCCAGAGAGATCACACTTCCCAGGGTGCTGCATACAGGCAGTGGCAGTATACTTGGGCAGCACTTCTTGTGTGCTCACCATTCCCTGGGAGCTAGCTTCCAAATATCTCACTTGACTCCTACACGTAGGTAAAAACAGCTGCAAGAAAACTTAAGACTGGTTTAGTCTATTTTTGTCCCAGAAGGTGTCACTGAAGAGCTAGGAAAGGTGCAGATTCAGTAATAGTTTATCTGCAGCTTCCTGAAGTGGAGCCTGGAGAAGGCTGAAAGCAGTTTGGATCTCTGCAGCTACCTGGGGATGAAAGATCAGAGAATGAGCACCCTGAAATTTACAATGCTGTGTTATTCCTCAGCTAAGTCATCTTATGGTCTGGAACAGAACTAAATGATCCTTGGGAAGAGGTTTATGAGTTGGGAAGTGGGTTTTTCAGAACATATCTTTAAAGGAGTGTATTTACCTCCTTACTCTTCACCTCATACCTGTTGTGTCAACACTAAATTCTAAAGCATAACCATTGTGCTTCTTTGCAAAGTCTCTTTTGCCAAGTCTGGGTCTTTTGGCCTGTTGTTAAGCCTGAGGGGAAGAGCTGGGCCTCTCTCTGATTTCTTTGCTGTGATTTATTATGTGTTATCAACAGACACAGAACGAGCACAGAATGGGCAATAAGCCTCAAGGAGCTTGCACCATGAATTCAGCCAACATCAACAAGTTTCACAAGGCAAGCTGTGTGCCCTTCTCGCCATTTGGGAACGGTGCTTTGAGTTACTGTTTTAATAATCCTTCCTCCAGTTTTTTAGGTGTCTTATGGGACTTGATCTAACACATAAAGCAGAGATCAGCCTCTCTGATGGATATTGGAAATAAATTAATCATTAATATAGCCAGAAAACCCTCTCAAAAGGATTCTAAATACTCTGCAAGCCTCTGAACTACTGAAGACCAGGCTGTGATCTGATGTGGGGGTCAGATTATCCTGCACCAGCCTACTGCAGGTTATTTCCTTCCACCAGAAACATCTGCTACTGAGGCAGGATATTGGACTAGATTATTGCATCAGTATTGCCATTTCTGTGCTTTAAAGAGAGTCATTGGAGACTCTTCGGGGTCTTGGGTGATGGGTTGGACTTGATGATCTCTCGGGTCTTTTCCAATCTTATTGATTCTATGATTCTATCACTCTTCAAAAGCCAAACCAAATGAACAAAACCAAGCCAACCAACCAACCAACCAAAAAAACCCAGCTGATATGTGGAGCTATCCAGCTGGTGCTTGCTTACCTGCCAGGTCTCTGCTCTTCAGGATACTGATGCTGTAGATGTCCTTCTCTCTCAAATTCCCTTGAGAGAGACGTGCCCTCAGTGAGTGGATTTGTCTTGCCTATAGTTTAATACACCACAGCTTTGAGGCATGTTGTTATCTCTCTGAGGTGAAGAACAGAAGAGGGACAAAGCTATGCCAGGTTCATTTCTCCAAAGCACTTGCAAGGTCTGAAGGAATGTAGAATATACTCCCACATTGTCTAAAGTGTGTCTTGATTAAGGCTACATAAAAGTCATTAAAGTGGAAATCCAAATACTTCTCCTAACCTCTTCTGCACTGCTTGGCTCATACAGTGGCTGCAAGTACACTTAATACACAAAATATACAAGAAAAAAAAGTCGTTGTTTCAATAAAAAGAAAATAAGAGGTTACACAATGACATTCAGCTTAAAAGATGTGGTCACATTGAAGCAGTCCAGCAAGGGAGAGTTGCAGGTCTCAGTGCTGGAATTTTGCCATTTAATCTTTCCTCTGGCAGATTAGCACAGAGATTACACAGCCTCTGTGCATTGTTATCCACAGAAATCAAACCTGCAAGGGTTTGTTCACCCCTACTCTCCACTATTCATCCATTTGTTATTTCAGCCACTAATCTGCTGAGGATTTCAGCCTTTAGCTCAGGGTTATCAGAATGGCATTGAGTGGATAACATCTGTTTCAGCTTTCATCCATCTAGAGCACAAGCATTAATCACTAGAAATGGAGTGTGAAATGGAAAGAAGAGTTAAATGCACATTTGATTCTAAATACTCTCAGTGAAAATGTCTTTTGGGATCAGACCAGAGGGAGAGCTTTGCTGTGTTATAGCTGGGGCTGCTTACATGAAAAGCTGGTCACGTTATCTGGCAGAAATTCTGCTGCTTTCAGTTTGCTTTGAAGACACAATAAAACCTTGTCCTGTCTCTTTTAAAAGAAGTATTAAAAGCAACTAACACCAAAGCAGCCCATCTGTTTAGTTCTATTTGGTTGTGTGATTATCAGTGTGGTGCAAAATAGAGCTTCTCTTCCCAGCCTTTCTGTGCCCCAGTCACTATCTCTAGCCCTGAGCTGCTGCAGCCTCATGCTGCAAATGGATAGCTGTAGGCAGACTCTTACAGAGGCCAAGAAAATATAACAAGGACTAGAAACAGTCTTGGTGCAAGGACACAATGAGCTGACTTAATAGGCCTTTTCCATCCAAAGTTTCTAGATTTTCATAGATCTTGCTAAGATATGGTGAAACACTGATATTTTTTTGCTGGTCTGGCATGCCTCCTGGTAGCTGAACTCTATTTTTAAGTGACTAAGAACAATCAGCAGCCCAGCCTTCATGAGAGCAATTAGACATGGTATACTGTGAGACTGCTTAATTTTCTGTCTGAATTCAGTTACTATTGTGCAGGTAATTCTTTTTTACTGAGCTTCATCTGTCTCTGGTTTGCCTTTCCACTGCACTTCCTCTTTTTTTTCTGGTAAAGATTTGCCTTCCTGGCTAGAAATATGAGTCTGAAAAATCAGCACTGTTGGAAGGAATGCATGGTCAGTAAATCAGTGTTTATGTGGTGTCAAAGAGCTACTGCAGAGAGCTGTTCTCTTTCTTCACAGAGGTTTGTTAAGGTTCAAAAGATTCACTCCTGTAAGCAAACTATTGCAGAGTTAAGACCTACAGTTTGGGTGGCAAGTTGGGCTTGTAGCTGACCATGTGTACTTCTTTACAGCTGCATGGGGAATTTTTGCAGCACAATGGGCTGAATTTGCTCTGTTTTGTGAGGATTTATGTGAACTGGATAACCTTTCTACCCTGGAGAACCCATGGGTGTTGTGGTGGCTCTGGATATCTGGAAGTGAAAACCAGCTGTATTCAGACCTAGGCAGTGGCTTGTGTTTTGTATGTGTGCCCTTTTGTAGGGGTGATTTCCAGCTTTGCTTCTTACATCATGAAGTGCTCAGAAAACTGACAATAATTATTCCCTGAAATCCTCAGAGAAGGGTTCTCACAGAATTCCTCTAAAACCACAGAATAGATTTCATCCAGAGCAGTCAGTATTATCTACTTCTGTCATTTTAAACCTCCTTTTTCATCAGACAGTTAGCCGAGTTTGTCAAGGCATAATTTCTGTGCAGGGTAACAAATTCAGCAGATTACTTATCCCTCTTTCATGTATTGCTCCTCCTTCTTGTTGTACTTCTAGATGAAGTATTCTCAGCATCATGCTCTCTAGAGGTCTCTGAAGAAAACCATTGCAGATCATTAAAATCCACCGAAAAAGCCTTGCCCAACCATCAGTTAATGCTAGCGAGGTGGGGGACACTATAAGTGCCCTGTTTCCAGACCCTAAGAGGGCTATCTCTCTGGGAACAAGACAGAACTATGCTAACAAGAGTATTTGTTTCTCCAGCATTTGAAAGCAGAGCCCACTTCTAACCTTGTCCAGAAAAATGACTCAATTTGTTGCCCTCCCTGTGTCTTCCTTGCAGTTTTTCCTGTAGGTAGACTTCAATATATTCATCTTATGCATAGCAGCAGCCATGCTCTGTTCTTCAAGATCTGTATTCTGGGAAGTGTTTCTGCAGATCAGTGTCCTTTGATCCTTGTGTGCTTTGTTGAGAAGTAAAGTAGTTAATGTTGACTGGCATTACAGTTACAGTACTTGTCAGCTGACTTGGCATCCATTCAAGTGAAGGTGAACATCATGCAGCAGAGCAATCAATTCAGTGTCTCTTCAAACCTGGCTTATTAACTTGGGATAGTTATAATAGGGAAAGGGAGAGACTTTGAACCTCTGTAATTAAAGCAGCAGTAGTTCTCAGGAGGACACTTTTGTGCCTAAAATCAAGGCCTGCTCTTTTTACTTTATATTGCTGCATGAATTCTTTAAGCAGTGCTGACAAAATCCAGTCTGCACTTAAATCAGAATGTCCAGCCTGCTCTAACACAAAGCATTTAATTAGACCAACGTAACTAGGAAAAAGAAATCTGCATAGGCAAGCTGACAGGTATCTGCTCATATTCATGTTGTGTTTAGAATGGTCCCTGTCCCATTTTAACAGAACAGAATTTCTTTTTACAAGTGAGCTGATACTGTGCCAAGCAACTGCCAGATAATTGAATCCTGCTTTCTGGAGCCACTTACCTGTACTTTGAGTAAGAACTCAGAGCCTGCTTCTTCCTCAGACAGTACTCTCCTACCTTTCCCAGCCTCCCTCTAGCAAGCATACTGCTCCCATATCCAGCAAGCTTTTCTTTCTGTGGAGAGTGAAGTAAAAATTATAGCCAGCTCTTGGAGTTATGCTTTTAGAATTGTGCTGTTTAGGGTATATCTTACAGCCTTCTTTAAAAAAGGCATAGAAACACCTTCAATACTTTGTGTTGGTTTTGGTTGGTGTTTTTGTTTGTTTGTTTTCCTAGGCAGATGACAAAATAAACTCAGAAACAGACCAATTTGTGTCTGCTCTAAGGTAACTGTTCTTTGTAGCTCTTTTTAGTTTTGGAAGGTACTGTCTTCCATTCTAAAAACTCATTGGTGCTTTCAGAGACTCCTTGGGGATTTTTAAGGGACCATCTCATGAACCCACAGGAAAGAATAGAGAAGAACAAACCAGTGACTGTGTTTCTCTCTACACGTGATAAACTGCAATACAGAAATGACATAAAACATTGTTATTTATATCAGAATAGGAGCAGTTGCAGTCCTAGACATGGTAGGTAAGACATTCACTGACATCAAGAGTTTAAAATGTAAGTAAACATAGCCTGTGAGAAAAGCTCCATCCTGCAGATGAAGAACTGTGAGTGGGTAAAAGGTTTGCACAGAGAAATTCAGTAGCAGAGGCTAGAACTGGGACTTGGTCTGATGAGGATGTTCTTTTCTTCATCAGAGCCTCCTCTCTTTCCTTTAGGCTCTACCTATTTAGTATTCATCACACATGATAGCCTCCTAATTTTGTGAAAAGTAACATCTGTTCAGGGAGAATCTGTCTGTACATGTATTTTAAACTGCATATCTGAGAGAAGAAAACAGTTTTGTTCAAATATCCCTAAAATTTACCAACCTACTCAACATAATCTTGTGACCCACCATCAGAGCAATCTTCTTGGGTAAAGAAAAAAGCACATAGAATGATCTCCAACCCCCCTGCTGACATGGTATGGTATTTCTCCATTATGCTTTTGCTGCCTGATAATAAGCATTTCCCACCACTGGGACCTGGAATTATTCTGTATGCTGGTCTTCACTCTGGCTTTAACCAGCAGAGCCTTGTATCTATCTCACTGCTGATACAGACCTCCTATGAGCTTTGTGACTGAGTCCAGAAGTGCTGAATTTCATCTGGTTTCACTGCACTCTGTGAGGAACATAGAGTTTTGCTGCAGAACCACAAGTTGGCTGAAACACTTGATGAAAACAGGCTGAATTTTAAGGTTTTAATACAACCCCACCCAGAGGAAGCTTCATTTGGATTCTGCTGTGCTTAAAAAACCCTCTTTTGCCAAGGTTTACTTAAGGTGCTTTTGCAAAGTACCACAAAGTTAGCTCTCCATAGTCAAATGCAATTATTTGTCTCCCCCTGAGATCAGCTACAGAGAATATTTTATTCTATTCTTTATTCAACTCTCCCCTTTGTAGCCAGAGGTCTAATGGGAAGCAGGACAAGGATTAATTGCATGTCACAGAGTCCCAGAGGGTCTCTTGTTCTGAGCAGCAAGACTTTGATGGTCTTGAACTCTGGTTTCATTCAAATATGCCTGATCAACATTATTCCTTGAGTCTTACAGTCATGCAAAATAAATACAAATAACAACACTTTAGCATATTTTATGTATCTGTATATTTATGACAATTTCTTGGTCTCTATAACCACAGGCAGCATTTGTTGTTCTAAAACATGATATGTAGTTCAGATTGCCTTTTGAAAAATACATCTGTTCTTAGAAGTTGATCTTGCTTTTAATCCCTCTGTGTTTACCATGAGAGTTCAAAGTGGATGGCTGCCACCTGTAGCATGGTTCTTCTTCAGCACAGTAGCATAAACCCACCATGTGAGTGTCTGGCTGAAGGAAGCAGCCCTTGGCCCCACGACAAGGCTTGCACCCAGTAGGGGGCCTGGATGGAATGTAGGACTGTGGTGCTCTAGCTGCAGGTTCTGCTTCCAGTGGTGCCCAGTGCAGGCTACCTGCCCCTTTTGCCACACAGCCATGTTCCACAATATCCATTCCTAGGTTTGAAGTGGGGAGGAGCAGCCAACCCTCGCTGCCTAGTGAGAGAGAGTATGATAAAAGGGCTAAGTAAAGTGCTCCAGGGCTTATACAAACCTAAGGAGCTATTAACAGTCAGCTGACAAGTTACCCTAAAATCTGTCTCTTTGCATGCAGCAGTACTTTTCCCACCAGCCTCTCTTCTTTCAGTCAGCAGTCTGCTCATATCTCAGATGTGTCACTCTTGTTTTTTTCAGACAGATCAGCAGTGTGGTTTTGAGGTAAATCTCCCCATCATCTTTATTTACTGCTCTTTGATTCACAACCAGAGCACTCTTGGAGTACATGCACCTGGATTCCCTTTGAGTGAAACAGCATGGGAAGATGTACTCTAGGAGCACACACAATTCACTGTAGCTGCTGATGGATGCTGACTTGACGGGACCAGACTAAAGCTAGTCCAAAGCCAGCACTCTGAAATGCAAATAGGGTGAATGTTGCATCCTCAATACCAATCTCTTTACCCTACAGATGTGCTCTTGCTTGCTAAAGCAGCAGCAGCAGCATGAGAAAGCTGCACACCATAGCAAGCCTGATTTCAACGTGCGAGGGCATCGGGAGACATAATAAATGGCAGTGGAATGGTGAAGTTCATCAACCTGGCCATTAATAACCTTATTTACAAAATGAGGGAGCAAATATCTACAGTCATGTGTGGTCACCACCACGCTTCCCAAAGTTATTATTCCAAATACTCAAATAGCCTCACCTCCAGCCATCCCCTGTGAGACTGCCTTTGTGATTGGACCTCAGTAGAACAAAATCTAATCAGTGGGTCTGGGGTCAAGTCAAGTTCTCTGTGGCATAAAAGAAATAGATGTTTTGCTCTGGAACAACCTTTGTACGTTGCCCTTTTGGGCTCTGAGTCAGAATGTGGTCTTTGATAGTGTTAGGTCTGTTCTGGGAAAACAGATCTTTTCCTTTCAGTCTTCACTCTTTTGTGTTTTTCTTGCACAATTGTAATTTGTGATGTTCACTCTGAAGCAAAAGGAGGACAAAGATACTGGCATCCCTCTGTGCAGACAAACCAATAAGCCAGCTGCCCTTCAGCAGTAGCAGAAAATATTGCTGCATTTTCTCTTCCTGTTCTCCTCTAAGCCCCTGTGGCAAGTGCAGGTGTCCTGCTCATGGGAGGCATTCAGCAATAACAATCCCTAAAATGAATTGCAACAGTCAAGGGGCCTTTTTTGCTTGATTATGGATGGAGACAGAAGATGGATTTTGGAGAGCAAAGCAGGAAAGAAGCTGTGAGAGGCTCCATAATTTATCAGGGATGAGCTGGATGCAAGAATGAGTCAACAGTGAGGCAAAATAAAAGGGGTCAGGTATGAAAACAAACACATCCTGTAATGTTTGAAAGCAGCTGCAAGCTCAGGAATATGATATAATGTTATTACAAAGCTACTAATAGATTTGTGACTTTGTCCTGAATTCCAAATCAACAGCATTATGTTTGCTGTCAAGGACTGGATTCAGTCACCTGTAAGTCAGAATGCCTCTCTCTGGAGAGAGTGAAATAGTGAATGAAGTTGAACTAAGTTATGACTTCACATCTGCATGGATCCAGATCTGTCTATGGACAAAGTATCAATCAGTCAATAAATAAATAGATATGTGTAGAGAGATTAGTACTGCCTTATAACAAAATCTGTGTGTCATCATCTGAGTCTGATGATCAAATCTTTGAGAGAGAGGCATGTGTTTGTGTGTTTCTTCTCACTGTAATATTTCCCATATGACAGCAGCACTCAGGCAGATCAAACTTGTTGGTATCTGCTCCAAAGTTTATCTGGAGCAGGAAGAAAACTAAACTAAAAAAGCCTGCCTGTTTATAAAGATTGACTTTATATGGACATTTCCCATTAGCTGTAATCATTCTGAAAGATGTCAGCCATCCATACTGATGTGGATGTTCCAGCCTTATCCAGCCATGCAAAAAGTTCATCCACATCTATATTTGTATGCATGTAGGCATGTATTTACATACATGTGTATGGTTTTGTTTTATCCCTCAGAGCTTTGTATCTGCTAGCTTGCTTTGCAATTAGCTTGAAATATGACCAAGAACAAGGGCTATTGGAATGTTTTTGAATAGCAAATTGGTTTCATGTCATGTCTTATCAAGGGTTTTGAAATCTAGCCCAGATTTCTCTGGACATTTTGTCAGATCTTGGATATCTCGGCTGCTTTCCAGCCTGCTGCCTGCTGCAGAAGGAACCTTGCTCACCAGATCAGCTCAGCATGTTGAGCTGCCCTCTGAGAGGAGACTTGCAGTTAGTGACTAGCCAGACCTGCAGAAGCAAATCAGTGGTGACCAAACTCATTGATCTGTTTTTTGCACCGAAGCCATAGCAGCAACATTCATCTTAACCTGTTCTCTTAGAAGCTTAGAGGAAAATAAAACAGGTCCATGGTGCTTGATGTGAACAACCTTCAGATGAGTAATTAGAAATGAGGGCCTCAGGCAGTCACCACTAAACCTTGACTCCAGGTGTAACAAGTCCAAGGTGTGTGGAAGTACAGCCTTACCTCCCAGCATAGACCTTAGTCTAGGACTCCTGACCCCTTGAGAAAGAAGTTTATGTTAGCAAAGGTGCAGGGCAGAGAGGGTGAGATTTGCCCAAGAAGTCTTCCTTAATAGAAGATACCTAAAATCACCTCTCTGAAATGAGGTCTGGGTAGAAGTGGTTGAAATGTTACTCCTGAAAATCACCCTTGTGGTTAAGGCTGTAGAGAGCAGGGCACCACCCAAGGATATGACAGGTCCTATAGAGAAAACAAAGCAGGTAAGAACATGTGTGGTGTTACCGGCAGGTCTGCAGAAATGCCTCCAAAGCCTCTGCTACAACCTGTTCTGGAACACTCTTCCCTGAAAGCTCAAACCCTCTTTTACAGGAGCATTAGAGCTGTGAGCAGCTTGTGAGCCCTATGGAGGCTTAGCCCATGGGGTGGAAGTCCTAGCCAGATAACTTCTTTGCTGTGACCCAAAGCCCAAATGTGAACATTTGAAAATCCCTTGACCACAGAGTGTTGGGTAAAGCAAAATCTATTGACTGATTACTTGCTCCATCATCTCTAACACTGCTCCAGGCAGGGAGCATGGCACTAATATGGTCAACATCCATCATTCCCAGAAATGTCTCCTCAGCTGAACTCAAGGCAGCCCATAAGGACTACTGCAGGTAGAAAACAACACTGCAGAAAAGGAGATGAAATACAGAGCAGCGGGAGCTAAATAAGATCTTAGGATCGTGTTATCTGCCCCTCTCTGCAGCACACTGACAAGGAGGACAGGAGCTGCCCTGTGTTCCAGTACAGTGAATATATGAGCCAGGAAAAAAGTTCTTGTTAATGAAACACTCAGGAAAAAAACTACCTCTGTTAATAGAGGGAATCAAAAAACCCCCACCAGCCAGAGACATCATCTCAGCAGGGAACACACACTAAGAGACAGGAGCTGCTAAAGCAAACAGAAGCACAGTCTGCAGTATCAAAGCACAGTGGCATTCTGCTCCTTTTGGTGCTTGCCCACTGCCAGCTGCAAAGTCTTCACACTGCTGCTTTTCTGCTCTTCAGTGTGGTGTGAAACTCTTTGCAAAGCCGGTGCTCCCTGTATCTGTTAGCTGCCGTGCAGCCTCAACTTTCAGCAATCATCAGCTGCTGAAAATTTTCCTCTGCCTTTTACCACAAGAGGACTCCTATCTCTACTGGCTCTGAGGGAGCTGGCTGTGGTTTTTTCTAGCTCCCTCGGAGACCCGTTCTAAGCAAACTTACAATTAGGAACCTGATTTAGCAGCAGCTCTGTTTGTCAGCATGTAAAATGAGCAAACATGTTTAGCTGTGGACTTACTTTTTTGGAGCTCTAAGCAGACAGACTGCTATTTGTTCACGAGAAACTCCTGCTCTGCCCAGTGATGGCACTGGGACTGGGAAACACAAGCTGGTAAAACTGATCTTCTTCTTGTCATTAATTGTACACAGCTATGCTGAAACTTATGCCTAATGGTAAAGAACCATGTTTAATAACTCCTTTTCTAACTCATTTGCTTTAAAGCTTCCTGCTTCTTGCTGTGTGCCCCGAGCTTAAGGGCAAGTCTCTTGCAATGCTAACAACCATTCCTATGATCTCTGATTAATGTGGTTATGGCTGTAGAGACATTGTACTAATTATCGTGATAGGAGTATGATTGTTCTCCATTTCCATTTTAATAGAGGGCAATAAATACATCTGATGGCTTTTATGGTTTAATGACCTTTCTAGCCATAAATGGGAGCTTGTAGAACTATGTAGATACATTGGGAGACACAGGGAAGCATAAAATGCAGGTCTAATGGTGTTTGGATTTCACACAAGTGGTGTCTGATCTTTGCTGGGAGAAGAGGAGCTCAGCAGTCAGCAAAAGGTGAAGGATTCCTAATGCAGAGGAAAGCATTGCAATCATTTCCTAGGGTAAACGGCAGGCTGCTGACCTGAATGGTCTGAGTGATCTCCTTGTCTGCCTTTAGTACTGTTCTTAAGCAGCACTGATACTGTGGTGTTGCACGTGTCCTGTGGTTGTCATAAAAAGACAAAACATACTGGTTTTAAGTGTCATGACTGTTAAGCTCTCTGGGCTGCATTACTGGACTGTACGGGCTGGAGCAACACATCTGAATCACTCTGACTTTCACTCTCCCAGCACTGCAATTGCAGCATATTGTGCTTTGCTGGTTTTGGTACGCCTGCTTGTGACAGAATTCACACCAGTTTACAAGCCCTCTTAGAGTTATACTGCTGTGGTGTGAAAGGCAAGCATGGCACACACTGGCAAGTGTCCAAAGAGAATACCATTGCTGCAGACCCCCTAAAAGGGAGGATAGTTTCTTGCTAAGGAGAATTGAAGCCAGAAGGGACCTCAGCCCCACCTACTAGGTGCTTCCATCACAAAGCTTTTGTTGATGGGCTATGTCATACCTTGGGGACACTGATGAATATTAGCATTAAGCTAGAGAGCTCAGGTGATGTTAGCAGAGATCCTGGTGCACACAGCCAACTTCACCTCGAGTGCAGGGTTGGGTCATGAGTTCAGCCACCGTTAGGGTTTTACAGGTAGCTCAGGTAGGCCTGCATGAACTGCAGATGGCGTCTGCAAAGTAATCATCACCAGCAGAGCCCCAGCAGATGTGTTGTGTTCTGAATAGCTTTTTAACAGAACAGACACTAGAGGGCTGTGGAAAATAGTCTTTAAAAATACTGGTGATGGCATGGTTCAGTTTCCCCACTGTAGGTGATTTACAAGGGGGAGAATAGGTCCAGGTCCTGTCTTTGACAGGCAGGGAAGTGATGAATGGTGCTGCTCTTGTCTAACCCACAGAGGACCCATCTGGTGCAAGGTCTGAAGACACAGGAAATCCAATTTCAGGGCTCGCTGGACCATGTCAAAAATGTCATGGCTATGTGATGCAAGGCATCAGCCTCATCTACATTTTCTCAGATGGTCCAGTTTTGCTTTAAAACACCGACAATTTAACTGACAAGCCTTTTGCTGCATGGTGTATAGAATCAGCAACATAGAGTGGATTGGGTTGGATGGGACCTTAGAGATCAGTTACAGCTTCAATCCCCCTGCCACACCATCAGTAATGCCACATGTGCTGCCCTAGAGCACACAGGAAAGCATTTTTCTTTATCAGAGTCTCTAATTGTTTTGATGGGAATGTTTTTGGATGGTCAGTTTTTTATCAAGTGAGCTCTGTGTGACAATGTGGTAGTGAACAGACAAAATATTCATAATCATGGAATAGCTGCTTGAGAAGAAAATAATTTAGTGGGAAACTTAAGCCAAAATACCTTTTTAAAGGGTTTTTAAAAGGGTTTTAAATACTTTTAAAACAGAAGTCCTTGGGAAGTGGACAGTCCCACTGTGATTCATGTAGGGATGCTAGAAATCCTAGATCTCTGTACCAAAGTAGCTAAGGAGCCACTTCTGTTGCCATGGCTGGACAAAACCAGTCTGGATGCAGACAGCAGGATCAGTTCATGGTTTAATGGAACAGCCATTGAACCAGGCAAGGTGCTGGCAAACTACCTGGTTGCATTTGACAGAGCCGACCCGAAACCCAGAAGGGTGAAAGGTGCAGAGGGCACAGAGAGAAGCCTGGATCAGACAAGGCAAGAGGGAGAGGCAGTATAAGCTTGGATAAAGCTGCTTCTGCCTCCAATATGTGTGGGTCTGCTTGGCAGTACCCTGAGCCAGGATGACAAGAGGCCTTGCCTCATCTTCCTCCTGTCATCCCTGTGCAGTGCCCTGCCCCATTGCACAGTACAGACTTGCCCTCAGGGAAAAAAAAAATGGTGAGGATTAAGTCAAAGTCCCAACTGATTTACAGGCAGCTGGAATCCTGACAGCTCTCCTCAGCTTGCAGATGATGGCAGAACTCATTGCAAATACAGGTGAATTTTATTACCTGCTCTGCAAGTGACTCAGGGGCTCATTTGAGTGGGTGGCGTGGTAACTACTAAATAGCAGGGACAGGTTAGGCTGTCCTGCTTTGTACTAGAACTTCTAAGAAAGAGCATAGAGGTTGAGTTTTCTCTCCATGCTGTATTCCTAGCTAGGTATAGTTTGCATTGCTCTGTCCCACCAAGTGCACTAGGAGAAAATCAGTTACCACTACAAGCTAACATTAGGTACATGGCAATCAGTGATGTGGGGTGAAGTCTTGTAGTCCCTGGATGGATTGTAGTTGGTGAGAGAAATTATATCCTGGTCCAATTGAGCTTGCAGTTTTGGATGAATTCAGGAGTTTTCCTCTTAGATCTGGGAGACCATTCAATTAATGAGCTGTTGCTCCTTAGAGTTGGCAGCTGGCTTGATGGGTAGCATGAGCATCATTAGAGCTTATGGGTCTTTGTCTTGATTTAGAAGCTGTAGCACTACAGAGAAAAAGGATTTAGTTCCTGTTGTCAAGGGTGGGGTAGCAGAGCACTTCAGGCATCTGATTTCACACTTCTGGTTTCAGAAGCATGAGTCTGACTCCATGCTGTATTTTGTACCAAGTGCTCAGCTGCACATGGGTGATTCAGACTCAGTGATGAAAGTCAGACATGCATGTTGGTCACATTGCTGCCTCATGTGATGTTGGTTTCAGAAAGTTTGGGTGCCCTTTATGTTACTCCAAGTCTGGGTGGACTTTTAGCGTTACTTTTCCCCATGGTGGTGAAGGAAGCATGAAGTCCCACTTGGTTTATTGTTCTTGGTCTGGTGTTGAGCCTTGAGATCCACCGGGTGGAGAGGAAGCAGCATTTAGATGCATGTGGATGGACCCTTTTCTGCCCGTGATTGTTTCATCAGGTCCTGTGAAGTCAGGTCTCCCCCGAGGGGCAGGCGCGCTGCTACCAGGGATGCGATGATTGGACTGTCCTCTTGGTGTGGAGGAGCTTAAGGGGTCCGTGCTGGCCATGGGGGTGATTTTTCGCTCCGGATACACTGGCGAGGCTGGGAGCGTGCTCGGCTGTGTGGCAGGGGCTGCACATTGCATGGGCGCCTTTCAGTCACGGCGTCGGAGGAGGCTTATGGCTGGATGCTGAGACCCAGTGCTGCTGCAGTTGGAGGGCTTCAGCCAGGGCATCTACCCAGGTTGCCTTTTCTCGGTTACCTTGCCCATGGCGTCGCGAACCCCCAGGGATGGCCGAGTGCTTGTTGGGGAGGGGGCTGCATAATTTTTGTGTGGGGTTGGTTTATTTTTTAGTATTTTTGGGCATTATTTATTTTGCTCTGGCTTCAGCCTCTCACTGCATGGGGGAGAAGGAAGAAACAAACTCCAGGGGGAATAACAGCCCGAGCCGGACCGCCAGGCCGGCGGAGAGAGGCCGGGGCGGTCCTGGGGGCGCTCCCGCTCCGCGCCGAGCCGATCCCACCCGGATTTTGTACGTTTCCTTTCTTTTTTCTCCTGTCTCTCCTTTTTTTTTTTCCCCCCTCTTCCTCCTCCTTCTATTTTTCCCTCTATTCCCCCCTCTCTTCCCTCCCTCTCTAGCGTGGTTGGATCAGTCTTTTGGTATTTCCTGCCGCCGCCGCCTCCCCCGAGCAGCTGTCCGGCTGCGGCCCGCCGCTCTGCGCTCTCCGTGCCGCCGGCGGACAGCTCGGCGCGGCCCACGCGTGTCCCCTCGGCCCCATCCCACGCGTGTCCCGGCGGCGATGCAGGCGGCGCGGCGGCGGCGGGGCGCGGCTTGCTGAAGGCAGCGCCGCCCGGGGGGCTCGGCCGCCCCGACCAGGTAAGGCGCGCCGGGCTCCCCACTTCTCCAGCTTCGGGGCTGACTGTCTCTGAGCCCTTTACCCCCTAAAAGCCACTTTCACCCACCCCCAACACCCCCCAGATTATCCTTCCCCAAATACCCTCACAAAGCAAGTAACCTCCTCCTCCCCCCAATTACCCCAATAAATCCATTCTGTCTCTTGCCCCAAGCCAGCCGCTGCTCTCGTATGTACCCCAGGCAGCTAGCCTTCCGATTTTTGAGCGTAACGTGGTACCCCGGAGTCGTCTTGCGAGCGGAGTGCTTTCAGTTAGAGGCTGAGCTTTGGCAGCCCTAGGAAGGTAGCCCTGCTGCTTTTGCCCACGCGTGGTACCGAGGTTGCGTGTAGTGAGGCTCTTTTGCCCTTTCTGTTTGTGTCTGTTGCCGTTTGGGCTTTAGAAGTGGGAGCTGTGGGCTATCACCCTCCACATCAGGGCTGGATGGCTGGGGTTTGGCTGTCGTGGCGTGGGGGATTGCAGGCTGTCAAGGTGACATCGAGTCTTTAAGCTGTGTGGGCTTATCGGGTTGGTGGAACCCATTTTTAACACACTTCTTCCACGATGGTGAGGAAATAGTCAGGAGACTACACCGAGCTGAGTTCGCTACATGTGAGGACAGCAATTACCTTCCCTATAGGCATGCTGGAGATCATTTGCATAGCTATCTGAAAACCAGGTAGACCCGAGTTTGGAAATGCTTTTAGCCTGCACTAAGCAAAGTGAAGCAGCATTCCCAGAAGAATAAATGCATAAACACATAAAAATGTCTGCTGGATAAGAAACCTTTAGAGAGCTACACAATCCTAAAGTGCTTAACGTAAGTGAGGAGGAAACTTCTCTAAGCCGTGCAGCCACATCATTGCTCCATGCGGCTGCACCAGCATCTTTGTTGTCAAAATATTCCTTCCCTGCCTTTGCCCTGCTGCAAGGAGATAATAGTATTCAGCAGTGTCTGTACAGCGTGGAGCAGCCCTGCATTGGACGTGTCCCCCAGCTGCCACCTCTCCTCCTTGGCAGCAGGTTTCCAAAGAGGTGCGAGTGGAGAGGGAGGGAGATAAGCCTCAAGTCATGCTCTGCAGTGGCATCCCCTCTGCCTGGTGTTTTCTTGCTGTAAATGGGGAAGTTCTCCACAGAGCAGATTGTGATGGGATGGTAGGTGACCCTGAGAGTACATTCAGCCCAGCCTGGCGAGGAGGATGATGTCTGAGCTGGGCTGAAAAGGTATGGGGCAGCATGGCAGTCGGGATTCGTTCTTTGTGATACTCTTGATCAAGGTAGGGATGGCAGCTCTCTGATTCAAGGTTAAAAATGCAGGCCCTAGTCCTGCTCAGAGCCTGTTTTGGTCTGAAGTGGGCAATGTGAACCTAAGGAACAATTTAGTCATGGTGCTACACAAATGTAACCGAAAGGCAGATTTACTGCTGTAATCTTCTCATGGTACTTAATTTAATTTCCATGTGCTTTATTGCAACACTGATTCATCAGGTGAGTGGGAGGGAGGCTTGTACAGTACAGGTGGTTCAGTCTCCATTGCTGGGTTAGGGATTTAGCAAGGTGCTTTCTTGGCTACAGCAGGGAAAAATGGCTGTGTGTCCGATATGGTGCTGTGGTTTGGAATCTGGGATATCTCCAGGGAAAGGCCATTCCTGTAATGTGCAGTGTTGAAGTCAGTGTGCTGTGTTCAGAGCAAAACTCAGAGTCAGCTAATCCATATAATGTTCATAGATCATAAACATTTTCGAGAAGCTGATGTGAACTGGGTTAGACACATTCATGTCTAAGGGACCTGTTACCTGCTGGAGGCAGTTGTGAGATTGTCAGTGTCACCAGTGGTAAAGATCAGGGGCTGAAGAGGCAAACATGAGACTGCCCTAGAGCGTGTCAGCAGGGTCCTGCTTCTTCTGAGACATGGAACACAGACCTCCCTCAGCAACTGCACAGATTTGTGCTATTTGATCTCTTGTTGTATTGGGGTGGGGTGGTGAAGGATGCATTTAGTGTTTCTTCTTCTGACCTCCCTGCTCTGGAGCATTAATAGCAGAGTCTTTTCTCATCCAGAAATGCTGCTCCTCACGCCTCCACTTCTCAACATGAGATGTCTCTGGCAGCACATTGTAGGTGTTTGTGCATGCCTGCTGTAGTTACTAAGGTAAAGGACACACAAGCAGCCTGGGGAATGGCAACTGACAATCCAAGTGCCAAATACACAGTAGTTTGGGTAGGAATGACGATGACCTGCTGTGCCAGCCTATCTCAGTGGGGCTGGGCATGCTTTCTCCTAGTGCAGGCTCCTGACTGTCATTGCTGGTGTTTGTGCTGTTCTTTCCAGAGCACCGAGCTTCTGAGACTGAACAAACTCCTCCCAGAAGCTGCTACGTGTGGAGCTCTCAGCCTTTCTCATTGAGCTGTGTGGTTGTGGTACATTTAATGGCACAGGGCTGTGTCTAAATCACAGCTTCTGCCCTCATCCCAGCCCCTCCCCACCACTGTGGCTCTTTCTGGCCATGTGATGAAGGAGGAAGGAGACAACCATCCTGAAAAACACCCTTTTGATAAGCAGCTACTGAGCCTCTGTGGAAGACTAAGGAATGTGTACATCCTGGACAGACCTGCTGCTTTATTGCTCCAGAAGATGAGCTACTGAGAATCTTCTCCCAAATCCCAAGAGGCACCTGTCTACATGCTGCCCTGGTTTTCCACTCTCATCTTCCCATTGTACCTGCCTGCCTTCTTCATGTCTCCCCCCTCACTGTGATGGGTTGCTCTTCAGGAGCAGTTTTCCTGCCTGTGCAATTGACAAAGCCCGTGCTTCTGCTGTGATACTAATTGGACACAGCACATTTTACCATGCTGTATATTTTAGGCCAGCCTTCACTTAGCAGCAGCGCTGAGCCCTCTTTGTTGAAATGCTTCTGTCAATGGCTGCTCTAGAGGTGGTGGGAGCAAAATTAATTCATGGATGTTCTCTCCCAAGCTTGGAATGTGAGGTCAGGTGAGCCAGGAAGTAAGAAAAACTTCCCAAAATCATGCCTGCTGACCAGGAGCACTTTATCACTGAGGGATTCAAAAGCTGAGGATTATTTAAATAGTTTCCACATTTCTGAATTGTTGTAATATATTTTCAAGGTGTAGGGGTGTGGAGCTTGCACCAGGCTCTAGGTACTGTGTATGCAGCTGTGTAATATGAAACAATCACAGGATTAAAGGGGAATAGTCTGCGAAATTGGAAGCAGCTGACAGCAGACTAGTAGGAGTCACCCTTAAATGGTTTCTGCCCATCACAAAAAGAGAGTGATGTGAAAAGTGGATTAGTCTTTTCTAGGTTAGAGTAGTGCAGCTGCTTGTGTGGGTTGGGTTTTTGTCTTTGAAACTGCACAAAAAAAATTGTGGACATAGTCCTCCTTCTCTAGTCTCAGAGTTTTATGCTGCATTTGTAGAGCTACAGTTGAAGTTGTGCCATGACTTCCTCTTGTATTGAAGGATTTATGGATGTGTGAATCAAATTCTTGATGGAAAAGGCTCTTTTCTTTGCTGTTTAATAAACAGCTAGGTGTATACCTTCCTTTTTGAGATGTGTCACTGAGGTCTGTGCTCTGGGCCAATATTGATAACCTTATCACGTTGGCAGCCTTCCTGGTAATGTTTTTGGTATGTGTTTTGTTAAACTCTCAGCCAAGCTTTGGTTTCTTGGGAACTGGCTGTAGGGCTGTGTGAATTTGGTTTTTCTGGCAACCCAAACCCTATTACATCAGTATAAAATGAACCAAGTAAAAGAGAAGTACACTTCCTTAATAAAGTGGGACATGTGCAGCTATTCTTTAGGGGTGTAGGGGGAAACTCCAACACCAAGTCGGCCTGCTTCCTCCTGTCCAATCCATTAGTGAATCAATCAATGGGAAATTGTGCCCCCAAGGAACAATGTAATAGCTATTTTGTGTGTATTCCCACAGCAGTGTGCTGCTGCAGCAGAGTCCCAAGGGTATGATGTCGGAATTGATCGGCAGAGGCTGAGATAAAAGCAGTCTTGCTGCTTTTCTGTGAGATGTGGAAGAGAGGCATTGAATGATCAAATGTCTAGTTCTGTGCTGAGTGGAAAGCTTGAATGTGAACTTGGTCCTTCTGCACTCTGGCACTTTGAGCACAAAAGCAGTCACCTGCTAGTTCTCCTTCAGTTTTCTCGCTGTAAAACCATGAGATTGCTCTAAGAGGAGCTTTCATTTCCATGCTAATGTGATTTGTTCCAGGCAACTGTTGGCTTCTTATTGCTCTTTCCCACCTTTAGTGCTGCAGAGTCAGTTTGACTTTTGTTACCTGTGTTTGATGGCATTAAGAGTGCATAGCCTAAGCCAGCATTGCACTGTTCAATTGTTTTGATCTTTTCTCAGATTATGACAGGCAATCCTCTCCTCACAGCAAACAATTGCCACATCCCAGGAAGGAGAGGAAGGGAGTTCTGTTGTGTTGCGTGGTGCCAGTAACTGTAACTCTCTGTGGGTAATTTTGGCAGTATGAAGAGAACATTTTGGGGTTTTTAATTATTTTTTTTTCTAAATATTCTCTTTTTGCCTTTTTTTTTTTTTTTCCCCTATGGTATGACTTATAGCATCAGGAGAGGATAACTTATAGAGTAGGAGGAGTTGACTGAGCTTTATTGGTACTTTATCAAATGTTGCACTACTCACTCGGGGAGATGCTGCTGCCTCATCTGTAAAATCCCTGGAAGCTGAATTTGAAATTGCCACTGAAATTAATGGGGGTCAGGGGAGTTATTCTGGCAAGCTCCTGGCATGGATGCATACAGATGAGATTTCCATTTAATAAGATGAATCTTTCTGTCTTTTCTTGCTGTGTTGATTTGAAAAGAAGCTGGCACGATGATGCAAGCCTGACAGTTGCTGATACAGTGAATATTCCTCCCCTACCCACCCACCCCCCCCCCCCCCCCCCTTACCTTACTAAGGAAAGGAGTCTGGATTTGCAGATTATTTTATGACCTTTTCTTTCATATATGGGTCAAAGGCAGTTCAGGCCTGAACGATTTTTTTCACATGGAGTTGTAAATCCTCACTTGGATTATGAAGGCTTTTTGTGAACACTGAACACACCGTACAAATTACAGCACTAGTGGGGAAGGCAGCAATTTTAGCTGCCTTCCATGGAGCTCTCTGTTATTGTCAATCTCGAGCAGGACACAGGTGTGTTAGGCATGAAAAACATAGTCTTTGTATTTTTGAATTTGGTTTAAAATAGATTTTCTTCCTTCCATTTCAACATCTGTTCATCTGGGCCACCTTCCTTGTCTTGCTCTGCCTTTGTGACACCCCTCACTGAAGAGGAGGTGTCATTTGCTAAGAATGGTTATAAATTGATTTTATTTAGCTATTAATTTTAATTGAGGTTCAGGAGATGCAAACCAGGCCCCATATTTTTTTAATGATCCACCCAGACTTTTTTTGCCTGTAATCAAACCACTGTTACCACCTGAGTGCCTCCTCGGACTCCAGCTCTTGGGAGGCACACTGACATACTGGACTCATTTATTCAGGCATCTATGCATTGCAGCAGGCTTGGGGAGCTCTAGTTGTGGACAAGGTTGGAGGCTGTGTAAACCCAGCCCAGACTGTCAGGCATCTAACCTAATTTTTTCCAAGCTGGTATTCAGGTTCTGGCTTGTGGAAACCCTCAGCGTAGGTGCTGAAAGCTTTCTTTTCCAAGAGGGTGAGGCATGCTGAGAAGCTGGCAGGATCCCCTCACAATGAGTGTATCTGAGATGTGTGGTCTCCTATTCCTGAGTGGCCTGGGAAGGTACCTGGCCCGGGTGTGTTAGCCTCAGCTTTCTGTGCCTTTTTCATTTTCTCTTATGCCTGCTTGGATTACATGTTCTCTGGTGTCAAGGTCTGTCTTTTATTGTAAGTTCACACAATGATGCCTAGTGCAGCGTGGCCTTGGCTTCTGCTGGACTATTCTGTAATATAAACAAAAATAATCCCATTGTGTGAGCAAGGTACTGAATAACTCCTCTAAATTAGTTGAGAGAGCAGGTGCAACAGTGCCAGTTTTATTCTTTTCTCTGAACAGGTGCATCCTCGCGAGGAAATAAAAGGTAAGCAGGGACCAAATGGGAAACATTGAGCAATAATGGACTGACTCAGAAGCAATTCAACCACAGTAATCCTTACAGTGCTCAAGATTCCCTTTCCCAGAAAAGCACAATGTGCTGCTCTCTGCTCTAAAGCTGTTGTCAGCTGCCATCACCCTGTTGGTATAAGCTTTGTTGATATCCACAAGAAGCAGTTAGTGGAGAGCAGTTCTAGCCTTGGCTGCTAATCATTGCTAAGGCTCTCCCAATTGCTGAACACCGTAATAAAGTTATTTCCTGCTTAATATTTTATTCCTGATGGCTGGTCTGTCAGATTTGTATTAAAAACATTGCTTGTTGTACCAGTCCAAGCATTACCAAGCCAGTGTTTGATTTATTTTTGGCAACACAGGATAACTATTTACCAAGAGCCCCTTTCAGATACCTCTTGAAGATGTTTTGTCTTTTCATTATTATTATTACTTTAAACAGACTGAGCTCCTAGGGAAGCTCTGTGTTTGGGATTTTCACATCCTTCTGTGGTACAGATCTGAATAGGCATGAAATCCTTGTCTGCACTTTGTCCTCACAAACTAAATTGCTCTGACTGCAATGAGATTGCTCTAAATAGGGACTTGTTTGTGCGAGTCAGTGTTTGCAGAACTGGATCCTCCAAGCTCTTCCCACTGAGCACTGTATATTTATTAGATGGCATGTAAATGCACATGGCTTCTTACCTGATTTCCTTCTGGCCTCCTGCGATGTTTCTGATGTCCTGACCCTCTTGAGGTCTGTGTTTTCCCCTTGACTTCACAGGAGCCAAGTGCTTTTTAGGCTGTGTGTCTCTCAAATCACATTAACACATTGTCAGCTGGAGGGAACTTTGCTAAAAACACCCAAAGGTGATTACTTGGTTTGTGGTTTTGGTGGTGGTGTTATTTTGTAAGATGCAAATTCTTTCCTCATAACAAGGAAAGTTTCCTCAAAACAAGGAAACTTTGTTGAGGTGAATGGAAGCAAAGGGAGAATTGGTGCTGACATGCTGCCTGCACAGTGCAAAAAGGGACATTGTGCCATTCTTAATGAGATTCTCCCTTTTTCCCTTGGAGATGTAGAATTGAATTTGGAAATAGAATTTGAACAATTTTCAGCTGAACATCTTTCTTTTCTGCTCACTGAATAGACACAAACCCTTATTGTTTAATAGCTAGATTCACTTTTAAATGATAAGAGTTTCATAGAGGTAAGATAATAGCTCTGAAAAAGCCTTTCCCCCCCTCAATTCTATTTAATTTACCATAATTATATTAAGTGCTTAATTGAAAGAGGCTTTTCTAGTTAAGATGAGGATAATGAATAGTTGTGCATTATTATCATAGCCACAATGGGGAAAGAAAGAGATTTAAGTTTTGCTCCAGCAGAAAGAAAATCTGCATCGAGGTAGGCCTTAATAATTTATTTTCCCCTCTCTATTGCTGACTCCCAGGTTTTGCTAGAAGAGCTTTCTGCCCTTTGCACCTCAGGGACACTTGTTGTTTTGAAAGGAAACAGCAGGCACCACAAGTGCAAATGGCTGTGGAAATAGAGTGAAGAAGCAGATTGCACCTTCAAGCTATGCCTGGAGCTACATGAGCAGGGGCAGTGTATGGAAAATGCTATTGCAGGAGGCAGCTCTGATGGCACTGGTTTGTACCATGGCTCCCCAGAGGCCCTGCTCCTTCCGTGCTTTGCCCTGCAGAGCAAGGTGGAGGTTGCTGCAGTTTTCTGGTTGCAGCAAGTCACAACAGCTCAGGTCCCCAGGCTGGTTGTGTGGGTGTGTACCAGCTTGCCACACCATCCACCAGCATCTGCTTCTGCTGCTCTTCTTCCCTGGCTGGAACTGTGGGCAGCTTGTGCAGATGGTCAGGTCCCTCTGGCTCCCTTTGGGTGCCTCAGCAGATTGCAAGGTGTGCAGAGTTGTCCAGTCTGTGTAGAAACACTTTGTGCTTTTAATGTAAGCACACCCAGCCTCTGCATGTGGATGAAAGTGATTTATTTGGGACAGGATTTCAGCAGGTCTTCTGCAGCTGAAACTATCAAGGGGAAACCCAAACTGCGTTCTCTTGTTTGTTCACCTTCTGCACCCTGGGCTCCAGCACACCACTTCTCTGCAGTATTCCCTCCACTGGCTTTTCTCACTGTCCTGCTAGGAGTGCTGCCACACTGATCCACAGGGACTTGTCCCATTTGAAGATTTGTCTCCTGGGACTTGTACTCAGGCCATTCTCTTATCTCTTGAAGTATGTGCGTGATTCTGCTTGACGCTTGGGATCTGGTCCGTATGTGAACCCCTGGAGAAGGGTGAATTATGCATGAATTATTTAATCTCTTGAGCATTCCAGTCCCCTGTCTAAAAAGCATTAAGCAATATGGGGCTTTTTGCTTGGTTTAATAGAGGCTCTGTGTCAGCCTCACTTGAACTTCAGAAGGCTGAGCATTTTGAGCACTAAAAGTTCATACCCTTCCTCCAATTTCCTTGGACTGCAGTAGGAGAGACTTACACCAATGTAAGAAGTGTCTGCTCTAGGGTCAGAAATACTCCAGATAAGTATTTGGGTTTTTTCCCTTCCCTCCCCCAGTAATTTGGTACTTCTGGATTCAGACAGGTTGAGGCAATGAAGGTAGGATAACTTTGTGGTTAAAGCATTTGGCTTTGGATTCAGGAGATCAGTGTTAGTTCCTCCTTCCATCAGAGGCCTCATGTAGCTGTGGGGAAGTTGGTTGCACCCCTGTGCCTCTGCCTGCACTGGAAAAATAATGAACGAAGCGTAAGTTTGGGGATTGGGTTTGGGTCTACAAGACTCTGCTATGAGGGTAGGAAGAGAGTCTGATGTCTTTCTCTGGGTTATTTGGCCGTGTCTGCTGCCCTGTCTCATCCAGACTGTGCCTCTTTACTCTCTGAATGAAGCTAGTGAGAAATCTTCAGACCCATCTTTTTCTTCTTCTTTTTTTTTTTTACTGCACCTTTTTTGTTGCTTTGCTTTTGTTGTTGTTACTCTCTTTGCTTTCATTTAATGTCAAAATTAAATGGTGAGTTAGGTAGTGTAGCTCTTAATAGTGTTTTGAAGAGGAGCTGAGCTGCACACACAGTGGGTGCCATAGGAAGCCATGAATTAAGCCATAGTATTTTTAATGGGTGACCCTACTGTGCTCTGAGCTGTTGGCTCAGTGAGTCTGTCTTAGATGAACTACAGATGAGACTCCCAGTGCTGTAAATGTCTGTACCATTTAGTTTTGAGTACCAGAAAATGAAACAGCATATGAAATAATAAAAAGGTTTATTTTATTCCCAGTCAGTAAAGCAGGTTTTTTTTTCCTCCAGGCTGATTAGGAAATGGACCTTAGAAGAGTTAAATACAGATTAAATATACTGTTTAATGGTTAGAAGTGATTAACAAGAAACATTGGCTTGTTACCCCATTGCTGGCTACTTTGCTGATTGCTTGTAGTGCTGCGAGGTACCGGCAGCCTTGAGGAAGACTACAGCACTTGGCATGGTGAATTTGTAAGGTGGTCAATGTGCTCAGGTAGGAAGGCTGAAGTTTGCCTTTTGGACAATTCAGCTTTTCTTTGCATCCTGGATTTTAAAGCCAAAAGTGTCCCTGTTGACCTCATTTGAGTTTGTATCTGCAAGGCACAAGATTTTAGGCTAGCAAGTTTCTGGTTGAATTGCAGCATGTATCTTAGGCATCCTGTGCATTTTAATTCTTGTTGGTGATTCTTTTGTGCTTTTCAGCAGTGTGTGAAAAGGGTAATTATCTTTACAATAATAGATGTGTACTTTCTCTCTAATCTGGTTTTTTCCTAGCTTCATTTTTCCAGCTTCCTGACATCTCTTCCCTCTGAGTAATTGCAGTTTACATTCAGGTGATGCTGTAAGTGTCTTTGATTAGTTAAGAAGGTTGAACACCTTAAATCTCTCATTGCAATTCATTTAAGACCTGGAGACATCCTTGTGATTTTTTTTTTGCTGGGTCCTGTCCAATTTTTCATGATTCTGTATTTCAGATAAAGATTTCATGTGATGTGCCAGCAGTGATCTTGCAGCTGCCACAGAGAGAAGTAAAGCTGCATTGTGGCTCTTGCTTTTTTTGTTCCTTCCCCCCCCTACTTGTTTGTGCTTCTAAGAATTGACTGAGCCCTGCTCACCCACAGTATTGCACTTGGCATTCAGACTCTGTTGGTTATCTGTAATTCTTTATAAATCAAACCATTCTGGAAAACGAAGGTATGTGTCCAGACAGAGACGAGGGGGTGTTTTGGTCTGGTATTTGGCAACACAAGGTTATTTATCACAGACTGTGCTCTCTGCACTTTAATAGTCTGATGACATTTTGCCAGTAATAAAAAGGTCAAAGAAAAAAGTTACTTCATACCAATCATAGCATTTGATTGTTCTTGTTGTTAAACAGAGCATGGCTTCCTTGAAACAAAATTCCAGATATTCATAGCTTTGGAAAAGATGAATTAACAGCTGATACAAATGCAGAATCCTTTCTATGCAGCTGCCCCTGTTCTAATGGTTTGTCCTTTCCTGAAGCCAGGTATAGGGAAGATGGAAGGAAAATGTGTGACTGGAACACTGAATACAGTAGCAAAAGAAATGATCAGAAGTTGATACTTGGAAAATGAGGCATTAAGTTGATATAGAAGGCTGCTAGAATCATCTCTCATACTCACAAGATATTCCTAATATTTAGCAATAGTTTTCCATGTTACCTATTGAGAATCTTCTCAGAAGTCATGTTGGAGGCATGGCTGTGGCTTAAATGTAGCAGATGAGGGTTGGCAGTCAAGTTGAAGATGCTGTGACACCGGCCATGACCAGAAGCTTGGGTGGGTGCAGGGGAGATGGAAGCGAAAGGTGTTGGTTGGCTCCTCACAGGGTTACTGTGTGGGAGAAGCAGGCACTTGTGGCAGGTTGATGAGTATTAGTGCTGAGAATTAGGGTAGTTTGATTTGCACAGAGGCAGCAGAGCTGGTACATTTTTGTTGAAGGAAACGAGCAAAGGGGAGTGCTGGGTTGTTTCTCTCATAAGGGGACATTTGCTGCTACCCCTCCTTAAAGAATCTCTGTAGGTATCTAAGAGTGTGTGCCTGGAAAGCTGGGTTATAACAAATTACATGGCTACGGTGGACAGAGGAATTGTGCTGCACTTCTTGCTGCCAAAACCCTCTCAAAATTAATTTGAAAGTAAATACTTTCAAAAAAGGAGTGTTGAACAGTCTGTATTGGGGGAAACAGCATGTGTAGTCTCTGTAGTGAGCCAGGGCTGTTAGCATTTTAGTGTCGTTACATGAAGGTCCAGTGGGCAGAAGCTGCATCTTTAGCTGGCCAAGAATTGCTCTTAATTAGTGTCGGGAACAAACCAGATCCACTTGAAATGGGTTTATTACAAAAAGTGCTGGTTTGCCATTTGAATTATTTCTAGCAAAGCACTCTTGGGCAGCTCAGAGGGTTTTACCTTCTTACAGAGCATTGTGTGTGTTGGGACTCCGCATGCATTGGCCCTGGCAGTGGCTGCTGAAATGTGCTGGAGCTGGAACGAGCCACTGACACAAGCATCCCCAGCTTCCTGCCATCCCAAGGAATATGGGCAGTCACATTCATGCCTGCTTTTCTAAACTTTTATGTTTAAATGTTTTAAAAGCTTATGATGCTTGTGCAGAGTAACAGAGTGTGTTTCTGTACTTGCTTTCTACCAAACACGTTGCTCTTCTTCACCCAGCAAATGCATGCAGAGTACCTAATCAGACTTATTAGAAAATCCCTAAGCACAGGAAGTACAAGAATCTTGAGCTTTACTTTTAAAGTATCTTTTCCTTAGTATGACTTGCATCTGGAGGTCATCCTTTCCTCTGTAGGATCATTCCTACTGTAAGAAAGGATGTAGAAGTTTTCCCTTGTGAAAGCATCCGGCGTTGCTCTGTTTGGCCTTGTGTGCTGCTCAAGCTCTCTGGACTACATCTCTCACAAAATGCAGTCATTTCCTCTGCTAAAGTCTTTGTTTAGCCAGCACTGTTTGGGCAGGCTGAGAGATAAAGGTTGAAACTGTGACCGAGGCTGGAGAAATGGTCCTGATCTTAGGCAGGTCTGAGGTGAACAGGAAGGGAGCAGGTGGGCAGGATGCTCTGGGGCAAACACATTGTGTAATGCTGGTGCCTGTGTACACAGGAGAGTGATATCTTTCTTGCAAGTCTGTCTTGATTGATGTTGCGTTTCTTGTTTAATCAGATACCAGTGTTATCTCATCCTGGGAATTTCTGCAGCTTGTCTCCACCCCAGCTGAAAATGGGACTTAATGAGCAGCTTCTGGAAAGTGGGGAAGAGAGTACGTCATGGTCCACCTCTGGTTTTGTTCACAGCTGATTTACTGGGTCTTTTCTTGATATTTTCACTAGTTCTTCATAGACTTTGGATGGATTGTTAACAAAAAAAATCCCATTTATCAGGTTGTGTTTTTCTCTGTAAATGTAATGCAAGGAAATGTCTTTCATTTGTACCTAACTAATAATAAATCAGGCAGTTGTACAAATATCAGAGGCTCAGTGGTCACACAAAAGAAAGACAGAGCTAAGGCAGGGTAATATCAGTGCATTCAAAACACTTTTGTGTTTTCATTTAGTTGTTATTAACCAAGGGTGAGCTGATGTGTCAGTGCTAGAAGCTGCCAGTATAGATGTCTGTCTCCGGGAATATATTCCGGGGACTGATGGATTAAGTGATGTTAAGAAAACAAAAGGAATGCTTCAGCAATTCTCTTTATTAGTAGTAATAAATTCCAGATTAAAAATTGCAGCCCCAGTTAAATCAAGGTTTAATTAGATTTACAGTAGTCCAGAGCCTTTAGGTTATTTCCACAGCCCTCTTCCTGCTATTTCAGACACCTCAGTCAGGTAGACACGTTTCCTTCATTGGGTGTAGTGCTTCCCAGGAGAGTTGCTCTAAACACTTTCAAAGGAGGTGATAAATTGTTTCCAATCTCTTGTAACCTTGACATTGATGTGTTTGGTTTTGTGGGTTTTTTTTAATTCTATAAATCCATTCAGGCATTGATCCCATGGAAATCAGCGAGGGGACACACAAAACAACTGATGGGAACGAGAAGTAAATCAGGCCTATGGGTTGTACTCACAGCTTGAATATGTATCTTTGTATACATCTGTGCTTGCACTCTGGTCCTCTTTTCTCTGAGCCATGCACCTTCATGGACTGGCAGTGTGATGCCAGAGGGTGTAGAATGTCAGGGACCTGACATGTTTCTAGGTGCAAGCAGGACATGCCCTGTGTGAGGTGTTGGTGAATTTTCCAGCATGCAGGACAGCAGCTGCTCTATTTGTGTAAAATGATGCAAAGTGTGTGTAAAATTGGAACAGAGAATCTTCCTCTCTCTGCCCCAGGGCATGCTGAGCTCAAGTACCTTCTGATGAAAAGGTTTCCTTCCATGAAGTTTTATTTGCATCCTGGGACGCCCCACTGAGGTATATATTCACCACCATCCCTCTTGGGGCGAGGAAAGCTGTCAGCAGTGATACAATGGCTTTTATAAAAATAAATAGCAGTATTCTCAAAAAAAAATCCCATTCCTTGCAGAATAAATGAAGGCTGCCCTGGACTGCTGTAATTTGTATCCTTTCCTTTTCCAGTGCATGGGGAGAACAGCAGCGTGCCTGCTCGCCATCCAGAGATCTGCTGTGCCAAAGCACATAATTGCAGCACATGGCAAGCAGAGGAGGCACCAAGGTGTTTGATGGATGACCCTTCTTTCCCCAAGCAGCAAGGAACATTTGTGAAAAGCTAGTAATAGACTGTGGTTGAAATGGCCCATTCACTCCATAAAATTCCCAACCAGGTTTCCCAGCAGAGACTTGAGCAGAAATCATGACAGATAAATCAGGTTGGCACACCTGATTGTGGGCTCACATCAGGCCATGTTACCATTTTGTCTTCAGTGGACAAAGTCAAGGAAGAATTCATTATATGATGTCTAACAGTTCCCCCAGCTCCTTCCCTTCTTACATCTGCCTCAGTTCATCTGAAATGGAATGCTTGGGCTGTTACGTGACTGTTGAGCTTTGATGCTGCATTGGTGTCCCAAAGTCCTTATCCTTGATTAGGGCAAGATGCTGCTCAAACAGGGCCCAGAGGGCTGCTGGTGGAGAAGGGTAATAAGCTGGATGGAGAGCTGGAGCATGGATGTGGATGAGTATGGCTACTGAAGAGCACCTCAGAAGTGAGAGCAGTTACAGCTAGCTCTGAGGGTGGAGGTAGGCTCCTGCTCTCTAATTGCAAAGGCTGATGTTTGAATTGCTGCTACTTGTTTCAGAGCTGTGCTCAAAATTAAGAAGGTACTTCACAACAGTGGTATTTTACTTCTTTCTGTCATCTGCTTTCTTTTTAATTGTCCTGTGCTGGGATTTACTGAGGGAGGCTTCCTGAGCTATGTAAATCCCTTGGAAGGGTGGCTTACTAACTCCCCTGGAGGTGATTTGAAGTTCCTTCTCCAGTGACTACTCAAGCTGATCTCATGGAAAGCTGGCCCATCTCCTTCCTGTTGCATAAACCAAGGGACATCCCTGGAGGCCAGGTGATTGCTGTATGGAAAGCAAGAGGAGGGAGTGTGCACATGGAGGCAGAAGAGAAAGCCTGTGTTTGTGCAGGGAGGTGGGGCATTGAGCTGTAGCCCTTTGAAAATTACTGAAGGGAGAGTCATCAAAACTGCCCTATTTCAGAGCTATTAGTAATTCTTCCAGCTATTTTCCAAATTTAAGTGAGGCAGAGACCGATTTGAGACTCGAGAGACAGACAGCATACGACTAGATGTTCCAAATTAAAGCTCTGCAGGTATAGTCAAAATAGCTGGGACAGTGCTTGTCAAAAAGCACTTTGCTCATCCACTTGTTAAGAATGATATTAAATGTCCAGGAGATCCTGAAGCTGTTCGAAATTGTGAAGCTAGTTGTTGTTGTTTTGGTTGTTCTGTGCATGGGTGTTGTGGGTTTTTTTTCCCATTGTTTGTTTGGGTTTGGGTTTTTGTTTTTGTTTTGTTTCGGTGTTGTTTGGGTTGGTGTGTTTCTTTGTTTTACTAACAAACTTCTTTTTATCAAAGCAATCTCCAGGTTTGAAAGGAAGGGAAAAAACCCAAACAACTGTGAAATTGATGAGAAACCAGCAAACCATAGCAGCCCTGCTTAAAAACTTTTACCCTCTGAAACCTTTCAAATTTATGAACAGTAGCTTTAGTGCCAGAGGAAGCTGTTTGCTCAGTACAAGAGCAAAATATGTTGGACTTAACTCTGACATAATCCTTGGGCTGGCTCATAGGCCTCTGCTGGCTTCTAAACTATGTGGATACAAGCAGATAAGAGCGTGGCTGTAGGTTTGTTCATAGGAAGTGGTCAGTACCATAGAATCATAGAATTGTTTGGCTTGGAAAGGACCTCTAAGATCACCAACACACCTGTAGTCTGGAAGTGTGGTAGCTTTGTGTGCCAGGTGGTTCTCCTGGGCTGCTGCATCTCCCCTCTCAGGAGCCAGGTGAAGTATAGAGTGATGTGGATCCCTGTGGCTGGTACTTGGAACAGTGTGCTTGCAGGTGTCTTACACAGTGCTGAGCCCTGCTTTCTTTCACTTAGTGTAACTGGCAGACTTTCTTCCAGATAAGATTCTTGCCAAGTGATGTGGTGGTAATTAAAGACACTGTTATACATTATGTCCTCACTATTGTATATTATGTACTCAGTGGAGGAAGAAAGGAAAATATGTGAAGAAATGCTAGCTTTGAAGAAGAGGAGTGGTTGTGCCAATTATCTTGGATGAGTTGCTCAGTGACAGTTAATCCATGTGAGTGAAAACAAGCCCTCTGTGATGCTGTGCCAAGGTCAGGAATTTGAGCTGTTTGGAGAGTGAAAGTTACAGTCTTGCAGATTAAAGCTCCTTTAGAAGAAAACATCTTCATTGCATAAATTGAAGCAGAGGTTTTCTAGCTCTGTCATCCATATAATCTTCTCCCCTCGATGCCCAAAAATGAAGCATGGCAAAGCAGAGCTAAGAGTTCCTCATATGAAGCGTCCAGCAGTGCAGGGTATAATGCAGGGGGTTTGTGAAACTCCTCTTACTGTGGCTATGCCCAGTGTGTGCAGTTGATGTTGTGGGAGAGCAGCTACTGCAGAAACACATTTTTGCCATCAGTAGTGACAATAAGGCTGTGTTGAGTTGTACCACCTGGAGCTCCTCCTCAGTGTGCTGCTACATCTTTACCAGGTGGAAAATGATCAGGCTCAGAAAGGTGACTGACTGTTTTGTCCATGTTTTCTCATTTTTCAAGTAGGATTGAGTCAGCACTTGATATTTTGGAGGCTGAACTGCATTTGCAATACAGTTCTCCTAGTAGCTGGTAATTTGGGGTCTCTGGTTCATCCATATGAATCACACTGTTGTGCAGATCAAGGTCATTTTCCCCTCTCTCTGCCCTCTGTCTGTCTAACCAGACACCATCTCATAGACTTTTTTTTTTAATAGCTGTGAAACAATTTTCAGTTCACTTCCTATTTGGGTTATATGTGTCTGTGTCCCCCTGCCCACCCCCCAGTTATTGGCAGATACATTACAGAGGCTATCTAGAAACTGACATTTCATTTTAGTCTCTGGAAAAGCATGCTGTAAATTCCATGAGTGACTGCAGTTTGCAGGACATTGGCCTGTGATGATGACCAAGGAGATGCCCCCTTATTGCAGTACATTGCCTTGCTGCTGTGTAATCACACCTTGCTGCTGTGTATTGTGATATCCATGGCACAGTATAAATTCATTACTGTCTGTATGTAGCTTTTAACTTTAATATAGTCATTTTGTATAAGTGGTACTGTTTTGAAGCAGAGATTGCTGCCTCTTCAGTCGCCTGTACAGATGAGCATCTAGGGTCCTGGATGTGGAATCTCATTATCCACTTGCTTGAAGGAACAAGACCATCACACATAAAATGTCATCATACATTACACTTGTCTTTCCTAGAGTGTGTGTGCATAGAAGGAATTGATGGCCTTAAAGCCATCTGAGTGTTAAGGGCTTTTTCACTGCAAAGAACATGTTGGATAAATTGGTCCTTCAGAGATGAAGTGTTGCTGGAGCTCAGCACCACCAGTACTTGCAGCACAGTGTGAAAGCAAACACTGAGGCCCTGGATTGCTTTGCCAAACAGGATTGCTGTGTTCCGGGCAGCCCCGCTGGTGGGTGCCTCCACCACCCTCAAGGTCACCCGCCCTTTGCAGTGTGGGTGCTCTGGCTGCTGGCCTCTTCTCTCCTCTGCTCTCCACCACAGCCTGATAAATTAGTCCTTCCAAGTTAATTTGTTGTGGGAAATGGCTCCCAGCAGCTTCTTTCCTTGTTGCTGATCCATCCAGGGAAAATTGCTGCCACTTGACTCCTTTCTAACCTATCCGTAAGTAACTTTTATTTATCTCTCGGTACTGGGCTTTCTTTTTTCCCTTGCTGTTTTTTGGGATGATACCCCCTTCTGTCACTGAGGCACTGTAAGCTTCACTAATGTGTACCAAATGTGCTGGAAACCCAAAGGGCTGTTTTCAGTCAGGGGTAAAAGGCTGTTGTCAAACAGTAGGATTTTTCAAGTGGAAATACCCCACTGCTCACATCTAATTGAAGCCAGGCTCTTGCGTATAGCTCTGCTTCCACTGGGATCTGCCAGTGCTGAGAGCTGTGAGTGCAGGCCCACCCTGGAAGGCAGGATTGGTTTTAAGGTTCTGAGGTTTGGGGGTTTTTAACTGTTTGTGAACAGAAAAGCTGACATTGCTCTGAGAAATCTGTGTGAGCATCCCTGATAGAGGATGAGTCTGATCAGTTTTGGGGATGAGGGTCAGGGTTCCCTTTGCTGCTGCCTAACACAGACGCTTCCACCACAACAAGCACCAGTGCTGGGTGTGTGAACCAAAGCCAACTGGGCAGAAGGGCAATGCGAATCAGATGAAGCAGGTTCTTGAACAGATTGAGCTCTATGCTTTACTAAATCAGTACCTAAATGTCAAATTCCTTATAAATACCAGGCAGTGTGCAGCTGCATGGAGCTAGTGTAGCTGCTGGGTGGGAAAACAGGATTGAGCTGTTCCCCCATGAGCCAGAAATATGGTGGTCGTGCTTCTCCAAAGGAATTATCCATGTGTCTCCCCACCCCAGTCTGAGACAATGGGTCACCCCCTTGTTACAAGGTGAGGAATGTGTCCAGTCAGCACTGGGGGAAATCCTGGAATAATCCACAAGTGCCAAGTGTGCAAACACAATACCAGCATTGGCAAATAGTTGTGAATAGCTTCGGAGCACTGTAATGTGGGCTGCAGATTGCACAGCTGACTCCTTACGGAGACCACAGATCCATCACTTTGAAATGTCAGGCCTTTGTCACCCAAAATAGGCCTTTGTATTCTTTTTCCATGCATGATACACAGATTTTTTTTCATTTTTTTCCCTTTTTTTTTTTTTTGCTTTGTGTCATACAGTACAATTGGGAAAGCATCTGGGCAGCTCACACTGAGAAGCTCAGCTAGCAACAAAGGCTCCTTCCTAGTTGCTCCTTGCCCAAAGACAAGCAGAAGAAGCTGAGTCGTGGTAGAGGCAGGTCATGGGACTTCTGGTAGAGTGTTACAGTGCTCTCCCCTCTCTGCCCACTCCAGTGCTGTGTATGTAGGATCTAGGAGAGATGCATCTGAAGCCTAAAATATAAATTTCCCTATTTTCCCAAGGCCTAGGCTGCCACATTTGCATTTTCAATGACTGGATTGTGAGAGTGGGCTCTCTCCTTCTGGCTTACTTGCATGAATTGAGCAAGTATGGATCCTGTGCAAAACCACCCTGTCATGTTAGCACGAGAGCTGTGATCCCCCTTGAGATCTCAGCAGTGGTGATTTTCTGAGTCATGGTTAGATGGGGTGTGGTCTCAGAAATGAGAGGAAAAAACAAGTCTCTATTTTTACACTCATGCTTGTACCACCAGAATTACAGCATGTGCCAAAGCGTACTGTATACTTAAAGTCTTGTCTGGTTTTGAGGTTGAGGGTTGTGCTGTGCATGGTGCAATGGGATGGGGATTTTGGGTGTTTCCAGTATCATTTTTGTTCAGATAAGGATTGTGCTTTGCAAACACAGTCTCCACTGGTGGAGCACTTTCCACTTCCTGTGCTCAATTTCATGTTATGGAGCAGTCCTGGAGTATGCAAACTGGATTACCTTCGGATGGAACTTACTTTGCTTATGATAACCAGAAGAGATAGTCCAGAGTAAACCTGTCTTGTAACTTGATTCTCTAATCCAGATTCATCTGTGGTCTTGGTAATTACAGTTCATGAGTTTGGATGTTTGTGTTTGTGAAAAACATCAGCCCATCAGCAGCCTTGGAGACACCAGCCCAGAGTTAAAGTCATTGGCCCGTGAGCTGTGTGGGAGCCTGGAGGAGCCGGGATGTCTGAGGGCCTTTCACAAATGTGGTGGAAGATAAATAGGGCTGAAGTATTGTGGCCTATCACATTGCTCCTATGTTTAGCCCCAGCAGAGTGGGACATATTTTTAATATAGTCTCTGATATTGTTGAGTTCTGACCAGCAAATGTTAGAGCTCAGTTTTGTTCTCATGGGTCTTCTGTGCTCCAGGGCACCGGAGGGCTTTTAATTTTCTCAAAGCTGGAGTTCAATATTGGTGCTTTTTCTTTAGCTTGGCCTTGGATAGGGAATGGTTTGCCATGGGAGCCATTTGCTCATACCAGGAGGTTTTAAAGATCTGACCACTCCCCACTCCAGTGTTTGAGCCATCTCTGAACAGCATTGCTAAAACCAAAAGAGAGCAAGAGAGCTCAGGGACTCATCATCCCCTTGCAGGGACACGCTCTGCAAGTGCTTCTCTCCATCTGCTCTTAGGCTGTTGCCCTTTGTAGTTATGCAGGAGCTTCACAATCAGACCTCCAAGACATAGGGAAGGATGTTAGTGTTTCATATCTCATAGGACCTGTGGGATAAAGACCTTTTGTTTGCAGTGAGGTGCACAGGTGGAACCGCTCCAGCTGACCTCAGTCTCCAAATCATCTTTTTGTGCTGCAGCTCTCTGCTGATAAAGTCCTTATTGGTGTAAAATGTCATATGGACCAGAAGCAGCTCTCAGCTGTCATCTGAAAAGGTTATGTTTCAGCAGCAGCTTGTTTCCTTGTTTTCATAATTTTGACTGAACCTGTTTTAAATTTCACTGGGACAACTGTCTGATAACCTCAGAGCATCCTGTAGGTGAATGTGCATGAGCAGGTTTACAATTAATGAAGAGGCAAAGCCTGTCACCAGACTCCTGAGGGGTGAGGATGGAGCTCCTCTTCAGTGCTGTTATGCAAATGATATTGCAAGTAATAGGTTGCTGTGAGGAAACACTCTGATCCTTTTTTTTGTAATGTGCTCTTTTTTCATTATTTTTTCTTCCATTTTTTTCCTTTCCCTTTTTTTCCTTTTTTTTTTTTTCTTTCTTTTTCTTTTTTGAATAGTTTCATTTTTTCTTTCATTTTGGCAGTTAGCAACTAGAAAGTTGTCCCTGCTGGGCTGGAAAAGGCTGGTGTGATCTAAGCTGTTGCTTGTTGACTTGTCCTTGCACAAGTCCCAGGAAAATGTACTGTAGGCTTTGCTCCATCTGGCTAAATGCCCCATCCTCTGTGAGGCACAAATTGAATTAAGAAACAAAGCTAGTTTCTACAGTCTGGCTGTGGCTACTCAGTCACTGTTTGAAACCATTTCAAACATGGATTCCAAAGCTGATTTCATGTCAAGTACGAATAGGCACTAGGAGTGATACCTTTGTAGCTGAAGCTTGAAAGTGGTGTTGATTTTCCTGGTCTTTGGAACAGAATAGAATAAACCAGGTTGGAAGAGACCTTCAAGATCATTGCGTCCAACCTATTATCCAACACCACCTAATCAATTAAACCATGCGACCAAGCACCCCTCAAGTCTCCTCCTGAACACCTCCAGTGATGGTGACTCCACCCCCTCCCTGGGCAGCACATTCCAATGGCCAATCTCTCTTGCTGGGAAGAACTTCTTCCTAACATCCAGCCTGAACCTCCCCTGGTGCAGCTTGAGACTGTGTCCTCTTGTTCTGGTACTGGTTGCCTGGGAGAAGAGACCAGCCTCCACCTGGCTACAGCCTCCCTTCAGGGAGCTGTAGAGAGCAAGAAGGTCTCCCCTGAGCCTCCTCTTCTCCAGGCTAAGCAACCCCAGCTCCCTCAGCCTCTCCTCATAGAGCTTGTGCTCCAAACTCCTCACCAGCTTTGTTGTCCTTCTCTGGACATGTTCCAGCAACTCAACTTCTTTCCTAAGCTGAGGGGCCCAGAACTGGACACAGTATTTTGGTGCTAGCTTTGGAATATGGGCGTAGACCATGAACACGGTAGTAAATACTTCCACATATTATTTGTGTACCTGAGCTGGCAGCAAGATGCTTGGCGATTTTTGGCTTATTCTTGGGAATTAAAATGTAGAAAATCAGAGTCTGGACTTTTCCACCATACCTACCTACAAACATCTCCGAGGTAGGTGTGGGATGGTACTCCTTGCGCTCTGTAGATTCACCCTCCTTTGGTCTGTGGGACTTGCTGGAAAGAAATCTGCTTTTCCTCAATCTGCATTATAAAAGTAAGCTCTTTTGTTCTGTCTCCCCTTTTGTGTTTCTGATGGCACCAGGTTTTAAGCCCCCTTCAGGGTGATAGCAGCGGTGCAGAGAGACCACAAATCAACCCTAACCCAGTATTGGGGCTCCCATCCAGGCAATAAAGACAGCTTCTCCTAGGCTTTGGGAATGGAAGAGCTTGGAAACAAAGTGTGGAGTTTAAGCAAAATAAAGTGAAGCTGTCATCCTGGTCCCTAGGTACACTGATAATTTGAGGTCAATACTGAATTTGGACAGTCCCTTTAGGAGCCCAGGAACCCAGAGGTAGGGCTCTCAGACAATCCAGTCTGCTTCTCAAGGCTGACAAGAGGCTGTTGTGGTGGTAGTGTTTATCAGTTAGCTGCCAATGTGTAGACTGTTGTGTCAATGGGGAAAAGTACCACATGAAGATAAATCATAAAAATTGAATTCCCTCTCCCCTAAGGTCATGCAATATGAAGCTGTCTATCATGGAGCTCTGATTAATGAGGACCTCAGAAATCTGAAAGCTGCACTGCTGAGTCTGTTGGCTATACAAGCTGAAAGGTCTGACATCCCTGCAACTGCAAGCTAGTAGGAAGCATGACATAACACTGTTGCCTTGGCCTCTCCTCTGTCATCTCCCTCCTGCTTTGCAGCTCCATCCAATCTCAAGACAGATCCAAAATATAGACACAAGCTGTCAAATTTCTGAGTGAGCAGTGCTCTTCTCCACATCCTCTCTCCTGTCTGCACCAGCTCTGTTAAGTGAGATGTGCTTCGAGGAGCAAAAATATTTAAATGCATTTAGTAGTGACTTAGCTTCTTTATTTCTGTTCTTCTCAGAAATAGGCAGCAAGTGGTTGGATCATGGTGTTGCTATGGTGAGTTTTAAGGTACACCTTTGATCATAGTTGTTAGGTGCCAGCCAGCCTCTAAGTCTTCCATATGGTTCCAGACCAAAATACCTCTCTCTTGCTACTCTTCATGTTGTTGAACACTTAGGCTGCCAGCTCACAACTCCTGTGCCTTAATGTGCTGCTCTAAGAAATCAGATCAGTTTTGAATTTCCTTTTCTTATTGGTGAGCAGCTGGCCGAAGTAGACCTGAGTTTCTGTCCATTTGTGAGGGTAGCAGGCAGGTCTCTATGTCCTTCCTCAGAGCTGACTTGGGGAGCTCTTTAAGATTAGGGGCAAACAGTATATTTGGAGATGTGAGGAGAAAGGCTCTGTTCAGAGAAACACGAGTACCACAAGTGTAGACTTTGTTATTTAAATTGCTTATATCCTTGTCTCTTGCTTTTGCAGTCTTCCCCTTGCACTGTTCACTTGCACAGAACAGGTATTTGAAGAAGTGATTGCCCTCTGGTGAGCAAGTGTTTGCTGAGGTCAGTAAATTGCATGGGCCAGCCCTGGTGTTTGTGTTGATCTAGTCTGTAGTGGTGGGGAAGGGCTGCACTGCGCAGTATTGATCCCTCTAGCCAATTCAGCAGCGGAATTAATTGGAAGGAAGAATACTGTTTGATTTCCCTTGGTAGCAGCTGCTGGAGAGGCCCTGCTGATAGACATTGCAGTGTGTGCAGATCTAGTATCACACTGTGGTGTACCCTTGATGTTGAAGTGGAAGGAAAGTAAAGGCTTTGGAGGGGTGATAGGAGGGATCAGAAAGCGTTCCTCATTAGACTGTGGGAAGACGAGTGTTTGCACCCTCGAGAGATCGGGACACAAGTGGGACTAGTTTCTCAGGCACAGCTAAGCAAGCACTTCATGAATGGCACTTTTAAAAGACATCTGCTAGCTCTTCAGTTGAAATGAAGCAATAGTTAAGTGAGGCTGCCCGGAATATGACCAACCTCATATAGGGTGAAGCATCTTAGTAAAGAAGTACCTTTAGCTTGGTTCTGTATCAGTGTTGTCCCTAATGATGATGGGCAGGACCCTTTCTGCTTGTGGACTTCAGGATTGTTATAAGAGGGTTTTGCTGAGAGAGTTAATACTACAGGTGACTATTTAAAACCACCTCCATTAATGTGGATTTCTGAGTTTGTGAAATGAGATACTGAGATTTCTTCTCTGAAAATGAGTAGTAAAACTGCTATGATAGTCAAAGGATGGTGATCTTATCCAACAAGCACAACAGAGTCTGCAAAATGAGTCAGCTAGAAATATATCTAGAGTGGCATCTCATCCCATTTGGCTTGTTTCTGCTGGCCAAAGAGGCATCCACTGCTCCAAAGCCTTACTGAACTACTCAGGTCTTCTCACTGAGTTGAAAGTAAAAACCCTGCTGAAGACAGGGAGGCATCACCCATTTTGGGGGGAAATATCTAAAAGCAATGCATTTTATAACTTCCCTATATGCCTTGGGGATGATGGAGGAATGACTGGATTCCTGCATAAATGTGGGAGCAAGTGGTGTAATTCAGAAACACTGTCAGAAATCAGCATTCTCCTTGTTGCAGCTGCAGGAAGCGTGGCCAGCTGCTGTAGCTCTGCAGCAGGGGTGGCTGGCTGCTGGTTTTCTGGCCTTCAACTTGTGCTGCAATGGTTAAATGCCTCCTACCTATGAAAATATTTTGCTGTGTCGTGTGGTTTTGTACAAACACAACTGAAAAGCCAAGTGGCAGGGAATGTGGTGCTCAGTTATTTTCAGGGGTTTATGCTCAGCCAACACACCCGAGAGAGCAGCCTGAGTTGTCTGTGTGAGCAGAGATCAGATAGCATCTGCCATGCTGGGCTGGAGGGCTTAATCAGCTATTAGAAGATGATATTAGGAAATATGATTTACAAAGAGCCTGTTCAGAGGGTTCTGAGTCTTTTGTCAGTCAGTATATTCATGAGGAAGTTTGCAATTTCAGTCTAATCCTTTTGGTTTTATTTTTCATTTCTCTGGGCTTGTTTTTCTGCCAAGCAATTGCCTGCTGCAGCTCTTTGCAAGGGCTTGCTTATCTAGACTTCTCTTATTATCCTGCTTCAATGTTGTTATTTACTTGTATGGTAATACCTAGAGCTTCTGATCTGGGATCAAAGCTCCACTGTGCTAGATATTATACAGACCTAGTTTATTAAAGGCAAGTATTTGCTGTCCTAGGAATGTGTGGGTTTACCCTATGATACCAAAAAGGGACAGAACAAGGTAACAGGACAGCATTCACAGACAGTATAATAAGCAGTGGTCAATGGACACAAGCTCTCTTGTTTTGAAATGGCAAAGGTTTGTGCCTGCCAAAGAAAAGAAAGGGAAAAAAGGTTAGCAATTGTAGTTTTCCCCAGCAAAACAGCAATTATTAAATCGTTTTCATTTTTGTCCCCTCTGTCAACTATTTGCAGTACTTTTTGAGCGCAGAATGGGTTTTGCTGCTATTTGCAGGACTACAGCCAACCTTGCCAATCAGTAGGCACAAGAGGTTCTTTAAACAGACATTAGGAAATCCCAGGTAAGGAGCTTGCATGGCAGACCTTAATCAGATGTATACTGCTTTGAAGTGACACCTGGCTCGAGCCTCTCTAGTAAGTCCTTGCCGTGGTCCGGATCTTGCAGGCTGCCACATATTTTGACCACTTCACAAAGCAGTTGGCACACCTCCTGTTACTCCTACTTGGCATAAGCCTGCTGCAATTGTATTACAAGAGGCAGCATCACTGACCCTAAAGGGATTGAATAAATGCAGGTTTTAGATTCATCTGAGTAGTTGTCATATGCTGAACTGGCCGGCAGCATTCCTCAGGCTGGGAACTGGTTAGTTGATGTGCAGTCCTACCAAGCAGGACTGCAGTGTCACTGTGGACACAAGATGAGCTGAGATTGTGAACAAGACAAACTGCATGCTAGGCTGTACTATGAGGACACTGCCAGTAGGCTGAAGGGATCGATATCTTCTTCTATCCTTTGGTGCCCTCTCACTTCAAGAGGGTTGTGGAGAGGCTGAGAGGGTCTGAACCTGACTGCATTTGGTGTGTGAGAAAAGCAGTAGCAGTGAGTTCAGAGTACCACAAAGTGAAAGCTGAATGAGTCCCAGCAAGCATAGCCTGGGAAATTCCCCTCCTGTGGGAATGGAGGCTTTGAGCATTATCTTCCTCATCTTCGATGCCTTCTCACCAAGCCTGCTTGTACCAGTGGGATTCGTCCACCTAGGTCTCATGGTGGCCTTGGAAAAAGGAAAATGAATTTGCCTTTCCATAAGCAGCCTCAATAGGAGGCTACCTGATGTTTGGGGATTTTTAAATTTTTTTTAACAGCATGTATTTCTCCTGCCAGCAAGGAGGTAAACATCTCTTCCACCTGGGAACCCTGCAGCCTGCACTTCTGTTTTTCTGCTGGCTCCCACACTTGGCTTTCTGTTATTGCTGCTGCTGGTGAGTTAAATTTCAGAGATGTGCCAGGCTTAACAGACAAATCCAAATTTACATCTCCTTGCCTTTAAACAGAACAGGAGGTCTACAGAAGTCCTGTGTTTTAGAGTCACTGTTCAGAATAGCGAAGAACAGAGGCTTGTTTTGCTGCATAGGAGACTCTACAGCATCTCTGGACCCAGCCATGATGGACATTTGGCTTTTCTTCTATACCTTCATTACTTGCCAGGGTGATGGCCTCAGGTGACAGCAGTCCCAGGGAGATGTTAGGAGCAGAAATCTCCAGCCAAGCTTGATGTGGGACTAGAGTTACTTTTACTTCTCAAGGCTCTGGGTCACCTCATCCCACACACTCCTGTTTCATTGCTTTATTTATGTACTGGTCTCCTAATGCCTCTGATCTCTTCTTCGTGTTTCTAGTGACATGCTGGTGCAATGGGTTATATTCCATCCTGGCAGGGGAAGATGTATCCTGATCAGAAGATGGCATGAAAGGGTAGAGCAGAAATTATTTCCCCAATGCAGACTAGATTAGTGTACACCTTTGTAAAGTCTGTAGCCAGGAGTGCTGTATGACATCACTCTTGGACTGCTTTGAACTGCAGAGTGATTGGAGAGAGGTGCTGGAGCATTTTAAGAACTGGAGAGCTGTTGCTAGGGTGGATAGAATTGAGAGCAAGAGGGAAGGGGCTGAAAAGGAACAGGCTCGTGAAAAACTTAATGTGGCATGTAACTAATTGCAAGACAAATATTGTCTTGTATGGGTGCTAATTGTTTGAAAATTAGCTGACAATTAACTACGTGTTACTTAAAGACCTTTGTGTCTTCAGGTTTAACATCTACACTGAAAGAGAATTCACAACTCTTCACAGCTGAGTAGAAGCACATTTTGAGGTAGCTTCCAAGCTTGCACTTACTCAACTTTGCCAATGTTCTTTGGTAGTGCAGCAATGGCAAATGTGTAAGTCCAGGAGTCTGCTTCTAGGTGTGTCTGGTTACTGTATTCCTTCTCAGATTTTTAAGCAGCTAGTATTTGAGTAAGCAAAGCCTGAGTAAAGGTATTGCGTTATCTTCAATTGCTTTACTTAATACTCAAGCCTCCTTTGCTTTTTCCATTAAGGGCATTTGAGCCTGAGAGCCTGCTGGGTTGTGTAAGGGCTGTGCCAGGTGAGTAGCACCCTGTGCCACAGCTGCCAGCTGCACCTGCCTTCTCTTTCCAAAACACGCCTCTGCCTCTGGAAATGTCTGCCTCTGAACCCGGTCCAGGTGTTGTGACAGTTCTTTCTGTGGCTTCTTCAATGTACAAGTTTAGCTAGAAAATAATGAAATGAGCTTTGAATTTTGCCTCACATGCTTGAGGATCTGTGGGACAAAGATGGTTGTATCTTACTTGAACTATTTCCAACATTGCAGTTAAGCCTTAGGTGGAATTAAGCTGCTATAAACTGAACTGCTGCCACGGGAGCAAGGCAGTAATGATTTCAGGGTGCTGAAGAATGCTTAGTCAGGATTTGGGAGAGTAGCCACCCAGATCATCACCTCCTGTGCCTTCTTTTCTTGTTTTTGTATCATGACATACCCTGCTCATGGCCTAAACAGCAGTGTGTGGAACATGAGAAGGAACTAAGGATGCTTTTAGGACTCTGAGGCAATTCGGTGTGGCGACAAATGGCAGAAATGACTCCTTAACTATCCATTGTGAAGAATTTCACCCTTCTGTTGGTACCAGTTGCTCTGTGATGCTTCTTTCTGTGCTGAAATGATTGCTGTTGTGGACACAGCTGTGAAAAGCAGCTGTGGGGGCATGGCTGGTTTGCACTTATCTGTAACTGCTCTGCTTATGGGGGGATTTGGGGAAGGTCAGGTAAAGGAACTGTGGGCCCCAGTCTTTCCCTTAAAAGTCAGGCTCTGGCAAGGTGTGAAGGGTACAGGGCTGTTGTTGGTTTCCAAGCACCTCTTGTGGGTAATTCTTTGCAGGTATGCCTGGAATAAGATTGCATACATCTGGACTGAAACACGTCATCTTTATGGCAGGAGCTCCATCCCCAGACTAATTCAGCAGAGACCAGAGAACTTCTCCTCCCCCCACCCCTGGTTTAGTGTCAAATACCTACTTTGCTGGCATTTGTGTCTTGATTCCTTAGAATTATAACTATTCTACGAGACATCAACCATTCATTAAGCTAACAAACCAGTCTTGATTTTAATTTCTGTGGCTGGGATTTAATTTTGCACCAGCCCTGGTGCACAGGAAGCTTACAGGCACTTTGGTGATTGTCTTTCAGGGGCTGGCTCATGCTTATGCCACGACACTGTTATTTCTAGCAGGGATACTCTAATGCCTTCCTGCTGAAACCTGTCTAGGAATCTCTTAATGGGGTGGCCCACTTCCAGATTGCAAAGAGGAGCAAAAGCTCATCAGACAATGTAAATGGAGATAATTTCAGCAAACCTTTTCTGTATAAGGAGATTGATGTTTTTAAGTGTCTCAGCAAATTGGTAATAATGATCTGCAATTCTCTACCATTCTTCACAAAGGAGCAGGTCTTTGAAAGTAGTGATTAAATGAAGCCACCTTCTGGGCTGAGCCAATGCAGACTTTTCCTGTTGTCCCATAAGTTTGCTCATCTTACAGGTAGTGACTGCAGAATGAACATCAGCCACTTCCTTACTGCAACATATGGAAAGATGTCAGCTCAGATGTCTGCGTGCATCCCCACCCCGTGCGCTTAGATGTGAGGGAGAGATCTAAACTGAAGATAAAGTGACTGCAGCATTATGCAGAAGCTTTAGTGCAGAGCCCCTCTCACTTTTCTACAGTGAGACTTTTTTTTTTACTAGAGTGAGACTTCTTTTTTGCTAGACAGCTGAATTTAAACCCAGGGCACAGTTTCCAGATCCAGTGTTCAGTTTAACAACAAAACTCAGTTGCCTGTTTGTCTCCTCCTGTGCCCACATAAACTTCTTCCACCCATAGTGTTCTTTCACAGGGTGATCCTACCTGTGTGAAAAACAGGTGCTGTTAGCTTCCCTGAGTAGATTCAGTGTCCTGCCCTGGGAAAAATAGCAAATTTTATCCACACTGATGCCAGACCTCTGTTTTGTTCCCCTAGGTCAGGTGTTTTCCAGGCTGTTCAGTCATTCCTTATGCATTCCTTTGATTGTTCTGCAGTCTTTCCATAGGCATATTCCAGATCTGATTTATCTTCTCTGAGGTGAGAGGACTAGAACTTCATGTAGTATTCAATGTGTGAATTAGCTGTGGATTTATAATGCTGTCTTCCCTAATCCAGTGTGGGCTGCTAATGAGACTTGACTGATGACCTCCTTTCACCAGGAACTGAATGCTTACTCCTGTCCTGTGCTTTCTAACTTTTATGGAAAGACTCTCCTTCTCCTGCAGCTTCTAGCTTTCAAGAGCTTAAGACAGAGGTCTTTGTCGCAACTCTTCTTAAAATCCAGATTGCGAGCTAACTCCCTTTTCTCAACAGGACTGCTGACATACTGCAGGAGCAGTGAGAGGCTAGAAAGGCAGGGCTCCCCCTTACAGGGGCTGTGATGGCTCTGCAAGGAGCTTCTATTCATTTGTGTATCTGTTTTTCTTTGGTAGAGGCTTCACAAAGTTGCCAGTTACAAACTTAGTCCTATAGGCTTGTAATCCCCCAGGTTCTCCCAAATTCTTTTCCAAAGCTTCCATGTTTTTTACTCTTCAGTAATGCAGCTATCTCAACTTGCAGTGTCCTTAGAATTCTCAAGTGGTGGCCACCTAGTCCTGCTTTGTTACTGTTCCTTTTCCCTCTTTGCACTGGATGTGCAGGTAGATCCTGAAAAGGCTCCACGGCAAGAATCTCACCAGTTTCTGTTTCTCTCGCAGTTAGATCTGTGTACTTTTAATGGTTGTTTTGGTTGCCTTTTTTTTAAAGCTACTTGAAACAGCTTTTAGATTAATTCCTGCTATATAGGGCTATGGAGAGACTAGCTGCATTCTTTCCACAATTTGGCATATTGTATTTTAACATCATTTCAGTCCTGTTTGAAAGGAGAACAAAACCCAGACAAGCATCTCGCACTTGGGACATTTTTTTTGTTGCTCTGACAAGGCAAAGAGCTCTTCAAATCTGGAAAATTGCATTTATGTCTCTTTCCACTGACAGATCAGTGGAAGGCAGCAGCAGCTGCTGTAAACAAGAATTACACCCTATAGTTTTCTTCTGGCAAGGCAAAGACTACTTTAACACTTAAAATGTTCATAAAAGTCACTTCATTTCTTTAATTGTGACCACTTAGATTTAGAGCAGAATGAGGTGCTGCTGTTCCCACATTCAAGTTAGCTCATCTAGGTTTGACTTATTTCTCTCCTGTGTTTTCCCCAGTTTCATCTGATAAGACCATCTATCTTTTGATTATGATGGGATTGAACTTTGTGCAGGCAGGCTCACCGCTCACGTTGGCACTGTGAGGACAGCTTATGGCTTTTCATGTTGATTTCTCTGTGCCATTATAATCCTACCTGCTTATTTCCATCCCCTGGGGGTATGTGGAAATATAAATGCTAAACAATCTCTCTCAGTTTCTGGAAGTAGCTGAAGCCAATGAGTTTTGTATGGAGCTAAATTTCTTTACATCTCATCTGCTGTAATATGGAGTCTTCAGAAGGATACCCAAAGCAGGCAGTCAGCAGGCAGGCAAATGACATTTCAGCACACAGGGCAATTTTTGGGGCCTCTCTTCTGGCTTCCAATTGCAACATTTCACTTGCCACTTTTGCAAGTGCAGGCAGAGCAGTAAATGCTGAATTGCCAGAGAGAGTGGAAAAGTGTGCTCTGGGCTTTCTCAGCACCTGAGCTTTTCTAACAGTCAGCTCTCTTAGCTTGTGTTGGGGCTTTTTTGTACAAGTCTTCACACTTCATGTTTTTTGTTATGAGAGCTGGAAGCCTGTATTGTCTTAAATCAAACTGGTGGGATCCAAGGACACAGACTTGAGTGAATATCCGGAACCCTTCACAATCAAAATGAAATGGCAAGTTTCCACAACAAAGTAAACAGTACAATACCAACACCTTAGGATTTAATGACTGTATTTATTATAATTCTATAAACCCAGTCTCTGAACTTTTCACTAGAAAAAAGGAAATTTAGTATGTGCAGAGTTCAGTGCTTTGGAGTTGAGATGTCCTTTAAGCACTTGTATAAAGCTGTTGGCTTTCAGAAGTGCTGACTCCTGGTGAAATCTGTGTCTGCCCAGACCTCTGAAATCTGGGTAGGTTTGGTTCAGGTGAGCCGACGTGGAGTTAGACATGGACATCTGTACACCACATTCTGGATTTGGGACTTGGGTCTGTAGTCCCCAGTCTGCTTCTGGACCTGTAGCTTGGTCTCACATCCAGTGAAGACAGAAATCTCCTCTTTTTTCTTTCCCCCACCCCACTTAGGTCATATGCTCCTACATCCTTTAAGGGAAACAGCAAGACCTTACTGAACTTGGAAAGTTTTAGCCCAGATCCTTTCATGATTCTCTTTTATCACCTGGGGTAAGTTATATGCAAAAGGCACTTCCTGATTACCTCTCTGAAGTCCCCTTTTCTTCTAGAGATAATTTCATTATTGTAATCAGCCCAACACCAAGAGAAGTGTGATATTAGCTGAGAGGTTATTAGCTTTGAAGTTAATGCAGCAGAGGTTACTAGAGTTCTTTTTTGGCTATATACTTGTGGTTTGAAAATTTGGCAGGAGGTACCAGGAAGAAAGGTAGGTGTTCTGACTTGGGCATATCAGCTGAAAGAAAATAAAATGACTCTAAAGTCACAAAATCTCCTGTTCAGTGCAAGGGAACAGGAACAAACACCTTGACACAGAATAAACCAAATATGAGAGCCCCAGGCTCCTTGAGATCCAGATGAAGTCTATCTTTCCAGACCAGATGGGGAAAATGGAAACATTCAGCATCTGGGATGTTGCAGAAACATTTATTGAAGGTGAGAAAGTTTCAAGGCTAGAAGAGTGCATGGGATAATGATATCCCAGAGCTAAGGTAATTTATTAGGCCTTTACATGCTGATGACAGTTTTACACCCTGGCCATCCTGCTCTGCAACCCCCTGATGCACAGCTTAGTCTCTATAGGCTGCCATTAGCCAATACCCTGCTGAGGTTTTGTATGCTCAGACACTTGTGTTTTGCTGAGCTGGAATATTTAAGCATGCTCTTGAATATTTTGCTGAAGTGCTGCCCTAGAAAGGTGGTATAAATTAAGATTATATAATTTCTAAAACACTGCAATGAATGCTTCAGAGAAAAAGATGCTCTGAATACTTCAGAGAAAGATGCTTCTGGGTCCTTTTATGCCAGGAGATTTTTGGTAATTTTTGTATTGTTTGGGGGGGAGGGTTTGTTTTGTTTTGGTTTTTTCCTCTGAGTTCTACATTCTGTCACATTCTTATACTGTGTTAATTCTTCTAGTTTTCAGTTTGGAGACTGTTCTTCTGTTAAGAGAAATGAAACTTTAATCTATCCTTAGACATCTCAGACAATGACACCTATTTATTTTTCAGCTGAGGGCATTTTGTTTTGAGCCATTGCTCTCAAGATTTATGTCCCCATTTCCCTGTCTCCTTTTCATCAGGTCAAAATGCAGAGTCATGATTGTGCTTCTCAGACTTATGCCTTCAATGCCCTCTCGTCTGGCTTCAGTTTGATTACATCTACATCAGGAATAATGTCTTGAAATACAGACTCCAAATATGTGGCTTTTATGCACTGAGCGAAGTATATTCTCCTGGGAAATCCAATGTGCAAATTGAGCACGAGCTGAAAACGATTCACAGATAAGGAGTGTTCATATGCCACTTGGAAGTGCTGGAGAAGATCCTGGCTTGAAATATGTGGCTGCTGAGCTCTTGAAATTAGGATCTCTTACATTCTCTCCACTTGGATGTCAAAGCTGCTAGGTGCTTTTTGTCACTGGTACAACAAAAACAGCCCATTCCTTTTGCTCTCAAACTGAGGAGTATGACCAGCACTCTTAAATACCTAGGGTAGGCTTTAGCTGCATACAGAGGACTGCAAGCTCTATTTCTCTCTCAGATTTTTCAGTTTATGTGAAACTAATCCTTGAAAAGCCTAACCACTTGTACATGAGTGTAAGCTTATGTGCCTGTGGGATGTATCTCCTCCATAGCTTGAAGAGGGGACATTGGTGTATTGCACCGATGGATGAGTAGCAAACAGAGTTGTTGCTCAGAGGCAAAGAGATGAAACTGTCTGTTAACCATCCATCCCATCTGTCATGGAGAGATGCCAAATAGCCCCAATATTTGGGGTGCAGATCCATACCACACTCATCTGATGTGAAAGCCAGCTGCCCCTCTACTCACCTCCCTTTACATTGCTGTTTGCTCTCCTCCCTTTTTCTGAGCTGTCATCCGTGCACATGAAAACAGGCCCTAGAAAATCATGTATTTGTATTGGAATAGCAGAACTCCCTGAATCAGCTCACTGTGCCTCCCAACAAAGATGCAAGAGCTCAGAGCTGCCTTCCCTCCCATGAGGAGCAGCTGTTGCCCGTCTTGGGAGCAGCTCGCTGTCGAAGCCATACTGTTGTGTGATGAAGCCTGAATCTCGGGGGACAAAGCCTGTGTCCTGGGTTCACAGTCCCTCTTTGGGATGCTTTGGATGAGTGCTCCAGTGGATGGCTGACAGCTGGGGAGGATGCACCACACTCACTCTTATTGTCTCTACGGTTTAGTTGGGTAGGAGGGAGCATTGCTGCTGTGGGGCACTTCAAAGGACAGGCAGAGTTTTCTGAGCCATATCTGCAGAATGATTGCTAATTCATAAACAAAGGATGAGGGTGAGTATATTCCCCAGATTAAAGCCAGCTTTTTAAAGTGTGCTCCTAAATCTCACCCTCTGGAGCTTTCTGTGATACTTACTCACCATCCTTCCAGATCATCCTGGCTATTCTGGCATACGATATTTAGAGGCAAACCTGCAGCCCAGCCTCTCTTTCACAAAAGTTCAGTAATCACTCAAATAGTTGTGCTTATATTTTGGAGATGCTGTTTAGATAGTTCTGAAATGAGCCCTGGAAAATGCTGTTAACTGGGGCTGTGGGCAAGCATGTATCACTTCTGAGCCTTTGAACTACTCTGGGCTCGTTAGAACAGTGATTGGTATCGTCTCTTACACACTCTAGTCATCTTCCCAAGTATTTTACTGAACTGTATCTTCAGGACGTTGATGGATGAGCTCTGGAGAATCTTATAATGCCACTGTAAAAGCTACTAATCCCCACTGCTCCTTTCTTCCCTGGGGGTACTGGACCCATAACAGGAACACCAGATGGAAACACACATTAGTTAGCTGCAATAAAAACACTCATAAAATGCCCCAAGGAAATTCTTCAAAGCCAGGGCAGAGTTGGTGTCTCTGTTAAGACAGGGCACAGCTCCTGTGGTCATGTTACATTCTCAGATATGGCACTGTAAAGCTTGATCGAGTTTTCTTAAGCTGGCTTTTGGTCTTGTTTTGACAAGGAGTGGAGAAAAGCCAAAGTGGTATCTGCTGAGGCTTTCTTTCCCTTGGATGCTTGAAGGGGTGGGGCATGCTTCTCTTACAATCTACAATACAATTCCAGCTGGTTTAAACAGACCAAAAACTAACCCCATGCTCTCGTCTTAGATGAGTGTCTTGCTAAGTCTTTGCATTCCTTTTCCTGATGTGTTAGACCTAGGGTGGCTGATGTTCTCTTTTAGGCCCCAACTTTGGAGTCTAGGGCATTGCCCAGAAATGCAACTGGTGCTGAAACATAACTTCTTGAGTGTCTTTCATCTCCTACTTGAAAAACATGAAGAAAAGGAAAGAACCCATGGAGAGTCATGCTGAAGGACTAATACAGGCTCATAATTATTGTGGAATTTCAGTAGAAGGAACATGCCTTGGTGTCTGGAGCTACATAGTTCCTAAGCTTCTGTGATGTTCCCCTCTTGTTTTGTAGCATCTCCAGCAGGAGTGCAGAAAAAAACGTTGGCCAGCTCTGTATTCTGGGCAGATTGCTCTGCCTTGCTGCTGTGATGCTGTGTTACAGGGTTTTGCTTCTTTTTTCATGTTGCTACCTGATCTGCTTGCAGAAGGTGGTGGCATTCATTTCAAAAGCAGTGTTTACATGCTTTGTCCTTGGCATGTTGGTCATGCATTGAGGAATAAGAAATGTCTCTAGGAGGAAGTTCTACAGGAAACAGGATCTGTGTTTTAGCACTGAAGCTCCAGACAGTCTTGCTCATCTGGAATTGGGGTGCTTTTTAACAGAGGCTTGATCCTGCAAGCTGTTGCTGCTTCACAAAACAGTCATGGCCAAGGATCTCAATGAAGAGCTGTCAAACCTGGGCCCACTGAGAAATGGTAGGGAATTCCCTGACACAGAGCAGCTCTCCTGCAGAATTCCCACATACTCTGCACCCTAGGGTGTAGGCTCCGCTTCTCAGCTTGATCTTTCTCCTGCATCCTATGCCTTTGAAGGGAAAGTCCTCAGCAACACCCATAATATGTGCTGCTTATTGATTCTGAGGGTGCAGAGTGGTTTCAGGGCTCCGCAGCGTAATGAGCCAGGCATCATCTCGGCTCTTAAATCAGACAGCCCAGGAAAAATTGCCTCTTTGTGTCTCTTCAGGACAATGTTGGCAGACGAGATCAACACTCTGTGGCCTCTGCAGACTATGACAGCAGCACAAATCATGATCCAGAGAACAGTAATTGTAGCCAAATCTTTCCCTTATTGCTTCATCAGCAGCATTTTTCATGTCACAGACATGGCTTTTGTCTGACACCCATCCTCTCCTCCTATTCTGCTGATAATCCTCCAGTCTCATCCCTTTTTATGCATCTCTTGTAGTATTACTTTTCTTGCTGGAAACCCCTTTCACATGCCAACAAGGAGTTTCCCTCTCAGAATACATACCTTAAAAAAAAAGCTCCATGCAAAGACCAGTTTTGCTTTATAAGAGATGTCTGATTTTGTCAATCCAGACATGACACAGGTAGTGACTTGGGATCTTGCCAGTAACCCCCACTCCTCTGCCATGAATAATGAGATGGTGTCTTGCAAATTAATTCTGTCTTACACTGGCAGATCTCAGGCAAAGAATCTGCAAATGTGAGTGCTGAGCTTGTAGAATAGTTAATGTAGAGCTCTCCATTCTCTTCACAGACACCCATGTTGAGTTGTGGGCTTAGGTTTTATTTCTCAGTTAAATTCAGCAACCAGAAATAAGAAAGGACAAGAATTGAGAGCTGGGAGAAGATTTTCTGACTGTGATTTGAGAGGGGATAATGGAGCAGGTACTTTGGGCCAGATGCAACTTAGGTTCTTAATTATTAGTGAAACAAATGAGAAAGCAAATAAAATACAGACCCATTTTCATGAAAGCAATGGTAAGATGAGGAAGGTAAATAGTTTGTTGAATATGGTCCCAGCTGTGGTTTATGAGAAAGGGAGATGAGGAAGTTCTCCCATCAAGACATCTCCTTATTGTAATAACAAAAATGAAGATGGAAAAGGAACTGAGCAAATCAGAACAAACAAACAGGACCAAAACTGTCTTTTGGTATTGGAAATCTCTATGCTAAATTTCATCCAGGCAAGTATGCTGTTTGCACCAGGTAAGAACATCTTTTAAATTCCAGAAAAATGAGTCCTCAGCATGGAAATGCTTATCCACTACTAAGTACCATTTCATGAATAACAAATCAATAATAAAAGAAACCCCAGTACCAGGGGTCTGTAGTGGATGAACTACAACTGGCAGAAGCAGAGGTATTTAATCACTTTCAGAAAGAGGGGGAGACCTCCAAAAATGTTCAGCTGTCTGAGACTGAGCCCCTTTTAGGAAATATTAATGTAAATGCCACCACACCAAAGCCTTTTTTGGTTTTGCTAAATAGTTGTAAGCAGGAGAATCCTGAAAGTGCTGCCGGTCTTGGAAGTGATGCTGATGTGATCCGAGCTGAAACAAACATCTTTCTGTGGATGCTGAAATACAGTGTGAGCTATGGGAGAGAAGATGAAGTTCAGCCAAAGATAAAGATAAGCAGAGCATTTGAAGCTTTAGCAGGAGATATTTCTGGTCACATCCCAACAGGCAGCTGTCTCTTGGTGGCTGCAGCCTTGCTGTGGGTTCTGGCTGGATAAAGGTGATGCACTTTACAATTTTGCCTGTTTCAGAGTCCTGCTACTCTGAGCAGCTCTGCATTTATTGAGCAGTGTACTCCTGTGTTTCTGTTCCTTTTGAGGGCACTCTTCATGCAGGTGTCCTGCATTGAGGCTGTCCACTGGCCTTTGCAGAATGAGCACAAATTGTTTACAAATCAAGAGAGTGACACACTGTACGGTGCGTCGGATGTGGTGTTGTACAAAGGTCTGTTCATTGAACTGGCTGTTGCAAAAGCATCTTCTCACACATGTTTACTTTGCTCACTGCTCCTGGATTTAATGGACAAAACCTGTCATAAAATGAGAGCCAGGAGTCAGCAAATCAGGTGTTTCAGTGTCAGTTCTGCTTGTCTGGAATGCAAGCCACCTCTTGAAATGTGTACAGATGCATCAGATACTTGAATGACTGAATTCAGGCTGATACCTCTGGGATGAGGGATTTGGTGGGAAATGGAAGAGACAGACCAAACTGCATCTGAAAATTGTTTGACATGTCTCTGTAACCTTAAAACCTCAGCTGATGTTGATGGAGGGCAGTCTGTAGGGGCCAGGCATTTTGAGCTGCTCTGAATGATGGGAGCTGAAGGTCTGGCTCATTAACACTGACAGACACAGGTCCTGAGGATGCATACTCATAGCTGCTTTGAAAACAAAGAGATGCTGTGGAACAAAATACCTTTTTGAGTATAAATGTGTGCTACTATCACTCTTCATCTCCTCTCTGTATATGTCTGTGTATATACAAACATATAGGTACTTACATATTCATGTATGAGAAAAGGAAAGAGATGCTATACACTTCAATTAGCTTAATTCACAATTAGATGTCTTTAGAAGAGTTGTGTGTCAGAGGGAGCAGGAAGAGAGGTTAGAGCTGGGTGCACTGCCTTGGAGCTCAGAGAACGTGCTGTTGCTTAGTAGATGCAAAAACTTCAGGCTAGTGAAACTTGTCAAATATAGTTTTACTACCTGTGAGAGGCTGAGAAGTGGTTTGGAGGGCCTGTTGTAATAAGAGCAACTGAGAGAACTGGGGTTGTTCAGTCTGGAGGAGAGAAGGCTAAGTGGAAGATCTTACTGCTCTCTACATCTATCTGAAAGGAGGTTGTAGTGAGGCTGGTGTTGGTCTTCTCCCAAGTATCTAGCAACAGGGTGAGAGGCAATGGGTTTAAGCTGTGCCGGGGGAGGTTTAGATTGGGCCCTAGGAATAAATTCTTTTCTCAGAGATTGGTCAGGCATTGGAACAGGCTGCCCAGGGAGGTGGTGGAGTCACCATCCCTGGAGGTGTTCAAGAAATGTGTAAATGAGGTGCTTCAGGCAGAGTTTAGTGATCATGGTAGCTGGGTTACAGGTGGAGTGGATCTTAAAGGTCTTTTCCAGCCTTAGTGATTCTGTGCTTCTATGTCTGTCCTCTCATGTGCCTTACAAATCAATGCTATGAGGCTGCTGGTGTGTTCTCTTGTTAGTTTGCCTTTCTGTTGCAGCAAGTTGATGGGCTTACAGCATTAGGCTTTTTTCTCTCCCTTTTTTTCTTTTTTTTTTTTTTTTTTTTTTCCCCAGGAGACAATGAATGTGTAGAAAACAGCACTCCCAGAACACCAAAAATTACCTGCTGTTACCAAGTAGAGAGTCGGTCCTGAGGCAGAACCAAAATGAAGTTACCTTGAGCGTGAGATGTGTGAAACACATACCCTGCTATTTCGAGTGACTGACTCCTTCCCTTTGCCTTTCATCCAAACCAAATCAAAAAAACCCCACATCAACTGGAAAGAAAATGCTTGCTGCCACAAAGCAAGCAGGGCAGCAAAAGGTGTCTGTGCAATTATTTTCCTGTCTTGCTAATGGGGCAATAGAGAAAGTCAGTCACCTGCACTAGCAGGCATTTTTAAAACTTCCACAAGCCAAGGTCTTTAATGCCTGTGTGGGTATGACTGCGCAGTAATTGGAGTCATAACTTTTACTGGTGACTGTCCTGCAGAGAAATTACAGCCTGTACCTGAGAGATGCAGTCACAACTCTGGCCCCAGGAAGTTTCATTTCACAGACCAGACCCAATATAACATTGGCAGCAGAAGGTTAACAGGACAGAAAGCAGGAAATACAATTCAGAGATCTGGGGGAAACAATCAAATCCTGCAGCCAAATACATCTGAAGAGCCATGTCAGACTGCTGAAGATAACTGCTTCATAAAATCAGTTAGTCACCTGGAGAGCTCCACAGCCAGAGACTATCCTTTTAAGGGTGGTTGTGATGGGAATGTGGAAATCCTGCCCTGAAACTTGTATTTCTAGTAGATTGGGAGTTTTGAACATACTAGAACTATTTTAGAACTTACCACTGTTGGCTTCTGGTGTTGCAGGTTTCCCTCTTGTCTCTGTCAGTTCACAGACTAGTTTTCCCAGCTGTTCAACAGCAAAAGCACTCCTTGTGGCCAGTTGATAAGGGGGTTTTGTTAGCAAATAACATTGCTGGCACTGGTGCCAGCAGAGGTCTTTCTGGTCCTTTGAAACAAAAAGGCACTCTGATGTTGTCCTTAGGCCTGACTCGAAGTACCCAAAGGTACAAGGCCTGGGATCTTGTTTATCTTGCAAAGTGTCTGTGCACAGCCTACTTACTGAATTAGTCTGCGTGGTCAGCCAGCTTATGCTCTGGACTGGGCTTCCTAGTCACTGTGCGCTGCTGCCCTAGAAAAGTGGTTTGAAAGCCAAGAAAGTCCAAGTGTCTCATGTCTAGTCCTGCCCAAACTGGCACTGCTGTGTGGATACAACCCTTGGTTGTATATCATGCTTTAAATTTTAGGGTTCTCTCTGTTTTGCTGCTATCATAAACCACTTGCAAGGGGACAAAAAACCCACCCCAATCACATTATGAAGTAGATTAACTTTCATTTTGGCTGCCTTTTTCTCCTCAGTATCTTCTATCATTGTCAGGACCCTCTGTCTCAGACAGTATATTGAAAACAAAAGCCTAAACTTTTCCTTGTTGCTGTTCTGGGTGAGCCACGGTGTATAAACCAGCAGTGATTTTTCACACTGACAGCACACAGATACTATTTGTTTAGCTCAGTCATTCTGGGGGAGGCAAGGCTGGGGCAATGGCAGATTATTATCTGAAATGCCAGCTGTGTGCCTCTTCAGCTTTACTTCACTGTCCTTTCAGAGCTGTTGGTGCATTTTGGGACTGCCTGCTAGATGTTCATGAAGAATCCAAGTTTGCATTAGTTTTTCATGGGTTTTGACTCATTCATTTTTAAGCCTAGGTTTCATAATGGCTGTTAAAGGTACTACTCATCTTTGCTGAAAGCCTGCTAACGTCACAGAGAATAACTCAATGCTTCTCTGTAAGAGGTGTTTCTCTCTGGTCAGTCATGGTGTCTTCTGAAATAGGAGAAGTTCTCATGAAGAAGTGGCGAGTTCTGATCTGCTTGTCCTAAAAATAGCATAGTGCAGAGCGTGGTTTTGGTTTAGCAGCTTCCTCTGTGTAGTTCTGAGATGACAAGATGCTTGTTTATGAAACTGAGAGCTTGAATATCTGCCTGTTATCAAAATGCCAGTGCTGTAACTGGGAGCATGTGCCAGAAGAGTTGAAAAATGTGAGAAGGCCTTTTCCACAATTAAGTCCATTTCCTTACAAAGATATGACAGATTCCCATAAAGGTTTCTCTCCAACTTTAAAGTGACACTGCAGGGATTAGAACCAAGAAGTTCCTCTTTCAACTTGCTCATACAAATAAGTTTTGAATTGGAGAAAATGTGATAAAATAAATGTAGGTTCATTTGGGGGTTTTGGAAGTGACCAAATAATCCTTTTCCATATTTTTGCATTTAGATATTTAAGTAATGTAGGAAAAGTGTAAAAGTTGACATGGCCTTCAGCAGGGACAGGCATCTGGAACTGTCTGCAGATTGATGTTCTGGAGATGTTTTAAACGAGAACTACATCTGCAGTAGTGCAGCAACATTCTTGCTCTTCACACGCTGGCTCTGCTGCTCCAGATGGTAGAGTCTAGATGGAAGGTGCAGACAGCAGAGTCCAAACACAGCTGTGCTTGTTTCAGCCCTCACACACTCCAATGTACATCCTCCCCCTGGATGTGCCATTATGCGTGTGAGAGCTGTCAGATGGACACTCTTTGGCCTGTGCTTTGTAATCAGATGTGTGTGGGAAGCTTACAGTGACAGGCCTCCTCTTTTGTAAACCTTTGCACACTTGAGTAGTTTCGATGGTGTGAATAGGTCTGCTAGGCAGGGAAGCACTCAAGGCTTTTTCACTGTTTTAATTTTGGGGGAGTTGTAGTTTGGAGATGACAGAGTGGACTCCCTCCTTTGTCTCAGACACAGTCTGAATAGGGTTCTTCTCAGTCATTTAAAATTATTCCTGCAGGACTGAAGCAAAAAAAAAAAGAGAAGCTAATATATGCAGAGACCTGTATACATAAATAATGTGTTAGATTCAGATAGAGGTGGAGATGGAGCTGAAAGGAATGATCATGGAAATGAAGTTGCTCATCACTGTAAAACCAGGAATAAAGACAAGATTTGGAGATAAGTCCAAATTTATTAGAATTCTTTCTGAAGGCCCTGTTGAAATGCTGTGTCTTTGCAAGAACCCCCCCACCCCAAGGGGCAAACTGCCACACAGCATTTCATATAGACGAGATAGGTGATGGTATCTCCAGGTACTGTGTTTCTGTAGGGTTGCTTATCTTCCTCTCCTTAATTGTATGTTGTTATGCTATGCTTGATTACTCCAGAATAGATCAAAGGGGCTTTCTTCCATATCATTTTACCTGTCCCCAAAGCTATTGCTGGCCCATTTAAGGTTTTATTTGTTTCCCTTTCACTGAGTGACTGCAAACTGGTAGTCCCTTTGAAAAATGCTGATGTGGTCTGTTCCCCCTCCAGGCAGCATGCTGGTGAGAGTCCCTTCTATGCATTGTGATAAAAGCAATAGGAACAAGTAATGGGGGATGGGATTTAATGTGGTGTTTAGAGCATCTATGAGATTGAGTTTACAGCTGCAGATTGGGATGTCTTCATCTTGACTGAGCTATTAATTTTACAAGCTTTATACCCATGAAGAGACACATGACAGCACTCAGCACTACACTACTCCATTTTTTGCAGGCAGATAACCATAACCAAAGCAGGGACACATGCTTTTTCATTGCCTTGCCTTGCCAGTGTACCTCTTGCCTGAACTGGTGTGATCACAGAAGGGGTGAAAGGGCAGATGGTGAGTAAATTACTAGGAACCACCTTCTCCTTCACTGAGATTACTGGGGGAGTTGCCACTGACCTCAGAGTGAACAGCATCAGGTCCTAGACTGTGATCCTGGAGACTTAGTTCTGGTTGTATCTTACTCTTACTGTGTCTTACTCCATTGTTGGTTCTCAGGTCACCTCCAGCCTTCAGTGTGCCCAGGCTGCCATGTAAATAAGGTTCAGCTGCCACTGATTTTACCTTCCTTCACTTGTGCACAGTTAACTCCTGAGCTCCTCCTGTGCTGGGATGGAAGGCTGGGATAAAAATAAACAGATGGCCAAATTTTGGTATGTTTCCATAGGAGCAGTGCTAGGCTGCATTTGTAAATCCCTGCTTCCAAACAGGGAGGGTTGGCAATACTAAAGTTTTCAAAGGGAAGGTGTCTGGCTACTGTGCAAAATAGACTGTATCTCTACTCGTTCAGAGAAATTGATTAGGTCTGTTTGAAACATGCTTCAAACCAGTCCTAAGGTAAGCAACTGAGATGCTGAATTGCAACACAAACAGTTGAAAGCAGAAGTCCTCTACTGGGAAGTCTTAGTAACTTTAATTATAAGCCATTGTAGTGATGTTACTAAAATTGTCTCCCACTGCTCATGGAACTCTCATTCTCAGTGTAAATAAATGAGTTGGATGAAGCTGTAACTGTAGACATGATGAATCATTGGAAGAGGCTGTGGAGGAGAAACTGTGCAGTTTCCATTACTGCTTTAAGAGCATCCTGGAGAAATACCTGCCAGGTATAACCTGAGTACACACATTGCTTTGGGCAGAGGCACAGGGAAGAAATGTATTACAGTGCCTCATGAAACCTCTTTCAGCCTGAGTCTATTCCGCCTGCTAATACCTTCAATTCTTTTCCCAGTTTAAGGGTTTTGCTCTTTCCAGTCTGAGATTTATACTTTTATTTATGAACAGCCTGAGACCTGTGCATGTAGCTTGCTACCAAGGGTGAGGGTAAAGAAAGATAATGCCTTGTGTTGTGTGGTGTGTGATAGCTTCAGGTAGAAGGAATAAAACTGGGAAATAAGAGCTGCTGACACACCTTAGCTTGGCTTTGCTTGTAGGGCCTGCCCCATGGAGAAAGGATTGCAAGGACTCATTACTTGCCTGGACATTTAGCTGGTGCACACCTGCAAAAAAGGACATTCTTCCAAATTAGAGGCATCTGCACAGGGCTGTCATTTTTTGGAATGCTAGCCCTTGTGAACAAGTCTGACAGCACACCAAGACTTCTCAGAAACCGTGCATTGCCCAGCAGGAAAAGTGAAAGTCCCCACCCTACACATTTGTGTGGTTAAACGTGGACTGGGAAACAGAAGTGCAGAAGGTGGAGGGTTTGAGGGTTTTTTTAACTTCCAGTCCCATGTTACAACCACAAGACCATCACTATGCCAAGGTGCTGTGTGTTGTTCAGTATCCGTGCTGCGTACATCAGGCGATTCTTCCCAAGTGTGGTTACACTTAAAATGTTCTGGAGTGAAAAAGCTGAAGTGCTCAGAGTGAAGCTGTGAGAGAAGCAGAAGTGGAAGTGATTTTTTTTTCCCTTTCACTAGAAAGTTAAAGTGAAGTGCTTGGTTTCCTTTTTGACTTCATGTTATTTCTGAAAGCATCAGTTCTGTCATGCTGATAAGAAATTTGGGGAGTGTTACAGGAGTTCATTCCATTCAAATCCTTACTTTTGTACTGCACAGTAACAGGCTAGCAATAGATTTAGCACCAAACATGTGCCAAAATGTTCCTTTTCTGCAGAGTGATGATGTTAATCACTTCAGTGTCCTGTAAAAGCAGTTGTGGGCATCAAACACAGGCTACTTGTTCTGCTCTCAGCCCACTTCAGGGCACTCTGCAAGGGAACAGGTAGTGGCTGCTTAGGGCAGGACCCAGACTGTTGTTTGCAAGGACAGAGGAAGTGTCAGCTCCAGGGTGGGTAATTACCATGCCCAGTGCCCGGTTTAGGTACTTGCAGCTTACTGACTCGGTGTGTTCATCAGCAAACACTGTGGCAGTCTGTCATCTGCCTGACTGCCCATGCCTGTGGATCTGTCATTTAAACTGTAAAGCAGAGGACACAGGAACTACATTCCCTGCTTACCTACAGGCACTGAGCCCATGCTGTGTACAAGGGGGAAATCCACATTTCCCTTTTTTTTTTTGGTGTAAGTCTTCCTAAAGACACCCCTAAGCCATGAGTCCATTCCCAGCATGCTGGTAGTCTCCTAAGGGCAATAGTAGAAGGGCACCTCCTTGTGAAAAACAGAAAGAAGCAGATTTGTGTTGCCTTTGCTCACTGTGAGCAGGGCCTTACTCACCACAACCACCCATTTGGATCAGTCAGGCTATTTGTGGAGTACAGCCTCATTAACTGTGTGTGGGAGATTATCAGAGACTGGTCCCTATTAAAAATGATTTGTCTTCCATTGGAATGTTCCCAGTGGGATCACCTAATTTATTCAGGGAACATTTGTAAAAGGACTCCCTGCTGTAAATGAAATTTTGATTTCAGTGGAGCAGTGTCCAGTTATAAGTTTAGGAGCCCCCCACTCTTCTCTTAAGTTCATGGACTTAGGCTGTTGTGGAAAAGGAACCTGGGAGGATTTTATGGTGAGCTGTGGTTCCAGCAGGGCAGTCTCTGAACCCTGATGCTTTGTGAAAGTAGCGGTGTGTTCATCCTGACCTGCTTCTGTGCTGCAGCTGCAGCGCTGTACCTACCTTGCCTTTGACAAAAGGTTAAATAAGCAGCCCCTGTCAGTCTGGATACCCCATACCTGATGTGTTGCTCTTTGGAGAAAGCTCCCTTTGCACTGACTGTTGTATTTGCTGTGATGAAGATGCCTGGGTTTGTTAGCTCCCACAGTGTTTGAGCGAGCTGAGTGATCTGATCAAGGGAAGTTGCTGTGAAATTTTCTTCTGCCTTAGTCAAAGCCAGCTCAGTGCACAGCACTGGTGAGATGCCAAGATGTGTTTTTCTGAAGCCAGAGCTCTGTTTTGTGTGAATGTTGTGTAAGGACTGTGAGGTGAGTAGAGGGAAGCCCTTTTCTCATCATGATAATCCTAGCAGTGATTTCATTTCAGATCAGATACTGGTCTTCAGTGCCGTTGCCATATCTCACTGGTGACACAGGATCAAAGAGGAGCTTTTGCCAGCTGAGTGACTGGAAGTGCTCCCAAGTGGAGACCACCGCATTAAAAACAGCCTGCTGTTGGAACCTGCAGAAATTTAGCTCTTGTTCTCTCTGGGGAGAACTAACACCCAGTGTTTTTCACAGCTCTGATATATTTAATTTTTGTTACATAATTCCTGTGAAATGAATGCAGAAGTATTTCATTTACAGCCTGTGCAATGCAGTACAGAGCAGTCAGGGTTTGAGGTCAAGTCCTGAGTCATGCTGAGAGCTTCATTGGAATGCTCCTTTGGAGAGGTGCAGGAGAGCACATAGTCACTTTGGCTTTGCTTCCTTTGTGGTGTGTGTGACCAGCACTTTGCACCATTTGTCTTGATCACAGACTCTGCGTTGGAATAATGGCAGTTCATGAATTCACTCCACTTGGAAAAGCTATAAAATGCCAAACCAGTAGGAGGAGGCATGAGGACTTCCACAGCTCTTGTATTCCTCTTGTTGTGGTCACCTTCTCATCAGCGCAGGGAGCTGCAGAGAAAAGAGTATTTGTGTTGCTCTTCCTCCACCACTCTGTTCTGACTATGGGATCACAGCTCACAATCTCTTTTTGCACTCACTGATGTTTTCACTCTGTTTGAAAGGATTCCAGAAGCCATCCTGTCTCAAATGAAAGTGTTTGTCCTGGTTGCCTATCCTCTTGAACTAATCTCCTCTTCTTGCCCATGTTACCACTGGGCCACCGATGGGACAAGTCTGGAGGCTCAGCACCAGGGAATCTCTGAGTCAGTGATGGCACAGCTGCAGAGACTGATGTTCTTGGCAGAAGAGGCTGAAGCAGGCATGGTTCCAGAGAAAAAGTCCTTTGGCAAATGTGTTAGGTTGCCATTTTAAAAATGGCAAGTTGTGTCAGAAACACTTTTTCCCAGCTTGGTTTTATTTGGAAGTGTGCCCTTGGATGTGGAGAGAAGACCTGGGGCTGGAGGTCCTCCCTTTGGATGTCCACTCTGTGAGGGAAAGGCTGTTTTCTGAATCACATGGTCCAAACCTGTCTGTCTTCACCCTATCAGAGTTAGCTGCCAGCCATCGTACTCCTGAGCCTCCGGCACGTCCAGCACTCCTGGCTGGAGCACAGGCACCAGCAGTTGGTTCTCCTGCTTGTGAGTCATTTCCTCCTTGCTGTGCAGCCGCTCTGCTTAGCCACAGGAGCACAGTTAAAACCAGAAGCCAATGGAACACATGATACCCAGCTATCTGTAGCATGAAGTGGTATGTTAGCTCTTCAAAGACAGCCTGGAGCCTTGTGGTTGTCCTCTCAAACAGATCCTGCACTCAGCTGAGCATAAAAAGACATCGTGTAAATAGCTCACTTGCATCAAAGTCAGTTCACCAGCTGTGGGTCTGGCTCCACATGTCTGGTGTGTTCTTTACCAGTAGAGATAATGGTATTTAAAGTGACCTTTGCTGAGGGTTGTGACTCCTGTGTTGTTTCTCACTGCATCTGGCTCAGTTCTGCCTTTCTTACCATTTCCATGACAGCTTTTTCTTTTTCGGGAGCAGTTTCTAAAGCACAACCTTGTAGATGTGAAGGCACTAAAGCAAAATGGTTCATGCACAGGGAGCAGAACAGGCTGTTTCTGATTCTGGTTGCTTATAGCTGGATCCTAAAGTAGCTGAAATACCAATCACCTCATATGCAGCCTTATGGTTCTGGCTTCTTTTTTAAGCTACAATACACAATATTTGTCTGTGTAAAAGGCCCAAATGAAAGCAAGAGTGCTGGAAGAAACAAGATGATTTACTTTTTATGGGTGTTCCTTCCTTCCTAGTTTAATGAAACACTGTATGCTTGTGCAGCTCCAGACAATAAACTCATCTTTAAGCAGTTACAGTTAATGCCAATTAAGCCTCATGAGCGGTTTAAAGTAAGTGCCCAATACATTCAGCTAGTCAGCACTGGCTGTGCTGAAAAAAACCCACCCCCCATGAACAAGGTACTGGTGTAGGCTGCAGTGTGTGGGGTTTATTGTGTACACTAGTACCAAAGTCATGAAAGGAGGCATCAGAATTACTTCAGTCTACCAAGTTCTCTGATGCAAACCCACAAGCTTCTGAGCATTTAAATGGTGAGTTTCTAAAGGCTTGACCATGTTAGTCTTTGGCTGGAATTTGTTAAGTGTGAATAAATCTTACCAAGAACAGCCTTTATTTTAAAAATTTATTGTTTGTGGGGGTTTTTTTTGGTGCCATTTCATCCTCAGTGGCCCCTCAGAAGTTCTCTGTGGTGTGCTACAATAAAATGCTTAGAAGAAAATGTGTTGCCACCGAGCACTAGGTGTGAATCTGGAAATGGACTAAAACTGTTACAGTTTTTATGGATGAGTAATTGGGTTGGAAGCAATCCCCTTCCAGAGGTGGGGAGATGTGCTGTCACTGCTGAGAAGGCAAGGTCATGACTGACCAAACACCACTTTCTCATTCCCCCTGAATGGCAGAAGTCAGTTGGAGTTCAGCCCTTGCGTGTTAGGCCATGAGGAAGAACAGTGTCCTCTTTGTCCCTTTTGCTGATGGTTTGCCACGCTATGCATGAAACTAAGGGGTGATTTTTTTCCCTACCTTTTTTAGTAACCAAAGTTACAGCAAACAATGCAAGATGGCACATAATAATAAGAGCTCAGTGTGTGTAGAAAGCTCTGTGTCCTGTAGCAGCCTGCGCGTGTTTCATCATATGAGGTTCTTCAGCGTAAAGCTCCTGTGGTGTTTTGTAGCAATTGGGAGTAGAGGATGTTTGAGTGGCTGAGCAGCACCCTTGTCCTACCTTCACTCTGTTGTGGGAGCAGTGGGCTCCACAGTGGGTCCCAGTAGCCCTTGACCTGATTTTCAACAGACCAAGCACCCAGTTTCCTTGCTTTAGTGACCCATTTGCCCATGGCTTACTGAACTTCCCCAGCCATGGCCATTTTCCTCTGTTTTTCAAGCTAGCAGCACTTGAGGCTGCCAGTCTTCCTCATCTCTTTCCTGTTGGCAGCAGTTGGGTGGGTGGGCTTTTAGCCATTTACTTTTCCCATTTACTTTTCCCTTGTTTGTCCCCATTGTGGGGCTGTTCTTTGTAGGGCAGCATTGCTCTGGAAGCACAATCCTGCTCATTGCAATTGACCCCACTGCAGCAATTCCTTGAGACAGGCTAGTTGCTGCAGAGCTTTCTCTATGTGTCCTCACAGAGTGTGTCATTGAACTCTCAGTACCTTCCAGCTGGGCTAAAATCCTTTGCTGGGCTTTTTGGGCACAGTTCTGTGGTGTCTTCTGCTTTTCAAAGACAAACCTACTCCTGTCCTTTTCTTCTCCTCTGCAGATGTGCAATCTGCCTTCAAGAAAAAGACATCCTGCAGCTTTTGTTTATTAAACTAAGGAAAAAGAACCAACCCCCAAACCCAAAGCTGTGCCATGTATTGTCAGCAAGGCAGGGATTCAGACTAAGTGGGCAGCAAGTACAAATCCTGTCTGACCTGCATCGTGACATTTGGGAGTATCATTACAGTAGTGCATGTTTCACACAGCAGCATTTCCCCAGTGTCCCAATCCTGGAAAACCTCCTGTTACTGGACACTCACCAAGCTGTTAATGGGGAGTTTGGAAGCAGCTATCAGATATGTCAAGATTTATAAACACACATTAGATATCTTTTTGTTTCTGCCTGGATCATGGGACCTAATCACATACTTGGAAAAAGGTTTACATTTTCTCCTAAACTTGGATTCAAAGGCCCAGACCTCCCTGTACTTTCTAGCAGGCTTATTTCTGAGAGCAGTGCTCCCAGAAACAGGCACAGGGAGTGTGAGGAAGGTATTTGCAAGATGAGCCTGCTAACCAGAAACATCCTGAGCAGAGTAATTTTTGTTCTTCTTGCTCTTAGCTCTCCCCCATTGCTGCCATTTGAGACTTCTCTATTATTTTCTAATAGCTTTTCTGGCTAGCTGTTCTTGCACATCACTCTGACTCCTGGGATCCTGGACTCTTTGAAATGCAAGCAATACTGGCTCTAAATCTTTCTTTCACTATTTTTTTTTTAAGAGTATTTTCAAGTGTCTGTCTGTGAAGGTGTGGAATTGTTCCTCCCCAGTCTGATCCTTTCATTGCTCCTAGTGCATAACAACTTACATTTTCTCACTTTTCTACCTGTCCCTACAGTATTTTCTGCTTAGGTCCCTCAGAGCCCCTTGTGAAGGCAGGAAGATGGAGCTCTTCTGCAAGTCAGCTCTCTAATGAAGCAGCAAAGCATCACACACATTGACTGAGCTGGTAGCAGGAACGTTCCTGAGCTGTGGAATAGATGTTAATGCTACAAACCAGCCAAGTTCTGAATTTGTGTTCTTTGAGGGGACTGCATTCACAGAAGAGCCCACAGCCACCTTTTCAGACCTGCATATGCTGTTGCTAATTCTATTATGCTTCAGGAGTGAAAGTGCTGTGATTTGGAAAGGTTTCTTTCTTCACATGAGCTGAATTGGTGACAGCAGCAGCATTGCTGGTGAAAAGCAGCATCCCATCAAAGCTGTACTCTGCATAAAGCAGCAAGCATGCCTCAGCACTGTCAATAGCCCACTTCCTGTGGCCCTATTAATTTGCAGACGGAAAAGTGTGATATTTAGGCAAAAGAGGCTCTTTAGCATGTAGAACTGTTAGCATAATAAAGGAGGCTTGGCACATCTCCAGCCTGCTCCCTCTGACCTGTGGCTTCCTCCTAAGCAAAGCTGTGAGGGCTTTGCAGACCCTTCCTGGAGGAGCTCACTCTCCCTGCTGTGGCTTGGGGTAGCCAGAAGTGCCTGGCCACATGGTGCTGTGCTGTCACATCTGTACACTGATTTCCTTGTCACCAGAGTAAATCAAGAATTACTTCAGTGCAGCCACAGGAGCAGGCTGTTATCACACACAACGGAGAGAAATGGCATGAAGTGAGAGAACTGGGGTAAATTACATCCCTTGTATGAAGTGCTGTTACTGCTGAAGTTGTTGGCAGAACTCTTATCAGTTTTCTGTGGCCCCTGTTTCGTACCTGTGGTTGTCTTGATAGAGCTGAATGTCAAATAAAAACTGCAGCAGTTGCTTCAAATATAGGAGAGGCTTGAGATGAATGGATGGGATTAGGGAAAGAGCAGGACATTGGTTTGGCTGCTGTATTGGTAAACCCACTGGTATTGTCTGGAAAACTGCAATGTTAGTTTCTACACTCTCTCTTTTTCAGTGTATGGCATGATAGGGAACTGGTTAAGACTTGGCTCTGTTTATAAAGTTTCTTGGCAGCATGCTCAGAAAACAGATGAATTAATTATATTTGTTTAATAGAAGAGCTTTGGTTTGAAAATAGCTTGAGAAGGTGCAGGATGAAAGATATTGGAAGACTGCTTGAGAACCAAAAGTTTTTCCACTATCAAAGTCCTGCTGCTTATTAGAAACAAAGGGCTTGGCTGTGCAATTCCAAAGTGTTCTGTTGTGAATCTGTGCAGTTCATGAGGAATCTGGAAGCAGTGAGGAAGCATGGCCAGGTGTACACCAGAAAACATTTCTTCCTCCATCTCCTCCTTGTCTCACTTGATGGAAAAGGAGCACCACAGAGCTCAAATCACCTCTTTTGTGTCAGAGTGTGTGTGTTTGCACTCTGTGACCAGGCAAAAATGCAAGGGCCAAATCTGTTTCACCTCAATATTATCTCAAGAGGATTTCAGGTCTCAAATGAGAAAGAAAAAAAGATGTTTCTGGTTTGTTTTCTTTGGTCAGTTTACTTTTATAGCTAGAAATCTACTATGGAGACAATACAATCGGGGGAAGGCCTGGCAGGCTTGGTTGTGCTAAGCCATCCCTGCCACAGGAGAAGACCACATGGCATCTCTATGCTGGGCTAGAGAGCTGAACTGGGGTGTATGGACTCTCCCCCAGCAGTGCCTGTGTCCGACTGCCTGGCCAGAAGAGAGTTAAGGGCTGCCCACTGTTCCACTCTGTGAGTCAGAGGGATTTGAAGGGAAAAGGTGTGCCTTTTTTCCCCAGGAAGTCAGAAGACATAAAGGGAGATGCCTTTGGGCCTTTGTTACTTTGGAAATGAGAAACTGTGTTCTGTGCTACTTGGGCACTGTCTTTGGCCAAGTCATGCCCAGAGAAAAAAAGCCAGTGTAGGCTCTGAGGTGGGAGCATGCTGAGCTATTTCTAGACAGGTTAACAAGCTCTGCCCAATTAGTAGTGTTTTTAAAAGCAGCTTTGCTAGTGGGCCATGAGCTGCTCTGTGGGAGCTGAACCCACTTGCATAATTCAGATGCCAGCTCAGTTGTTTTCTGCTTGTAAACTGATCAGGCCATTGATTTGTTGCAAGCACCAGAATTTGGAGGGATTTGAAGTGTGGGAGTCTGCTCTGGTTTTACACTGTTAATTTAGCAACATAAAGCTGCATGCTCTACTTGCCCTTCTTCTAACACCACTTGGTAGTGGTCATTTTGACTGTTGCCTTTTCTTTAAGCTCAAGACATTTTGCCAAATTTCTAGAGAAGCAAACAATCCAGCCAAACTGCTAAAGAAAATCACCTGGTATCAGCTTGGGAACCCAAATATACTTTCCCAAGTACAGGAAGGAAGCTGTTGCTTGGCAGAAATGGAGCATAAACAAAGAAAGAAACAGTGTGAACGTGATTACCAGGCACGTGGGACATGACTTGCAATGCCTCTTTAAGATCAAAAAGCCATTAAGACTGCTCCTGTCCCCACTGACCAGAAGCAAGTTACCACTGACCCAAGTCCAGGCAAGTGGTACAAGCTAGCAAGAGAGCAGGCTCGTACCAGTTTGCAGAAATTAGTTCTGTTATAGTGTTAACTCTGAGCTAGGCTGTGTAAGGAAGGGCAGGACACTTTAGAAGGGAGGTACAATAGCTTCCTGTTGGGGAGAAACTTGAGAATTTCCTCTTAGTGTGGCTGGGATGTCAGAGGTAGATGTGCCACTGCTCACAAGTAATGTGGTTTCCCTGGACAGTTATGCCCTGTGTGGAGCTAACAACTGTCATGTCTGTGAAGTGCAGACCACAGTCCAAAACCTACTTGTGGGGAGCCTCCAGGCAGCTGGGACAAGTAGTGGTTCAATACAGAGAGGGCATTGCTGCATCTACCCCTTCAAAAGATTCCCACCTCTCTCAGAGGCGACCAGCCATGCACGGTTGGATTTGCTGGCATCGCTGCAAACACCAGCCAGCCTGAGCAGGTGCTGACAGCCTGACTTTGTAGAGCTGGCAATGGAAGTGGGGGAACTACAGACCAAAGGAAACAGAGGTCAGGGAGGGACCTGCAGAGACCACCAAATCCTGTTCCTGGAAAAAACCCTGTGCCTGGCAGCCCCTTGTCTCATGTGACCTCAAAAATTCCCTGTGCCTTCATAACCAGCATGGCCTCAGGGTGTCCTTCTCAGCCAGAAGCCCTCCTGAATCTCCTCACCTCAATGGAGACCTCAGACCTCTTGTGGTGCCAGTTGCTTGCAAGCCTTTCTCTTCAAATTCATCCCAGTTTTTTCTTTCAACTCAAAATAGCCAAACACAGAGGGCTCCTTCAGTAACTGTCTGAAGGAGAGAGAAACCCTCTTGCTTGACCACTGGCTCGTAGACCTCAAACACACTGGGTGGATTTACTGAGCCTGCCCAGACCTACTCAGGTGCATGCAGTAAAAAGTTACTTTCCACTCTTCATGTCATTTACTGCCAGAATTTACTGCAGGATTTTACTGCCCTCTTAAATGAGGCTGGACTTGTTTCTGCACATGGTGAGTAGCCCACATGGTTTCTTCTTCCCTGTTTGGTTACCCCAAGGCAGGTAGGCAGTGTCTCTGGGTGCCCTGGTTCTCCCAGCCCATCATGGGAGCGGGGCTGTGGACTCCTGGCCTTGGCATCACTCCTTGCCTGGGGCCCCACCAGGGTGTATCACTTCCTCCAAGGATCCTGTCTGTGTTTGTGCTAGCTGACACATGAGTATTGCCTCCCACAAGGATTCAACAATTTAATGGAGGGACAGTGTCTCTGAGAGCTGAAATCTCTGATGTAATAAAAGGCTTTGTGGCTTGGCTGATGCAGCAGCTTCAGCAAACCATGGACTGTCAAGTGTAGAATGTGGTGTTCATCCATGCATTTCAGTCCTTTGAAGGTGTAAAATAGCGTGATTGTGCTGGCCTCTTATTGTCACTCTTATCACTGTCACCATAATTTCCCATCATTTTCAGTATCAGTTATTCATGAGAAATCAGTGCAACAAGTGGGAGTTCTTCCAAAACCTTTTAGTTCCTAATTTCAGTCACATCATGCCAGATATCTTGGAGGAATCTGCCCTGACACAAACCCAGACAAGTCACTCTCAGACTGTATACAAAAAGACCCAGGCTAATGCACTGCAGCTTGTGACACCAGCAGACAGAGATGCTGTTTGCAAAACTCTTTTCTTCACTGTGTGAGCGCGAGGGCCAGGGAAGAGAACAGCAGCCTCACAAAAGGTGTCAGAGGTGTGGGGTTTGTGCCTATCACTTAATTTAGCAATATTGGGGGGAAAAAAAAACCACCAAGGGAAAACATTTGGATATTTTCCAGATGCAGAAATATGCAGGAAGAAGCAGGGCTGTGATTGAGCTTGGCTACCGAAATCTGTGTACAATTGCTACGGGATACTGTAACCACCAACACCAGGCTATTTTTAAAGCTAAAGCAGTGCTGGTGGGCCTGATGTCTGTGCCTTGTGCTTGGCAAGCCTGCCTCTGCATGACGGGGGTAGGCTCTCTGCACCTTAACTAGCGATGCTTTTATTCACTGCATCAGCTGAGAAACCTTTGTCACACTTGGGAGTATCTGAGCCCTGTGCAGTAGGTACTGAGTGATTTCCACCAGCAGCAGCCCACTGTTCCAGAGATTTACTTTATTCCTTAGGGAGTTAACTACAGGAAAGAGTGAACTACATTTTGTTTTCCTCATGTGATTCTCTGTGCCAGGGGGTCACTGAAAAGAAAGTGTAAGAGATGATGTGTGACAGGAGTTGAGTCTGCAGATTATTTGTTGCTGATGCCCATCTATGAGTGGCTACAACTGGATCTAATTCTGCTGGTGCTGCCCAGCTGTTTTGAGCAGCAATGAAACTGGTGCCAGTGCTGACAGTGAAATCACAGTCAATGGGCACTGCAGTTTAAACCTCCCCTGACAAACAGCAGCAGATCTCACCCGTCACGGCTGCTGTGCCAGGTTTTCTTAGGACGTCATTGCTGGGTTGAATCAGGCTGTGCTTTTTCCAGGCTTTAGAAAATCCCCAGTCACCATGGTTAGAGTCGCTCTGGTTTTCCGAGCGGGAGCTGGGATGGCAGGCAGCGTGCTGGCAGTGTGTGGGAGGTGTGTTTCATTGCCATGTGCCCCTGGAGCAGAGAGGCTGGGCGGGCGGGTGTCTTCTCCCAGTCCTGCTCCGGTCTGCGGCGTGGAGGAGCGGAGGAGCATCCAGGAGGGGACCCGGCAGCCTCTGTTGCAGGCAGCAAGGACCTGGGGAAGGGACAGTGGTTCTGCGTGCAGGTGTCGTGTGGGAGAGGAGAGTGATTGCCGGCTGAGACAGAGAGCGCTGCGGTGAGTGCCTTTTCCTCCTACTTCCCGAGACTGATCCTAGCCTTCCTACTTGCCTACACGTCTTTAAAATCCCCCCTTCATGTAGCCTCTGTCTTTGTACCTTTCACTCTCTCCTTTTTTACCTGCTCTCCCCTTCTCCCCTCACCCCTCAGTCCCCTCCTTTCTTTCTTCGTTCGTGCCTCCGGACGCCGTCTCATGCAAATGCAGTGGGTTCTTTGAACGTTTGTAGCCTTACGCTTTGGAAACTGATGACTTGCAGGGATCGCCAGTAATGGATCTAGGCGTACCTGAACGCCCTATTTTTCTGTTTCTTCCTGTCTGCTCAAAGAGGCAGGAACTCAGCTCCCTTGAGGCTCGAATTCTGCTAGGAGCAACTGTGGCAGTAGCATCCTGCAGCTGGCATCCTCAGTTGAGATTTTCAGGAATTCGGTCGCCTGTAAGGAGCTTGGGGCCATTTGACTGCCCTCTGCTGCTAAACAACGCGGGTTAACTTCTCACCTCACTTTCCCTAAAGGGACGAGTCCCCTCGACGTGACTGGCTCTATAGTGCGAGCCTACATGAAAGTGTGCCTCCTCCTGTTGTTGTTGTTCTTGTTATTCAGTAGGCTGTATTGATTTGTGGTATATTTTACTCAGTTAACTGCTTGTAGAATTAGGAGTTTCAGTAGCAATTTCAAGATCAGGAGCAAATCCTCTACAAAAGTAGATCTTGCCTATATAAACAGTTGCACTGCTTCTGTCATTCTGTAACACTTGGTATAACCCTCCCCTGGTGCAAATTGAGGTAAGCCAGTATGAACATGCTTATACCAGCATAGCCTGTTCCCCTCTGGGAAAGGAGAACAAGCTATTCCAGTACAGAGCACTTTTATTTGGCTCTGATTTTATCCATGTTTTCATGGTATTGGCAGAAATACACCAGCGAATAAAACTTGGGTGGACTGGTACAAGATCGTGCATTAAACAAGTCTTGGTCTGCAGGCTGCCTCAGTAGCTCCTTGGCAAGTGAGTGTTGGGTATGCTGTGAATTTATTGTCTTGTCTTTGTGGCTGGAGGTGTGGTAGAAGGACTTGGTGTTACTCTCATTGCATATTCACCAAGAACTGGGCAGTGTGTTGGCTATAAAGCCATGGCTGAGAGTCATGTGAGTCATGGCTGGAGTTTATTTTTAAATGAGGTATGTAAGACTTCATTCACTTTCAGACTGTTTTTATTTGCAGCATATTGGCAATGTAAGAGGGCCATGGCAGAGATGCAAATCCCAGTAATGCTCACTTGGAAGTGCCTTTGAGCTGGCAGGGAAATACAGAGTTGTTCCAGCAACACTGAAAATCTTGCTCTAGTGAAAAGTGAGTGCCCAGTGGCTGTAAAGCACTTGGCATTTGTATCTGTGCTTGCCTACCTCAGATATCAGCAGGGCAGCCCAGAGACTGATGGGCAGCAAGTACAGAGAGAAACTGCAGAATTCCAACCAGGTACCACGATCACAAAGATTGTGGTTTACTGATGGGTGTTTCACAGTACTGCTGCTAATCTAGGTGATTGGTATGTGTCTTGTAGAAGAACCTTGTAGGAGAGATTCTTGGTGTCTGCAGGCAAAGGAGAGAATCACATTTGGTATGGGAAACACATTGAAACAGAGCAGTTGGGGGAAGGCAGTGCCACCAACAGACTAGGCCCCCCTGGAGAGGAGGTGTCTTAATGGCACATGACTGAGGTTCTGGAAACATGGAAACTAACTAAAACTTCAAGATTTTCTTCTACCACACAGTGTATTCACCCCATATATGACCCTTCTCTTCTGCAAGGTAAGAGGTTATTTTAAGGCAGGTGATGGTGAGGTGAAGGAGCCTACAGGAGGAGAAGCTGGTGCTGTTAGGAGACTGCAAAGCTTTGCTGGGAGGAACATGCTTTATTGTGCTGCTTGTTCTCACAGTTACGTTGCTAGGCTGTTGAGGGAAATTAATTTTCACAGAACCTAGTAGTTTCCTCCTGTGAGTTGGTGTCACCTCTGTCTCATTTAATTCCCACCTTTGCTTATTGTGAGTGAAATTTCAATGCTGTGTTTCTCAACTTCGTTACCTCCAGACGGAGCATTGCTTCAGAAGCAACTTTCCAAGCTGTAAGTGGCTCATTCTGCAGAGCAGGGAGGAAAAACTCTTTGCCTGTTTGTTTACCTGAGTTTGCTGACTCCCTGTGGCTCTGATGGTGGTGGTGGAGGTGGCTCCTATTAGTGGGCTGAGACTCTTGCCTGCAGGCTGGGTTGAGGCTGGGTGGCACAGACAGGCAGCAGTTGGTAAAGCTGGCAGATGGTTGTCAAGAGCAGGCAGCTGACCTTGGACAAATCTGCAGTTGGGCTATAACCCAGCCTGGCATCCAGCTCACCCTGGTCTTTGCTGCTTCTTTCTGGAAGGAAAGTGATCTATGACAGTCCTTTTGCTGGTTTAGATTATTTCTTTCCCTGAGCTGACTCACAGGTTTTACCTGCTCTGTTTGCATCGAGTGGGAGCCACAGGCTGTCGTGAGCTGATCTTTCTCCTCAGAGTCCAGCAACATTGGAAGGAGAGGCAGAGGCATCAGACAAGTCCTTGCCTGCATTTCTTGGCAGCAAGGCTTGCAGTTGGGACAGTTTATGTGAGATTGACAGACAGAAGCAATATCAGCTCAGCCCCCACTCCCACAGGAGTCTGCAGAACCCATTGGTGAGCAGTTTTGAAAAGCTCCTTTTTATTGTTTTGTTGCCTCCACTTCTAACTAGATATGAAATTGTTCATTATAAAACATCCAATTGTCCTTACAGCAATTGCATCACTGGTGTCTGCGGGATGTCTTGTGGGCTGCACAGGGGAGAAGTCATTAATATCAGTGTTTAGACAAGAGAAGGAGATGACTGCAGTGGAAGATTAGTTTTGCTGGGAAAGGTGGTGAATGAGCTGACCTGATCATGAAGAAGACATTAAAATGTTGCTCTCTTCAGCTTTCCCTGCTTCCCTCAGACGTTAGCTGCTGTGGTCTGTTGCTCTTCAGCAGATATGTTTAGGTGCAAGTGCTGCCTGAGATGGTTAGAAATCCAATAAGCTTTTTGAGGCAGGGGCAATTATTTCTTACATGTTTGTACAGCTCCTAACACTTTTGGTTGCTGTGCTGACTGATTGCTAATGGTTGAGCAATAGTATTTATTACTGCAGCTGGTAACAGCAGTCTTGCGCTCATGCCTTGCAGGGGAATGTGCACAGCCATGGGATGTTAAAGGCTTTGTACCTTTCAGAGGCATCACAAAGTCTGTACAGACCACCTAGCCTGCTGCTGTTTTAAGTACTTAAGTACTTCATTTCAGAGATATTTGTTTATTCCTTCCTTTGATACCCTCCCAAAGTTTTCAAATCTTTTCCATCTGGGCTCTTGTGTTTATAAACTCTTCTGCTTGGAGGTTGTAGGCAGCAACCACTTTGAAGCCTACTTTTGTAACGCAGACCAAACAGTTCCAGAAGGTACCACGGGCTCCTGTTCTTCTCCACTGCCTCCTTACAGCACTGGTGCTTTCTCTGAGAGGGCCTCACTTCTACCTTTTGGATGCCCAGCCCTATAGTCACCACTGTAGGTCAGTATCACCCTGCTAAGGAGGCCACAAAACTCCCCTGATTTTACACAGCCTGGAGATCCGGCACAGCACAGTTTCAACTGAAATATTTTCATTTGTCTTGGTTTGTTTCTCCTGAAAAGTCCTGGTGCAGCAGCTCTGACCCCTCTCTGTAAGACCCACACAGCCGAAGCCTATTGCTTTGTCCCTGATGTGGAAAAGATGAGCTGGTCAGCCTTGAGCTGGGCTAAGATCCGGCCTCATAAAAGCTGTCTGTCACCTTTTAGCCACTTCCTTTTCATAGCAGAGATAATGGGAGTGTTTCCTGCTAACTCCTGTCTCTCTGTGATAAATTGCTGTGGTCTTTATTGGAAAGCATTGTATGGCTGCTCTTAGCGCTGCGATAAAGAGAACGCTGTGAATCGGCTGCATTGTGTTTGGCTTCCTCTCAGCCAGGGCCAGACTGGACGCCCAGGACCTGATCTTCCTTCTGTGCCAGGCTTCAGCTTGCCTTTGTGTGGGAGGCAGGGATTTTTTGTTTGTTTGTTTGAGGCCACCTTCACACATTTGATATGGAGCTCTTGAAGGTCAGTGTGAGCCATAAATTACAGATTGGGGTCCGCAGGTGCCCCATGTTTTCTTCCTCCCTCCCTTGAGGCAGTGCTGGAGCTGCTGTAGATGTCTTTGTGTTGGTGTTGTGCTGCATGGTCAGTGCTTTCCTCACCCTCTCCAGCTGGGAACTCCCAGCTCTCTGGGCAGAGGAGCTTTCAACCCCCCTTGTATTTGCAGTAGTTAGAGCTTGTAGCAAGGAGTGTTTGTAGCCAAGCAGCAGTGGTTTGTTTCAGTTTGGGCGTTTTTCTTAGCTCTTTCCACTCAGTGATAAAAAAAGCCAGTGTCAGTGTAGGTTAGCTTTAAAGTGATGAGAGGGGTCCTCTTTCTGAATTCCAAGTCTTTCAGATTTGCTGTCTTTGTCAAAAGCTATATTGTCAGCTTTGCTGCCCACGAGAGTGGGAGCCTTGATGCCTCAGGGCTTTAGCTTATGGCTGATAACCCAGACAAAGAATTTCTGTCTTCCTTACACCCAGCATGCATGTGGCTGCATCTCTTAGTGGGACAGTTGTACGAATAGCAGAGTAGTCACTGGCAAAACTATTGGGATAGTATTATTTGAACAGGTAGGAAGAGATGAAGAAAGACAAATGCACCTCTGAATGTGTAGGATGTGGGTGTGTTCATTCACCTAAAGCAAAAGCTCCCCGCGGCCGAATCAAAGGAAAGCGCCGGTGCAGAGTTTATCCTGTCTCCTCGTTTCCATCAGCTAAGGCACGGATGAACTAGGGGAGAAGGAAGGGCTGAGGCAGGCTCAGAAAGGTTTTCAGCTGAGAGTGGGTTTTGTTGTGTGTGGCTCGAGTTCTTTGGGCTCGTTTAACACGGCATAAGTTCCACCCCAACTGCTCTTTGTGGGCTGTCTGGTTTCCTTCCTCCCACTGAGATTCTTAATTAACAATCAAGGACCAAAATAACTGCAGTGCCATCTTTTAACTGTTGTTGAGGGAAGGGCTTGATGCTCTCTTTTCTGGGAAAGAGTGAAGCTTGTGCAAAAAAATAGAGTATATTAATTTCCTGTCGAGTTTCAGGGAGAGTAGCTGCATCAGAGGGAGCATAGGTGGATGCTAAATTTAAACCACTGCACTGTAGATCTTGGTATACTACAACACCCAGAAGCCTGAAAAGCTCGAGGGGCATATAAGGATCTTTTCAAAAATAGATGCACTTCCTTAAAATGTATTTGGTCTTGTTTATTCAGCCCTCCTTGTGAAGGCCCCTGAGGTTTACAGAGCCTATCTGAATCTGACAGGAGAAACAAGGAAGCAGAGGAGTGGAAAATTCAGTGTGATGGGAGCACCATGGGATGTGGTCATTTCTCCATCACTTAGCTGTTCTTTGGAAGCAGATGAGCCGGGTCAGCCACAATTCATTGGGCTTGGGGTCAGAGCTGTTTGGGGTTGTGCAGCCTGAAGAAGTGAAGGCTCTGGGGAGACTTTATAGTGTCCTTTCAACACCTGAAAGGGGCTTACAGGAAGGCTGGGGAGGGACTGTGTACAAGGGCATGTAGCAGTAGGACAAGGGACAATGGGTTTATGCTAGAGAAGGGTTGGACATTAGGAAGAAATTCTTTACATGAAGGTGGTGGAACACTGGCACAGGTTACCCAGGGGGGTGGTGGATGCCCCATCGCTGGAGACATCCAAAGTCAAGCTTCATGAGGCTCTGAACAACCTGGCCTAGCTGGCAATGTCCCTGCTGACTGCAGGGAAGTTGGACTAGGTGACCATTAATGGTCCCTTCCAACCCAATGCATCCTGTGATTCTATGAAACTACAGTTTGTGCTTCTACAGGATGTCAAGGTAGAAATACACTTTCTGATCTCAAAGTTCTGGCATTTGGGATTGTCCATTTCCTTCTTCGTGAGCATGTGTTTGGGACAGTGGATGCTTATGACATCAATAATCTGGAACTGATTCTGGAAAATCTTTGTGAAATTGGACAGCACTTGTTTTCCCTCATGTAAGATGGTTTATAAACATCCTTTCCTGCCTTTATCTTTGCCTTCTGGCCACGTTGAAGTTCCTTTATGAGCCCTAGTCTGAAAATGGCTCAGCCGGGCTTGAGATAGAAGGCTGATTTTGTTTTACAAGGGGGCAATATTTCACAAGCAGGAGAATAATGTCAGGAGGACACGACCAAGCATGAAAGCAGATCTTAAAATTAGCTTAGTGTTCCCTAGTAATTGTGTGGTGGGAGTGTAGCCCCAAGGCACAGCCTTTCCTAGATTTAATTATATAAAGGCAGAGGTGGATATGATAGCAAGCCATCAGTGAGGCTTGCAGTCGTCTGGGTTTTTTTAAATGTCATTAAAGCTTGAAGTAGGATCCTTCCATTAAAAGGGAATATGATCTCATTATGTGCTTTAGATAGTGCTGTGAGGCTGTAATGATGCTCTTTAATATGGTCTTTTTAAAGAAAAATATCAAGGCAAGAACTGACCTTGAAGATGTGGCCTGCTTGCAAATGACATAGCTGCATGCCTGTCCAAAGCCTTGTCATGGCTTGAAATCTACAATAGCTTTAGCTAAAACAACTAAGAGAATTTCTCCTAGTTTCTGTGTACCTGATAACAAATCTCCCTCACTGCCCTGGGCTTATCCCAAATCCTGTCACACCCCAAGAAGGCTCACTGGAGCCCTCCTGCAGGCAGCGGGAATGGCAGGTGCCATGCAGGGCTAGGTCCCCTCCTCCCAAGTCCTGTCAAGGTGATTCCATTGGGATGACAATTGGCACAGCCTGGGGTCTCTAATCCCTATAGCACCACTAGAAACCCAGGTTTATTAACAAGCTATCCTCCTAGGCAGTCAGGTGCAGATCAAAAGGGTTGTGTGGGGGTCATCAGGGGATGCTACTGACAGTCGCAGTGCTTACAGACTTCAGGGCATGCTGGGCTCTGGGATAGCCATTCCCCAAGCAGCATGTGTGCTGAGTTAGGGGTAATGACTGGAAAGCTCAATGTGCCAAAGGTGAATGTACTTTACCATTATGCAACTCATTAATGCTGTTCATGGGACTCAGAGACTCCCTCCCTGAAATGCTCAGGCTTGAAGACATTGTGTTCACAGCGTGCCTCAAACCAAAACTGTCACTGAAGATGAGCTATCAATATTAATAACTACAATAAAGAGGGAGCAGGGCCCCTCAAATCTGCTTTTCAGGTGGAATTTTTTTGAGTCACATGTCCAATATTTTCACCTTTGAGCTGATCATTTATATTGAGATTCATAACTGAGTGTTTATTTCCTAGCACAAAGCTTTTAACACTGTTTTCTTAGTGCTTAACCTCATACCGTGCCCACACCATGGTTTGCGGAATGATCTGGCCGTGTGGTGCTTGCCTGATTTCTCAGATAGAATTTCTAGCCTGCCCTCCTACTGTAGCCCACGCTGTTAGCCCAGCTAGCTCGGAGGTAATTTGTGTATGTGTGACTGAGTTGTGCTTATACCTTAATTTGGGTGTAAATATATCTCCCACAGCCTCTTGAGTTCACTGCTAAGAAGCAGCCGTGACAGCCACAGCTGTGAATCCTCGTGTCATCTATATGAAACTTTAATTTTGAGAAGTATATCAATATTTCAGATGAATAGATATTTAGAGGCAGAGATCTGGGGTTTTCCTTCAACATGGATCCTTATTGGAATTTCTGGGCTAGTGTGTGTAAAAAGTGTGTTAGGATATCAGCTGTGATCCGTGTTGGCACTTCTCTTCCTATACATTACTGATTTGCTTGGTTGTACCTTATGCTGTGGTGAGGAGTCTTTGCCAACGTGGATTTTGACTTTGGTTTCCTGCTTAAAAGAATGCTAACTAGAGATAACACTGACAAATTAACTTCAAATAAAAATACAGTGGGGTGGATCGGCATTCAGGTCCTTGAGGTGTGCTTAACAAGTCATTTACCTTTTGATTATCTTCATTAGAACATGGGATTAGAAAGCTGAAGAGGATTCAAAACAAGCACCTTACCTTCCTGCATGGACTGGTGCTTCAAGAAAATACCCTTTGCACAAGCTTCACTCAGTAAAGATGCCTTCAGAAGCAGGGCTTAAAAGAGATTATGCAAAGTGTAATTTACAGAAAATAAAGCAAGGGCCCAAGACAAAGGTCTGAGGGAAAGGTGCTCGCTCCTGTCTTTCATGGAGTGCTGGGGGCTTTCCGATCCTCCCAGCAATGTGAGTGAAGCCTTCAGTTCTGCAAGCGCTTGCTGTTACCAGGGCAATAATTAATGTTGATGTACTAGGTGTAATTACAGCGAGTGAGCTATGATCTATGCAGTTAGCAGGGGAAAGACCAGGGAAATTGCTAAGTCAGGAGAAGCTCCTCAGTGCTAGTGGGAGATTTAATCTGCTTTGTTAAATTAATAGGCTTCTGTATAACAATCAATTTACAGTTTAAAGGACAAAAGAGGTGGATGTAAAAACCCTTAAGCATTCATTTCAGTCACCCACTCTATATTCTTAGCTAGCATAATGTTTACAGAGTAAATTGCAAGTGTTGTAAGACAAAAGAAAATATGAGGATTTGGTATTTAATACTTATTGCAGTGCCCATTTCTAAGGCATAAGGTTGCAGTGATCCCTTTCCCAAACACGACATGGCTTTAGTGATGGGCTGGTGTTTGCTCAGGAGAGATGCTTGTCCAAACTAGACATGACTCTGAAAACAAGGGATTTTCCTCACGTCAAATAAAAATGTTTTGTCCTTTGTGACCCTACCTTCAGATGTCTTAATCCCAAGATAAATAAGGATCCCCACAAAGAGTAACTTGGGATGGTTTTTTTCCCTCAGTGTAGGCATTCAGTGCCTGGCTTTCCCTGTAGTTGTGCTGTTTGTGGTCTTTGTACATAATGCTCACCGTAGAGAGAGATTAATTGTGAGAAGATTATGCGTGTAAGTGCTGGTGCTGCCTAAAGCTGCAAATGTTCTGGTGTATACAAAGGAAACATTAATTAAGGCATTTTATAGAGAATTAAGGGAGGAAATAGTTTTGTCTCCTGATTACTACATAGTTTTCACTGCCCAGTGCAGAAAAAGGCAGGCAGAGAAGCAGAAGGTGATAGAAGGAGGTTGTTGTTCTGTTCTCAGGAACAGCAAGAGCAGATTGCTGGGGGTGGCTGTAGTAGGCAACTTCTACAAAAACAGAACTGAGAGGGAGCTCTAAGTATTCTTCAGGGCGTGTGAGCTTCCAGTTAGGTTGTAGGGATGAAGTGGTCACACTCCTGAGCTTGCTGAAACAGCTGGGAGAAATCCTTCCTCTTGTGTATAATCTTAGTAAAGCTATCTGTAGCTTCAGCTTTCTGTAACTTAGTTCCTTTGTTGCTGTTGGGTGTCTTCAGCAACCTGTGTTATTTGGCTTTCCAGCCTGGACTGAGCAAGCAGGGCATGGAGCAGAGGGTATGGCAGTCCTTCAGATGGGACCTTTCCTGCAGCATCAGTACTTCAGTGTATTCATCCAGAGCACATGCAGGATTTAAAGAGTAGGGCTCCATCAAGCTTCAGGGACTGGTTTGGGATCCAGCAGAGCAGGACATGGTCCAGGAGGAACACACTAGGGACCATCACTGGTGAGGAATGGTCCTTTTACCAGCCCCACAAAGAACTGATTGATGCAAATAATTCAGAGAGTAGCTGACACTTAGTTTGAAGCTTCATTGCTTCAAGTTCCAGCTAACAAGATGACAGCCCCAAACACTCAGTGTCAGCTGTAGTATACATGTTCTGCTATGTCCCTAAGCAAAAAAACATGGATTAGGTAGAGAAAAAAATTGCCTGCACAGACACATTTCACTGTATCAGGTTTTATCCAACTGTTAGTAGAGGGCTGCTTGTCCAATTGCCTATCTTACAAATAGGTATTTTAGCAATAGATTCCAGAAACAGATTTCACAGACTTTCTGGATTTATCACAGTTGTTCAGGGACTGTAAATCACCAGTGCACCCCTGGACTAATAATTTACACTGTTGAGGATATGTGCTGGTGTTTTGCCTTGTGAGTACTTAGGACTGTAATCACTGGAAATGTGTCTGCTAACAATTTGCCTTCTCCTTTCATTCATGAAATTTTTACCTCCTCAGGGTTAATTGAATCAGGAAATGTCAGTATCTTTAGATTTAATTTTCTTTATTGATGCAGATTCTGGAGTGAGTGACTGCTGTGAATACAAAATATGGCTCTAACTTGATTTCTGGGAAATATTTAGTGACCAGAAAAAGAGAAGGTTGTTTGAAACAAGCTTTGAATAAATTAAGAGGCCCCCCCCCCACCTAACTAACACAGCCTTCTTGACTATACAAAACCCCTAATTAACTATTTATAGAGAGGTGCATATTTCCAATCTATTTTAAAATGCTGGAAATTAGAGTAAGCAAACCAACCTACCCACCAGTTTGCAGAGAGTAGGGGCAGGATAATGTCTGCACAGGCTTTGGCTGTGTGGTAATTATATATTGGGAACGTAGGAAATTTAAAGATGGAGCCAGGAAAATTCCATCCCCAAAAGTCTTGAGCCTGGTGCTGAAAGCTGCCACTATCTTCCCAGCAAGCACAAAAGGCCAAAAATACACAGCAGCCTGCACTACATGAAGGACATTGAGGTCCAGACAAGAGTAACAAAGCTGGTGAAGGGGCTGGAGAAAAAGGTCTGGTGCGGAGCAGCTGGGGGAACTGGAGGTGTTTAGTCTGGAGAAGAGGAGGCTGAGGAGAGACCTTCTCACTCTGTACAACAACCTGAAAGGAGGTTGGAGACAGGTGGGGGGGTTGGTCTCTTCTCCTGAGGAACAAGTGATAGAACAAGAGGAAGAACCTCAGGTGCCACTAGGGGAGGTTTAGGTTGGACATTAGAAGAAACTTCTTCCCTGAAAGGAGTCTCAAACACTGGAACAAGCTCCACAGGGAGATGGTTGAATCCCCATTCCTGGAGGTATTTAAAAGATGCAGAGATCTGATGCTGAGGGACAGGGTTTAGACTTGGTAGTTAGATAATGATCAATGATCTTAAAGGTCTTTTCCAACTGAAATGATTCTGTGATTCTATGAGAGGCATCTCTGCACCAGCACTGATCCCCTGTACATCTGTTAGTCGCTGTCCCCAAAATGGGTCCCATGCCAAAGGAGGAGAGCACTGGCAGATCCCATTTGCTTTCATGGCAGCCACAAGGTTTGCTAATAAAGTAACTCCCATTCTTGCCCCATTGCTCTGTGGTTGGATGTTCTTTAAGCCACCTCAGAGCGCAAGTCCCATTGGGCAGTTATCCCCTGTTAAGTTCAGCACTTCCATGGTCCTGTGTTTCATGGGGTTTTTACATGGGCTTTTTACCTGCTGTATTTTCCATTTTTAAAGCATAAAGTGGTCTCAAAGCCAGGGTTAGCAAGAAGTTTATGTCTTGCTGCTAAATTATTTATTCCTGTTTAAGATGTGGTGAACAGCCCACATTTAATAGCCCATTACTTCTTGAAGAGCTGTCATCATGAAAGGGGCAGTCCTGAGAAATGCTGTGTTTAGTGACCCTGACAATGCTCAGATTTACCTTTCCTTCAGTTTTATGATCACAAATAGAAGGCCAGAAATGACCTGAGTTGCAAACTTCAGAGTGCTTTAAGCTGCCCACACTAACAACCGGATGAATTCATGCGAGAGCTACAGGGAAGATCTGTTGTGGAGAGGTTAGATTCCTAAGAGACCTCATGGTTTCTGCAGCAATTGGTGCAGAAGGACATGATATCCTTCTAGGACAGTTTTCCATCTCATCTGCTGGGCTTTGAGGGAAGGCAGGGGCAGTGGGTGAAGTTTGTTGCCTTGTATTGCCTAAGAATTATGGTAACATAATGTCAGCTCTTGGCCTTCTGCAATTCTGGCCCAGTTTTGATTTTGAACCTGAGACCCTGCAGGACTGGTTTCATGAAGCATCTGCCATATCCTGAAGCAACCTCCAAAATACTGATCTAGAAGCAGAGTTGGTTTTCAGAACAACACACTTGTCTTCAAACCAGCCATGAAAGATTTGAAGCTCCAAAGCACTCATCTTTGGAAGTGTATCTTAGAATACATAGAATACATAGAATAAACCAGGTTGGAAGAGACCTTCAAGATCATCGTGTCCAACCCATCAACCAATCCAACTCCGCCCAAGCAACTAACCCACAGCACCAAGTACCCCGTCAAGTCTTCTCCTAAAAACCTCCAGTGATGGTGACTCCACCACCTCCCCAGGCAGCCCATTCCAATGTGCAATCACTCTTTCTGTATAGAACTTTTTTCTAACATCCAGCCTGTATCTCCCCTGGCGCAGCCTGAGACTGTGTCCTCTTGTTCTGGTACTGCTTGCCTGGGAGAAGAGACCAACATCCGTCTGTCTACAACCTCCCTTCAGGTAGTTGTAGAGAGTAATAAGGTCACCCCTCAGTCTCCTCTTCTCCAGGCTAAGCAACCCCAGCTCCCTCAGCCTCTCCTCGTAGGGCTTATGTTCCAAACCCCTCACCAACTTTGTTGCTCTTCTCTGGACTCGTTCCAGCAAGTCAACATCCTTCCTAAACTGAGGGGCATCTTCTATGGTTCCTTATTTCCTATCCGATACTTCATCACCAGGGAATTTGTGTGTCTTTCCTCAGTCACATATTGATGGTATTAAAGTACAAGCTTGTATTTTTGGAACCCTCCAAACTCTCCTATCTACCAGAGGTGATTCTGGGCAGAGGCAGGTTTATTTAGAACCACAGAATCAATAAGGTTGGAAAAGACCTCAAAGATCAAGTCCAACCTGTCACCCAAGACCTCATGACTACTAGACCATGGCACTAAGTGTCACGTCCATTCCCCTCTTGAACACCTCCAGGGACAGTGACTCCACCACCTCCCTGGGGAAGGTGACTAAAGAGGCTGTTGGGAAAACACTGAACACACTTTCCTGGTACATCCCTTTGGAAATGGCCTCTGGCATCTTCTGTTCAGCATCCCACACACCTCTCAGGAGCTTTATGTATCTTGAGGCCGGCTTGGGCAGGCAGACCCCTATGGCAAGTATCTGAGCAAGTGAGCTAATGAAGCCTCATTGTGTTATGGATCTGTGACTTATGCTGGATTCACTGATGCTTGCTAATTGTTGAGTTCTTAGTAGTGCCCTTCTCTCAGAGGACAATGATACAGTTTCCTTCCTTTCTCTAGGCATTGGTTCTCACAGAGCAGTTAAGAAGCTATTATATTCACATTTTCTAATGCCTGTCAGATTTCCTTGACTTTTGCCAACTGTACAAAAGACATTGAGAGGGAGGGAGGGAGGGTAAAGCAGGATAGGTAGAGATGCAGACAGACACACAGAGATCTTTTGGAAACCAAGCCAAATATTTCATGTGTATTGTAGAATCTTAATAGTGTGAACTACATTTTCTCCCACCAAGGAAAAGTATTTGATGTTTAAAACCTCCAAAATAAAACCAAAGAAGTCCTTTTCTGTGATTTTGTGCTGCACTGCATAATGAGGTAACATCTTTTAGCTTGAGTCTGTCCATCTCAGCCTTTACCTGAAAAGATGTCTTGGTAGTCTAAGATGCAGTCTCAGGGAATGAACTGCAGGCCAACAATTCTTCTCTTGTACCTGAAAATAAAGGAAATGTGAGTGGAATTGCATGCACAGCAAATAGCACAGTGAAGGGGGGAGGCTCTGCTGCTGTCACCTTCTAGTTGGAGTGAAAGCCCTGAAAATGTGGATGGCACACAGCCTGCCTGGTTGAGGGTCAAATGCAGGAAGGATCTGTGCCCATGAGCTGGAGCAATGTAATGTTAGATGATCTTTGGATGGGAGGTCAGGATGTTGGTGGCACAGGGTATTGTGTCTGTGTGGTGGACACAGACATCACTGCTGCTGCCTCTCGGGGACTTTCTGTCACTGGAGGTCCTCTGCCAAAAAAGACCCTGCTAGGAGGAACTTACTCAAGTTGATCTTTGTGGTCCAAAAGAGATGAGCTGCTGCCAGCAGTTTGTATTCTATTAAGATATGTAAGAGAAGAGGCAGAACAAATTCTGGACTGGAGAAAAGACTCTTTCCTTCATTATTGCTCAGTGACTGTTTCCAGCTGAACAAAGCATCCAGATTTCTCCTTTGTCAAGCCTGTGGCTTAAGTAAGTGTGGAAATGAGAGAGCATCAGCAGAGTAAATAGTGTGAAATAACAGGTGAGGGGAACATCAGAGCGCTGGTCTCTCTGCATAGTAAGTATAGCAGCAGTTGAAAGAGGTTGTGACCTGGTGTATGGCTTGCCCTTACTGACAGTTCTCCACTGGTGTAGCTTGTGGTGTTCCTGAGACAAAATGATGCTGAATGCAGACTTTTTGTTATCCTGTCTGGCAAAGACTCCACCAGGAGAGCAGAGTGTAAGAGTTGGATGGACAGCTGGTTTATGTTTGGAACTTGTTCCCCAGCCTGCTTTCACTGGAGGGACCTGAGATTTCTGAACACCCTCCTGCATGATTGGCTTGCAGTTGCCAGATCACTGCTTCTGGGGAGAGAATCCCACGGATCTGATTTTGCTCCAAGCCAATTGCAAGCAGTTCCAGAGACAGAGAGTTGAGTTGGCTTTTCTGGGAACAAGGACAGAAAATAGCTCAGTGTTAGCATTCCAAACCCAGCTATTTAGACCTGGATTATTTTTACATATTTTGCTTTCAGACACATAACTAGCTGCATTTTCCTCTGCTCTCACTTGCCTTTTTTTTTTCATAGTTAGCTTTAATTTTTCATCTTTTCCCCACTCTGTGGTATGCAACCAAGAGTATCTGTGCCAAAAAAAAAAGGGAGCTGAATTATCTGCTGCTTCGGAGATGCTGTTGGCCGCAAGGGGAACCTGGGGACTTTCTGAGCCCTAACTTGTGTTTGCAGGATGATTTTGTTGGGCAGTTGAATTGACCAGAGGCAGGGCAGCAATGAGTGGAAAGAGCTGCAGCCTCCTCATTCCAGCTGACTGTCAGCACACTTCACCAGCCTGAAACAGCCTCTCGTGAGGTGTTGTGGCAGATCGAATCACAGCCACTTTCATGGGGGGACATGACAATAGGTAGGGCTTTTAGGGAATATTGTGTCCTCAGGGCAGTGCACAGACATTAATTCATCCTCCATGGGTGATGTGAGCCCAGCATCTCCTTCCCTTTGCAGCTGTGTGGCCTGGGGGAGTCCCATTTTTGGGCTTGCCCCAGCTGCTAGCAGTTAGCCCCCTTTTTGGATGTTACGGACCTCCTCATCTGGTGGCTCACCCACCCCAGCTTGGTGAGCTGGGCTCAGAAAGACCTGCTGCTCAAAGTGGTTTTGGTAACTCATCTTTCAGTGGAGTCCAGACTGGCTTAGATCCGATTAAATGCTTGGGTACTGAGGCAATCTGCTGCAGGAAGGAGCAGTTTCTCTCTTGCCTTGTAAATCACAGCTGGTTTATAAAGCTGATACAGGCTGCTGTGTCAATAAATGCAAAACAAGCTGAGAACCTGAAACATTGGGACTGCCTTCTTCAGGAATTAGCAAGGCAGGTGAAGGGACAGAGCAGACAGGGAGGTTCTTGCACTGCCACACATTTGCAGCAATCCCCCATGAGTTCTCTCAGCTGTGAAGGCTGAGCTTCAAGAACCCACTGAGGGTTCCCTATTAAACTGGGGCCTTTGGGCCAGCACAAGCATCAGGGTGCAGGAAGGGCAGGGCAGAGTGCTTTAGCCCATAATCAGCCCACTTTCTACCTACTACTACCCAGGTCACCTCACATGCTTACAAGACCTGCACTCCCAAATTGCATTGCTACTCTGGGCAACTTTTTCCACTTTGCTTTCCCAGTAGCCTAAAAGACATGGGAAAACTTCAAGGCTCTTTTGAGGGAAGGGGTTTTCTTAGCACAGTCACTGGCCCTTGAGAAGCAGCAGACCTTGTAGTCTGCAGTGCCCACCCAAGGGCTGGTTTAATGCTTCTTACTGCTATCAAGAGCCCTGCCTCTGGCTGCACACACAGAGAGAATGAAGCTTGTAACTCAGGAAGGAGACAGTCATAATATCTGTTTGTGATGGGTAAGAAAGAACTGCTTGTTAGATGGGTATAAAAGAAACCTTTAATTCCAGCCAGGATAATCTAACACAGTAGCCAACTGGTGCTAAAGAGCACAGTACCATCAGGATGTAGCATGGGTGTGTGGGGAGGCTTTGGGGGAGACAAATGCTGTTCTTGACCCTCACTGAGCAGCAAGATTTATCTTATTGATCAAACAGCAAATCTGATCTAAAAGACATTTTAAAGAAGGCCAAAATCATTTGAAAGCCAAAATGTGCTGTAATTGGAGCTAAGGGCAGGAGTGACCCTGGCATTACCTCTGCCTGCTGCTCTCTGCAGCCAGTGCAGCTGGTCTTCCCCTATGCAGCTCACATGAAACGTGGATTTTTGCAGAGATGGTGTAACTCTGCTGACACCAAAGGAGTTGTATTTATGGAAGAGACTCCAAAACCTTAAACCCAAAAGTAGAACGAGTGAATTTTAGCTACTGTGCACTGGATAGACCCAGGAAGTAGCTGTTATCCTGGATAGATCCTTGTAGGTAGGAAGGTAGGAGGATGTTATGCTGCCTGGATTCACCAAGGAGCAGTGTCCTGCTTCTCTGCAGTTTGCAAATACTAAGAGTCAGCAAATCAGAAATTGTATCCTCAAACTTTCTTTCTTTGTTTTTTTATCTCCATAGCCTTCTGGCATTCTATCAAAAGATCTGGCACACTACCTGGGATTAGGCGGCTTCGAAGCAGCGGACTCATCTGGGTGTGAAACTTTGAGTTCCTGCCTCTTGAAATGAACTATTATTTCTATCTTTCCCTTTCAGAAAACCCCCACAGCTCATGCCATGAAGGAGGAGAACTTTCTTCGCCGCAGGTTCTCCCTCTGTCCGGCCTCATCCACCCCTCAGAAGGTCGATCCCCGCAAGCTGACGCGCAATCTGTTCTTCGGGGCCGACAATGACATCTACCCGCTCAGCCCAGGTTGGTTTCTGGTGTGTCAGCGCAGAAAGCAGCGTGTCTCAGCTGCTTGACTGCAAGTGGATATTGTAGCATGCTGCCAGGAGACAGAGAAGCAAGTTCATGTGACAGAGAGAGAGAAGCTGTTGTGACCCAGGTGTTCCTGGATCCCAGACAGTTTGGCTTTTGTGATGCTGTTGTCTTTCATTGCCACGGTGTTAAGTGGGAACGGAGGGCATCAGAGCTGAGGCTCGTAATCATCTGAATGCCACATGGCCTCACATTTCCAACATGACTGTTTTCAGGCACTTCTACTTTGGGGCTTTTCATCCAAAGCCTTGAGCTTATGTAGCATTTCCTGGCCCCATTTGCAGACAGTATCACAGTATCACCAAGGTTGGAAGAGACCTCAAAGATCATCGAGTCGAGACGTTGAATGGCAGGTTTCCCTGTTCAGATTTAGAGCAGGAGCAGACTTTTTGTGGTTAATGTTCTGTAAATACCTGCAAGCACTACAGGTACCAGGAACCTTGACAAGTTGCAGTGAACAGCAGACTGGCTTTAAGTGTTCTCTTAACATCTTCCCCCCACATTGAGTTTCCTAGCACCCTTTTGGAAGGAAATAGAGCTGATTTTGTTGTTTCAGAATTTGTTGCTCACAATAAATATTTGAGTCTTTCCTTGATTGCGGTCTGCAAACAATGCTTCACTTTGAGTTGGTAAACAAGCACTTCAGGGAACAGTCACAAGCTTGCAGAGCTGTCAATTGCAGCTGCCCATATCAGTGCTGAATAACCAAACCTCACAGCACCTTCACGAGCTCTCAAAACACTGATATCTAGAGAAAGGACATAGCATCTCTCAAGAGATTTCACTCTTCCTGTAGCTGTAACAGCCCACAGCCTTTCTGGGCTTTGCATGATGCAGAGCAAAACTAGGTCTGGGTTTTCTTGAGCTAAAAGTGCAAAGGTTTCAAGAGCCTCTGCTTTTGCAGGTATTTCTATTTGTGTCTGCATCAAGGCAATGGGGAGCCTATTTTCAGCAGTGCTGACTAATCCTGGCTGTCATTGAGGTGGCTGGAAGCTTCAACAACCTTTTGGTAATCAAATTGAAAGCAATTTACAATGGGACACCTAGTGTCTCAGACATTTCAAACCTGTAGGGAGTTCTGAAGCTCAGAGTTTGCCCTTTGTTCAGTTCTTAGCAGCATTTTCAGTGCTAAAAAAATGTTACCGGATTCCTCACTAAGGTATTTCGGTGCTGTAGTCCTTCAGAAACCAAGTGGAGGGTTTCAGTGTAGAGGAGGTAGCTGCAAGAGCTTGTCTTTTTCCTCAGCTTCCCCCATCACCTTGTTTCTCCTTGCTCCCTGCTGGCAGCCAGACCAAACAGCCTGCTAGGCTCAGCAGAGCAAGTGTCTTTGAGCCATGCTGGAGCTTTTGTTGTTCTGCACAGTTCTTCTAAGTAACCTCCAGCTCTGGCGTCAACAAGGGCAGTAGCTCTCTGTGCTGCAGGGGAAGAGCATAGGCCAAAGAGTTTGTAAAAGAGAGAATATCCTTTTAGACAAACAGAAGTTGTTGCTTCAGCCAGGAGATTTCTTGCAGGGAGTGGAGTTATGTCTGTCCATTTTGTTTTACTCCTTTGATTTCTTTCCTGGTCCCCACAGAGCTGCCTTGTCTCTTTTCTCCTCACATTTCCCATAAGAAATAGCTGTCACTCCTCACATTCCATTGCCATTTCCCACAGTGAGCTCTCCTGTCTCTGCTTTCTCTCCTTTGCTTTTCCTTTCTCCTTCTACTTTCCTGTGAGCCTCATGTGCTTCCCTTCAGTTTTTCCTGTCTCTCTGAAAGATGCTACTGCCACCATAGATAGGCTACAGGTCTAGGTCTGTAAGCAGCATCCAATACTTCTCTGTCCCCCATGTTGATCCGCTGTTTTCCATCAACTTTCAGTTCTTTCCCAGTGGTCCAAGTTTTGCTGCCTGATCCCAGCAGATTTTCTGTAAGAGGGCACCAGGCTGATCGTGTTGGGGGTGTGCTGTGGGCAGCAAAGCCCAGTGATTTCCTGCCAGGAATTTACTGGGTTATGAGGTGGCTGGAGCTGTAGAACTCACAACACCAACACCCTAGGGTCAGCCCTCCAATAATGAAGTTGTGCAAATTCAGTGAGAAGGAGTAACAGACTTTACACCTCATGCTCAGTTCAGTGAGAAGATGCTTTTTTTAAAGGAAGCATATGGGAGATGCAGAGGGCACTATCTGAAATAGCACATTGGACTTTCTGCCTCTTGCTTGCACACAAAACTGCTAATGATTCTGGCAACTAAAAGAAGTTTGAAGAAGACATTTTTTGGTTTTATGGGAAGTTCAGAAAGTAGAGACACAGGAGTTTGTTACTTGCCCTTGTCTGTCTTTCACTTAGCAATAAGGAGAGAGGGTAGGAAATCTATTGGGGCTGTAGTTAGAACTTTTAGAGCATCTCTGGTTTTGACTAGGCTGCAACTCACAGAGCCACAGAGGTTATCTGCATCCTAAGAGATGCACTTCCATGAATATGGGAATTTTACTGTGGTAGATACACAGAACTCAGTTTCAGTCTGGTGTATACATTGAGCCATGTGGCTGCTATTTGCAGCACTAACAGGTTCTATTTGTGATCTTTCTGCCGCACACCGTAGCCTGTATATTTCCTCTTGCAGCTGTCCAGGTACTTTATCAGGAAGTCTGTAAAGTAACAGTTCACACTGCATGGAGCTAATCATGAGTTCCTCGATGACCCACTCACTTTACTTCCTGTTACCACTGGTCAGTCATGCTTGCTGTATCTTTCTTCAGAAAGGGAAAAGGCAAATGCACCTGTGGGACTGATACCCAGCAGGAAACAAACAAAAAAGGGAATAGTTACTGTCCTGGAAAGGAACTGAATGTTTATTTTTCCTGTGCGTGACAATAATGGGGTAAAAGAGGATGTCAGTAATTATAGTCTGTAACCTCAAGGCTGGAGTGTTGGCAGTTTTCTTCCCAATGTGGTGAAGGCTGTTTCCATAAGCACACTGATTCCCTTCTCCAAATCTTTTTGGTTATTTAATGCAAAACTTCTGGGCTGCTTTGAGAAGGACTTTTCTTTGTGTGCCCTGCTGGCAGCCAGAAATCTTAAGTCGGGAGAGATTCAGCTCTATTTCTGCTGTGGACATTGTTTTCTTGATCAGAGAGATAAGAACTTGAGCTTCTGTAGCCAGTTAATATTTAGCTGCTTCTATGTTTTCATGTGGTTTCCTACTTGTTTTCTCGAGGCAGCTATATCTGTTACACTCTGGGTGGGACTCTCACTTTTGGGCTTTCTGTGCACTTAACTCTGTGTGTGGGATTTTGAGAAACTCACACGTTGTTTTGATGAAGTTTGCTTTCCACACGAGGGCTGGCCCTCGCCTGCAAGTCTGCTTGAGAGCAGACAGCAGATAGCTCTCTCTGAAAAGCAGCCTTTCCCTCACATGTGCTAATAAGTTTACTGATTTGGGGGCAGGAAACGCTATGCTGCTCCATAAACATCTCTTACACATCCTTGTAAACGATGTGGTAAGAGTGAACAGTTGCACGTTGCCATTTTTCATAACATTCTTTGAGCAGGATGGTCCAGAACCTCAGCAAACATCTCATTGTTCAGGGGCAAACCCTTTTGACTGGATTACTGAGAGAAGGCAGAAATCTTTCACATCCAGGATTTTTGTATGGAGACCAGCTTGGAGTGAAGCTTTGGCTGAGAAATGAGACATAATAAAGAGTGGTTGGGACCTCTGTTATGCTAATAGATGCTGTTCCCTCTGAGCAGGCAGCAGCTGATGCCCATTAACTTGACTTGAACTTGCAGACCATGTTACTTTCCCATATATGCACAGGAGAAGCTCTTCATGGGAAACAAGTGTGGCAGCAACATGGCTTTGTGACTTTATTCCAACCTTCTCTGCCTCTGCTGGGGAGCTATAGAGAGGAAACTGTCATCAGAGAAAGGAAAAATACAGAGATACAGGTCCCGATCCATGGCCAGCGGTGCTTGTGGCTGTCCCACTTGTCATGGTAGCACAAGGGCTCTGCCAGCTATGCAGTCACTTGGGATTTTCTGCTGCCCATAGACGTTAGGTTTCCAAGTGCTTTATTTAGGGCTCAGTGTTTCAAAGGGAGGAGTGATGGTTCAGAAACTAGGTTAAGATATGGGTTCCCTGTTGTTGCACCACCTTCTATGTGACTGTGTAGGTCCCTCCTCTGCTTCGGCAGCCCACGTGAGCACCGCACATGCTGTCCTGCTTCTCCTGGGCTTGAGAGTGTTTGCTTTCTGTGTCAGCACTGTGCCATGGGGTGAGAAACACATCTGAAACCCCCTCCACCCCTAGTCACCATGTGGAAAGTTGAACACCTTCCAGGGACGCTTGTCCCACAAAGCCTTTTCCTGAAGCTAAGAGCTCAAACACCAAAGTGGCTGTTAATGCCTGTTAAAAGGCCATTGGTTTTGTCAGAAACCCTGTAGCACAGTTGCAGTTTTGGTTGTGATAGGATGTGCTGTTCTTTCACATGTCCCACGATGGAAGTGCAGGACATGGCCATGAGGATATTTGGGTTTTAGTTGGCTTCTGTGGCTGTTTTTTTCTGATGGTGCTTGTCTTCCTAAATGGCTGCTCTGAAAACGCCAGGAAATGTTGTCGCTTCTGACACATCTGTGACACATCTGTGACAACTTCTGCTGACTTCAGGGGAATCAGGAATTTCCTTGCTGGCTTTGGATTTGGTGGTGGTTCCAAATCCAAACTGGCCCACACAGTTTAAAACCATTTGTAACAGTTCCCGTGTTTGCAGTGTGATACCAGTGGATTGTATTTCACCATCTCAGTGGTTCTTTACTGCATCCAGTATTCCAAAGCTCTGACTGCTGACAGTTTTGAGAAGAAAACTACAGTGCAGTTGGATAACAATGACTGTCCTGGCACTGGAAAGCTTGTCTCATCAGTTGTTACTTTTTGGCTTTTTAAAAATAGAAGCTCCATGTGTCCTTTTACTGTAAAACACGATTACAGCTGGCAAAAAGAACAGGGTTTATCATTGCATTTTACTGCTTGGGCCAGGACTATGCATATTCAGTATATAATGTGTATAATGTACTGCAAGTGTAGGATGTTTGGGTAGTGGAAATACATCTCTGCAGGGATTGGAAAATGTTCCAGTGCTCACAAATGCTGCTTGGTAGTTGAAAATGTTTCTTTAACAAATAACTTGATCAGAAGTCGTTTATCCTCTGCAGGGTTTTGTTTCTTTAATTTTGTTTTGCTGATTATGTTTAGATGCTGTTCTGTCTTCTGTAATGTTTTCTGATCCTGGTTATTATTTGTCAAACAAAGCTGCTATCAAGTGCATCTGTGTGTAGTTGCCAGACACTGACCAAGGAGGATGATGTCTTGAACAGCTGCTTATTAACTGAATTCCATTTATTATTTGCATTGCATGAGACATGGGGTATGTAAGAAAAGAACAGACTGTGGTAATGTAATTAAAGACTGCATCATAATGCAGATACAGAAGGGAGATGATTAAGGATGCATAAGCAACCTTATTTCTGGGTTTTTCCAGCCTTCACATGCTGGACTTTTCAACCACCATGTTGGTTTACCACAGTGTTTTGAGACCTAACTTCTAAGCAGTACTTGCTGCATTGCCCAAGCATGTGGATCCAGGCTATTTTAAGCTCTACAAGATCCCTCTCTGTGGTCCTGGTGTGCCTGCTCTCCTGCTCATGACATCGTCTCTTGCTTGCTGTTAGCAGTAGCCCTTCCAAGGCCATGAGTAGCCATGGTTTTCACAGGATTTCTCTGATTGTGAATCACTTTTATTTGTTGCAGGAAAAGATGTGGAAGGAAACAGCCCATCGGCGCTGAAGGATGAAACACCACAGACCCCAAACTCCATTAGTAAGGTATGGTGGAATAGGGATCTATCCCTAGTCTGCCTTTCATTTCTTTCCAGGCTGCTATTAATCATTCTTACTCTCTCTTTTCTCAAAGTCATTGAACAGTCCTCACCCTCTGTTCCTGCAGGAACTGTGCATGCATGTTTTGAGGGAAAGAAAAGGGTTGGGTTTGCATGGTTGGGATGACAGAGAAGCCCACACTTTCTGCTGACGTGATAGCACCTGCCACAGAAGAACCCTGCTTATTTGGGCTAATTTTGCAGTAATTAGATACAAATAATTATGGTTGAAAGGCTGATTTTGTCGCTAGAGGTGTCTCCTGCTGTTCCTGATCAGCAAGGCAATCATAAACCTTAACTGTTTTGGAAGAGAAAGCTGTAATGTTTAGTGTAGTGCACGGCATCCAAAACTGTGAGTCAAGATCCTGGAAGAGAGCTCTGGGAATTGGTGTAGTGAGGGAGGAATACAAACTAACCAACTTCCTGAACACATTTCCAGATAGCCCGTTATGGAGAGGTAAAACTGCATCCAAGGACTCTGGATCTGGGTGTTTAAAACCTGGCTCTACATCTAGAGTTACTGACTGCCTGGTTTTGATTTCCTGTAGAGATGGAATCAACCTTATGAGTTAGATCTGGCTTTGAGATTCATGTGCAGGCTTTGTTGGCTGCAACTAACATGTTTCTAGAGAGTAACTAGAAATAGAAGCAAAGCCTGTTAATAAATTTTTAACTAAATTTATTCAACTATGAAGCTATAAAATGCAAATGGCACCAGCTGAAATGAAAATATAACATGAAGGAAGCAGCTGCAGACAAGTGGTTTCTTATAATACATGAAAATAGGCTCTGCAGCTTCAAATACATTTGGCTATGCTTGCCTGGAGCTTGCAGGTTGTACAGCTGGGGTGCTCTGGCAGAGGTCAGCACAGGGAGATGGTGATGAGAGGAGGTTTGGGAGCATGTAGCAAGGGCTTGTGTGCATGTCCTCTGCTATTGCTGGAACTTGGCAAGCTGCAAACCCCAAACTGGGTTTGGTTTATCATGCAGGTTCCTCACGGAAACCCAGGTTACAACTTATTCTGACAGCGGAGAAGCCCAAGGACCTGCATCCAGGGCTTTGTTTCAAAAGCCAAATGTTTTGTGTGCCCTCAAAAGAGTGATGTTAAACTCCCAGTGACTTAGGAATGTAAAGATGAGGGACCTTTCTGGACAGCTCAGAGCACTGAAATGTCCAAAAGGGAGCACGACTTCTAAGATGCAGTTTGATTTCTGAACACAAGAGTAGAGTTCATTTATGAGAAGAGTTGAGGTGCTGAGTTTTCCCAGCCTCAGGGCCTGCCTTGCTATTTAGTTTTCAACAGGTGTGGTTTTGAAAGGAGAAATACCCTTGGAAGATTTGGGTACCCATCTAGATTTCTGCCATGCTTTATGTGCACCTGGGAGGTGTTGGTGAGTCTCCCCTTGGCAGTGTCAAGAGCAGTTGTTAAGGAGAGATAAGTGAGAATGCAGGTGTCAAAACAACTGCTTCAGATTTGTGATCCAAAACCTGCACCTGGACATGAGCTTTACTTTCACTGACCCAAGACTTTGGTTTTACAAAATTGCTCTGAAACATCAGTGGACTAAAAAAAAACAGGTGTGAGGACTCCAAAACACCAAACTTCAACTTGCCTAATTGTTTACAGTGCTGCAGGCAGATGCTTTTGCTACTGCATGGGCCAGAGCTAGGTTTTTCTTTCCTGCCTGAATGTTCTGCTTAGACACATGATGTTTGATCCAGAGACTCTCAGCTTCACTGGACCTGTGCCTGTCATGATCACTTTGCTTTGCCTTTATCTGTTGCACACTACTGTGTTCTTCTGCAGACAGGAAACTTTTCTGCTGTCTGGCTTTGCAGTGTCAGTGACAGTAGGGAGTCCCTGTTAGGAAATGGCTTGTACCTTAAAAATCGAGGCAAACTGGTAGTCAGTTTGCCTAATATTTAAGTTTTCACATGCACTCAGCTCTAAAGCTTTGTAATGAACTTACTGTCAGGGGTCCAGAGCTGTAAGCAGGGATCTGTCACAGCATTTCAGTTCAAAAGTAAATAGCAATTCCACCTACTTGGACCAAAGGAAAGAGTGTGCTAATTGGGGCGTGTTTAGATTCCTGATAGCAGGAGGGGAATAATTTTTAGCAACCAAACTGTGAGGTGTGCAGGTTTAATTAATGGTTTCAAATGTAAATGTCCTGGGTAACAGATCTGTGCCATCAGTGCTTAACTCTTCTTTTGGCACAGTGGGTACAAGTAACCTGGTTGGAAATCGGTGTCCCTTCGGCAGCGCTATTTTGATGTCCCACACCACACTGATGCTTCTCACCCAGAAGGAAAGGAAGACAGTTGAGTGATTCAATTCCTGGACTGGGACTTAGGGGACCTTGAGTTCCCAGCTCTGGCTTGGAGTCCCTGCATTTCCCCAGGCAGATCAACTGTGTTTCTCTTTCACATCCTCAGCAGTGAGGTGGAAACATTTCTTCATTTTGTTCACTCAAGAGCACGTCCACCCTGCACCACAGAGCTGGCTGCAGGATTCTGAGTTAGCAGACACCAAGCAGAATGTCTCATCAAGACCCCATAAACATCTGGGAGCTGTGCAGCCATTTACCTGCCACCACACTACCCTGTGCTCTTAGATGGGCTGCCAGTGTGTCCCTGAGCTCCTGTCTTTACAGACAACGAAATGCTGTATGCTGGAACATCTGCTTTCAGCCTGTTTGTGGAGTTCTTGGCAATGCACAGTTCTGATTTCAGCTGTGGCTTCTGACACCAAATTTTATTACAACAAATTAAAGGCACAGTTCAGCTACATATTTCATTGTTAACTCTCCTGCAGCATATTTTCTCCTATTTCCTTTTTTAAGTGCAGTCTCTTTCATCTCCTTTTCCAAGGTAAAAACATCCCCAAACAACTACAACAAAACCCCAATCCAATATTACTGATTATTTATTTCATGTTGTTACTTACGTTAGTTTCTCTATTTTTAGAGCCCTTTAGCCTTGTTTTCTGGGACCAGTGGTCATAATGGGTGTGAAAGCATCACAGAACTGTCTCTTTAGTGTCAAGCTGGTCTCTGTAGCCAGGTAGTACATTAGCACTTGCCTAATGGTGACAGGAGGTGGCTTTCTCTCACTTTGTGCCTCGTTCATCCTCTGAAGCACCTTTAATTGCAGTCTGCAGTGCTGCAGCTTCTCTTTTTTTCCTTTTTCTGCCCCTTACAGCCTATTCTATTGGCTGGAGAGCAGCTGATGTCTTCTGATATACATGCAGAGCCCACAAAGATTTGAACTGTATTTTAAGGGATAGTCAGTAAAATCTTGAAGCTGGCAGTCAGTGGTACTTCACTCTTTTCAGTCCCCCACTACTGCCACAAAGAAGTCTAAACTTAGCACATGGTAGGAGTGTGGCTGTTACGTGCACAATTACATGATGTATGGGGGAGCAAAGCTTAGATGGCTTTGTTCATAGTGAATAAGTTTTTCCACATGTCTGAGCTGTTCAAGTCTTTGTTGTGTGATTTGTAATCTGAAGTATGACTCTAAGTGGCTGCTGGAAATGTATTTTAGCTGCAAAGTAGCTTGAAACAGCTCATGCTGATCCCTTGAGATGCAAGTTACAGTTCCCAGGCTGTCTCTAGCTCATCCTTGTACATCCATGAATCATACTCTTAACCTCTGAGTTAATTCCAGCCATGGTTATATTTGGGACTATCATGAAAGATCATTCACAGGTGTGGCAAACTGCAAGAGTAACTTTCCCTCCATTCTCCCTTAGCTACCCAGCTGAGGAATGGGTTGTCAGAAAGATCCAGGTATTGCAGGAATAACCTCAGAGAGGCTCAGCAGCAGAGCAGCATCCTTCTTGGGGTGCAGTTTCCCAACTCACCTCAAACCTTCTTTAAATACTCTAAACCTGCAGAGTGTTCTTCCCATGAAAGGCACACTTAATTGATCAAACAGAAGCCCCAGGAGATCTCTGAGTTTTTCTTCATTTACTATAATCTGACACAATGGAATAGAGCATTCCACTAAACAGGAGTGTAACTTGGCATTTGGAGGTGCTTGGATAGCTGAATTTCACCAGTGGTCTTCCCCTGATATTGCTGCCATGTCAGCATTTCGTCCAGGCTTTGCAGTCAGTGCTAACCATTGTGCTGTTGCACTGCTGTAAATGCAGCTGCTGGGCCTTTTTAATACTGTTGAAATAAGAGGGAGTTTTGAGGTAGGGATTTTGTTCAAACTAGAAAGTTTTAGGTGAAGATTAATCAACACTCTGGATAGCAGCATGATGTTAACTGCAGGGTCATCTTTGCTAATGCAGAGCTGGCTGGTTGGTAAGAATCACAGACTGTTAGGGGCTGGAAGGGACCTTGAAAGCTCATTCAGTCCAACCCCCCCTGCCAGAGCAGGGTCACCTATACCAGATCACTCTGGAATGCATCCAGGTGGGTTTTGAATATCTCCAGAGAGAGAGACTCCACAGCCCCCCTGGGCAGCCTGTTCCAGTGTTCTGTCACCCTCACAGGGAAAAATTCTTTCCTCATCCAAAGTTGTTGCTCTGACTCTCCTGTGCTGTGCATGAGCTGTTATTTCACCACAAAATAAAAACGTTTTCTAAAAGAGCTGCTTATAGCAACTGAAAACAACAGTGCATGCACAACATGGATATTCACATCTGTGACAAGGAGCTCTTCATTTCTTGTATTAAACCCAGCTGTTCCCTAGTGTTTGTGCTGCTTCAGGAACTTTGGTTTCATTTCATTTTAGGCTGGATGTTAGGAAGAAGTTCTTCATAGAAAGAGTTATTGGCCATTGGAATGTGCTGCCCAGGGAGGTGGTGGAGTCACCATCACTGCAGGTGTTCAGGAAGAGCTTGGTGCCATGGTTTAGTTGATTAGATGGTGTTGGATGATCTCAAAGGTCTCTTCCAACCTGGTCTGGTCTGGTCTGGTCTACTCTATTCTATTCTATTCTATTCTGAGAGATTGAGGGAGCTGGGGTTGCTTATTCTGGAGAGGAGGAGACTCAGGGGTGACCTTATTGCTCTCTACAACTACCTGAAGGGGGGTTGTAGTGAGGCGGAGGTTGGTCTCTTCTCCCAGGCAACCAGTACCAGAACAAGAGGACACAGTCTCAGGCTGCATCAGGGGAGGTTTAGGCTGGAGGTTAGGAGGAAGTTTTACACAGAGAGAGTGATTGCCCACTGGAATGGGCTGCCTGAGGAGGTGGTGGGGTCGCCGTCGCTGGGGGTGTTCAGGGCGAGGCTTGACAGGATGCTTGGTTGTATGGTTTAGTTGATTGGGTAGTGTTGGATGATAGGTTGGACACCATGATCTTGAAGGTCTCTTCCAACCTGGCTTATTCTATGCTATGCTATGCTATGCTATGCTATGCTATGCTATGCTATGCTATGCTATGCTATGCTATGCTATGCTATGCTATGCTATGCTATTCTATTCCTGCAGGGGTACAGATCTGCAACAATTACATGTGGAAAACATACTGGAAAAATGACCTGTGAGCAAGGACATGTCTCCCATTAGAATATTCTGGTGTTTATTCCAATTTTCAAAGGACACCAATTCCTTACCCTCCCACTGTACAAAGCCTCATCCCTGGTTAATGGCATTCTCAGAGAGTGAGCCAGATTCTGCTATCCTGCATTATCCCAGCGTCTTGAAAGATTTGCTGTGATGACAAATGGCTTCTCTTAGTTTTCCACTAGGCTGAGGAAGGCTGTGGTGGTGTAAGGGGAGATTATCCCTTCATCTGCTGTGGTGTGTTGTGGCTTTATAACATGCATAGCAGTATTGGCTGGCACGGGGCATCGGCAGTGCCCTTGGTCATGGAGCTCTTCTAAAGAGACAGAATCAAAGTCTCTGTCTGTAAATGTTCCAGGTTTAAGTCTCATGATTGTTTAAGTCCATTTGTAGCTGACCCAGAGAGACTCTGAGGAGCAGGCAGGTGTGGCTGCTAGACCAGTGAAAGTGTGTCTGTGTTAATGCCAGTTGCCCATGAGCAGAGGGCTCAGGCTGGCACGGTTTGTGACCATTGTTGGAAGCCTTTCTGAATTCCTCTTCAAGTAAATGTCCTTAAGCCAAGTGAGCATGAGGGCCAACATGTAATTCTTTATATAAGTGCTGAGATGTAATTTTCTATACAAGTGACTGTAGCCTATTTTGATTAGTTAAGCAAAAGGCATTGATTAGATCCTGATGCTTTGCAGACACCTGAGCAGGGTTTCCTAGAATCTCAGGGACATCAGTGATTTTTCTGCTTCTCATGCTGGCTAATGAGGACTAGTGCTCCTCTCTGTATCTGATATCTCAGGCTGGAGGGAGTTAAATTACCAAGAAGCAGTTGGCTCATAGTTGTATCACAAGGACAGGACATTCTCCTTGCTAATTGGGAGAATGGCAGAGAGTTCTTCTGTCCAGTTTCAGAGGACACATGTCTCAAATCATGAAAGCATAATCTCCTACTAATTCCAAAGGATTCTTGCTCAGAGACATTTAAGCACTTAGAAATGTTTCCTCATAAAGAAAGGCCTATAGCATATCTCCCAAATGTCTACCACTGCCCTTTGAAATGTGACAAAGCCCCCCCAGGCAAAATTCTCTGCTCAGATGTCATGTCTGTGCAGCAGTCCCCACTGTAAGCCTGGGGTTTTTGCAGTGAAGTCCCAAACTGTGCATCAGAGACTGCATTGCAGGCAGAGGAGGTGGACTTAGCTTTCTACTAAACCAGAAATTGCAGCTGTTGAACAATCGGCAAGAATCCCAAAGCTGGCATATTCCTTGAGTGGATCCAAGGCCAAGTTGAGTTGTAAACTGGGCAGTCACATCAAGGACTCCAGTGGTCTTTACACACCATCACAGAGTTTTCATTTCTCTGTTTATTTCCAAGTATCATCTGTAGGTATGTTTTTAGTGAAATATTATGAGAAGGGTATGTGAGAACAGCTAATAGGGCCTACAGTGACCCTGGCTTGGTTGTAAATTGCACTTTCTGCCCCTAATTTCTAATCCTGCATCACCCATTTTTGCCTCTGCCACAGTCTGCAAAGCAGAGTTGATGGCCTGATTGCTGTGATCTGGTCATGAATTTGTGTGGTTTTATCTGAGTTGTGTGAAAAGGACTGGTGGGGCTGTCATTAAATAGCTTAGTGCTCACACTAACATAGTTTGTTGCTGTGGAAGCCAAAGAGGTTTCTGTGTCACAGAAAGAAAGTGGGTTTCTCAAAAGTGAAGGCACCATAGAACAATTTCATCAACTCATGACATAAAGGAGAGTCCGAGAGCCCTGTGGGTTTGTTTCACATCGTAGCAGTGAATTTATAAATGGGAACTATGCTTGATACAGTTTTTCCTTTGTAGAGCTCATTTTTGTGTCATACTAATTAAATCAAGATGGCCAAGGGCTGAGCTCTCTTATAAAGCTGTCATGCAAAGTAGGAGAGACAGTGCCTGACCCCAAAAGATCACACTGTGAACGCATCAGCCACATGAAAGGTTGGTAGGAAAAAGGTACTGAGAGAGAAAGGAACTTCCACAAGGTCACATAGAAATAACAGATTCTCCCACTGTGACACTCTCCCTGTTTTGGACAGCTTGCTGACACACCTCTCCAAGCTGGGGTCCTCCTCCCGAGCTGGGCTCCAGACAGCTGTCCCCTGTAAGTGAGCAGCAATACCGTGACCGTGTCTTACAAAAGTAAAGCATTGTTTTTCAGCCCAGCAGCACAATCAGGAGATGGGGCTGTAGCCTCTGAAAATGAATTTAAACAGCACTGACACTGTCAAACATGATTTGAAGTGATGGTATTATTGTGTGCCTTGCTTCTCAAGGCCAAGATGATGATGATTTCCTGTATTATCTATAACATGATTAGGTAATTTCTTCCCCACTTATGTTTCTGGACATTTCAGCTAGGGTAGCAGTCATTGCCAATGCCAAGCCTGGTTCTGAATGACCTCTACCAGCTCCCCTGTAATTTTTTCTTCCAGTAATTGAAAGGTTTTTGGATCTGAAAAGAGATGAGCAATTTTCAAAGTTAGGAACAAGAAGAGGGGTTTGGGGTTTGTTTCCTTTTGGTTTTACCAGGACTAATGTCTGCATGGGAGAAAAATGAAGAAAATTTGGTGGGGAATTTTCCAACCAGCTATGAGTGTAAAAGAAAGTTTGGTCTGCATTGAAAATAGGCATTTTCTGCACCTGCCTGGAGCCTTGCTGCTGGAATCTGCAATCAGCAATTTAATGGATTCCTGGAAGATATAAACAATGCTTCATTAGAGCACAACTTGAACATCTTCATGCTAACACTCTCTGCTCACTCTCTTTTTTTAGATCGAATACAAGCTCTGCAATGGGTCTGACAAAGAATGTGTATCTCCCACAGCCAAATTCACAAAGAAGGAAACACTGAAGGTATGTGCAAAGCAGCCAAGCCAGCATCAGCTGACTTTCTTTTACAAAACAAGTGGTACCTTCTAAACAAACCACTGGGAACTACTCTGAGTCATTTCCCAAGACCTGGAAAAGCCTTCAACTCTTCTAGGAGTCATTACAGGGCAAGGGCATTTACAGGCCTTATATACAGGATTAGATTATATACTGCAAACAGAACAAATCAGTGTCATTATTTCACTCTGTTCGTGTGTACCAGAATCATTAGGCACCTCAAGAGGACTGCAGTCCTTCACTGGTCCTGTTAGGAGGTGTGTGTGTGGGCAGTCTGAGCAAATGACTGCTTGAACACTTTCTTGCCTACCAAACCAAAAGTATGAATAATTTGGTTTGGGTGCAGTTAGATTTTATCTTTTTAATTTGAGGGGTAAGGAGGAGTGGATATTCAGTCTCTTTCCTTCCCCAAAGAAAAGCCAAATTAGATTGTGCTTAGTGGAACTTCAGGAGCAAAGCAAATGCCTGCTGTCTTGCTATGGTTTTGTTCTTCCTTGTGCTCGTTTCTGGTGAACCTGGGCTGGGTCAAGCTCTGGCTCTGCTATTCATAGCTGTTCTTAATGTATTGTGTTCTCTCCTCCCCAAAAGAGGCCATGCTTACAGCTGCTATGTTTTCTTTGTTCTCAACCAGGTACAAAAGAAAAATTACAGACAGGAGAAGAAAAGAGCCACCAAGCAACTCTTCAGTGCTCTGAAGGATCCTAGTGTAGTGATCACTGCAGACTGGCTGAAGGTATTTAATACAGGCCATTGCTTCTGAGGCTGTAGGAAGAAATCAGTGAGAAGCAGCTGATGTGTCTGAGACTTATGCATTAGCACTTTGTAGTGAGGGGAGGCTGAATAGTTCTGAGTTGAAGCTGCTGTAAAGCTATGCTTAAACAACTGCTGTAAACGTGGAGGCATGGGGAATATTTACTTTCCATCTTAACCTAACTCCATCCATCTCACCATGAGCCAGCAGTGCCCTCATGCAGCCCAGAAGGCAAATTGTTTCCTGGGCTGCACCAAGAGGAGTGTGGCCAGCAGGGCAAGAGAGGGGAGGTTGGAGGAGATGATCTCTTAAGGACCCTTACATGTGAAGCCATTCTATGATTATTATTTTTTAATGCAAAATACCTGTTTCATGTTTGCTGTGGGTGGAAGTTCCTGGTTCAGTAACAAATAATGCCAGGCCACACAAACAGAACACTGACAACAGACTAGAAGTTTGGCCTCTGTACATTGAAGGCAAGAAGACCTCAGGCAAAATCTAACCTTGATGAGAAACTTTCCCGTTCCTAAAGCTGTTACCTTTAATACATGCTATCAGATTTCATGTCTTCTACATAAGAGAGAGTGTGCAGTGAGCTTGACAGAGAAGTAAACCAGTGCAGAAGGTACTTTTAAAAATGGGATATTTGACAAACCCCATTAATATCTGTGCTGTGCAGAACACTATTAAAATGACTTAAAGTCGAGCTAGAGTAGCTGTAACATTTCCCTGTGAGATATTCTAATTAGCATGTCCTCCAGGATTATTAACAGATCACTCTCACGTGGGCCAGCAGTGCTGGCTGCCTAAAAACATTGAGCAAGCTGCTACCATTAAGCCAGTAATAAATATAGGAAGACTCAATTCTGCTAGCCAGATTTACAAGGCCTGGGATTTGGCTCTGAGATCCCTAAGACCGTTCAGATAATGCAATGCATTTTTCTAAGGGCTGTATCAGAGTGTGGCCTTGGAAGTGGAAACACTGGAAATGCTGTATAAATACTGCATAAATGCTGGGTTTCTTTTAAAGAGGAAAATAACTGCAACTTTTTGTTCTCTCCCTGCTCCCCTCTAGATTCGTGGGACTCTGAAGAGCTGGACCAAGCTGTGGTGTGTTCTGAAACCAGGAGTGCTGCTGATTTATAAGACGCCAAAGACTGGACAGTGGGTTGGGACAATCTTGCTCCATTCCTGTGAGCTGATTGAGAGACCCTCCAAAAAGGATGGCTTCTGCTTTAAACTTTTTCATCCTTTGGATCAGTCAATCTGGGCTGTAAAGGTAACAATCCTGCTGAGATGAGCAACCTCTCCTGTGTCACCAAATTGTCTGAGCACCAGCATTACCTGGTGGTGTTGTTCTCTAGATTGGCAGTGATTCAGTTGCTGTTAGTGATGGTGAATTAACTGCATAAAAAGATTAAAGACACTGAGCTTGGTCATGCTGTGATGGCAAGGGAATGTGGTACATTGTGACTAGTATACAAAGGTGTCATTCTGGGTGTATAGATGCAAGCAGAGACTGAGGAAAGGGAAAATTTGTTACTGCAGGAGAAAAGATCAGCACCTAGTAGCTTGTATCAAGCCATGGCCTTAATCTTTAAGAGATGAGGCATAGACCAAATGAACTGACTTCCCCCAAAACAAGGACACACCAAATGCTTTGCACAGCACTGGAAGAGGGCTGACAAAGTGATAAAAACCCCCAGATTATGAAGTTGACTCTTTTTTTCCCCTAAGGCCTCTGAGGTTTGGGTTTGTTTGCAACAGGTTTGGAGTTCTTTGCTCTGCTCAAGCCTTGACTGTTCCATAGAAGTGTGACTTAGGAGAGGTCACCTTAGTTTTCCCTCCTTTGAAATGGAAATAGCAAGGTTTTCTCCCCTTCACTTGGAGTTATTTAGTCTGTTGTTACTCACAGGCTGAGACAGTCTCTTCATGTACACACAGTAGCTCCTGCAGTGACCTCTGGATCTCTCTGTAACACAAATGATGAATAGTTTCTCACACTTCTTAAAATAACTCCCTGCAACTTTTAAAGAGCTGCATTTCTTTTTACTTCTTTCCCTTAAGAGCAAGCAAAAATAAAGAACAAAACAAGCCAACACAACCTAAATGCCCACAAGGACAGAGAAAGAGCCCAGTGCCTCCAGAGAGGCACTGAGAGCAACAGCTGTTGGATTCCCTGAGGACAAAACTTAAATGTTCTTGAGCTCTTGTTTCTCTGTTAATAACAGTGACTCAGCAGAGTTACTGCAGGCACAAATTCTGTAGGAGCCATCACCAGTGCAAGCAAGGCATTACACACTAGTGCCTTGCTGAGAGATGGCCAGCAGTGTGAATCTGCTTGGAAAGACTCCTGTGAGAGGGATGGAGGCATCAGACAAGGTAACCAAAGGAAGGGGAAGCCCTGTGAGAGCAGATCAGGCAGGCTCACTCCTGCTCATCCCTGATGTTAATTGAAGAGTTTTAAACACAGCTATAAAATCACTGTAAAAAGTCTGTCAATTTTTAATGAGGTAGGAGGAGAGAATTAAAATTAACCTCCACAGCCAAGGGTAAGAGCTGCTGGTTTATGGCAGTAGCTCAGTTTTGATCTGTACCTAGCTGCACTGCTTTTTCTTGAAGTCCCAAAGATTTCTTCGCTACCTTGCTTCATACTCAGTTTTGAGTGATTTTTAATCCAAATCATGAACCCAAGAAGGTTGTTGATCAATTGCTGCCCATCAACAACAACAAAAAATCTTCCTTGTGACTTGGTAGGTCAACTCCATTCTTCTGGAAAGCACAATTAGGAGAAGTAGTGAAAAGGTAGAATCAAAAGTGGAGTCAGGTACTGAAAAGCAGGGTCGGTGATTGATCAGCACTGCTGTGCTGTGCTAGAATCATCCAAAAAGAAAGGGGAGTTATTATCAGTATGTGCATGTATTTGTGCCTGGGTATGTACATCTAAGTCTTGTGTCCCTTAGAAAATAGAGGACAGAAATAAGAATCAGTATATTAAACATGAAGAGAATACCTCTCTGAAAAGCTTTGTGCACTAGAGGAAATCCCAAGGGATTAGAATTTTAAAGTCAGAGTAATACTCTAAGTCACTTGAGACAGGTACTTAGCAAGCTACATTTAAGCTGCATGGTAGGCTATTTCCTGAAAGGTGAGTTCAGCCTGAGTTGTTAGGTGTGATGGATGCTTTCAGCCACAAGGTGAACACCAAACTGCACAAGAAGAAGAAATCTACCAGTGAAATGCTTGATGTCAAAGAAGCTGTCTGCACCCTGACAGCAGTTCCAGGCTGAAAGAGCTAAAAATACTGCTTTGGTTTATGTCATGTCATGGCCTTCTTCTAGAGCAACTGGAGCAGAATTGACTGATCTAAATTGGTTCTATGTAACTGTACAAAGAAAACCTGTTTCTCATGAATTATAGATTAGTCTGAGCTTAAGCCTAAGTTCCTGACCCTCACCACAGAAGATCTGGCTGAGCAAGTTTCACTTTTGGCCCCTCTTTGGGTGACATGTAATGAGTGTTTCAGAGCCAGAGTGTCAGGCTGCAGACTCAACATGCACTGCATGGAACAGTCCATGCAGGTGTTCACAAACGGGGCTAATAGCAAATATTTGACTGCTTTTGTCCCAAGCCACAGGAACAAGTTTCTTCTGTTCCTGAGGACTGAATAAGCAGAGGAGGTTTTGGGCAGAGCATAGGTTGCACTGAGCTCCATTTATGTCAGCTCATGACTGCTTTGGATCTGCAGCAGCAATATCATGATTATTAATGAATCTCTCTAAATTACTCCATCTGCTCCTTCCTTCTTTCCCATCACAAACATACACCCTCTGCCTGGGAAGAGTAGAAAGATGTTGAACAGTCTGTTGCATCTTCTTTGCCTTAAATCTTTCTGTCTGTGTGTGTTCCAGGGCCCAAAGGGAGAAAATGTTGGTTCCATCACTCAGCCTCTTCCCAGCAGCTACTTGATTTTCAGAGCAGCCTCCGAATCAGATGGTAAGTTCTGGTCTTGGTTTGCTTTGTATGGATTGCATACTCCCTGCTAGTTAGGAAAGTAGGTTGATGCAAACAGAATTGGTGTGTCAAGGAGAAAATGGTGGTTTGCACAACTTGAGATAATCAGAATAGGTCAAGCAGATTTCATGTTCCTCACTGAACAGCCACTTTGCTGGACATGGAAGAGGGACTTAGGCTTGGAGCTGGGGAAAACCCACAGTATATCCTAAAGGAAGAAAGGAGTTGATCCCAAAATTGTAATGAGAGTGGAGCTTAACTGTTTCCTCAGTTCAGCAGAGACTTCAGTGGGCTATCTACTGATGTCTGTCACTAGGGAGAGGAAAAGGAAGAACTACTGATAGATGTCTCTCAGCTGCCAGAGTTTTCCTTTAAAGTTGCTGTGCCACAATTTACAGTGCAGCAGGCCCAGACACTGGTGACTCCACATGTGAAAAACCTTTCTGGGAACTGACAAAATTATGGAAGGTAGATTTGGGTCAATATATATCAGGCAGGCCAGCTTGTGATGTGAAAAGCTCTAGAAATGACTTTAGCAGACCTAAAATACCAGTGATTTATAAGCAGATAAGAAGATTAAAATGTTTTTATTCCATTTGACCTTCAGGCCACTGAATTACTGGGGGTTTTGCCATAGCAAATGAACCCAGGCTGTTCATTTCATGGGTATTTTTTACCTACCCCTCCAAGGGTGCTCTGTAGGCCATGTGTTCCTTTGGGCCTCATCTACAGTAACTTTAAGGATACAAGGGTTTTTTATGGAGCACAGTGTGCTTGGGAACCAGCATCCTTCTGGTCCAGTGACAGAAGTTTTGCATATTCCCAAAGGCTGGAAATGGGCCAATGCCAAACAGATCTTTGACATGGAACTTTGAGTAGGAGGAAGCCTTTTGTCACAGGGTTGTTCTTCCTACTACTGTGCAAGGAAGGCTGTTCACAGGGATACCACCCTGACACTGAAAGCTACTTTGCAGGTGCCAGTGTAGTGAAAGGATATGAAAATAACTGGAACTTGTACAGAGCCATAGAAGCACATCTGTTTCTTTTGGCCATTATGTTTTTGTAGCTTATGGAACACTACAGCTTATTTGTGTATAAAACCACAGGATTACAGCCCAGCTCCAGGTATCACCTGTCTAGAAAGGGATAGGTCTTTGCCAACCTGGTCTGGTCTATCCTATCCCATCCTATCCTATCCCATCCTATCCCATCCTATCCCATCCTATCCCATCCTATCCCATCCTATCCCGTCCTATCCCATCCTATCCCGTCCTATCCTATCCTATCCTATCCTATCCTATCCTATCCTATCCTATCCTATCCTATCCTATCCTATCCTACAGTGGTAAAAGCAGTGCTGTTGAGGCAGAGCTGTTAAATATGACAGGCATTTGAAACCCTGATTATACAGACAGCCTCCAGTACAGATGTATGAAACTGTTCCACAGAGTTCTTAGGCAACCAACCAGCTTCAGCAAGCCTCTGTCAATCCAGATTTTCTAAATTCTTGTTTCCTCAGAGGTCTGTGTAAGTTGTCTTGCCATTAACTTAATTAGGAAATGCTCAGAGGGCCCAATGTGGTCACTGCATGTATTCAAGACAAATCGCTGTGTCATAAGGTGATTGGTTTCCCTGGCATTGCAGCTGTCTTCTAAATGAAAACTTTAATTGTGGTGGAAACCTAATGATTAAACCTTGAAGCCAGTCTGGCAGAGAGACCAGTGGCTGAGCTGCTGCTCTTTTTTTGTGTGTGAGTGATGGCTGCCATAGGCCAGTTGTGTGGAGCAGAATGGCTTTAGATTTGTTCTAACTAATCTAACCCATAAAATCTCCCAAGCTAGCAATAGCTCCCAAGAGATCATCAGAGGTAAGACTTTCCTAGCTGTAATCTCTCTCTCTGGGTCAAACACCATATGATAAAAGAACACAAAAGGGACACACACATTTCCAATGTTTCAATGCCTGTGGGGAGCTTTCTGCCCAGTGCATGATACGTGTCTCTGGTAGAGAAGAGCCCAAAATAGTGAGCTACTGGAATGCATTTTTAAAGCTAAGATATGGGCCAAGATTCTTGGGAAGCATGCAGAGGCCAGGCAGATCAAAGCAGAGTTACTGTAGGACTTAGTGTGATTTTCCTTCACTTTGCTGCTTCTGTAGGGTCTTAAGGTTAGGTGGAAGGCTCATGTGATCAAGGGAAGTGGAAGGAACTGATATACCTCTCTATCAAGATGAAATAATATATGCTGTGGAACAGCACTAGCAGTGCCCTAGAGCCACCTGCACAGGTTTGGAGCACCTTCATTGTGCCTGGTATATCCTGACAGTCTAAGGAGGTGACTGTGACAGCTGCTATGCTGAGGAGCTTTGGGAGCATTTAGCAGTGGACTTCACAAAATAATGTGATTTCGTATTGCACTATAAATGCTAGCATGATAAATTGTTTGCTTTGGGTTTGCAGCTGAATGAGAGTGCTGGACTTCACAGCCGAGGTCAGTGAGCTGCTGGAAGTGGCTGTGCCTTGGGCAGGAAGGGAAGGATGGGAATCTATGAACAAGGGGGAAGAAAAGTTTATACATTCAGGCCAGTCTCCCCCCCCTGCTCAAACACTAGAGCTGTCCTGGCATGGTGGCTATACTCTAGTCCTTTTGCTTGTTAGGTAGCCTTTGTGGGGGCAGTTTGGGGGCATCTGCTCCACTGAGCAGTGTAGCCGTGCTAAGAAATGGCCAAACACACAGATGTCACTCAGAGATGAGTGACTTGGAAACAGTAGTGACATCAGTGGGTGTTTTACACAAACAGATGCAGACAAGGACAGAAGAAATAGAAACTGTTCCATTTAAAGACATCTGTATATAAGCTGCAGCAAATTAAGGCTTGTACTTTGCAATTGGTACAACTTGATTTTAAGCCCAGAAGACACTACTGAAATTGTTACATAGCTTTTACCTGTGGCAAAAAGGCATCCTAGGAGGGTGTACCTAAGTGTTTCATTTCTTTGTAGTCCTGGACAAATGTAGAAGATGCAGTTATGGTAAAGGGAGGCAGGAGATTAAGGTAAATTGAGCTAAACTAGCTGCCACAAAGCTAGTTGCCACAGATGGAGCCAGTGGAATCCATCCCCTCGTGTAATGCTAGGGTGTATTTGCAGTATGTTCACATCTCCTCCCTAGATGCAATGTTGTGTGAACCTACAGCATCTCTGAGGAGGTGTCCTGACCACATTCTTCTTGACACAGTCTCCCATGTTTGCAGGGAAAATGAACCACAGAGCATTTGGCATATTTAACAGTGATTCGTGGAGGCCTCTGACTTGCTGGGGAATATTGAGTCCCAGCATATGTTAGATGTACAGCTCTGCTATCCAGGCAACTAGATCATGATCAGCAGCTACATGGCCTACTTTTTCTCTCAGCATTTCAGAATGCCTTTTTTCCCTCTCTGCCATACCATCTGTGACAGACTGTTGGTAGGATTTAAGGTCCTGACTTTTGGACAGCCTGCAGAAGCACTGCCAAGCTACAGTAGATTTCACATTCACAGACCACAGCAGCACTCAGCTATGTGATGTGTTTTGAAGACATCTGGAAGGTCATGTCAGCCTACAGGGCTCAACCTGTGCACAGGGTCTTTCTTACCAATTTCAGAAGAGAAAACTGCTGTTTCCAAGCCAGTGACTGTGTATGCATTTCAGATTTGTGCCCTGGTGAATAGCTTAGAGTTTGTAATTTAAACCTGTCTTGACCTTCTTGCCTGGACCCTTCTGAGGCTGCCCTGAGATCTGCAAACCAGTGCCTCAGACCTCCTAAGCATTTTGAGTCCTGTGCTAAAATCTCAGTGCAGATCTCCACCCCACCACAGGCGCTGCCACCAGCAGTCACTGGGGCAGTTCTAAGTGGCAGGTTACCAAGGGTTAAAAGCTGAGCAGTGGAGTTGTGAACCACACTTCCAGTTTGCTCCTTATGTCTGTCCTCTCCTTCAGGCATGCTTTGGGTCTCCATTGCCTGATGTGGATGGAGCTGCGTGGAACTCCTGATAGTCTGCCTTACGCTGCTGTTGTTTCTTTGCTGGGTGTCTGGCTTCTCCCCTAAAACTGATGCTGTCATTTGGGGAGGAAATTAGGTATTGAATTAAGGGTCACACACAGAAGCAACAGACCAGGAGTAAGATACAATTTGAAACCAAGTTCACAATGAAATTTGTCACTGGATCCTGGCAGTACTGGCAAAAAAAATCGAAGTTATCATCTTAGCTTTTATGTCTGCCCTTCATATTCCTTACACCATTCATAACAGTCTAAAATCCAGCCATTTGCAACCAGACCTGCATAAACTGCACCTGCAGCTAATTGAGACATCACATCCTTGCATCCTGAAAGCCAAAATGTATGAAATCATGCACACCAGGCACCCAAGTAGTGCAGCAAAATAAGCAGTCAGCTGAACACAGTGACCTTAATGTTCACTGACCGAACCAAATCAGCCTCTTGCTCATCATTCCTGATTTGTGTGCACTTGAGCAAGGGTTCTTTGCTTCCAGGTGCCAGTCCGCTTCAGGTTGATATTTTAAAGCATCTGTCTTGTAGGTTTGAGGCATGAGGCCAAAAGCTGCCTGACTTTAATAATTAAAGAAGAATAACACTCCCTTAGTGCTGCCTCTCTGGAGGAATGCATGGTTACTAGATGTGAGGCTTTTGAAGTCTTAATTGGCAAGAGATTCATCCTGGCTGTACTGTAGCTACAGGAATGCAGTGGGGGGAAAAAAGCAGAGTCCCAGACTGAGATTCTGGTGTGATTCCATCTCAAGCAGACTTCTGTTATTGGTGAGTGCTGAGAGAACATTGGCTGGCTCTTCTGATCAGCTGTTGTAAAATGTGGCAGATAGACGTGGCACATCAAATTACTCTAGGTGAGTGATGGTGACTGTAAAGCATTTCAGAGCTGAATGGCTTCGTGTTTTCAATGCTGCCTGGTTGTTTTTTCTCTGTGATGTTATTGTCATTTTAGGTGTGTGTTTTAAGACTAGGACAAACTCAAGTTATTCCTGGAGCTGAGCTTAGGCTAGCAGCATAAGCTGCTTCTCCCTCCCAAGAGAGAGAATTGGGTTTTGTCACTTGGTTTCAGTACTTCCTTTTGCCAGTGAGAGAAAGACTTGGTGTGAGTGTGTGCAGCCTCCAAGTTTCCACATGATGCCTGCAGTGTCCTGCAGACCTGAGAAGCATCCTGCAAGGAGCCACAGTGATTCCCATTTGTACAACTGTACTGCAGTAGCCACCTCAAAGGACCACGAGCTGCTTTTCCAGCTTGCTGAGCTAAAAGGCCTGGAGAAAGCATACAGAAGATTTTAAAACCTATGTGGGGTGCACATTTGCCTTGGTTTTGCAAAGTCAAGGCCACACATCCTTTATTAGATGATCCTTGAGGTCCCTTCCAACCCCAACAATTCTATGATTCTATGATTTTCCCTAACCTTTCAAGAGGGAAGGGACTCTGGAATGCAGAGCTGTTTTTAACTGACTTTTCTTTTTTCAAGTTGTCACTGAGAGCTGTCATCATTTACTGTGAACACATAGAGCAGAGAAAAAGGGTTGCAAGCTGCTCAGGGCACACCCCTCTGTTTTAGCTTTTGTTTGTTTTGTTTTTCCCAGTGAGCTCAGCTGGGTGTTCTCTGACATCCCATTTTCCTGGGGCATCTGTCACATGCCAAATTCTGTGATCATCATTTGCCGAAGTGATGTAGGGAATGGATATTGAAACCAATGATCAGTGCAGGGAGAGAGGCTGCTACAGCAGAGAGCAGGAATCCAAGCTGGTGCTAGCACGCTGGTAGGATATCCACTGTTGGAGCTTTAGGAACAGCCTTGTCAAAGAGTCTTAGTCTTACTCCCATTGCTCCTGGAGGGAGCTAAAGGTCTCTGGGCAAGCTATCCACCTAACCAAAAGACAGGTGATGTGAAGTGTTCTTTATGTCAGCTGTAAGCGTGAGTGATGTAGCTACACATCAGAGCTGGGGATCTGCTCTTGGTTCAGATGTCATTTCCCCCTATTATTATCCTCACTGAGGACTCTGTCAGCTTGGATGGAATATTTCTGTTGCTGAATTTTGTAAACCCTTCTGTGTGGCATGTGAGATACATCGGAGTGTTATACACAGATGGACTACTTTTCTTGCTCCCTCTTTCATCCTTCCCTCTCCACAGCCCAGACAAGAGCCAGAGCTTCCTCTGCAGGCTGCTCTTTGGCACTAAATACAATGAAGAAAGGATCAATATCAGAAATAACATTCGAAAGGGAATACTTAGTTCACAGCTGCCAAGCAGGCAGAGGTAATGCAGGTGGTTTTGAAACGACATCATCTCTGCAGAAATTGCCCAAAAGTAATCATTGCAGTAATACAGCACCTGAGAGATGAAAAGCTTAAAAGCCTGTGGGGACATTCTGCCCTAAGCTGACAATATACTCTAGGGCTTCCCTTCAGAATTTAAACATGTGTTTACTTTAAGCCACAATTGGTGGAAAATTCTAACTGCTAACTGATTGCAGTGTTTTACATTGCAGCTTTAAAAACTTCTGACCTTCTAGAAGCATATCATCAGAACTCCTTTGCAGCTCTTTTTTGCTTCCTTTACATGCACTATGTCAGGCTGTCTTGCCTCTCAGAAGGAACCCGTATTTAGCATCCTTCTCTGATCTAATGACCTTGCAAATAAAAGAATCCTGACTTGAGTCAGCCACTCAGAATTAGAAAATATGAGAATTAAGCTGTCATGGTTTAACCCCAGCCAGCAACTCAGCCCCACAGAGCCACTTGCTCCCCCTCAGTGGGGTCGGGGGGGAGAATGGGAAGGGTAAAAGTAGAGAAAACCTGTGGGCTGAGCTAAAGGCAGTCTAACAGGTAAAGCAAAAGCTGCACACACAAAGCAAAGCACAACAAGGAATTCATTCCCCACTTTCCACCAGCAGGCAGGTGTTCAGCCATCTCCTGGAAAGCCAGGCTCTATCACACATAATGGTGACTTAAGCAGACAAACACCAGCATTTCAAATGTCCCTCCTTTCCTTCTTCCCCCAGCTTTATATGCTGAGCATGATGCCATATGTCTGAAACATCCTTTTGGTCATTTGGGGTCAGCTGTCCTGGCTGTGTCCCCCTCCCAACTTCTTGTGCACCTTGGGCCTGCTTGTTGGTGGGGTGAGGAGCAGGAAAGGCCCTGGCTCTGTGTAAGAGCTGTTCAGCAAGAACTAAAGCATCCCTGAGTTGCCAACACACAAAACCAAAACACATCCTATACCAGTTATTGTGGAGGAAAAAAACCCACCCCAGTCAAAACCAGCAGATAAGGTAACCATGAAGCCTTCCAGCAGACTACTGTGACTATAGATGACAGCCTTTAATTACATGACCACACACCTTCTGCAGTTCCTGAGGGAGTGAGTAGACTTGTCAGGTAAGCAATTAAGCAATCCAAATGGTAGCATTTTTGTATTACTTTTACAATAAAGAGAACCATTACTCAATAGCAGGATCACTCAAATGTAAAAACATTTCATGTCAGCCTCTAGGAAGGAAACAGGTTTGTCTTGTGTGCAGCCCTGAAAGCGAGAGGGTGGCGCTTTACGGTGTTACACTGCAATTAGCACTCTGCTGCCTTGCAGAAGATGGAACCTTTTCATTTGCAGAGGAAATCCCATACCTCTGGTTTCGTGGCATGCATTTGTTTGGATTCACAGCACCACCTGATGGCTGAAGGCCCATTTCTTGGCTTGGGGATGCTGTGCATCCCTTGAATCCGGTTTCTGTCAGATGAGAAACCAAGGGCGTACACTGATGCCATTCCTGTGTTCTGCAGGCATAAGTGGTGCTGAGTGTGAATGCACAGCAAGTTCCCCTAAAGCTTTCTGTCCCTGCCTTGCAGTATTGAAAGGAATATTTTAAATGTTCTATTTTTTCATTTAGGCTCCTTCAATAGGGTTGCAAAAAGGATCCAAGTCACTTCCAGGGAGTTACCTAAAGAGGTAAACCCCCCAAATATATTATGTAGAGATTTCCTGTGGTGATGTGGTGGAGTCCAGAGATGTGATCAAGCCTGTGAGCTTGTGTTAGTACCAGTGAATGCCTGTGGCAGTGGGGGGTGGGGGTAGGAGGTGCCTTTGGGGTTGTGGTCAACATGGCCTGCTCTGCCTGCAGCCCCAGGGAGGGGTGGGCTGCAGGGGCACTGCGTGGGGGGATGGCTGAGGGAGGCTTTGGGGTCAGCCTCGCTGTCCTTGTTGGAAATCACAAACATAGCCAGTGTCTTCTCTTCCAACCTGGTTTATTCTATGTATTCTATGTATTCTATGTATATTCTATATTCTATGTCTTGCCATAGCCATCACAAGATAATATCTGTATGGGAGAGCTGCCTGGTGCTGGGGCACTGGCCTCTTACTGCTCCAAAGTACTCATGCTGCTGCAGATCAAACTGCTCACCAAAGCACTTGACTGTACAGGCCCATGGAACAGAAAAATACCTTGAGACATGCAACACTTGCAGATGTCAAATCCTGCAGTCCTCACTCTGCAGAACTGGAGAATGTAAAGAGAGAGGAAAGTCAGAGGAAGTAAAGCCAGGCAGGAGTGTTTTCCTTTGTACAGAACAGCCTAAAACAGGTTTTCACCTCGGTGGCGTTGGGAAAGAGGGGATCTGTGGGAGGAAGTGGATATGTGCTCAGCTCAGCCATTGACTCTAATGGGTTATCCATGCAAATCCTCCACGTGGCAGAAGGGAATAAATCTCTGCATGTGAAGCCTTAATGCAAGAAATGTATTTGTTAAATACCAAATAGTGTGAAATCAATTCAAGCAGCCTTCAACCCTCCTAATCTTTTATTAACCATTATGTGTGATTTTATTAGGAAATCCTAAGCAGATGCTGAAGGCATTTATGGGATGAAATGAGGAGATGTGGCTGGGCTCTGCAGTGTTCCTGGCTCAGTGTTCAAGTGCAGCTCTTCAAAGTTCTAGGGCTTTTTTCTCCCTTTTGCTGGTTGCAGCTTTGTATCAAGGCAAGCACTGAAAGCTACTCGAATTTATAGAACATTTCTTTCTATACCTATCATCTGATCTTCTTACAGAGACAAATTTTCACCCAGTTGAGGTTGATGGGATTCTGCCCAAGACAGCAGCAGGAGGCCAGTGAGATTTCTGCCTATGCTTGATTCTAAGTGTGTGATAGAGTTGAATGGAATGGAATCATTTCCCCAATGGGACACAGGAATGAATGTGGTCCAGGGAAAAACCTGTTTGTAGCACTTGCTATCACGAGAGAAAAATCCTCTTGTTTTCTTCACTGCCTCTCAAGCACACTTCTAATTATTGCAAAATAGATTCCAAGGAGTGTAATGAAGAGCTCTGTTTTACATGCTTGGAATTAGAGGATGATTCCCTTGATACTTCAGTTCTTGAATGTTCAGCCAATTTGCAGGTGTCCTGGCCTCATTAACAACTGCACTACAGAAGCAGGCTATTTTCAGGTGCTTCCAAGAGCACAGCAGCTCCAGCACTGTGCTGGTTAGGCTTTACCCTAACACACAGCTTTGTAGTCCTGTGTTGGTCATTGCAAAGGGAGCCAAGGGTCATTTTGGAACTGCAGTTTGTCTCCTCTCTGTGCTGTGCCTGTAGTTTTTGGTATTTGCAAAGCAGACCTTTCAGGTGGGTAAGAAAAAATAATGCTCCACCCAGGTTATCTAAGGGACTGAGCAGAGAGAAGGCATGGAGGAAAGGGGAAAACATACAGAGAAGGAGGGAAAACATACAGAGAAGGAGGAAAACCAAACAACCTGACAACCTGACTGCCTCTGGCATTAGTCACTGTGGCAAGTACAGATCCTTGTGGTTCTTCCCTGGAGTGACTGGTTTTGCATCACTACCCCCTGCATAGGACCCCTGGGCCAGCTTGTAGTTCTGAGAGTCCATGCTAAGCAAGGGCCTCTCCTGCCCTTGGCCTCTATCACCCTGCAGTTGGGTAGTGTGTGTGTGTGGGACAGCAAATGCTGGGTGTGGTTTTGGGGTGTGTTACTTGCAGACGTGGGCTGTGAGGTGCTTTGAATGCATCATACCTGTGGTAATTTCCTGTACCTTGCATAAAATCAAAAAGGAGCAAAAGGAGGTGTGAACAGGTTGTGGGAGATCAGAGGAAGTGGTGGTGTTAGGGAAGGGGGATTTGGGGTGAGCTCCCCCTCTGTATTACCCATGCAGGTGTATCACATGCAGCCACTGGAACACAATTTCTGGTAAGATAACCTAAGGATTATAGGTATGAAAAATCAATTATTGTACTCAGCAACCTCCTGAATTACAATGAGCTTTACTGCCAGCAGTGCATGTATTGCCTTATTAACTCTCCTGCATTAAATAACTCCTTTTGTCTTGCCAGGCCGATGCTGGCTGGATGCTTTGGAACTTGCCCTGCGTTGCTCCAGCCTCTTCCGGCTCAGTGCCTCCAAGCAGGGAAGGGAAGGAGAACTGAACGGCTCGAGCGACTCTGCGCACACGGGGCTCAACCACCTCTTGCACACAAGCACCATCTCAGACCAGGAGTTCTTCCAGTAAGATGGGGCAGTAACTTCTTAATGCACACACTTGGCTATCCTTTTAACTTTAGCATAACCAAGCCAGAGTCCACTAAGGAAACATGTTTGAAACCAGCTGGTGCAGGATCATAGAATCGTAGAATGCAGTGGAAGGGGCCTCCAGAGGTCATCTTGTCCAACCCCCTTGCAGTCAGCAGGGACATCCCCACCTAGATTACATTGCTTAGAGCCACATCAAGGCTGATCTTTAATGTGTCTAGGTATGAGACCTCCACCACCTCCCTGGGCAGCTTGTTCCAATGTCTCACCACCCTCCCAGTAAAGAATTTTTTCCTGATGTTCAATGTGAACCTACCCTGCTCTAGTTTAAACCATTTTTCCTTGTCCTGTTGCTATATACCCTTGTAAACTATCACAGTATCACAGTATCACCAAGGTTGGAAGAGACCTCAAAGATCATCAAGTCCAACCTGTCACCACAGACCTCATGACTAGACCATGGCACCAAGTGCCACATCCAATCCCCTCTTGAACACCTCCAGGGACGGTGACTCCACCACCTCCCTGGGCAGCACATTCCAATGACGAACGACTCCCTCCACGAAGAACTTTCAGTCCTCCCCTCCATGTTCTGCTGTACCCCTCACCAACAAATGGGTTTGGTGTATTTGAAGTTTGCTGTTGCCTAGTGCTTGAGCACACAGACAGGGAAGAACCTCAGCTGTGCTCCACTGTACATAGACTATCTTCTTTTGTCTCCTGCTTGGGCCAAAATGCTGTCTGGAGATGCTGGTGTGAAAAATGGCTGCAGATTCTGGCTGCTAGAGCAGACCTGTAGTTACACAGGCACAGCCAGAAACTGTGTGTTGGTTGGCTAGCACACAGGGCTCTGGCTCTGATCTATTTTTTAATAATGTGCTCTCTTTTCTAATAATACTGTGTCATAGTCAGCAGAGTGCACACACTGCATCCTTAGCTTTATAATTACTTTCTCTCTCTACAGGGGTTTTGAGTGGTTTCCAATTTCTTCCTTGATGCATCAGATAAATTTTTACATAAGGGAAAAAGAGTTCCCCACAGCCTCCTTTCTATTCATATTCCTGGTATCACTGAGGCAGTTTGGAACAGCTCACATCAAAGCTCTGTAAGCTTGGGAAAAAACCACCCCAGGCCTTATCTGTTGCTTATAGCTAAATAGACAACTTCCACAATCCCTCTGGTAGAGACCCTTGGCCCTTGGAGCGGGAACTGGGAGATGATGTGTCTCTGTTTAGTTCTGCTGCTAGGAATTAGCCTTTTAGGGCTCACAGCCCTGATTACCTACTTTTGAGGGTAGCAGCTCCTGCAGTCTGCCTTCCACAGTGGGACCTCACCTTTAAACACTTTTCTTAGGCTCTGTTGCATCAGCAGCAGGGGTCTGAGTCCTCTTCAGAGTGTCACGATTTCTCTGGTCCCGTGGGACCAAAGGGATGGCTGCATTTTGGTCTGCCTTTACTCCTGAAAGGCTCTGATATTCCCAGCATGTGCTCTCCAGCCCTGCTGTTTGTGGTTTTAGCTAGAGTTTGAAGAAGAGCTTTACTGAAGAGCAGTGGTGGTGTGTCACCAGGGCACGTGCCCTAGTCCTTGTGCAAATACTTCTGTTGTTCTTGGGCTTTTTCCATAATTCTTTACTTTTTAATTCCTTCCTGCCTAAGAGAGAGGCTCTTAGGACTGCTTGCTGTGGTAACAAATCCACAGGAGCACAGTGGACTTGTTTTTCAGCTAATGGATGTGTGTACAGAACTCCAAATATTAAAAGGGAGCCTGAGGCGCTAAACATTCAGGCAGACCCATGGCTACAGTAAGGAAGTGTAGAAGATGGAGTTAAAACTCTATTAAATATGATGTGTAAATGATGCCTCTGTTTCACCTCTCAGCTGTTCAGCATTAGAGCCCTCTTGACTTGTGGAGCACAGCAGTAGCACATGTGGCAGAGTGTTCAGCAGGAGAATGCCCACAATTGGAAGCAGATCTTTCTGACAGACTCAGATTTTAGCTTTAGGTCCAAGCTGGTTGGGTGTTCAGCGTCTGGCTGTCTGGACATTACATTCCCTGAGTCGTGCCACTGGTTCTAATGTGTGCCCAGGCTTGCCCCAGGTTATGGGACAGAGGGACGACTTGCTGTCATCCCTGGAGGTATAAAGACCATTTAAGCAAGGGAGGATGCAAAACTGAAACAGTGCAAGTGCTGAGCAAAGGGGTTTTGGATTGCCACTGACATTGGCTTCCTCACAGGGATTCAGTCATTCTAATTAAATGCCTTCCCTACAGGGAATCATACCAATTAAATTGGCACGCTGTTGTTAGGGGGCCAGTTAATTACATTTAACTCTATCTTCAAATTAGCCAAACTACTCTGTCAAGAAAAGAAAAAGTAAAGGGAGATGATGGATATTGTAGGGAGGACAAAACCCAAGAGAGCTGGCAAAAGCAAACCTTCAGTTGAGCCAAAGTTGATTTGTCTGCTGGCTGCTTTGCTCCTTTCCTGCTGGGAAAGAAATCAAGATTATACAGTGCTTTAAAATCTGTGTCTTTAGGAGTGTTCAGAAATGAGAGGGGGGTGGGGGGTGGGACTGTGCATGTGAATCAAAGGCTACAGTACTGTGTAAATCAGGGGCTTTAGACAGGAGGCCTTTAGGGCACCAGGCACTCTTCTTTTTAATATGAAGCTGTATTTTTTGCACATCTTATTTCCAGCAGCCCCAGGAATCTGCCTGGTTTACTTGTTTGGCAGGAGCCAAAGCATTTCTTTGCTTTGTGTGGAAGAGCTGCATCAAACCCAAAGAAGTCCTGGTCACTGGCACAAGTTTCCAGGAATGCCCCTAGAGAATAAAGCACTGTTTAAAGACAACTCCAATAAGCTGAAACAGTAAATTAGCCATGAAAGATGCCAAGTTAGTTAAGGTTCATGGTGGAAATCCAGTGCTGACTCTGAGCATAGTCACTCGCTCCTAGCTTTTAAAGCCATTGGAAGCTCCTGAGAAGCCCTTACATTGATTTTAGTTCAGGCTCATGGCATGGCTTTTGGCTTTAGATGACTCTACAGTCAGTCATGAGCTGGAGGAATAGAAAAGCCTGGCTCCACTTTCAACATCTCAGATTTGTTCCTCAGAATGAGAAGCATCTGTTTTCCCTTTGGTTTCCCAGAGCAGCTCCTTGGCTCTGGATGTATCAATTCTTGCCTTGGTTGTGGCTGGTACACAGTTGAGTGGGATTTCATGTGAATTTAATTCCCCCTTGGACTAAGTATGAGATCCTTAAAAAATAATGGGGAAGAGCAGAGGAAACTCAGTGTCATTTACTCCACTGAAACTTCAAATATTTCCCAGATGTGAGACAGGTGATGCTGAAAAACATGTGCTCTTCTTGCAAATGTGAAATAGAAACAAGTGCTACACCTCAGCCACAAACCATAAGCCTTATAATGATCTCTTCTTTCAAGCATTTTTGCTCCATGGAGAAAACTTTCACTAGGTAAGGGAGCAGCACCCACAGACAAACACTCACATATTCAGCTGACCATTAAAAAATAAGAAATAGATTCAGTGTTTAAATGATCAGAAACTAAGAACTTCCTGGAGCTCCCATCTGAGAAAGGGGCTTGGTCTCTTCTCTCGGGCAACCAGCACCAGCACAAGAGGACACAGTCTCAAGCTGCACCAGGAGAAGTTTAGGCTGGAGGTGAGGATAAAGTTCTTCCCAGAAAGAGTAATTGGCCATTGGAATGTGCTGCCCAGGGAGGTGATGGAGTCACTGTCCCTGGAGGTGTTCAGAAAAGGATTGGATGTGGCACTTGGAGCCATGGTTTAGTTGTCAGGAGGTGTTAGGTATTCGGTAATAGGTTGGACTTGATGACCTCTGAGGTCTTTTCCAACCTGGCTGATTCTGTGATTCTGTGATAATGTCTTTAGACAACTCTCTTCTCACATTTTTTTCTCCTTTATTCTCTCATGCATGTGCTATACTCTGTGCTTCCAGTGAATTCAGTGTATTTGGTTTTCAGACCCTACACTTGCTGCTTGCTAGCTGAAAAAAATGAATAAATAACATCCTAGCACTAGATTGATGGAGACACATAATGTCTGACAGCAAATGATTAGTGCTGGGGTATAGTCATCATTGACTCTCTGATTTATGATCTTAGCTCTATTTTCCAGTAAGGCTGTGAATTAAAAACCCGTGTGGTGTTCTATATATCCACACATAGACATCTCTGCATGCATACAGATACACACAACTGTGGTTAAAAGGTTTTCTAAAGGCACAGAAAGCTGTAGACAACACCTTCAAAAGAGCTCTAGAAGCAGCTTCTCCATAACCTGAGCTGTGGCTGTCACAGCATGGCTTGCTTGGGGTGTTAAAAATCCTGAGCTTATTTCAGTGCATAGCTGGGGGTTGAGATCTTCTGCAAAGCTGATGCCAGTTCTGTGTTCTGACTCCTCTGCTGGTGTTTTGCGTCTGGCTCCTAACTAGTGATAACAAAATACCTATTGGAAAAAAAAGAGAGAGAGGGAGAGCAAGGGATGGGAAGTTTCAGAATTAATCTGTAATAAAAATTAGAATGTGTCCAGAGTGGCCTGAGAACAGGCCCATCATGGAGAGACTTAGGGCTTGGCAGAACCCTCCCATGTACTGATAAGAGAAACCTTAGGCTGAGGGGGAGATGGACTATAGGAAGTAACAAAACTCTTCAGGATCTATGTCCTGTTTAGGTCCTCTGAAACTCCTTGTGTGGCTTTTCTATAAGAAATCTCTTTCTTTTCCTCCATCCAAGAGCATCAAGGAGGACTTGGGTATGAAATTTTCAGAGGAAGGTCAAGCTGAGAGAGTCATCAGTACCTGAGAGATGGGCCATGAAATAGGTGATGTGAAGACATGTATGAGCAGGGAAAGCTGAAGCCCATGCTAAATACCACCTGAAAAAACCCAGGCATTTAGTGAATACTTTACAGCATCTGACCCCTGGCCCTTCTGATCATGTTTGCCACCTCTTATACAAACTGCTTCTGCTTTTTCAAATGGAGATGCTATGGGCTACTTGAGAGAGAATTTCTGGCTTCCTCCTCGTTCTCTATAGCCTGGGTCATTGAGCATGAAGCTTGCATCTTCCACACTTTCTCTTGGATGCTGTTATAATCTGGATATTCTTTTTATATGTAATGGTGCAGTTCATGCTTTCAACTCAGTTCTTCCAGACAGCATTATCTGGGGGAAGCACATTCCCCAGGAGAGTTTGGGGAGGGTGTGTGTGTGAAAATACTTGTTACTACTGATGATTAAGTTTGCCTTTTCCTGTGGGGGGCTGACTTAGGACCACAATCTGTTGAAATAAAGTAGCTGTAGTACTGAAAAGAAAATGTAGCCTATTTTTTCCTCTGTGCTACAACCCACTGGTGATAAATCTCTCCTGATGGACACTCCAGTTCTCTAATCAGGTTTGTACAGTGGCTGCTGGTGTGTGCTTTCTATTCACCTGGAGCATAGGCTCCCATCTGCAGCCAGCAGCAGTTCTGTGCAAGGATGGGTGAGTGGAGCTGTGTGGTTCATTTTGCAAAGTGCAGTTTGGAGGGGAGATTTTTGATAGGAAACACCACACTGCCTCTGTGATAAAACTCCTGCTGCTCAGGAAGTCAATCTCTTCTGCTCTTCCTGAGCTGCACGCTCTGTTTCGAGCCCTGGGAGGTGTTCTTACCTTAAGTAATCTGGCTTTGTAAATCATACTGAAGCAAACAATGGCCTGTGTGTTGCAGATTGAATGAGTCAGCCCTGGAGAACCACCACCACTTGGAAAACGATGCTTTTTCTGACAAGTCCGAGAGAGACAATGCAGAGGAGTCGGAGAACGAGACGCAGGAGAACAGCCGGAAGACAAATGAGAGCGAGAGCGACCAGTCAGAAACCCAGGGAGAGGTCTCTCCAGGAGGGAAAGGGACGACTTACATTGAACAGATCTATGAGGAGTTTGGGGAGGTAAAAGGAAGAAAAAATCCAGCACTACCTGTTCCTGTTAAAATGTCTCAGCTCATAGTATTTGTCATTCAGCCTTTTGGATGTGTGGTAGTTTAAGCAGCAGCTTGGCGAGCTGCAGTGTTTTACAGCTAGAGCAATGCACAGCTTTCTGCTAAATGATGTTGAATTATCATGTGCTCTAATAATTATGCCTGATGAACAGCAGCTCCACTCCTGAGCTTGGGCAAGTCGCCAGCACCAGCGATTGCTTTAACCAGTTGCTGCATTAAAGAGCCTTGGCACAGAGCAGTGTGCAGCCAGCAGCAGCAGGCATTGTTATTCTGGGCATGTGTCCTGGCCAATTAAGATGCTCGGTCCTTGCATGATACAAAATATGATACTTTCCTTTTTTCATTATGCATGGAACATCCTTTTTGTGTGTCCTAATGGAGTATCTGAGTCACTGGATTCCTAAATGACAGTTTCTTGTAGGAAAGCCATTTCTCATGGAGAAAGCTCATTTCTCATTACCAGCAGGAGGATGTGTGTCTGTGAGGCTTTGTTAGCTGGATGTCACTGCGACGCCTCTGAGGAAGGCAGCGGTAGAGAGCTGGGGCAGCCAAGTGTGCTGGGTGAGAATCAGTCTGGGCAGGCAGTGGAGAAGCCTCTGTTTCAGCACCAGGGGGGCTATGAGCACTCCTTGCCTAATGCTTCAAACAAGGAAGCTGAAGTCTTGTTGGTGCTTCAAAGACAACCATTTTGCTACACAGCTGTATCTTTCTTAGGTCATAGAATCGTTTCAGCTAGAAAAGACCCTTAAGATCATTGAGTCAACCATTAACCCAGCACTGCTGGGTCACCACTAAGCCATGTCCCTCAGCACCATATCTACACAGCTTTTAAATCCCTCTAGGGAGAGTGATTCCACCACTTCCCTGGGCAGCCTGGTCCAGGGCTTGACAACCCTTCAGGGAAGAAATTGTTCCTAATGTCCAATCTAGGCCTCCCCTGGTACAACTTGAGGCCATTTTCTCTTATCCTGTTCCTTGTTATCTGGGAGAAGAGACCAACCCCCACCTGGCTCCAGCCTTCTTTCAGGCAGCTGTAGAGACTGAAAAGGTCTCCCCTCAGGCTGAACAACTCCAATTCCCTCAGCTGCTCCTCACAGGACTTGATATTTCTTCTGCTCTCCCTCAGTGTTTTCCTGAAAGTCTACTACTGGTACTGAGGAAACAAATCTAGTTAAATATATCCTTAACTACACTGTCTTCCACTGAGTGATAAAGCCCTGAGAATGGTCCCATGTTCTACACACAGATTTTATTACTCCAGTTTATTTCTCCACAGACCCCATACAGCAGGATAACCTACATGAGAGCACAAAAGAACATCTCTGCTGTACCACCTTGCAGAGGTATAGGAGGAGTTCAGTTTTACCTCCTCCTTTTCACAACTCAGCCACCTGGGGCCACCAATCTAGGTAGCATGTTTGCTGCCATTTCAGATGTCAGGTGTGAGGTGCAAGCCCCTGCTGTAGAAATTGTGCTTCCAAACAGAACTGTTGCCTACAGAGACAAAATAGCCCCCCCAAACTCCTCTTCTGTGCATATCTTCCCCTCAAATCCCACCCCAGACACGCAGCAAATGGTAACTGGGTCCAAACAGGAGATTTTGCATATGGCTGAGCAGCCAAGCAACAGCAAAATGAAGGCAAACTTAAATTCTATCAGCTGCTGCTTCTGAAACAACCTTTTGCCACATCACAAACTTGTGTTGGGAAAGGATTGCATTTATGCTGTGAAGGGACAACATTTCTGCTGGGAAAGGACAACATTTCTGCTGTAGAATTGAACTCTGTGTATCATAAGATAAGATGAACTGTAGTGTGGCTGCTCAGGCAGAGGTAGAATCCAGTGGGCTTCAAAAAGAAGTGCCTTGTAGCCTTGGCTATTAGATTGCTGTTGTTGGCCAAGAGATAGGGTGTTGTCACAGGCTGATAGGACTGGTAGTTGAGTCTTCCCCACGTGTGACAGTACCTCTGGGACAAGTATGCTGTATGCAGTGACGCAGTTTGCTATCAGCAGTGGGCAGGGAGGTATCAAGGTAAACACCTGCCAAATAATAACATCAGCTGCTGTCTTGAACTGAGGCTGCCTCCCTGCAGTCTGGGTGTGCAGTTCAGCTTTGGCAGGACAAAGGTCAGATATACAAACTCTCCCAGCTTAAACTTTCAGCTTGGCTTTGAAAGCTCATTTGAAAGGTGTGCACGTATTAATGTGCTTCTGATGATGTGCTTGAGAGGGGCATCCTTGTGCATCTGGCATTCCAGATTTGCCTTGTTTGCAGCAGGAATGTGAAGGCAGAGACAGGCATCATCAGAAGGACTTTGAGTGCAAAGGCTGGTCTAGAATATAAAAAAGTCACCTCCTTAGTAAGTAGATTGCTAACCAAAAAGCTTTTTCTTCCCTCCCCCCCCAGCTGGAGCTTTCACTTTCAACAAGTCACAAAAGGGGTTATTGTGGGTGATGTATTTTAGGGGAAAGCAGACCAGAAATAACTCGAAGTTGTTCTCATCCTCCTGCACCTTCTTCTCCTTCCATTTTCATCCATCCCTTCGGCAGTGATTCATTCTGAGTAACACTTGGTGCAGCAGCAGTGTCAACAAAGCATTCATTTATATTGCACACTTGAGAACCTGGATAAATCCTGAAAGTCCTGACAGACCCACATGTATTGTGTGCCCCAGCTGACACCGTGGGATTACTTCTTAGAGCTTCAAACTGTGCATTGCACCAGATTGTCACAAGAGGAATGGTATGCTGATGGAAAAGCAATGAAATGGAAAGAGCTTTCTTGTTCCTCAATCTGAAATTCCCCTCAGCCTGCAAGCTGGACTTAGTGTGCTCCTGCACACCTAGTAAAAGGGCTGATTGGGAGCCAAAATGGCGGTGCTGGGAAAGCTCAGGGGGTGAAAATGAGCGTTTAGTGATTTACACCACCTGCAAATCCTGTTGGGACATGAAATGTGTCCTCCCCCCAAACCAAAGTCCCTTCCAGAAGGGAATCTGTAACCTTTTGCTCACAGAAATCTCTTACCTGAAAGCTCTTTCATTGCTGTTACGATGTCAAGGGTGTGTTAAAATGACATTCATGTTTGAAAATTCACCAGGCCACAGTGATGCTGTAATGGCCTCAGGCATGCCTCCTGAGGGACTGCTGTGCAGAGTTCCCCTTGGTTACTGTTGGTCCAGGTTGCCCCATGGCAGTGCTGAGGTGTGTGGAGGCAGTGACTCAGGAAGGAGCACAGCAGAGGTGTGCTTCCTGCTTCATGCCAGGGCTTTCTGTACCACTCACTTCAGTGCTCTGGGGATTCACTTGTCCTGAGGTGGAGCTGATGTCTCTTTGCAGTGGTGTAGCTTGTGCCAAGGCCAGGTATGCCTGGGTGAGGTTGGACCCTCCAGCTAAATGCCCCCACAAGAAATGGTTTTCCTGTGCCTGCCCTGAACTCCCCTTTTCCCCTTGCAGACTGGTGAGTCATCTCAAACAGAAACCGTCTCTGAGGAGAACAAGAGCCTCATGTGGATCCTGCTGAAGCAGCTGCGGCCTGGCATGGACCTGTCACGGGTGGTGCTGCCCACCTTCATCCTGGAGCCACGCTCATTCCTTAACAAACTCTCTGATTACTACTACCATGCTGACCTGCTTTCCCAGTAAGCAGCATGCAGAGCGTGCCTGACATGGGCACTCTGCTTGTCTTTGTGAAAAGCGTTTCAAGTGCCAGCTTGGTGCGGGCTGGGCTGAGTTTGAGTGCTTGAAAGGCTCCCAGATAATACTCAGGTCAATATCAATCAAGCCAGGTGCCAGCTGCAATGACTTTAGAGATAGACTGAGGCCGGGGAGGGGGAAGGACAGCAGTTAAACTCCAGACAGAACTACCTTTGCACATCCAGCACTGGCTGGAACCGATGGGGGGCTCAGCTCATGCCTCCGAGCATCTGGCAGCAGAGCTGTGCCACCTCCTGGTGTACTCGTGTACAGGACAGAGAGCAAGCAGAATTGTCAAGCGCTTCTGCCCCTCAAAGCAGTCTAATTCTGTTGGTTGATAAACAAATAAGAAACATCTTTTAACACCGCTGATGAGAGAAACCTGCTGGGAGCAGCAGAGTAGAAAATAGAAACCGTTATGCTTGCAGCTAGGACCTGCCTGCTCAATCAGATCTGCCTGCTGTATTTTAAAACCAGTGTGTGTACTATTCAAACAGCAGCACTAGTTGCTCATCTTCATTCCACTGCTCCTGGATAATTTTAGAACCATGGTATTTTCAAGCCCTGTTCGTGGTGTTTGTAACATCTGAAGTGAAAGGAAATGGTTCTGCTCAGTGGTGACATCCAAAAAAACCACTTCAAGAGGTTTGGAGCTTTTGCTAAAAGCTCACCCATGGTGATTTTCCAGTCTGACTAAATGGTTGGAAATACCAGGAGCTCTTCTGTGGACTTCCCATTACATCTTTGGATGAGATGACTTTGAGAAGTCCCTTCCTCCTTAAATTATTGTGTGAAATCTCCAAGTACTGACAGAGGCCATGTAACACATTCTCTGGAAAGATCTTTTAAACAAAGAAAACAAACAAACAAACAAAAGAAAAACCAAGGAAAAACAAAGAAAAGCAAAGAAAACCCAAGAAATTGGAACTGTCTTTGATTTTGGTGGCATAAGTGCTTTTGTTTTATGGCCTGCACTGTCCCATGAGCTGTAACTAGCTGCTGGTGTGACAGTCCCACACTAATGTACTTGAATGTCCACTCACACCTGATAGACTCCAGAAACACCACTGGGCTTTTTGCAGGAGTGCAGGGCCAGGGGTGACACTTGGAAAGAGTTGGTGTTGTATGATGGCCAGGACTAAGCAAAACTGATTTTGCTGGCAGACACCTTTTGCACTGGCAGCAGCACAGATGGGGGAATGCTACTTGTCATGAATGTTATTATCCTGGTGTGAAATGTGCATGATGTGAGAACACTGCAAAGATCATTTTGTGTTCTGTCTTGCAGGGCTGTTCTTGAAGATGATCCCTACAGTCGAATAAAGCAAGTTTTAAGGTGGTATCTCTCCGGCTTCTATAAGAAGCCAAAGGTAAAGGAGTGCATGAAGCTGGGGTTGTGATGGGCATTGTGGTTGTGCATTTCTTTATTGCCCTTCCTTCAACCCTTCACCTCTCCTACTGTTCAGAAGACTTTGACCATTTCTTTGAAAAGTGAAGTTGCATTTGGTTTCAAAACTGGTCATCAAAAAGTAACATTCCCTTGGATGCAAGATTCTCCCCTTCACTGAGAAAAGGTCTCCTTTCTCTGCTCAGGCCTGTCAGTACCACAGTGCCATGGTTCCACAGCAGTACACACCTGCTGCATATAGCAGCAGAAATAATAGAGTTTAATCTTGTAAAGCTTTGATCAGGCAGTATTGGAGATTAAGTTGGTGAGAAGATGAATCTGTGGCTCTGATTAAAAGATTAGAGTGGGAGGATGTGTGTAACCAGTTCACCAGTTTTGATTCTTGTGGTTGACTTAGCTGAAGATATCAGGGAGAAGATGATTCAAATTGGTTTTGTGGCCATGTCTGTAGAGTTGGATTGCAAGTCTTCATGTGCAGCAGGTTTTGATTCCTTTGTGTTTCAGGGAATAAAAAAGCCATACAACCCTATTCTGGGAGAGACATTTCGCTGCTGCTGGTTTCACCCTCAGACAAACAGTCACACATTTTACATAGCAGAACAGGTAAGCTGTTGCATTGGGATGTTCGGATGTTGGCAGGTAGCAGCCTGCTTGCACCTCTGTGCATAGGAGCACTCTCCTTATCCACCCTAGGAGAGGAAATTAGAGCTTTTGTAAACATCCAGAGTGGGACTGGGGTAAACTAGCTGCTGCTCTTTGTTTCTTTTAGAGAGATGATGTGAGCTGTGGTGGGCACTCAAGATAGGTCTCCCACACATAACATTAGCCTCCTCAGGAGACACTTTTTCCATGGGATTTTGCTCTACTCTTTTCTTATTGTTAATAAAACATGGTTTATGTTTCTTCTGTCAAAAGGGGCAGAAAGCACATAACCAAATCCTACTTTCCTTTATTCCTAATTTTGCCATAATTATTTTAATAGGGGTAAATTGAGAGTTATCTCATTGTCTTTGGGGATAAAGGAAGAGCAGAGCTCACAAGTGAACTGGCCTGACAACATTTAGTTTCAAATTTACAATGATAACAAAGGGATCTGAGGACCATGTGAGCTCCCTGTTTCACTTATATATATATTTTCTTTCCTATTTAATCAGAGAATTTCAATTTTGTACTATCTTATTTCAGCCACTGCATCCATTTTATGGAAGTTATTCAGATGCTGCCAAGAGGTCCTGCACTGCCATTTATTCTGTTGAAAATCCAGCAGTGTACCTCTTGGCCTAAAGTGATCTCAAATGCACAAGGACAAGGAAATAAGGGTTGGGGAAGAAACTTCACATATGTTCTCATATATAGGGGTCTCACATATAATGTTCCCTCATTCAGCATTGGGGTTGATGGCAGGGGTGGGACTCTGAGGACTCTGCTCAGTCCTGCAGCCTCCCTAGTCTCTTGCACTTTCCCTGGACATGTAACACTGTGTGAGGCTGCACATGCACACATTGCTCTGCTTAGCCTATAAAGACTGCTAGAATGGCCTGTCCTTGTTTTTCTTCTAGGTCTCCCACCATCCACCAGTGTCAGCTTTTCATGTCAGCAACAGGAAGGATGGATTCTGCATCACTGGCAGCATTCTAGCTAGGTCCAAGTTTTATGGTAAGGCATTCAGCCCAGGCATCTGCCAGGTAACATCGTGGCATTGGTTTTGGTTTGTCTTTAAATCACTCCTGAGGGTGCTGAGAGTTGAACAAAGAAATGCTCAAGAGATCTGCCACCAAATTCCTTGTCTTGGCTGTCCTGGGTTTTCCCCATTTCCACTATTTTTAACTAATGTTACAAAAACTCCAAACAAACAACAGCAAAGCCCCCCAACAATCAAACAGGAAAAGCAGGAGCATTAAAAATCTAGTTTCAGAAAGCAGAGGCTCCTGAGTATGTGTGAGCAATCGGTTGCTCAGAAGATTTTGCTCAGGGATGAGTCATTCTGTAGCTATCTGATCACCCAGCTGACTTTCCCAAAAGCCTCTGTGAAAATGCAACCATTTCTCTAGCTCCCAGATTTCTGAGAGTGGACCCTACAGCTTCAAACCTCCAATCTTTTCCTCTCGGTGGAGACAGCACCACTGCGGTCTCTGAAACACTGTTGCTGTTTAACACAGGTTTCTTGTTTGGACCAACACTTCCTAAATACTATCCCCTGATAAATGTATTTGCTGGAACATTTGTAAGTGGTCCTTACTGTCCTTCTGGCAATTTCATTTGTTACTGGGGTAAAAATCAGATTCACAATCAGAAAAGCTGTCTAACAGAAGGACTTCTAGGCATTAGCACTGCTTTCTACATCCCATTAATGACTTATTTCATCTACTGCAGCCTCTGCAACAGGGCCTAAATGCCAGAGCAAATATGAGCAGTGCAGCAGGGAGTTTGTTAGAGCTGCCTGCCCCCATCAGTAAATAATTTGTAGGGTCTTGAATTACTAACATTTTATATCTCTCCCTTCATTAGTGACCAACATTTAAATGGAAATGTTTTTCTGAGTGACCAAGTGTAACATGCCTTATTTTTTTTAACTGATATGTATTTTAAATTCTAGGCAATTCACTTTCTGCACTGTTGGATGGGAAGGCAAAGCTTATGTTTCTAAACAGGGGGGAAGAGTATATCATTACTATGCCATACGCCCACTGTAAAGGTAAGTTAGGACTGTTCTGTTTGCTCTTTCTGTCCAAACAGAAAGAATAATACAATGGTATCTCAGTGACTAATTCTCTTCTTCCCTCTCAAATACCTGGCACTGCAGGGACTGGTAGTTCCAGGGAGCAGTTGCTCCACACATGAGTCAGAGCACTCAGCAGACTGGTAATGTCACTGAAGTTTATTTTGATTTGTCTGTGCAGAGCTGAGGACAGAATGAGACCCATCTGAGTTAGTTTTAACACTCTGTAAAAACAAAAACCTGCTGCATACCCCTCCTCCAGATAAAGGGAAGATGGCAAGAGTACATTTCTAAGCTTTTGAGTATAAAAAGGTTTTTTTTAGTGTTAGCACTGAAATTGCTTGGTATGTTTGCTGCCTTTTTGGGAATAAAGGAAATTCATTCTTGACTTCTCTTCTGATTGCTTTGTTGCTCTAACCATGGCACTCCTCAGTGCAAGAGCTGCCTCAGTGAGGCTGATATCTGCTACTGTGGGGCCTTGCTGTGTCAAGCATTGTGCATTGAGGCCAGGGGATGGCTGCTGATTCACTGCTCTAGCTTGGCCTTTCTCCTTCGGAAGATAAGTGTCTGGCATTTCAGCCACAGTGATAAAAATCACTCCTGCAGCACTTTGATCCAATTTTGGTTTTTAAATGTTTTTTATTTTGGCATGTTGATCCCTTAGTTAGTATCTCTGGAGGGCCTAGTGACCTGAAAACAGTTACTCCTGTAAATCATGGCTTCTGTGAACTATTCCTGTGCATAAATCTCCTGTCCTCCATTTTTCTTTCTCTGCAAATGACCTTTTCAGCAAATGGTGAGCATGTGTAAAAAGGAGTCCCCTGCATGACTGCTAGTCTCACAGATTCTGCTGAATCCTGTTACAGCTCCTCTCTGCCCCATCCACCCTATGAGAACTGCCTGGGTCTGTTTCAGCACCAGTACACAAATGAAGTTGCTGGGCACAAGTTACCCTGTTTTTCCTTTCCTACATGCAGCTTGCCCCAGATGCACTATCAGCACCTGTGAGTCAAGCTGTTTCCTAGCTGGTGTAATAAATGGGGAATATGGACTCTGGGGAGCATTATTCATGCTTACAGTCAAAAGCCATTTCCTAGAAACTTTGATTTCTGTCTTCTCAGAACTTTAAGCCAAGTAGTGAATTTCACAGCATGTCAGTGAGAGCTAGTTTGAGTTGAGTTCTTTACCATGAGGGTAGCAGAACACTGGAACAGGTTGCCCAGGGAGGTAGTTGGCCCCAGATATACTCAAGGTGAGGTTTGACAGGGCTCTGGACAACCTGATCTAGTTGAGGATGACTCTGCTTGCTGTAGAGGGGGTTGGACTCGATGACCTTTGGAGGTCCCTTCCAACCCAGACCATTCTATGACTCTGTGATCACTTCCCTTGGGGTCTCCCTTCAGTCTCTCTTTTTCCTTTCAGGCCTTTTATATGGTACCATGACAATGGAGCTGGGAGGGAAAGTTACCATTGACTGTGAGAAAACTAACCACAGGGCAGAACTGGAATTCAAGCTAAAGGTAAGAGACATTGTGGCCTCCATTCTGAATGGGTCCTGTAGTTCCATGTGTCAAAATTTGGAAGGGAAAATGATGACCTGCAACTTCTCCTGGACAGTTAACTTGCTTTTTAAGCAGCATTCATTTCTCTTCTGTTCCAACAACCAAGTTCTTACTGGACATAAAAAGAAAGCAGAGAATTGAAAGCCTGCAAGCCTTAGCCAACATGAATGTGAGAGATTACCGGAGCTAGGGGAGCCTTTTGCAGCTGCAGTAACAATTTGCTGTCTTTATTTGCCCTTTCAAAGTTAACTGTTGCCCCATGTACTTCTGAGGTTTGCATACACTCATCTTTACAGCCCGTTCTTCCCATAGGCTTGACATACTCTGTTGAGACAATGGAGCATTTCCCTGACTTTGGTCAGCATCATCTCAAATCTACCAACACATCAGAGCTTAAAACACAGACCCTTCTTTTCTGGGCTGAAAACAATATGCCTAGTCCAAGCACAACTGAGAAATGTCCCTGTGGCTTAATTACACACTCTGCTCTGAATGTTTTTTGGCCATATTCTTTAGCAGAATTGTAAGGAGCTGAAGGTAAGCCCCATAACTTCATTTTTAAGTTGGATATGGTACCAGTTCTCTGCTGGATTGAAAGAGTGATTCTTGAGACACTTGTGATTTCTTTTGTCATGGGTGTTGTAGGAAATAAAATAAAATAAATAAGTTTTTAAAAAAGTTGCTCTGCACAAATGTTATTGGAAAGTAGCTGCCAAAAAGTCTGAAGAATGTGTGGTACAAATGAAAGAGCTGGTCACTCTATCACTGCTGTTTCCTGTGTTTGGCAGGCAGGAGGTGAGGGGAATTTTCCATTGTTCTGAGAATCTTTTCCTTGACTCTGGAAATACCCTTTTTCTTTTTTTTGTTTGCTGCTGACAAAAGCTTCTTCACACTGGAGACTCCACACAGATGCAGCCATCAGCAGTGCCACACTGCTGTTCCTGCTTCACAGGCAGGAAAAGTCACCAGCTACATTAGTGCTGCTCCTTTTCTTTGGACAAGGCTGTAAGCACAAGGGTGCCAACTGTATTCCGATTCTGGACAAGGGAAGGACTTGCCCACATACATTTAACTTGATGCCAAACTGGCAAGATGTGTGTGTGCAAGGAAGACAAGGCCTTGCACTGCTGAGTGTTAAGGCACCTGAAGGCTTACCTCCCTTCCTGCAGCTGCCACAGTGATTTTTGGTACCGCAAACAAAAGGAAGAGGGCACAACGCTAGACAGCAAACCCCATGACAGAATTCCTTTTGCCTGTCTCCAGAAATAGTGGGACTCAAGCAGGTTGCACTTCCCTTTGCTCCTGCTGCATGGCTGCTCTCACTAGGCTGATGATATTTTCTGTTTCTCCTCTGCCCTGACAGCCCTTCTTCGGCGGCAGCACCAGCATCAATCAAATCTCCGGGAAGATTAAATCAGGAGAAGAGGTGTTGGCAAGCCTCAGTGGACACTGGGTAACACGCAACAGCCGGCGCTGCTGGCGGCGGGGGCGGCCTGGGAGGGCTGCCAGCCCTTGGCAGGCTCCCTGTGCTGGAGCCCTCTCCTGCCTCCTTCTACCATCCCCAGGGAGCGCAGGCCGGCAGAGCTTCCTGGCCACACCTTTCCATCTCATTTACACTGCAGTAGTCCCAGCCACCTTCAGAGCCAGTGACACTTGCGACACGGCTGGCAGCAGCAAGGAGGGCTGCTGTCAAAACCAGGGGCTCTGTATCCAGGGTCTCACCCTTAGGACCAGCACTGATGGCAGCAGATGCTGTGTCTTATGTGTGATTGTGGAAATCCTGAGGCTTCCTTTTGTTGTGCTATGTCCAGTACTTCCCCAGCTGTAAGAGTATCAGAGAAGAGCTTCACAAGGTTCATTGCTTTCACAGCAAACCTCTGTGGCAGAAGGCAGTTACTCCTCTGTTCATGAGGTGAAGGATGGACACATAGATTTGATAAGGCTCTGTCTGTATGAGCAGCTCAGAACAGTCATCAGAGCTGCTACCACCTTTGCACATCTAACACCCACAAGTAAACCCTGGCTTTGGGCTGGACACTTTGGTATTTATCTCAGCTACATTCAGACTTCATAGTAGTAGTTAACCTATGATCCCTTTCCAGTCCACAGAAATTACCACTCTGAGACAAGATTTGTCTCATCCTAAAGGAGGTATTTAAAGGAGGTCAGGGGGAATGGGCTGCATTCCTGCATTAGTACATAGAGGTCCTAACCACAGTGTAGTCTATGGTGCTGGACTTGTCTCCTCAGGCAATTGACCTCTTTTATATAAAAAAATAATGACCATTTTGAAATGGGAGATTTGACTTTTCTAGTTGTATACACAAGGAGATTTGCTCCCTGTGCATGGATAGCTTTTCCATTCTGAGCCCTCTTTCCTGCAGGATGAGCCCTGGCAGTCCTGAGTTGTGCTGGGCTGTGAAGTAACTTGTCTGGGGTGGGTCCTGCAAATGCCTTCCTCCAGAGCTTGTGACTGAGTGGCTCCCCTGGGGCACAGAGCCACACAGCTGCCTGCTGCTCAGCTTCCAGCCTTCTCTGTTTGGGTTTTACCAGCCTGAAAATAATTTATTCCTCCCTTGTTCTTTGTGCTGGTTGTTTGTGGTGCACAAAATTAGAGTGATGTATAAAAGATGTTAAATAGCTTTGAAAGGATGGCTCCATAAGCTGCTGTTTGGAGTTGCATGCTGTGAATAGAGTAGCTGCTGTGCAGCAGTAGGGACGTTGTTTGTTCTCCTCCCTCCCTGCTGAGCGTATTGGCCTGCTCCCCTGAGCTCTGCAGGCTTTTTGCTGGCACCATTTAGTTTCCTGACAGAAACCCTTGCAATTGAAAGACTGCTTGAGGACCTGAAAACCCACCTGAATAAAGAAGGGAAGCAAATCCCAATGCTTCTGAGCCCCAGGATGAAAGCAGCAGCTGAGGGCTTGTATACATGCCTCTTAGAGATGTCTGCCTGCCTGCCTCCTCCCATCCACAGCTGGGAGCTCTTGGGGAGCTGAGATCTGTCCTGGAACTGGCACCTCAGGACACGGCATAGGAAATTTTGAGGAAGGACACTTGGAGGAGGGATGAGGGTCCCTCAGGACCTCCTTTAACAGGAGTTCCACAGCTGAAGATGTGGGAGGTGGACTCCGAGACGCGTATCGAGGGACTGTGTCAGGGGGAGAAATGCAGCAGCTGGCATGCTAAGAAATCAGGCAGCAACAGGCAGAGCCAATAGCCTTGACCTAAATAAGATTTGGATGATACTCATGCCATGTCCAGGCAGCTGAATGGCACCAGTGCACATGCTGTTGAGCAGCTGTAACCCTCTGATTCGTTCCACTTGAAGTCAGCATCATGCTGTTCACTGCATGCTCTGTAAACTACCCTGGCTGGCTCCCTGGCATTGCTGCAGCTGAAAGCAAGGCTGGGAGGCAGCTCAGGCAGGCAGGGACACAGCAGTGTTGTCTGGCCAGCCTTGGATCAGACAAGTGCTGCTTCACAGCTGCTTGCCAAGCACATTGGCAAGGAATAAGGATGAAAGACCCCTGGCATTTTGAAGTGCCATATTCAGGAGCAATAATAGGAAAATCTGACTAAACTGAAAAAGAAGTGAAAAAGCATCTCAGCTTTAGCTCCTTTCTAGGGAGGGCAGTGTTTCAGTAGGGTCTGTGTGGGATTTCAGCACTGGGGAATAGAGGAAGGACTGGGAAAGGAGCTAGGGATCTGTGTCTATGTGCTGGGTACCTAGGACCAGCAGTGGGGAAAGAAGAGTGTCTTAGGGCTTCTGTGGGTACCCTTGTCTAGAGACAAGAGTAACAAAAGGGAGAAGCTCCCTTTCTAATTTTCTTCCAATTAATTCAGCTGGTGTTTCCAGGAGTGCTTTGCCTTACTCAGTTTAGAAACTTTCAGGAAGCATTCAGTGAGATTTGATGGGATAAGGGAGGAAAGAAACCTTCTAACCAAACCTTATCCCTCATCACCCTCCAGAAGCAGCTCCCATTTTTCAGGGTTATTTTCTGCCTTGTCTTTCTGATTGTCGTTAACCTTTTCCCTTAATTTTCCTTCTCAGGATGGAGAAGTGCATATAAATGAGTTGAAAAATGGGAACACAGAGATGTTCTGGAACCCGACCAGTGAGGTGCGGAGGCAGAGGCTGAAGCGCCACATTGTGCTGTTTGAGGAGCAGACAGACTTTGAGTCAGAGAGGTGAGGAGCACTGGGGATGCCTTGCTGTTACTTCTCCCCTGGAAGTGGGGCTCTAGTTAGAAGGCTCCAGTTTTTCAGCACTGTCCTGGAAAGGCAGTGATCCTCTCTGCCTGCATGCATTACCCAGCCATTTACCTCGGTTTTTTCCAGTCCATTAACTTTGGAGCATTTCCATGAAGTGTAGCTCTGAAATAACCAGGGAGCTGGGCTAGGAAATAGTGGAGGCTACATTTTATCTGCTAAAATAACAACTCTCCCTAAACTCCAGAGATCATCAACTGAGTCTCTAACTGCTGGAACATTTCAGAGAAGGGCAAGATGTCAGTCTGAGGTTGAATGTCTTGTTAAGAAGGATTGTTTCAACCACAGGCTCTTAAACTAGGTGGAGGTATCAGGTCCTGGCATGAGCAGAGCAGTGGTTGGAACCACATAATAGGATTTTATGAGAGAATGTAATTAAACAGATGTTTAGCCTTGTCTCATAATGTCAGCTGAGATCTCCAAAGAACTCTACACCTTGGTTTTTTTTCTGAGGATAATCTAGATTACCTAAAAATAAGTCCTGGCACATGACTTAGGAACTGGAATGAATGACCTGATGCAATGAGCATCCCGAGACATCTCGAGCAGGAACAGCTAGAGCAACACTGGCATCAAACCAGCTAGTGCTGCTGTCTCACCAGCATGGCTAGCCAGTACCAGCCAACATCCCAAGGCAGCACATGCACGTTACTGCCTGGCTCTGCATTGCACTGGCTTCTTCCCTGTGGACATCTAATTTTGGTGTGGCATCACATGACACTAAGGGACTGCAGGGAAATAATAAAAGCACATTCTATGATTTAGTTTGTTCTGGACAGCAGTGGACTTTGGGGCAATAAAGCCTGCATTTGTAACTTGGAGTTGTGCAGTTGCCACTGTCACAGAGCAGAGCAGACTGTAGCATGTTTCTCTATTAATCTTCTGAAACAGATTCTTTGAACAGATTCTGTTTACTTAGAGTACTGCCAGGGCTGACTCCCTTTGCTGCATCAGAGATTAATAGTGATACCTGCATCTAGGAGAAAGGAGGCAACAAGGAAAATTCTGGGGATGCCTAACAGGCACTCCACTGAGCTCCTTATTGTGCTCACAGATACATGAATAAATTACCATTTAATCCAGGTTATGTTCTGCCTGAATCACGGAGTCTTTCTTGCAGTGCTGAAAATCACCTGCTTTCACAAAGGCAGGAGAGTCTCTGAAGCTCATGCCATTATGCAGCTCACCATTGAGGGTCTCATTGTCTGACACATGCAGCTCTTGATGGAGTAATTTGCCCTTGTCAAACCATTTTGTGTGTGTCCCTTTGAGGTTCTTGGAATTAGAGGGCTCGCTCTTTACACCAGTACATTCCTCTGCACTGACTCCTTAGGCTACCACAGTATTTTCTCAGGCTGTTCTTCTCACTCCTCCCTCCCCCACCTCCATCACTTTGAGTTTGAATTGAGTTTCCTTCCTTTGTTTTTGAGAGAAAAGATTCATACACAGGAAAAATGGGAGTGGCATGCAAAAAGGACAGGAAAGTGTTCCTCTGACTTCAGTTAATTAAGAGGCTGCTGTTTTGGAAGTGTCATGATAACATAAGGTGATAGAAGCACAGTGAAAGCATTGGTATCTCTTTTCAATTAAGAGCTTCACAGTAAGCTCCAAATTAAATGCAGTAATGTATTTCTCTTCTAAATGGAGGACTGGTGCTTTGTGGAGCTGGGAATACTGGAACAGCCTGGATCTCCAGGGCCTACTGTAGCCACTAAACCACTCAGTAATGTTTTGGGAGGGCTAGCTGCTCATCTCAGAAGTGAAGACCAGTCTACTCTGATTAAAGGAACTGTGGAGAGGCCTATCACAGCTTGGCTACAGTTTTTAAAAAGTAATGATTTTTCTGTTGCAAAAGCCAGGCAGGCAAAGGCTCAGTGAGACAGCCTAGGCAGGTCATGTGTCTTTCAGCAGCAGAAAACAAGTGTGAGTTTGTGAGCACAAGTACATGTTGACTTCTTCCAAACTGAATCAGCTTCCTACAGAGCTGGTTGCTGGTCCTCTACAGAAGTACAGCATTGCAATGGGCACCTCCCAGCCATGCACATGAATTCCTTTTGCACTGCTTCTAAACTTTAAATGTAAAGCCTTTGTTTCAGGGAGAGACATTTAACACAAAGGCTCCTAAACATAAATGATTGAAAGCACGAGGAAGATAACAGATTCTCCATCAATCACCTGAAAAGGCCACTGCCCTCAGTGAATTGAGCATAACTGCCCTATAGCTCACAGAGACAGCTCTGGAGATTGTACTGAATATTGTGGATGATGTTATCTAAGGGGAATGTCCCTTGTTCTTCAGCTGGTCATGCATACAGCACTCTATTGCCATTCTCCTAATGTTCCTTTAATTCACAAGCTGACGCTGGGGCTGAGCAATCCTGTTACATTTCCTCTGGAGTGTCAACAGACCTGGAAAGCTCTGCTCAGAGGTTCCTGCTGGCAAAACACGTTGTTGGGTTTAAGGTGGTTTAACTTGCTTCCCTGTTTATTCCCAGGCTCTGGCAGCACGTTACCAGTGCAATAAACAAAGGTGATCAACACAAGGCGACGCAGGAGAAATTTGTGCTGGAAGAGGAGCAGAGGAATGCTGCCCGAGAGCGGAGGGAGAATGGCACCGAGTGGAAACCGCTGCTCTTCCGGCACGACGCCGCGACCAATGAATGGCACTACAAATATGAGGAGTGAGTGGTGGGCTGGGGGTCATGGGCAGAGCTCATTGCTTGAGTCCCTGGGGGTGCAGACAAGGTCACAGACCTGTAATTTGGGCCCTACCCTTCCCCAAACTGTGCCCTCAGCCAGCTGTCACTGTCAGAATACAAGTTCCTGACACCGATTCGGAATAGCTGGAAGCGAGGGCTCAGTAGTGGCAGATCTGCTGTGCCATTGGTACAGGTCCCTGTTGCTGCAACCAGGTGTGGAGTTACTGAGCAGAGGTTTTCTGCACTGTATGAGCAGAGTTGACTACTCTGCTCTCCTCTCCTGGCAAGAAGGGTGAAGGCTCTGGAGACAAGACCCCTCATTTACTGCTAGGAGCTGGGAATGTAGAGGGAAGTATCTGTTACTCCTTACATTGCATCTGTGGAAGCTCAGGTTCCTGTCAGGGGTAAATACCTACCCCGATGCATTGCTTTATTACACCCGGTGTGGAATTCTTGCTTTTCTGATGTTTTCCCATTTGGTCTCAAAAGTTTAAGACCTTGGGATCCTTTGAATGACATTGCCCAATTTGAGAAGAATGGGATACTCCAGACGATGGAAAGACACTTATCCACCAGGATGACAAACCACAAAACAATGTGCATCAACAATCAAATTGCACTGCACAAGGTAAAAAGCCTCTTTTGGGGAACTGAATGTTCTTTATGATTGTTTAGATACACAGCCCTTTTCTGGCAGCCTTTTCATGTAAGCACAGCAAAGGCTGGAAGGTTTCTTTTCAGGTTATCATTAACTCCAAATAAAAAATTTGGGTTGACATATCCTATTGATTTGGGCATTTCTCTTCCACCCAGTGTTAGTGACAGTAACACTCATACTGGCTTTTGCACATGGCTGAGCTGAATTTCACTGTTTGGTGTTTCCAAAGCAGAAAACTTCCCACAGCGAGGGTATGAGCAAGGTTCTGGAATACACAACTGAGATCCTGAAATTTCAGTCTTTGCCATCTGTTTTTATCACTTCTTCCCTAACAAGAAATCTCTCTCCATCCTTTCCTTTAAATGGAGGTGATAATGCCTTACTTCATTGCATTCATTCTTGGAGTAATCTATGTCATTCATAAAATGCTCTGTAAGTGTAGAGCTGCTGACCTAGCTGGATATAACCTGTATAAGACTGAAGAACTCCTATCTTATTACATGCCACAAACTTTTCTTCTGTAGTACTCCAAATCTGAATGTCTGTAAAGCAACAGGAAAGTTGAGGTTCAGAACTCCTTTTCAGACCCTCCAGTGAGAAGTGCGAACCAGTGTGTTTGGCTCACCCATCTGAGAGGCAGGGAGAAACTTTCTAAAGTGCATGAAGAAATCAGGCATAAAAGATTTGTGATGTTTAACCCCTTCAGGCACCTTCTGAAAGAGCCTCCCTGGGAACTTTGATTCTAAGTTATTCTCCTTTCATCCTTTCTCTTACGTACATGTGGTTGGATATGCAACTCAGCCAAAGAACTGTGAAGTTCATCATTAATATGTGTCAGTGAAAGCTACAACAACAATACTTTGGATGTTACCATCTAAGGAAATGCTTCTCTATGGGCCACATGTGCAATAACTTTAAGTAACTGCTGGGAGTCCAACTACTCTTGCTGAGAAAGCAGCCAGACTTTGCAATCTCACAGATACCCCAGCATCCTGAATGTTTTGTTTAAAGACAAATACAAGAGATGCATTTTGACAGAGACTCTCTTTTGATCCCTGTTATATCCAGAGGTCTGCCAAAGACTGCAGGCGCCGCAAAACCAGTGATCAACCATCCAACCACAGCCAGAACACAGAGAGCAGCTGTTCGACACCAGAGTCAGTGCAGGAGCTCTCAGATGATGATGGCAAGTATTTGGTTATCACTGGGTCAGGCTTTAATATCCTTCCCTCGGTTCTTTATTCCCTGTGCCAGCTCGGGGAAATTTCCCAGGCTAGGTAATAGCATGGGCCCACAGGCAAACACAGACAGCATTTGGCTTTCCTGCTCTCCCTGTGTACTACTCTTTCTGCCTTACACCATCCTTGCCAACAAGAGTTTCCAAAATCTTGGCTCAAACAGGTTGGCACAAACGGAACAGGCTTCGATTCTCATTCTGTTTTCTCTGCTTTTGTTGAAGGTGACTTTGAACATTTCAGAGATGAGGGCAGGTGCCAGCACTCTATTCCACTCCCCTCTGCTGGGGATCATGCTACAAAAATTGCTTCTTGACAATATTGCCCTCAAGAAGGGGCCCCAGGCCAGTGTCACGAGATCCATTCCATTGAGCTGGGTCTTCAGGGTGGAAGATTCTGTTCCTGTGTCCTCCCCACATTGCCTGCTGAAAGTGTGACAATTTGATCACAGCCAGGCACTTGACTGGGTGAACCTGGTTTGTGTTTCATCCCCCCCACCAGAGATGGTATAAAACATAATGTCCTTCAATCCTTTGCTGCAGGGTTTGAAAGTCTGTGTGCTCAGTGTGGGAAAGAAATGAATCACCTGAAGGAAATCCATTCAGCTGTTTTGTCCCTGCAGAGAGCCCAACAGGACATACACAGGTAACCATCTTCTCTCAACAAATTAATGCTCTAATGGGCCAAAAAAATAGCTTGTGGTGTTTGACTCCTCCACTGCAGCTTTTGGCACATCTTTATCAGCTGTGGGTGTGCAGTTAACAACTGTTTCGATAGCTAACCTCTTAATACAGCCCCTACTTGAAACAGTGAGGAAATCTCTTCCTCTCAAGACTCTTTTTATGGAGCAAAAAGCATCACCTGGGCATGCTGAGAATCTCTTGGCACTCCCAAGTGCAAAACAGCTGCAGAAGTTTGGAGGGGCTGGGCCAGAGCCTGGCTATCAAATCTCTGCTAGGCAAGAAGGGTTGGGCTCTACCTTCTCATCAAGGGTGTCAGGAGTTTACTCAGTTTGCTGCAGAGGTGCAGGTGTGCAGATATGTGGTATGAAAATTACTTCATGGGTGACAAGCACTGAATTCCCACCTTTTATCTAAATTGCTAGTTGCCACTTGAAGGAAGCAGTGAGCATACCTGTTTAACCTACTGCTGGCAAAGGGCTTTGTCCCACAGACTCCTCTGGGGAGCTATTAACTGTCTCATCTGCTCTTGCTGATTCCTCTTTGCATGAGGAGTATTGTCCAGCTCCTACCTAGGCTACAGTGGGGTGAGCTCACATGAGGCTCACCAGGTCCTGATGCTGGAGCCATTGGTGTTTTGGCTTTAGCTCTTCTCTCCTGCTCTCAGCAGTGCCTGGAGGGAGTTCTTTGGGAAAGTTAGGGCATGGGTTTGTGAGTAGATGAAGGGATTTCTTGGTATTTGTGCCCTTATGCCATCTCATGCCAGCCAGCATAGTCTGCTGAGCCAGCAGCAGCCAGAGGTGCTCATCCTTTGGTTAATAAGAGGGGAGGTAAAGTGTGTGGGGCAGAGTACTGCACTCTAAGGGAGTCTCCAAAGGCCAGGGATCCCTCCTGGTGTGGAAGCTCTGGGTATGTGCACAGCTGGAAACTCGCACGCAAATAAACACGCTGCTTTCTTTCCAGAAACCTCAGTGCTCTGAACAAAAAGCCCTTCCACAGGAAGGTCTCTTCTGAAAGCTTCCTCCTGGACTCTCGTTGTTGGTTTCTCCTCTGCATCTTTCTTACGTGTCAACTATTCATTAATTATGTCTTCAAATAAAGTCACTACCTTTGGCGGCAATAACGATTCCTGGCTGCAGGAGGGGGGCCACTCGCGCAAGGAGCCCAGCGAGGCACCAAAGCACTTTAGAACCAACACGGCAGAGGTGGAAGAAAGATGAAAACCGAGGTGAAAAAGGGACCTGGGAACCTGCAAAACTTCGTTCCGGCAGATTATGTCATTTTTGCCTTTTACATGTCCATCTTCAAGGACCTCTTAACCTGTATGGGCCTTAACGCTGAAGCCAAATGTAGCTTTAATTGTGCAATTTGTTTTCTATGTTTTGTCATTTTACGATGCAACTAATAACTACCCAGCAGTATTGGTACCCCCAAAATGATAGAAACCTGGCGTCTTGGAAAGGCCACAGGGGCCTGGGTCACAGCTCTGCGAGGCAGGGAGTGCAGTTAGGGAGCTGTAAAGAACTGATGTCCATGGTGCCTGCCCAGCTGCCTTTAATTATGGGAGGGAGCATACTTGGTCCAAAAATCCACCCCTGGGGTATTAAGTCATGATCTGTTTGGTCAGCGCACACAGACCAGGGCCTCAGGATGTGTTTTATTTTCCATTCCACGGGAACTGTAAATATGCACAATTTCCCTTTTTAGGAAATGGGAAGCAGTCAGCAAAAGCTCCTCGCTGGGTTTTGGAGCTGGGGGGTGTCCTGGATTGCGCCCTTCGAGGGTCACGTCAGACACGCCTGCTCCTAGGCCCTGGTCACTTATTATTGTTATTCTTTGCTGTAAGGCTGGTTTGTAGTAGCTCACACTAGCGTTGTAGGTGGGGAGCCCACTGCCCCAGGGTAGGTGAGGAGGACAGGAGGGTAGAGGTGCACCTGTGTTCGGTCGTAGGCACATTTATTGTCAAAAGGTCAGGAAGGAGGAAGGGTTTTGCCACTGCATTGTTCAACTCTGTTAATAGTCTTCCTATTTTACACCATTTTTTAAAGATTTGCAATATTTTCGGTAGACTGCGGACAATACTAAGCCTTTCTTTTCTGGCCTGAAGTAGTTCCAAGTGGTAAGTACTGCTATATATACAGCCTTAAAATACTTAGTGGTGGTGCCAGTCTGGGCTATCTTTCAATGTAAATGTTTCCAAATTTTTAAGTACATTCCTTGTCATATTCCCCAGTTAGGGGAAACTTGTTTGTGCTTGGTATGTTGAAATAAAACTACACACAACTTTCAGTGGCAGTCTACCTGACCCATTATTGGTGTGTTTGAACTCACTTCCGCGTCTTAATAGCGTTAAAACTCTTTGGGATGTGCTTGTTAGAGGAGAAGCTACTGGGAAAGGCCTTAAAGAATCTCAGACATGGGCCTCGGCAGCAGCATTTTGATATCCTTCTGTCTTCTAGTTTTAGCAATTGCCTCAAAATAGCAAGAAAAGTGGTTGCCTTGGTTTTCATTGCACATGTAAATGTACAGACTTGTCTTGGACTTGGGAAACCTTTCTGTTAGGGAAGTAACTTGATGATAGAGAAAAGATAGTTCCATGAAGGGAACTGCAGCTTCCTGACATGAACAGACAGGATAAGAGCTGGCATCTGGAAGTAGACATTCAAGAAAGAGATCTCAAATAACAAAAGCTGAGAGTGGCTTTGTTATTAGCAAAAGTCTCCAGAAAATCAGAGGATACTTCATCCTTGGAGAACGTTGACATTGTGGATCCAGATGGGGCTTGGGGTGCCTTTTTGAAGAATGTCATCCTAGTCACTTCTTTCTGAGGAAGTCCTGACGTGTTCCACGTGTGGTATAAAACAGAGAGAGGGGGTTTCCCCTGGCTGTAAAGGAATGCCACGCTGCTAACCATACTTGTCTGGCCAGGCAGAGTCCTGCATGCACCTTGAAAGGGTTAGCTCCTAATTCTGCATGGACACATCTGCCTATGTCCTATCTCCACCTCTCTGTGAATGCTTCAGCAAGTCAGCACATCCCTGACCTGTCAGCACAACCTCCCCCATCATGCACCCACTCTGGGACCACATACTGGAGTTGCTCTTGGGTACAAATGCATTCAGGATTTGAGAAAGAGGTAGTAATGTAACTGCATGATCAACCCCACCTGAGCCCCCAGAGTAGCAGTGCTGTCAGGAAGCCTTCAGTAGCTACTGAAAAACAAATACTTGAAATTGTTTGGATTGCTTCAATAGTTCCAAACTGGGCACCCACAGGGGCTGCGCTGGGACTTGTGCTGCTACCATAAGAGGAGCAGTCCAATGAAAGAAATTATTAACCTGCATAAGGTAATTACACAGCTGCACAGGAGGAATTTCCAGCATTCACTACTGCTACCACAGGGACACACAATAAGTCCTCCTGTCATTAATTTTAATCCAATTTCTACACCTGGAGGCAAATGTTCCTACTTGTCAGTATGGTGTACATGGACAATGAAAGGTATTCTTGAGGAAAACCGTGGCCAGAAGTGCTACCTTTCTATGAGGAATAGCTGCTACTGAGAAAGTTGAGAGTCCTTTTAAGACTTCAGAAAAAACCCAGGTACACACTCAGTTTGTGCAGTTTGGGGAAAACAAAACCACAAAAAAAAAAAAAAAAAAAAAAAAAACCAACACCAAACCGAAACAAAAACAAACCCAAACACAAACAAACAAAACCACCACCGAACAAAACCAAGAACAACAAAAAAACCCAGCTCCAATTCCCTATCCCTTCTTTTCGTGATGAGCCCCTCAACACCAACACGTGAGCTCTGGGCGAGGAGACCGCACCGAGTCATTTCCTGACATGGGCTGATCCTGCTCTCCATAGGAGCAGAGCCTGGTACGAGGCGTGTCGTAACACGACGTATTGCTCCCTGCATCGGCATCTGGGTACCTGCCAGCACGGCACACGCCATCTACCTGTCCCATTTCTCTTTCCGAAGGCCCCAGAGCGACGGGGGCGGATAAAGCGGCGGCAGCCCCACCCCGGGGGCGGATAAAGCGGCGGCAGCCCCTCCCCGGGAAGGTGCCGGACGAGCAGACGGTGTAACGCGCACAGTGGGGCTGTCGCGGGCATGGCTGTGGAACTCGGACGGCTGCTGCTGGTAAGTGTTGGGGTGGATGTGGCCTCATTCGCTGCCCGCTCGTCGCGTGAAGGGAAGAAGTCTTCAAGTCCCGCATGGAGCAGCCTTGGGGAGTTGTCTTTCCCTCTCCCCGAAACTTTAAATACTTCTATTAACTTTCTTTTTTTCTTTCTTTCCCCCGCGTTGTTTCGGTAATCCCGAGCTAATTACGATTTTCCTAAGCCGAAAAGGTGTAAGGAAGTGCAGCAGTCGGGGGGGGGGTGGAAATCCAGCCCCGGTTTGGTGAGGGCCCCCTGAGTTGGGGGTATTTGGGGGCAGGTAGCGTCTCTCTCGAGTCCGCCTAGCGCATTCGCTCTTGCCTTTCCTTCTCTCCTCGGTAAGAAGAAAATTGAGAGTCAGAAGTGAACTCTAATAGTTGTCACGTTGTCTAATTGTGAGACCGGCGGTTTTCTCAGCTGCGCCATTACCGGCGAGACTTTGTCCCACGCGCGGAGTCGAAAGAGCGGAGCCGGAGGATGGGACCTGTCGCTTTCAGCCGAGGGATTGTTCACTAGCGACATGGAGCCCCACGGCCGCCCCTTACCCCCACCCACCTTACCGCTTTCTCGCGTGTGTGCTGCGAGTGAGGACTGTACCTGGGCGGGCACCTGCGGCCTCTGCCTTGCCTAGTCTAGCCGCCGGGCACCCCGAGCTGCCTGAGGCTGGCCGAAGGGTCGTTTAAGAAAAAGAAAACCATGCCAGTTTCCAGTGCTCCTGTGGTTATAGTAAGCTGTCCTTGTTAGTGACTCAACCGCTTGCCTTTCGAGCGAGAAATGCTGGATGAGGTCTCTGGGGCGTTACCTCCGTGGTTTTTTTAGGGAAAATACAACACTAGCCCCCTGAATTAAAAAAGATGAGATAAAGGAGAAGCAAGTTTCTTCTTTCATCAGGCAGAAACTTTTGCCTCTGAAGTGCAACTGTAGTGAATTTGTGAAAAGAAAATGAAGTATAAAGTGGAGTCAGTCTAGGGCAGTAGTTGCCTAAAACCTATCAGCTGCTGCTCTCACCCCGGCTTTGTTATTATAATTAGGGCTGCGAGAGGCACGCTTAGCAGAAATTAGTTTGGGTTTCCTTTGTGGCTTCCCAAGAACTTCTGAATGTGTTTCCAAGTCTTTGCATGAACATCTCTTAGAGATGGTTATCGCATCCTGGGAGGATGGATCATTTCAACACTGGTTTGCCTCTGCTGGTAGGTTACGCTGCTGATGATGACTGGAGCCACAGTAGAGTACTGCGGACACGGAAAGTACTTCCATGACAGTCGCTGCTGCCTGCTTTGTCCAGCAGGTGAGAAAGACTTCAGGCCAGGCAGCAACAGCTGATAAGAGCCATGGCTTTTTCCCTGTGGAGGTGACTGTCTCATTCTTGGGTTTTATGCTGCACCCAGTGAAAGCATAAGCCTGGCAGGCGCTGTGGTGGCTGTGCAGTGCTAAGGCCACGCTCCATTTTGAAGAGAGAGCCCTTTGCACAGTAGGTGATAACTGGGAGACATGGCTTGGCAGCAAGCCAGGAAACTTCTGCCTGCTGTTGACGATGAGGTGTTCGAAGTTGGGGGGTGGTGGCAGCTTTTCAAAAAACCTGAAAAACCACTTTATTTAGCACCAAGAGCAGCCCTAGGGGAATTCTGGTATTTCTGTTGCTGAAGGTAAAATTGTGGTTTGCCTTTGCCCTCCCCTCATTCCTCAACGTGTACGGAGTTCACAAGCTCTGTGCCAAGAAGCAATCTGCCCTTAGTAGCGGAGGGCTTTGGGGTTTATTTAAAGATAGTTCAGGCAAAGAAGAGAAGTTACAAGCAGCTCTCACTGGGCCCCTTCAGAGGAGATGGCGCTGGCCACTTGGGTGACCCTGTGCTGCTGTGATGAGTCACCCTCATCCCTGGTGCCATCCGCAGAGGCCTGGCTGGATGCCATGTTTACCTCTGCTCTCTGTCTGTGCTGCAAACCTCCTGACCCTGCTGTGCCTGTTGGCTCCTGCGTGCACAGTTCACTCGTAGCAGGGGTTGAGCCTCCACCAAAAATGGGTTTGTGCTGCAACATCCTGTTATGCTTCAACAACCCCGTGAGGCTGCTGCTGGCTCTTCTCTTCCACAGGTACATATGTTGCTGAGCACTGCAGTGCTCCAAATTCAAGAGGAAGATGTGCCCCCTGCATGGAAGGAGAGACTTTTACTGCCCATGAGAACGGCCTGGAAGGATGCTTGCCATGCAGGGAGTGCAAAGATGGTACCAAACATAAGTGTGGTGAAACCTGAAGCCTTTTCCCCCTTGATGTGGAATGCCTGTTCCACTGTTTGGGTTTTTTTTTTCCCCCACTTTCAGTTATTGAGAATATTGAACTTAGATTGCCTTTATGGCCTGAGTATAATTTTTTACACAGGTGTAGAGAGCCACAACTTTAACTTCTATTTTGTTTTTTAGATCAAGTAGTTTTGAGACCCTGTACTGTGACGCACGATACTGAGTGCCAGTGCAGACAAGGGTACTTCTGCCCTGCCGAGGGCTGTGAAATATGCCAGAGGTGCAGTACAACGTAAGTTTGAATTTGTGTGATGCTTTCCCTTCTAGTCAATGTCAGAGCTGTGGCCTAATCTGTGCCAATGTCTACCACATGTTGTTAAGCTGTAAAAAATTGCCCTGAAGCTAAAATGCATTATTCATGCATTTAAATTTTAGGTGTCAAAATACACAAGGTTGAGACCTAGAAAGGTGCAGATTTTGGTATTGTTGTGCTTGTTGCCTTTGGCTCTAAGCTTACACTTTCATTGTCTTCAGATGAGTACTTCTCCATGTACAGACTTCAATGAGCTTTGTAGCAGCCAAGTCTAACACTTCAGGAGGTAGATTCACCTGTTGAAGGAAACTAATATGTGCATGAATAATGCATCTGCTCTGTAGTGTGTTTGCCCTGCCACTTAGAGGCTAACATGAATGATCTTATCTGCTTTGCTTCTACTTAATCTTGTGCTATCTTGAGTTGTTTAAAGATGAGTTATCTCTTTGTGGATATTCTCCTCTTGCCTCTGAGCTCTGCTCAAAAACAAAAAAATTTGCCTGGGCAGAGTTGCATATTACTCTAGAATCATTAATCCAACCTTGTGTTGTGTTCCACTTCAGGTGTCCAGAAGGGAAAGAAATTGTCCAGAATTGCAATGCTACCACGGACCTCAGATGTGGCTTACCTAAGCAAGGTCTTGTACACACAAGTACCATTCAGCTTGGTTTGTTGGGTCTGTGCCTTCAGGCATGTAACACCAGAACAGTCTGTAAAACAAGGGCTTGAACTATTGTAGTATGGTTAAGAGCTTCTGTAGTTTGCTCTGGGAATTGCTTACTAAAGACAGGTTCTGAAGGGGTTGGAGTGACAAACCATGTTAAATTTCACTTGGTAAAAAGCTACATGTATTGCCCTTTCAGAGTTGCAGCAGTGATGCTGGAAACTAGAAATAATGCAAAGGTTTCTTTCAAGTATGTCTGAGAAGCTGCATATGGAGTGGCTTTCCCTGCTGCTACAGTCTAGTTGGCTTCTGCCAGACTAGAGAAAGCAGGAGCTTATGCTGGCAATACTGCAGCACGTGAAGCTTGCTGTTGTCTTGCACACTTGTATCTCCCTGTTATTAAATGTTCCTTCAGAAAGCCCTGTAGAAGTCTTATTGCAGCTCTGCACAGAATCCCCTGCTGCCTTTAGGATAATGATGTGCAGTGCAGGCAAGTACTTGCATGTTCAGGTCAGCTGGTAGTCCCAGCACCTGTTCCAGGACCAGCTGGCTGGGTTGCTGTACTGGTGCTGAGCTTGGGCTCTTCCCTAGGACAGCAGGGAAGACACACTGCTCAGAATATCTTGTTTGGGGACTGCTTCAGTGTTAATGTTATTCCTTTTATCCTTTGCAGGAAGCACACTTCATGTCTGGTTTATTGGGCTTGGTTTGGGTGTTGGTGTTTTGTTGCTGTTATTGGTAATTCAAAAGCTGAGGTGTGATAAAGGTAACTGTTTGATTACTATCCACAAACTTTCTGAACTAGGCAGAGCTTGCACCAGGGCTGTCCTTGGGGTTTCTGTTGCCTTAGAGGTGATCTGTTTAAGCTCTAGTTCATCTGCTATATGATTCAATTAAGTAACTCCCATATAACTGACTAGTTTTGTTCATTAAATAAAATGCATAACCTTTAACCACAATCTTTCTGATTTTGCTGGCAGGTGCTTTTGGTTCAAAGTTAGATTAGTAGGAGGTCCTTAAAAGGACTTCTTGACCTATTTGCATTCTATTGCCAGAGTGAGAAAAAACTTGTGAGCTCAGATGTGTAAGGAAAATGGTCTGTCACTAGAGCTTCAGTGCTCACAAAAGAAGAGTCCTGTAAAATTTTATTCTAATAAAGGGAGAGTCCACAGAGGCATATTCCCTGTGGGTGTCTCAAATTGCTGCAGGATGCAGCCTGCTTTTATTCTAAATTCCTGGCTGTAGGTACTTGGAATTTAGAGACTTCCTGGTCTGCTTACCGCATCTTCCTTCCCTTTACATGTGCAGCTCCCTGCATCATACATCCTATATTCATTAAAAGTAGGTTCTTCACTTTTCTGGGTGGAGAACTTAATAGTCAGTAGCCCACTAAGCCTGTACTCTCCTAAAGTTCAGAAGTTCAGGCTGTGTCCAGTTTCTGCTATCTTTGGAGGGCACCCTGCTAATTTATGGGAAGACCCTGGTGAAACATGAGCAGAAGCTTTCTTACCTGCATGAATTTTTGAGATTCCTAGTCTGGTCTTTTGTTACCTCAAATTTTGTCTGGAAGAATTTTCATCTGTAAAGACACCTTGTCTTAATCCCACCAGATGTATGGAGCAAGAAGCAGCAACTAGTTGTGTCATTAACTACTCTTCACTGTGCCTGTGGAGTGCTTTATTTTATTGCTGCCCTTTCATCATTTGAGCCTCTGAACATGAATGCAAAGTTTTAGGTGAACTTTTTTTTTTAGGGAATTGAAGTGTTTTCCTGAGAAACTTTTCATTCCAGTAGTGCACATTAAAGTGTTTTTACAGCTAGTTCAGTTAGAATAATGTTATTCTGACTTTTGAGTGTTGAGATTGTTCAAGTTTATGTCTTATGGATTGTATTTCAGTAAAGACAGTTTCTGCCTTCTCTTTTGTATTGCATAGCCCACAAAAATGCTGAGAAGTATAAGCTGGAGGGGAGGGAGTTTGAAAAAGTGGCTTTAAAAGCCAAACTGCATCTCGTGGCCTGTATTCTACTAAGTGGGGACTTTTCAACTCCTGTATGAAAGCACAGTCTTTGTGCCATTGATGGAAGCTGGGGTGGTGGTCTCGTGAAACATGTTGGTGGTCAAGGAAAGTAAAATGTCTTGTGTTAGAGCTTTGCTCTCTACTACATGTAGATCTTGAGAATTCAACTACATTTAAGTTGCAGCAATTCCTAAAAGGTTCTTAGACACTTATTTTGTTTTCCAGCTGTTTCAACTGCTAAAGATCCAGCTGTTTCAACCGCTAAAGATCCAGAGAAAGGTCTGGTAAGTATGTGATGGACCAAGTGTTTCAGTTTGGCTTGTATTGCTTGCTGGTACCTAGTACCCAGCTGTCAGACTTTTGTCTTGCTGTAGACCTGGTAGGATGTGTTCTTCTGATGCAGCCAGTTGTGATTCATACAGGGCCAGATGTTAACAGCAGCCTGATGTGCTCATTAGCAGCGGTGTCTCCTGCAGTTGGCCTTTCAAGTACTACCCTTGGAAACATTCCAGAACCTGTGGCCAGGATATTGTGGAAGTGGAAGAATTAGGCTAACTGCAAGCTTTTCCCTCAAACTGTCTCAAATTGATGCCTTGATCCAATAAGTCCTTTTCTGCTTCATGCATTTATTCCCCAAAATCAGCTATTACTTCCCTTCGTGGTGGTGCTCCAGCTTTCCTTGTATCTTAACTACAATATTTTTCACAAGACTGACTTGTCTTGATCCAGGGAAGTGACGCAGATTCCTTCCTGCTTCTGGGCTCATGTCACAAGGTGCAGACCAGGACCTGGCAGTCCAACGCCTTGGTCCTAGGCAGTTCTGCATGACCTGGGGTTCAAAGCTCTGAGCGTATTTGTTCAGGAGTATGTTCCTGAAAAGGGTTTGCCAAGCTAAGGCTGGCTGCTGGCACATGTTTCACTCTAAAGCCAGGTTCACCCTGGCCTTCTGTAGTCAAATGCTGTTTATGATACACTTCAGGCAAGAATGTTTTGCACAATAACATAAAAGACTAGCTTTCTAGCAGCTAGTCTAGCTTTAGCTTCTCTGTTTAGAAGCTACACTTACAACAGTATGGGAAGGCAAAAATGAGCTCAGTCTTTACCAATGTGGCTAATGATAAGTGATACCAGGTGTATGTCTTGAGGAGCTGAGAGCCATCCAGATGGATTTTGTACCTCCCTGTTGCCTTTCTTGTCACCCTCACCCAACACATGCACTACTTGCCTGCTGTGAGAGCTCTTACCTAATCTTACCAGTTGGGCATTTTGTGTAATTAAATACATCTTAATTACAACAGATACTTGAAGACTTGGAGAAACAGAATCAAAAGATCTTTGAAAAATGTCACCTTATTCTTCTCTCTTTTAAGGTCCATAAGTGCCTCAAATGTGTGACTCACCCCTGGGTTCTTGTTGGGTTGTATCTTCCCCCTCACAGCACTTCCTGTATTTGTAGAAGCTGATGAAGAAACATGACAGAAAACATGGTCAAAATGCTGTAGCATAGGAATAAGCAAATGTAATACTTCTTTAAGTAAAATGGTAGCAGAATAATGGCAGTCACAAATTAGTATACAGTGCCACATAGATCTGATGTAAGAGTTGTCCCAGACTTGAATTGCAAGTGTTCATGCTACTGTAACTAAGGAGAGTTACACTGATGCAGTCCTGACATCTGGTGTTCTGGCACCAAGACACTGTCCTTTCTAAAGTACTAGTGAATTTATACTGCTGTTAAGAAAATAAAAAGTTGTAATTTATTTCATTCCAAAATAGAGCAGCTATTAGTCAGCCATGCTGTGTGCCCTCAGTAGCTCATTTAGCTATTTAAGAACTATCCTGTATAAATAGGATCAACTTGTTTAACCTGTTTGCAGCCTTAAAGTGGATTCAATAAGGATGATGTCCAACACAGTAGGGTGGTTCCCCTCACATCCCTGCTTACATGTGTTGGTAACATGATGGTGTCACACATGGGTCATGGACCTTGTGCAAACAAATCACACTGGTGTATCTTCATGGAGGAGCTGTGCCTTAAACATGTCTCATTGGGAGAAGTTGCTCCTCACACTGTTTCCACCTTTAAACAAGAATCCCCCAAGCTTTCCCCTTATAGCCCTTGTATGCTAGATGGATCCTGGCCTGCTTTGTGCTTGTTCTTGATGGAGCCATACTCACTAGCATATACTTGTTTAATGTATTGTCAATGCTAAAACCAGTGCAGTCCTCAATTTCTTCTGTCTGCTCCCAAAAGCTATGCAATGTGTACTGTTACTCTTGGCATTCTTTCAACTGGGTATAGTTTGTGAATCTGCCAGAAAACTACTCCAGCCAAACCTGGCCAAGCTAGTGCATTTGCATGGAGCTGATAGGCCGTTATCAACTTGGCAAAGGCTCTGCCAGCATCCACCCAAATACGGGATAGGCCTCAGGTCCCTCTTGCTGTTCAATCAGCTCAGGTGCAGCAAGGGAATTTAGTTTCCTCCTGCATCAAGAGGAATATGCACCTTCTACACCTGGGGAGAAGCAATCAGCACTACACACCTGTGAAAAGTTTAGGAACAGTTCCCTGAAGGTCATCAGTGTGCCTTGCCCCCACAGTCCAGCAGGAGCAGAACAGCAAGCCAAGGAGAGAGTTTAGGCTCTGAAAGCACTTGAATTCTAGGTATATATACACTGTAACTCTTGCATGTGTTTAACTTTGCCAAATTAGTAACTCTGCTGTTATCTCCGGCATCTGGTGACTTGAAGTATTGCGTTTTCTTTCTCCATGCTGTCTTAGAAAGCATACCTGTGAGATGTCTCTTAGAAGGTATTCTTACTCTTTGTAGGAGCCTGAGGGCAGTACTGAAACCCTCATCTTACCAGAAGTGAAGGCACCTGCACATAACTCAGCCAATTCAGAGGGTGAGAATGCTGGTGAGACCCCAGAGGAACAAGTACAATTCAACATTAACTTGGAAGCAAAAACTATGTTGCCAGAGGAAAACAGCATTCCTGAGCGAGGCACCTGCCTGCACGGGGTCTGGAGGTGCCATGTGGAAAGGTGCTTGAAGAGGATCACTCGGCCTTTGCTACCCGCCAGAATGGGGCAGAATCCTGCATACCATCAGAATGCTCAGCCCAACCTACCAAGTCGTGGGGTGCCAGCAACTTGTGTGGTAAGCATATGTGAAATTACCATCATATTTTTCTTGTGATACATGTGTAATTTCAGTTGAGTCCTTAGCTGTCCCTTGAGTGATAGGTGCTGTTTTCAGGTAGAACAACATGGAAGAGGAGGCTTTGCCTTAGAGATGTAATAGGATGGAAAGTGATGTCTTGGAAGCAAACTTGAGTCCCTCATTTAATCTGCTCTGCTTTTCTCATCTCCCTGTTCAACATTTACATAGAAGCTGGTGTTTTTGCAATAGAAAATGTGTGGCCTTGTTGGTTCTCTTCAGAGCTAGTAGCATGGCTGTTACAGCATGCAGTTTTCTTTACTCACACTCAGTTGTGCTGTGGAATTAGTCCCCTTCCCCTTTATTGGTGTGTGTGCTCTGGGGAGTGAGTTATCAAGTATCTTAGGAATAATCATGAGGGAAGCACTCTGATACATTGGAGTAACAGTCCCACTTTGTATTACAGATACAAGAACCACGGTGCCAAATAATTGTTAAAGATCTCTCTCGAAAAGGTAAGTGTTCCATAAACTGGCAGTGTTTGGAATTTGTTCTTTTTTTGACACTTCAGTTTACTGAAAGAATAGTGTAGGGAGGCTAATGAATATTGTGTAGGGCTACAAGGCTTTCAGTTTATTGTAAAATATGCTGAAACAGGATTATTACTGCATTTAAGAGAAGTTGTAATCTCTGTAGTGAATTGTTCTATTTCAATGCGTGGTTGTTCTGCACTGGAGTTGTCTCAGTCCAGAGAGGGTAAGAGGCTCAGTTCTCTTGAATATTCCCATGTTATGAAATTAGTGTCCTATTGAAGAATGCTTTTTGAAACAAAGGAAATGGCCCTGAGTGAGAGGCTTTTTTCCCTTTTAGAAGCTCATGGTGCCCACCTGTCTGTACAGGTGCTTGACTGGGCCCTGCAAAGAAGAGATCATTTTATTCTCTCATTCATGCCATTTCTGTTTCTCTTCCACTGAAACTGCTAAACAGGCACCTAAAACTGCACAAATAAAAGCTTTGCCTTTACTGGATTTCAGTCTTGCATCTTTCTGTAGGGCCAAAATTCGATCAGCCACACTCTAGAAATTACTTCAGTTTTCATGGGCCTGCTACTTGTGTGACAAATTTGGCCTTGCTGCTGCTGTTTGGTCTGTACAGGGGAAAGCATGTGATTAGACGTGGCACTTGGTGCCATGGTTTAGTCATGGGGTCTGTGGTGACAGGTTGGACTTGATGATCTTTGAGGTCTCTTGCAACCTTGGTGCTTCTGTGTGATTCTGTTAGCTATGGAAAAACCTGTATTTTAAAGCCTAAGCTGATGTATGGTGTGTTTTTATCCTTTCAGAACTGAGAGATTGCTTCTCGACCTTTATAAAGGAAGTACCACTAAAGAAATGGAAACAGCTTATGAGGACTCTCCTGCATGAAAATGAAATTGATAAAATTATTTATGATTTTCCTAATAATAATGAAGAGCAATCTTATCAGATGCTTCTCTCTTGGAAAAACCATCTGGGAGAGAAACAATCTATTATTAAGTTACTAGATGAGTTACGGTCTCTAGATATTAAGGCTTATGATAACATATTGAACACTCTAAAAAATAGTAACATTATAAGTAAAGCAGAAGCTACTGATTAATGTTTATGATGAGCTTTTAAAGTGCTACTGTGTACATACCTATGTCTACAAACTTCCTGTAAATGGGGACGTCTACCAACTTCTAGTAGAAGTGGTGTCACGGACTTGCTATCCTCCTCACCTTTGCAGGGGGAGCTGGGAGTGATTTAACAGCGGCAGCGTTGACGCAGACTCCGGTTGTGCAGCTCGCTAAGGTCTTTTGAGTTGTCAGGTATTGAACTGGGGTGCCAGATGCCCACCTGAGAGCGAGGAGCTCCAGCTCACGCTTCCCTTTGTGTGAGGCAGGACCGCGCTGTTCGAGCCCAGGAAGCGGGAACAAAGGCTCTTTCTGAGAGGGCTGTGGTGCTTTGTTTTCTGAAACGATTGTGTTCGTTCTGTATCGGTACGCTCTCAGAGATGTTATGTTTGAAGCATAGCAATAAAAGCCTGGTTGAGGCAGAAGCTGGAGTTGACTCTTGGCGCTTTTTTGTCTGAGGGGAATAGAATCGTAGAATCGTACTTCTGGTAGGAAGAACCCTTCAACACCATCACGTTAAGCCGAGAAGCCCTTTTACGGTCGGTTTGAGGGCTGTGGTAAACACTGAGGCTGGGCGGGAAGGCGCTGTGGGCGGGAGGGGGCGGGCGGTGTTCCCTCGTTGCCATGGTGACGCGGGGCTCGCGCCGGAAGTAGCGTATGGCGGGCGGGGCCACGCTTCCGGGTACGCTGTTGCATCAGCTCGCGAGTGAGGGGAGGAGGCAGCAGGATGGCAGCGCCCGCCGCCGAGCAGGGTAAGTCGGTGACCGGCTCCTCGGAAGCTCAGTGGGGTAAAGTAAAGGGTCCTGCGGGGTTGTCACTGCTTAACGCCGCCGCTGTCACGGTGTCAGGTGGGCGGCGTGACGTCAAGCGGCGGTGGAATAGCCGGCACGCTGCTCTTAGCGCTGAGGCGTCGGGACGGGAAATGGCGGCTGGGGGCTTCCTCAACGCGACCCTCGAAACCGGCGGGGTCCCCCCAACGCACCCGCGTGAGTTGCGGGCGATCCCGCCGCCGCGGGCCCCTGAGATGCGAGGCAGGCAGGCAGATAGCCATCACGACACGCTTGGGGCAGAGGTGACGTGTGAAATCCTTGTTGGGTGGGTGCCCCTGAGGAGATCGCCTCGGTCCCTCGGTGGTGGGTGACAAGCAAGCAGCTCCTGATGCCACTGCAGGGTATCAAGAGCAAGGAGTTCGAAGTGTGGTGCGTACGCGCATAGAAATGTGGATCTATAGGTGCTGATTGCACCTCTGACACTGGTGCCTATGGATCAGAGGACCTCCAGTGCCTTGAGAGACCAGGGGAAGCGATTCGTATCGTGCCTCACCACTGATGTAAAGGTTAATGATGACACTCGGTGATTTGTGGAAAAAAAATTGGACCTTAGCAGTGGAGTTTAGAAAGGACGGTTCTTCACCTTGATGGGCTCAAAGGGATCTTCGGTGGCTGCCAGACTGCTTAGGCAGTTGTGTGCTTATCGCTGCATCGTCTGCTCTCTTTTTCCTGCCTCCGTCTGCCTTACTGTCTTTCCTAGTCATCTGTGTTCTTCCTTGAACTCATGTCTCAACTTTTTGACTTTTCTGGACTTGGTGTTTTTGTTGTTGTTGTTTTGTGACCATGTTGTAACGATGACTTACACTGTGCTTTTCCGTATGGAAGGAGGGCCAGGGTAGTCCTATAATTCTTGGCACTACTCTAGCAAATAGGAACTTGGAATACCAGTCATACAAGTATGAAGTACCATTTTGGTATGTAAGGGGTTGGAAATTTCTGTCATTCCAGTTAAGGATCTGTGGAGTCGAAGATTTTGTGCCTTTTCCTTTGTTACTGAAAGTTACTTTGCTCTTTGTTCATCACAAGTAATGTCCCATGTAAGAGAGTGCAGAAATATTTATTGATGCCAAGGGACCAGCTTTTTCAGATGTGTTTTCAGTATCTTAGTTAAGCTGGGGGGGAAATAGCTCCAGTAAAGGCTTTGTTCAGGTGTGCTTTGGGAAACTTTCAGTTAAGTTTATTACTGGGCAAGTAGTATCTGGTTGTTTGGTTTTTTGACTGAAGTTCTAGTTGTTACTTTTAGTTTCAGTTCAGGGAAAGTGGAAGTGGAACTTAAAGGGCTAAAGTGACTAGAACTGACAGCCCCTTCCTTGGTGGGATATTCCAGTCTGAAAAATCTCTGCTCTGTGAAAAGCCTCTTGATCCTCGTGTTTGAGTCTTGGAAAGTCCTTTGTCTCTCTGTGTATGATGTGCCTTGCATAGGTGGGGTACCTGCATTAGTTTACATCTCCTGAAATTTTTATGGAAAAGGATACTTGATCTTAGCTGAGCAGATAGTTAGACTTCCTTCCAAAGCTGCCAGAGTGGCTAGCCAGAAATGATAAATGGCTGGTTTGGAGCTATGTTAATAATGAGAGCTGTTACACTTAACTTGTATGAATTGTTTTAAATTTATGAAAGTGAAGTTGGAAGAGAAATGACATTTTAAAATATTCAGAAATCTCTTTAAGATTTCTTCTTGGAGAATGTGTCCACAGAAATCCCAGCACATTTTGGTTGCCATCTAATTATGACTGACGACGTTAGCAGGTTCAGGGAAGCCCAGGAGACCTATTTTTTCCCCTGAAGCAAAGTAACTCCCTGTTTTTGTGTCATGGCTTTTCTGTATTTACTTTGCTGCCAACATCTTCAAGGAACAGAGATTTTTGTTTTCAAGCTAATAAAAATGACAAATTTCTATCAGATTTGATCCTGTATAAGCTACATTGATTCAACAGAGAAAGGTGTTTTATGTGCAAATAAAATGTATAAGCAATCCTATGCCTTGGAGTCTCTGTGTTGTTGCAGCCTTGCAGACAAATTTCCTCTGTCCTTTAGTCATCTCCAAAGCACTCCATGCATGGAAAGAAGAGTGTGTCACAATTCTGTTGCCTAAAGAGAGTATACACTGTTGTTATATGAGAACAGGGGAAGTGTTAAGATTATTAACATTTGTTCTTATGAGTGTCCAAGGTTGTTTTGCATCCCTCACCAATACCCATGCTCAGTGATGGTTTCTGAACAGAGGTGCTCCTGAGTGATATGATTTGATGTTTATGGATCATTCCATTCACGTGAGTTAACATTCAGTGTTAGGCAACAGCTCTCTAACACTCCTGCATTTCTGCTGTCAAGAAAAATGCAACTGAGTAGTAGCAACTGTATTTTTGGTAGAGATGTAAATGAAATTGGAACAAACTTCTATGTAAAGGCAGATTTGACTGATTTCCTTGAAAGGAAATGTTCCTCTGGTATGCTGCCTTCCAGAAGGCAGTGTTACCATAGGTATTCTTCCTTCCCAGGAGAGCACCCTGTGCTTCAGAACTTTCTGTGTGATTAATTCAGCCAATAAGAACTCACAAGAATGCCAGAAGTGAGAATGATTTTGTCCTGTATGCACTGAAATAGGATGTTCAGAGCTATTGCAGGATTGCACTGATCACTCAGCACTCTGAAACACAGCACATTTGCTTGTGTCTCTGCATCTGAGTGTAGCAGAGAGTAGAACACATTTGTACTAGCTTTCAGCTAGCTGTTGTGGTCTGAAAAGTAGCCATCAGTCTAGAAAAGGAAGTCTGGCACCCAGCACAGCCTGTGAAACCAATGTAGGAAGCTCATATTGGTCCAGTGAGCTTGCTGGCAGCTGGAGACTGCTGCAGCTCAGTTGCTCCTGTGGGCTGCAGTCACAGATGTGATTTTGTGCTGAATTTGAGTCAGTGATGGGTCTCAACGAAAGACATCCTCCTGTTAGATCCCCTGGGCTGACTGGTTTCTTTAATGTATTTAATTTTCAAGTCTGCTGTTGCTCTTGCAACCAGACATAGCATCAGACTTCTGTACTTTCAGGTGCTAATGTGTGTCCCAAGACTGTTCAAAGTAATTTTGGTTGCTCAGCTTATCAGGACTGAGCTGGTACTAGCATTCACAGGCAGTATTTGCCATCACTTCTTACCAGAATGTACTCGTATGAGTTCTGTCACGTTTGTTATATTTGTGTGTAAGTTTGTGCAACTTCTCTTTTAGATTGGTTTACAGATGTGGTTGGGAAGCACTTACAGTGTTTCAGATCCACTGACTGACTTCCCATTAACAGCCTGGTGTGTGAATAATGGCCATAATAACCCTAATAATACTTTGTAAATTGAGTGTTGCTTTCCTTGCAATAAATCTTCAAAGATCTTTTCTTTGAGATACAGTTTCATTTATGCATAGATCATTCTTGTCATAGTTTTTTTTTGCCTTCTCCCTCTTGATTCATGGAAACAAACCTCACATACAAACAAGACTGATGTCTTGGGTTTCCATCGTGAACAAATGTATTTCAAACTGTTTCATTGTGTATAAACACGTGAAGTTCTGTGATGATAGTCATCAGTAAATATTTAGGAGCCTGAAAAGTTTGTAGTAAAATGAACCGTGTGAGCAGAAGCTGAATCCTGCTCAGCTGGGTAAGGCAGGCCTGTAAGGTCTAGTTATGAACCATTATTCACCTGTTAGTCCTGATTTTTGGATAGCCCCTGAGGAGGATTGAGACTTCACAGGAATAGGACTTTGCTTTTCTGTATGAATTTTAAATTCATTCATTATTAAATATTTTTTTTCTGAGCTCTGATCTTTTTTATTAGTTCTGCTGATGTGCCACTATATTTCATCTATACCCAGTAGAGTCAAACACAAACTTACTTGGTATCTAGCTGCCATTTCTCTGTCATCCTGAGTTCTTGTAAATACTTTAACCAGTGATTTCCATACAGGAAATGAGCTGCTCATGAAGCCTCAACTGATGATATTTGGAAAAATGTTTCCATTCTGTAGCTTCTCACATCCTCTCTTAGTCTTCATCTCCCCATCTCCTTTCCAAGATGAGGAAAGGTGTTCTGTGAGCACCTTCAATGCTAAGGGAACTACTCATGTAGAAGATATATCTATTAATGTAAGCACCAACACTCACGGCAGTGGTGTCTGTCAGGGTTTGGGAGCAGAGACAGGTGTTCTCATGCTTTATTGTGCTATGTCCTTGGCTACATCTATAAATTACCTTGTAAAGTAGGATATCAGCTTAATGTTTATACAGTACTCTGAAACCAGGCAGAGTTACAAATGTTGAATCATTGTAGGAAAATAGGAATGCTGCGTTTACCTGATGTCAGTGCTGGCCCAGCTGCCATCAACTCCTCAGTTCTTACCCGTGGACTTGCACAGGGCTTGCTGTTACTGTGAGCATTCTCAGCAAGCCACAGAACCTTTTTGCTGCTTCCTTTCTGTCTCTGTGTTTGTAAAGATGAAACATAGTATAACCTGCTTTGCCTGTGTACCAAATAACTCATGGCATTAAGAAATTGTGAGGGAAGAGCACAATTTAATACCCTTTCTGTTCATTTGGTGGCTCTTACTCATAAATACTGTTCATATGTCTGGAGACAGAGAGTGGTAGAGAAGAAGTATGGGAATATGCAGCAACACTTAAGCTCGGAGTTGTTAGAGCAAACGGGACTACCTGAGCATCATGCTGGGGAGCTTGCACACAGTCCTGGAAATAACTAAGCATGTGCTCAACTTCATTAGATGTATTTACAGAGTCTAAAATGATTCATATTTAAATATTTGCAAGACTATTCCACACTGTTTGGGCAGTGTGGGAAAGAGTGACTGATCAGGTTTGCTGCATGTGAAGAATTTTCTCCAACTGCAAGTAGAAAATTCTTCTTGATGAAAAGGAGCTGTGCTTTTGTCCTTTGGTTCTTTGTATAGAAAACAGGAACAGCATGAACATAATCCAGTTAATAGGAATCATATAGTTAATCAATAGCTTGTATTAAATAATTTTTTCCTTCAAATTTCTGGTCAGTTGCTAGCACAAATTTAGAGGGGGAGATGTACAGTATAAGGATATATTTTGGTCATGGGATCTCCTTCTTCCTTTAATGCTGATGAAATGTCCTGTGCCTCTCTTTACAGCTTCCAGCTACACTTTTATTCTGAGCATTAGTGAAGAGGAAGCCAGGGTGAAGGCTTTGAACGAGTACCTGAGCACTCGTAGTTATATCCAGGGGTTCACATTTTCACATGCAGATGTGGAGGTATTCAGAAAGTTTTCGGGGCCACCTGTGGACCAGTATATCCATGTTGTCCGGTGGTACAGACACATAGAAGCAATCTATGATGGCAGCAGTGAAAAAAATGAGCCTTGTAAACTTCAAACAAGTGAGTAATGTGAAACTGGTGGGCAGGTTATAGACTAGCTGACGTTGTGTTGGTTTTATTGCTGGGAATTCCTGGAGGTTCCCTTTCATATTCTCTTGCAGGCTTTCAAATTTCCCGTATCAAGGTCGTTAAATTGTTGTTGCAGACAGTTACTGCATAACTGAACCTTTCTGATCCACTTGAATGTTAAAGCTCTGTTTTCCACATTTCCTTGATTTTGAAATCACTGGTTGTACAGAGTTCTGTTATGTGCATGTTCTTTTAAAAACTAGCTACTGGATTGTGGGGTTTGGCTTTTCCCCTAAAATATCAGGATGTGCTCAGTCCACCTCTTTTTTTCCCCCTGCAAGAGTAACTAAATAGTTGTTGTATAATACAGAGATTCACAATACAGTAAACTGAACACTGCCTCTTGTGATTGTTATTAACACTACCTTTCAAAAAGAATGTTTGGGGTTCTTTCTCAAACTCTGGTAATTTAGGCATTGCTGATGATTTGAGGAAATACTAACCGGTTAATCAAGGTGATTGTGTAAGCATGGGTACTGGCATTTTTGGGAGCTGCATCACTCTCCTGAGTTGTTTTCCAATGAGCTAGTCTAATTTAATTGCTTTATAGAGACATCCTTGCTCAGGGAGTCATGAAATAATTAAAACATAGAGCTGTTGTGTAGTGCTTGCAATACCTACAAATGAATGCATGATGTCTGTCATTTTTGCTGATGGTTGTTGACTAATGTTACTCCAATGCCATCTCCTCATAGCCTGTCATTGCACTTGTTCTCAATTCCTAGCCCAGCAGTAGTTTGGTCAGACTGCTGCAAGTAGATTCTCATGTGTGTGTGTGTGTCTGCATGTGTTTGTGCTGGTTAGTAATTTCCTTTTCAGCAGTGAAGGGATCTAGCTCTGATAGCAAATTAAATGCCACTAATTACAATCTTTTTGCAGACTTTAAGGGATCAGACTATGCAACAAGAGGAAAGACTTCTGTTTTCCTGTCCATGAAATCTTTAACATTAAGTCTCTGATCCTGAAGAGTTTTTCTTGTTATCTATGCATATGTGTCGGGACTCTTGAACTGGTGTTCTGTGGTGTTCACTGTGAAAATGACATGTGAACCTGCCACACTTCTTAGGCCTTGGAATTATTTATTTATTTATTGGTGTATTGTAGAGCTCCAGGGGTGGATTAGAGCAAGTGAACTTCAGTGCAGCCAGGAAGAAGACTAGCTGGCAGAGACATAGTTGAACAAACTCAGTAGTATGCCTTTGACTTTGCCCTTGGTGTCGGTGTAATGGATATAACGTGACACCTTACTCACAAGCTGAGAACTTTAGGGTGCACTATCTGGGTTTTTTCTTATGTTCAGTGTGGTTTAAGTAAAGAGAACTTTACAGATTTATCTTTTATTTGACTAAGCCACAAAGGCTTCTTTCCCTGAGGGAAACATTAGCTGCAATTAAGCCTACCAGCGTAATCTTTGCAAATCAAAGAGTAAACAAATCCATACCTTGGGTTTATGGTCTGTGTTATGGATAGGCTGCTCTTGAACTTGAGGTATTCTCTTCAGGTGTACCTCATCCAGTGGAGTGTTTAGAATAAACATATTGCCATGAATCCATAACTTGGAGTTTAAATGGAGGCCATTTGTGAGACAGAGTGATGCAGTTATATATATGATTTCTTTTTACTTAGGCAGTTATTCAAAAAAAGGAAGGTGAGGAAGAGATTAATTTTTTTTTTGTGCTTTCAGTGCTTACATTGCTTGGTTTTAAACCAAAACAGTCACACGAAGCTATTAGGGTAACAGAGTTAATGAAGAGCACCCTGAGACACAGGATCAGAAAGGCAATTTTGTTGTCAAAACAAGCAGTGTGTGTAATATCGTAATTGCAGTCAAAATACATACCATGAGAATTCCTAAAGACAGTGCTGGGCTGTGTATTTTAAGCTGGCAACCTTGCTGTATTTTTGAATTTCCTGGTTTGCTTTCATTCCTAGTTAATGTGATAATTGGCTTAACATCATTACAGCTGTAAGCAGCTCTGTGCATGGCAAACTGCAGCTCTTTGACATACTCATAGTTTGGTTGGTAAAAATCATGAGTTCAACAACTAATGTTGCTTTTTAAAAATGTAGAAGAAAACAAATGCAAGGATATTGTCACTAGTGTTGCCTTGGGTTTCATCTCCTCTCTTTAAGGGCAAAATTTAGCCTTGTGCTGGATTGGAGCATATTTGTAGTAGACGAGTGTGTTCAGAAATGCCTCATGTACACAGCAACAGTGCATGATGGAAAGCTGAAGTTCTTTCTAAACCTTTCTGTCTCCCATTCCTCCCACCCTGTATACACACACTCTGTCAATATTTGCTCTAGGGACTAACTCTGGGCTCTGGAGATTTTTTTGGAGATTCTGTGTGAAGTTTGTGATACTCTGTCCCAGTAAAACCTGGCACTGAAGAGAGCCCAGGACTGCTGGAAAACTCTATTAATAATTCATTAAATTGCAAAGCTCCTGTTAAGGCATTAACTGACTTCCACGCCCTTACCTTCTTCCTTCCTGTTACTTGGATCAAACATTAGTAGAAATGGCAAGTTTAAGAGCAGAAAATAAATTAGGTTGAAATAATTTACTTTGGTTTTAGTAGCTTTGCAGGAAGCTCTAACAAAACTAATTGGATTGTTAGGATTGGAATGATTTTACCTATTACATATGGATTTGGGGTTTTTTTTAATGTCTTAAAGATGTGATAAGAAATTATCATATTGCAAATATGTTTGTGGAAAGTGTTTTTTTTCAGTTCTCTTTAAACTATTTCCCCCTCCCCTCCAGGTAAAGGCAAGCGTGTGCAGCCCCCCTGGTCTCCCCCTGAAGGCACAAAGCATTCTAGGCTTTGCCTCTACAACAGCCTGACTCGAAATAAGGTAACTAAATGGAAAAGAAAAACAAAACAAAACAAAACCAACACAACAACGTGGAGATTTCCACAGAAACACAAGTAGGGAAGTCATCAAATGTTTGTTTCTGAAGTGCTGACCCATCAGTAGACAGGTTTTTGGATTGTATTTTGTGGGATGTTAAGAAGCAGGTACAGAGATACTGTGCCAGTCAAGTGTGTTTGCTGGATATGTTATAATGTATACAATATATATACATATACTACAAGCATGTGTGTGTATGTGTATCGTGCATAATACATGCTTCCCAATTGCAAGTTACCATCATGCAAAACAGCCAAGGGTTCAGCTGTAATACACAGTAATGTGAACAGAATAAAATCTGTTTCTTTAGACATCTGTGCAAAAAAGCCTTGCCAATTATATCTTCATCTCATTATCATATAAACTGGTGAAGCTTCTTGTGGTCTGGTTTGAGGGCCTTTTGGGAAAGGGAGGAAAGATTAAGAATACTGATGATACATGGGATATAGTATCCAAGTGTGTATGAAGTTGTTATGTTCTGTAACGTTTTTCAGTGCAAAAGACAGCCTGATCTTCCATTTCAAAAACACAGCTTGAATAGTGTCCTGCCTACTCCAAATGTTTGTAATCTGCTGTCTTGATTGATAGGAGTGCAGGCAGCATAAACATTCACACCTGCTCTCTCTTACATGGTAAAGTTAGTGGTGATCTTTTCTTATGCTAAAATTTGGAGTGGAATAACTGTTCTCTTTTTGTGTGTGTATGTAATTGTAATCCATATTTTCACATTCTAATGGCCAAATGTGGTGTTACTGGCCTGAGATCATGTCTTCAGTTTCTTCTGATCACTGTACCTTCCTTTTCAATTAAGGAAATCTTTCAGCCTCAAAATGGAAAAAAAGTCTTGTGGTATTGCTGTGGTCCAACAGTTTATGATGCTTCTCACATGGGACATGCCAGGTACTACAGTTCCTTATTTTGATACAGCATTTGAAGCAAAAGATCAATAGAAAAAAAAAGTCCTTTATTTAGATGAGTGTATTACTAGAAAATAATCCTTTTAGGCTCAGCATTTGAGATTAAAAGCATGTTACAGTGTTACATCATTGTGCAATTAAAAACTTACTAGTAGATGAGAGAAAACTAGTACTGGTATAAAGTTATTGAGATTAGAGTAGTTTGTGCAGAGAACAGAAATAGACTTGAGGTGTTCACTAGAAACACCTATCTATCTTTTATGTTTTCAGGTCATACATCTCATTTGATATCCTGAGAAGAGTCTTGAGGGATTATTTTAAATATGATGTTTTCTATTGTATGAATATAACAGATATTGATGATAAGGTAAGATCTTTTTTAATTGTACTCTGAGCACAGAAGTCAGAGTCATATGTAATTGCCATTTGATTAGCCAAGGCAAATCTTAACCCTTTTTAACTTAGACATACATTTTGTACACAGTGTCATTGATTCCTCTCAGGTTTGTAGCATTTCCATGGTGGCAAAGCCTGTGCTGTATATAAATAAATGTTGTCATAGGTAATGGAGTCTAAGACAACAAAGATAACATCTTATTTGTCTGTTGTTGAGAGACCTAATTTACTCTGTTGAGGTAACTGATTAACTCATTATCAGTTCTGGGTTTTTATTGTGGCATGTAATCCTTGTAGCCTGTTAAATTTATTCTCCAATGCTTTTGGTGTGTAACAGATTACATTTGTACTTTGTTTACCTATGTGTCTCTTCACAAAAATACTTTCACTCTTTTTAGATCATCAAAAGAGCAAGACAGAATCACCTTTATGAACGGTATAGAGAGAACAAATCAGCACCAGATCAGCTACTTGAAGATGTTAAAACTGCCTCAGAGGTGGGTGTGATAGTTAATCCCTGCTAGTGTGTTAGCTCCTTATTCAACGTGTAGCAGAGCAGCTGAAAAAATGACTCTAACTTTGCTGCTTCCTTAAACTTTCAGTTATTCTTGTTGAACTGGTACCACACAAACCAGAGTGTTTCAGTAGTTTGCTATCAAAGCTTTTTCTCTGGCATAATGTATTATTCCTTATTAGCAAGGCACTACGTGGCTAAGATGATATATTGTGTGTAAGACATAGCACTGCTGTACTGCAAATTGTTGTCTAATTGTTTTTTACTGTCATTGTAGCTCTTTTCAGTTAAATTAAGTGAGACGACAGACCCAGATAAAAAGCAAATGCTGGAAAGAATTCAAAATGCAGTGAAATCTGCTTTTGACCCTCTACAAGAAGCTGTGCAAGCAAAACTCCCTGCAGAAGAGATCAACAGATGTCAGGAGGTCAGTGTGAGATCTTTTATGAGTTATATTTGGCTTATAATTGGTAGGGAGTTTAAAAACAATGTGCAGTTTGTAATAATTCCCTGAAACATGATGGAATTTTCTATTCATAAAAAGAGGACTTCTAGGCCTGAGGACTTTTACTCCTCATAGTCCTCAGTCCCCCCATTCAGTACAGGAAAACTGATCCTTGAATTCAACCATGTAGGTTGGGGATGCTGTTTTTACCAATTTTTATTTCTCCCATTGTGCTAATTACTCGCTTGTTTTTACCTTTCCTATGGTGTTTTTTCTCTCTGACTTTTTTGTCTTGATCAGTGAGTTTCAGTATAGATTACTGAGCATGTATTACTGAACATTTGAATACTGGTAGCAGTTTTCTATACAAGTGTTCCTGTCTCTGATCAGAGAAGGCTTCTGTTAGGATTATTCAGTGGCAATGAGGGGAACAGATGATGTGACATAACTGCAGGATCGCAGGATGTTAGGGGTTGAGAGGGACCTCTGGAGCTCTTCGAGTCCAACCTCCCTGCCAGAGCAGGACCATAGAATCTAGCACAGGTCACACAGGAGTGCATCCAGATGGGTCTTGAAAGTCTCCAGAGGAGACTCCACCACCCCTCTGGGGAGCCTGTTCCAGTGCTCTGTGACCCTCACATTGAAGAAGTTCCTCCTCATATTGAGGTAGAACTTTCTGTGCTGTAGTTTATATCCATTATTTCTCATCTTCCTCTTTGCCTTCCTCTTCTTTTTCACCTCTGCTCCTTTTTCACTCCATGATTTAATTCTCTTTGATCATAAGAAAATAAACAAAATAATTACCCTAGAAGTATCAAAATTGCTCTTTAACCTTCCTGTCTGCTTCTGTGACAATCATCATATGAAACATGAATGAAGACATGGCCAAGCAGTGCATGTAAGAACTGCTTTAGCTGAACTCACACAGAAGCCAAAGTGAAGGTAATTTGTTTAATAGATGTAAGTAGCTGTCCACCTTACTTAAGAGCTTAGGTCCTGCCCTGTGTTGACACTGTAAATTCTACACATCTATTTAAGTGATTGATAGCAATGCAGATACCATTTGTGAGTTTATCTTCCTTCCTCTGTTTGTTTCATTCATATTTCTGAAGGACAGCATGGTAAAGATCTGGTAGAAGCACAGATTACTTTGTACTCAAAGCCAAGTGTCTTTTTCCTTAAGCAAATCTCTCTGCTCAGAATCAGATTTTTCTTGAAGAGTTTAAACAGGGCATGTCTTTGATGGCTGCACTTACAATTTTTGTTTTATAGATACTGTTGGAAGAAGCCAAAGATTTGCTGTCTGACTGGTTGGACACAAAATTTGGCAGTCAGGTGACTGACAATTCCATATTCTCAAAGCTCCCCAAATTCTGGGAAGGGGAATTTCATAAAGACATGGAAGCACTCAACGTAAGTAAACTGGTTTGTGTTCTAAAAGTCTGTGTTCCATGCCTCAGAACACCCAGGATACAATTGAGCTCCTTAACAGGTTTCAAAAACCTTATGTTTAACCATATTGATAAAGCCTTTCCTTTAATATGAATCAGGAGCTATTAAATGTGTACCTGTTCTGTTTCCAGCCCAGCAATCTTAAATCCACTGTGCATGTTATCAGAGTCAGTTAAATGGTGCTCAAGTTTGATGTGTGCACTCCAACCCTTCCCCTTGGTGTAATATAATCATCAGTTAATCCAGAAGTTTGAAAGAATCTGTTAGCTGGCACAGTAGAGCCCTGCCAGCCTCAGCATTTAGACTGATTCCTTAGTCTTCAGCCCTAAGAAATTACGTGGTGATACAATCAAGAACAGATTTATCTGTCTGGAATGCTGTGTCATGTGCAGTGGTTTAGATCAGTGAAGGTTTGTTTATTCACCTGCAAATCATGGGGACTTACTGCCTGTTCTGTCATAGGTGCAAAAGATATAAGAGCTATCATCTCCTATAGTAGTTTTTTGTCAGTATTGCCTTAAAGGCTGAGGAAATAATGTCCACAGCACATTGTTTCAGAGCAGAAAGCTTGAAATAGGAGTCTTAGATTCTACTCTCACTTGCTTTTAAGCCAATTTTTAACCAATGTATTTTATATATTAGATTTTGTGCATATCTGCATATGTATAAATATTTGTATATATATTTTTATTTATATATATGTGTGTGTGTGTGACATAAAATCCTGCTTTTTTTCCTCTAGGTTTTACCTCCAGATGTTTTGACACGGGTTAGTGAATTTGTGCCAGAAATTGTGGATTTTGTGAAGAAGATTGTGGATAACGGTTATGGGTAAGTTTGCTGCTGGATGCTTTTACTGGGCACTGCTTCTGTATCAGGGCTAGAATGGTTGCTTTCAGTGCTTAACTGTGTACTGTTTTCTCAGTTTTCATATGCAGTCCTCCCATAAGTGATGTTTGATCAGAGAAAGGAACTTCAGGTTCCTTTGCAAAAGACCTTTATTTCTCACCTGATGAATTTGTGCTATTCTGTACTTCTTAGTGTGTTGTAACAAAGACAGAAGTTAAATGATTAAATGTACAGAGTGAAATCCTCACTCACTAAAATAAACAAACAAAGTCTCATGCCCTTGAACTGTGTTTGACTCCTGGCCTTCAGAAAGGGGTTTCAAAAAAGGATTCATGAGGAGATGGCTAGAAACCAGTTGTAAATAAAATGTTTAATAAAGAAGTAATTGTGAACTGTTTTCCTGCCATTATCTAATATTTGTGGAAATCAAGGTACTGCTCTAAAAGTTCCTAAGTATTGTGATAGATTCCTGTCCAAAATTTTTGAGTTCTCTTTCTGGTTATAGCCTTAATTTTTTGATATGGATGCAATTTTGTGGTGAAAAAGGCAAACCCGTGGTTCAGATTGCCATCATTTGTCTTGCTTCAAATGAAAAGAAAAAAAGAGACAGTTCAAAATTGTTTGCACTGAATTATCAACGTTCCTGGTGGTCCTGAAACTTGCTTTGTGTCATAGTTTTTACTATGGACTTGCTTTTCTGACAGATTTTATTATGGCTCCAGTGGGATGAAATTAGCAGAGTGGAGGAGGACAAAAAGGATTGAAACAAACATGATTTGTAGTACATTGTAGCAAAATATTGAAAGGGACCAGAAGTATTGTAGATATTTCTCCTCTTGGGGCTGTTATCTGATGTCTCACTTCTTAGGAGTTAAACAAAAATGTTGTTTTCCCTTTGATCAGTTTTATTATGCCTTTCAGTGATCAGTCTGAAGTCTTTATGGTAAGGTCTTAAAACAGGCTCACCTATGACATCATTACACTACTGTGTAGTAGTATACAGTGTTTAGCTTCACTAGAAAACTTAAGACAGTGATTTTTTTGGATGAAATTCAATTAAAACATGGTAGGAAGTTAGCTAAATAATGATCTTTTAACTTTTCAGGTATGTGTCCAATGGATCTGTATACTTTGATACTATGAAGTTTGATTCCAGTGAAAAACACTCCTATGCTAAGCTGGTTCCTGAAGCTGTAGGTGATCAAAAAGCTCTCCAAGAGGGTGAAGGTAATAAAAGAAAAGAACATTTGCTTGAATTGCTGAAGAAACTGATGATGTGTTTATCTCTTCAATTGATTTCACTGACATTTGAATCTCAGTAGTTGTCAGAGTTGAGTGGTTTGCCTGCTGTGCTTCCTGTAACAAGAGATTTCTTTTCAAAGCCAGCACTTTCCTGAAAATTATTAATATGAAAATATGGAGAAACAGTATTCTTTCTAAGATGGTTTTGGGCTGGATTTTTTTGCTTGTTTTGGTTTTTGGGGGGGTCATCATTGTGAATGGCTCAGACATTTGACTACAGTCCAGTTATTTGCTGTTCATCTGAAGTAAAGTAGGACCAAAGGTGGGTCTCCCCTGTGCCAGGTGAAAGCTCTCCACCTCAGGCTGTGGTTATTTCATGACAAATATTTGGCTGCTTCTTCCACAATGAGAACTGGTTTTACTTTGTAAACCTTGTGTGTTGAGCTAAATCCAAATACACTTTTTTTTTCTCAGTTGAGCCATAACAGAAAAGTAGATTAAAATGCTCAATAAACCTCATTAGTTATCTGCTCCTAAGGTTATACAATTTTAGCAGCAAATCATCCAGAAAGTCTACCAAAAGCATATTAAAATGTTTTCATATGACACTCATACTAGGTGAAATTAGGGCACTCATTCTAGGTGAAACAAGCAGAATCTGGGAGCTGCAGCTTAAAATGGATATGATTTTTCTTCTTAATTCAAACCCTTATAGCTGATACCTTCTATGTGAAATAAAAGGTGCTACCTTAAACCTTATTTATGTGGTAATAGGAATGTGTAATGCCTAGCACTTTTGCTGAATTGTTGTGTTCTTTTGCAAATAGGAACTGGTGATGAGTGATTGATTTTCCAAGACTCTGCATATGTCCATTTATTGCATGTCAGTTTAGCTGCTTTGGCTCACTTATGGTGATTGTCCTTGCCCAGACAGGCAATGTCATTCTGACTGTTTCAGGCAGCAGGAATGCTAAAGATTTTAAAGTTAAAATTAATGTAAATTAAAGTCTAATAGTTTTAAATATAAAGTAAATAGTGCTGGATATTCTAAACAGTTGAGATTGCAGGTATCTCAACCTGTACATCCAAATGAATTGACAAGTTTAACTTGGACAATGTTGTCTTTATCTTGGATTCTTAGGTAGTAGGTGCTATTGTTAACCACTTTTAGTCTTGGACAGTACTGCAGAAATGGTAAATTTCCTGTGTTTTAAAAGTGTTATAATGAGAGTAGCACCTAAATGATCATAAGGTGCTGACAGCAAATACTGCATAACACATTTGTGATGGTAACAAAGCAGTGAATGTAGCTATTGAACAGCCATTCTGTGCAGCTGCTGAGATTGGGAGGGGAAGAAATATCCTAAAATTGGGTAGTGTGTGCAGAGGGAGACAATCCTAGTCTTAATTTAGATCCTTCTAATTCTGGAGTGAGCTGACTCTGCAGTCCTATTTGTCTATGAGCATGGGGTTGTTGTTTTGTTCTTATTTCTTTTTCTGTAACTGCAATATTGGAATTGTGCCTGCAGCGAGAGTGTAGATGAATCTGGTGTCAAAACTTAAAAAGCAGTGCAGCTGATTCTTGTTGAAAGATTTCCTGTCAACCAAACATTAAACAAAACCCCAAAGGATTTTCAAGGCTAATTATGAGGAATTTTGAGAGCTGAGTGTTTTTCTTTTCTGTTTTTTTAAATTTCTTTCTTTAATCTACTTGATGTAAGTTACAGGAAGGCCAGGAATCAATAATGCTGGTGCTTAAGTAGAATATGTACATTGGCATTTTCCCTTCTCAAAGGTGACCTGAGCATCTCAGCAGATCGCCTGAGTGAGAAACATTCTCCAAATGATTTTGCTTTGTGGAAATGCTCCAAGCCAGGAGAGCCTTCATGGGATTCTCCATGGGGAAAGGTAAGGGCATTAGAACCAGGATTTAGATCTTAAACAGCTTACTAAATAGCATGTTACACAAATACTTTGCCTCAGCTCATATTAATAATGTATAGATCATGGAGGTCTTGTATTGAATCATAGATAATTTGGAATGTGTGTCAGTCTGATACCTTTTTAAACAGAAGTCTATATGTAGGCTTATGATGGCTGGTACTGATAATTAGTTCTTTATCTACAGACTTTATCTGCTACAATTCCTATAAACTTTTTTGCCCTTTTGATCAAAAGTACCAATGTAATTTAAAATGATAATAATAATAATAAGCAGGATAATCAAAGCTTCACAGATGTATATTCCATGTTTGGTCTTCAAATTCCCAATATACTTTTATGAAGCTGAGTCTAGGAATCATTTCTGCTTAAGAAAACTGTATCCCATTTCCTCAGGCATGTAACTGCTCGGGGGCAGGGGGAATGGTACATAGGCAGGAGAGGAAGACAACTAACTGGTAGCCAAGAATTGTCTTTTTCTTAACAGGGTCGTCCAGGTTGGCACATAGAATGTTCTGCTATGGCTGGATCCATTCTGGGAGAGTCAATGGATATTCATGGAGGAGGGTTTGACCTCCGCTTTCCCCACCATGACAACGAGCTGGCACAGTCTGAGGTGAATGAACTGGCTTTCAGTTTCTGCAGTCAAAAAGCGACGTGCTTTCCTTTGGCAGCAACTTACACAGATCCCTCAGTTAATTTTTAAAACTTTTAAGTGTGTTTTGTTTCAGCCTCATTCTGTGTTCTCAGGATTTTATTCTTAAATTATCCTACTTCATGGTATGTGTGTAAACAGCATCAGCATTGGGCCTTTGGGGTTTTGTTTTTGCTGTAGGCTTACTTTGACAACGATCACTGGGTTCGGTATTTTCTGCATACTGGCCACTTAACAATTGCTGGCTGTAAGATGTCCAAGTCTTTGAAGAATTTCATTACCATAAAAGATGCACTGAAGAAACACACAGGTAATAAATTACTTTGGAATTTGAGTGCCTTAGATATGCTTTGAGTGATGACTGTAGTAGTTTCGCTATTCAGGAGTTCCCCAAACTGGCTACATTCGTGTGTCTGTCTTCTTCACTAACTTTAGAACAGCTTCTGTGTTGGTATTATTTGTGGGGGTAATAGTGTTCTTGCTTTTTAAGGCATACTGATAATAACAGTATCAAAAGTTATGTTCTTAGCCACTGCAGTATTGGAGGCTCTAAAAATCCTTTAGATTATGATTCTTTTCCTTGTTTATTTTGAAACTCCTAATAGCACGTCAGTTACGGTTGGCATTCCTCATGCACTCGTGGAAGGATACACTGGATTATTCAAATAACACTATGGAGTCAGCTATTCAGTATGAGAAGTTTATGAATGTAAGTGAGCTTTCCATTCCTCCTCCAGCCCTAAGCTTTGTGCTTTCAGATGTGTTTCAAGTAATAGAAGCCAGTGATTATATAGGCTGTGTCCACAGACTGAGTTTGCCTTTTGAATTTATCACAGTGTTTGTTTAGCTGCCACTGAACATTGAAATCCTGTAATTCCACAGACAGTTAAATTTCTCTGCAGCTGGATGTTCTCTCCCAAGTTTTGGTGTCACTGACCAGCTTGGCATTTACATGCAAGATTAGTTTCTCAGTTCAGCTTGCTTATAGGACTCAGTCCAACAGGCGCTCTCATGTCTGCCAGATCAGACTTTACACAACTGTAGCCAAAGGGAAGAGGGAATATCATTCCTGCCTCATCTCACCACATAGATCCAGCATTTGCCTCTATGCCTTGCAGGCTTGCATGAGGGATCAGGCACAGTTACTTTCCCTACTTAGTTTGGAGCTATGATTTAAGCCCACATTTCCCACAAGGAGGCTAAACAGCATTTTGGTTTCTTCAGCTGAAGCTATTCTGCTTTTTATGTAAAATGATTGGTTTGGGCTATGGACTAAGTGAAAATGACTTCATAAAGCTGGATACCCACATGAAAAAGGATCTCACTGTAAAGCCATTCTTTAGCTTCCATTGCTGGCAACACACTTAAACATCTGCCAGAGAAACTATTGCCTAAACTTTTGTTAAATGGTATTGTATTTGAGCAGCTTGATGTTAGAGTATGTAGTGTATTGCACACTGGCAGAGCCAAGAGACAGAACTGAATTACAGTTCAGCTGTGATTTAGAGAGTTATGCAAAATGTGTGGGTTTCCCTGTTTTCACAGACATTCTGTGACACAGACACAGATCCTGGCTGAAACAGTACTGAAACCATAAACTTACTTAAGAAATAATGCCTCTCTGTAGTAAATATTGGATGTGTCTATTTCAAACTGATTTTAAACTATATTTTTCTTTCACAGGAGTTCTTTTTAAATGTGAAGGATATTCTTCGAGCTCCCACTGATGTGACAGGCCAGTTTCAGAAATGGGGAAACCAGGAAGCAGAGCTGAACAAAGGGTGAGTGGAGCATTTCTCCTTCTCTGTGAATAGCCATTGTGTAGCTATGTGCTTAATTCTTTTGCAAAATGCCTTGCTATTTATGCAAAGCTATTTATAAGTCTGTAGCACTTGCACTGTGTACCCCAACTCTGTAGAAGCTAGTGAATTTCATCTTGCAAGAGCTTTATGAAATACAGATAAAATTGCTAATTTCCCTTTCATTTATGTTAAGAGCACGGGCTTGCCTCATCATCCTGTTGATGAAGAGAAAGAGAACATTTTTGTTAGATAGCTGTAATTTTCTTCATTACTGGAAATGTCTTTGTGTCTGAGAAGTGACTGATAATTCAGTTAGAACTGTGAAAATAACGTTTTGCCCATCTCAAAGCACAGTGAGCAAACAGACAAACAGAAGTTAAATGACCTGACTGAAAGCACAAAAGATCAGTGCCAGTGTTTGAAATGTGTTGCTGAGAGAGGCAGTGGTATCAATATTGCAGTCTGTCAGAAACAGCTTCCTGTATGACTTCTATTATGTGTGAAATTGAAAACAGAAACACTTCATGTTGCAGTACTGAAGTGTTCCTAGTCCAGAGACTAGGAATAGTCAACAGAGATGTTGACTATTGAAGGACCAAGTGCAGATGGTTCTATTTAGTAATGTGCTCTAAAAATTTCATCTTCAACTGGAGGATGGTAGAGATAACTCTCTTTGTTTTCAAGAGGGAAGATAGTAAGTAATAGGTCAAAAGGAAGGGACAAAGAAGAACAGAGAATATGCTTTGGAGATACTTGGTTTTGTCTCTTTTCTCTAACACTTCTCTTTTCTCTGGAAAAAAAGTTTGTTACTTGAAACAGTAGTGTGATAAAATAGTATTCTATCACTTATGGTGCCTATTCATGAACAGCATGTGAATTTATTCCTTGTATCTGCTTACAACAGCTTCATAACACTTCACATTGTGGTAAATTAACTTCCAAATTGGCGCTCCTCACTGGAAAGATATACTGTGCTTGTACAAGTAAACACATGAAAGGTAGCAAATAAAGAATTTATACTGCTTTAAAAACTGCTATGAAAAGGTCAGTTTGATGTGATTTCTTTGGATAGTTGTGTCTGATTAGACTGCCCTGCTTGCCTTTGTCCCTAGCAGCAGAACAGGCATCGTGATAATGCTTTTTTGTTGCTCATGTGCTTTTCCTTCAAATGTCAACTATGACCAACAAAAGATTATCTCACTTTTAGGTCTCCTCACTCTTCCAACAGGGATTCTCCAGAGTAGGTAGTAGGTACTTTTGACATCCATAGTGAAAAAATTACCTTTTTCTTCTTAGCTTTTACGACAAGAAGGCAGCAATTCACGAAGCACTGTGTGACAACATTGACACTCGTTCTGTCTTAGAAGAAATGCGTTCGTTAGTCAGTCAGAGTAACTGCTATATTGCTGCCAAGAAAGCTTCCAGACAAATGCCAAACAGACTTCTTCTAGAAAACATCAGTGCCTATCTCACCCAAATGCTAAAGGTATGTAATAGCAAGTAGTGATGTTGCTATGGCACTGTGCAATTATAACGGTTGTATTTTTCAAGTATCTAGGGATCTGTTACAGCATTTAAGTCTTGTAGGAACTGGAGGTTTTCCACACACACCCCCAACCAAAACAACCCCAAACTGCAGGGTATGCTGCAGCAGGAACAATTTTGAGTCCTTTTTTTACTTTGTAATTTCAGCTAGGTTAGAGGAGAGCCACTAATACATGCAAGGAAAATTAGATAGTAGAAAAAATACAAAGTCAGACCGTCGAATCTGACAAGTTTAAAGCTAAATCTGCTGCAAAATACAACACATCTTATTAGAGCAATGAATGGGTTAAATGGGTTAAATGAGAACTAGGTGGCTTTAAAAGCCTAGTACATGTAATTTTGCTTAGTTTTCACATATCTATGACTTGATGTATACAATCTTATCTTTCTTTTTTTTCCCTTCCCTTGAGCAGATTTTTGGTGCCATAGAAAGCGATGACACAATTGGTTTCGCTGTTGGAGGGACTAGTCAAAATATAAATGTAAGTGAAGGACAAAGTACATCATACAAAATTACTCTGTGTCCTTTGAAAGCTAAGGTTAAATTGATTATATTACTGATCTGTAGCCAAATTACATTTTTTTCCTCTTTAACATTTGCATCTGAAGTAATTAATTGGCTTAGGGAGCAGAATTTTATGAGATTTGGGGGTTTTTTAATAGGTTTGTTTGACTTAATGACAGACAAATTGTATAGCAACCAGAAAAGAATTATCTTGTCTTCTGAATGATGAGTCTGTTTAAAAAAACCACATGTTAACTGCAGACAGCACATGTTATGGTCTGAAGAGTCATTATAAGTATTTGTATGTTAAGTAGTTTCAAAAATATAATTATACTAATTAAACTTCCTTGTGGTAGACCAAAAACCAGCCTGGAGGCAGCTGTAGTTTTATCCACATTTCAATCTCTTTCTGAGCTCATTTGTAGCCACAGTTTTTATCTGGCTATGGCAGGCTGTTTTGCTTTGGTTACCCAGCAGTTCCACTCGTGATTTCTCTGGAAATACTTGGAAGATACCTGAAGAAAGTGCTGATGTAATAACAGTAACGTTTCATGGTGCAGGCAGGAAAATAACTCCATATGAAAGCTAATAACTTTGCTCTCTTTGTTTATGCAAAAATTGTGACATGGACAAAGCAGTGCTGTTTTTCAATTTTTTTTCTGCATTCCAAGATGTGTTTTTCTGTTTCTCCTCAGAAGGAGGAATTAAAACGTTTGTAGTATAACCAAAGAGCTAAAGTTCTTATTCATCAAAGGAGCATGAAAGCTTGCTTGTGGTTGAAGAATGTGAATGAACACTCATCTGATAATTGCCTGTGCAAATACTTAATTACTGTGCTGTGGAGATCTCCAATAAAGATGTAACAGGGATAATAGGGAAGATGCTCAGAATTCCATACCAAAACCCATCAATAGTGCATTTTAATTTGGCTCAGAATTATTTTGAATTTGAGAAGAGAGACAGCACCTTAACTTTTTTAGGGAAAATGAAAATTAAATTCATATTTAGCACTTCATTCAGGCAGGGTTTACTGCAGCTATGCTTTACAGAGCCTTGGCAATAGCTTGGAACAGCATTTGTAAATGACTGATAAAAGTGCACACCCTGACGCTGCTTCATCTGCATGTTGAGCTAGTTTCTGTGCACAGAGGGCAACTGGACATGTGGTTGTTGCCTGCATTCCTGAGTCTGCTCCCTCTGCCAAACTTGCCAGCAGTGGTTCCAGTTGTGAAACTGATTGCACAGAGTTCACATTTATGAAAAGGTTTAACAGAGCCCCTCTGCTCCTTTTATATGGGCTCTTTTGGAGCATAATGGTCTATCTTGTCTGTTAATTGCACAGGAATTTGTCATGGCAGTTTAACAGATGGGAAAGAGACATGAAAAATGTAGGGGAAACAAAAGTGTCCATTTTTTCCTCTCCCTTCTCCTGCCCTCCAAAGTACTGAAACCTTTAATTTAAGCAGTCCCCTTGGTGCCTGGATTTTCCTCTTGGGACTCCAGAGAAGTGTTGGCAGACAGCACCGATCTGTAGTTGTTTCAGTGCTGTTCCCTAGTTGCTTGCTGTTGCTATTCACTACCATTGAGAACAGGATTCTCAAGACTTTTTCTTGAAGTTTTCCTGACCAGCATGTGCTTACACCTGAAGTAATTCAACAGTAATCTCTTCCCACTTCTTGTGGGAGACTGAGTTGTGTGAGGAATACAGACAACTGCACTGTACTGAAATAATTACAAGTAGCATAAGCTGACATCTGAGGAACAGGTCTATATTCTGATGAAAACAAGTCCTAATACCAGTCTCACCTGGTACTACATCTGACAAGCAGTTGGACCCAAGTAAGACAACGCAGAACACCAAAAAGCAAGTTCCTCTGGGTGCCCATTTTATTTCTGTGCTGCATTACAGTTAGCTGAATTATAGCATAACCCTGTGGAACTGATGTATCTGTAAGTGAAAGCAGATGAAAAAAGGAATGGGGAGAGACAGAACTTCTCCAAGTTGATTTTGTCTGCACAAAAGAAAAATTGTTAGCTAATGCAGGTTACAATCTATCCTTTGACATCAATAGATCACTGACAGCTTTTATTGATACAGATCTGCCCTGAGGGTCAAATTCCATCCAATAGTACATAAATATGAAGTGGGTAAGGGCATGTTTTATATCTACATAATGATTAAGCTAACTGTAGAAATAATTATCTTGCAGCTTGAATCCACAGTGATGCCATACCTGCAAGTTCTTTCTGAGTTCAGAGAAGGAGTGCGACAAATTGCCAGGGAGAAGAAAGGTGAGAGCTCACTTTTTCCTGTATTGCTATACATGACACTTGGAGGTTTTAGGACTCAAGCTGTGTGTGGGATGGGGGTGGTGAGGCAGCTGTTGCCATCTCTCTTTGCTTAGAGAATAAAAGCTCATTTGCATATTTGCATCTTTGCTACCTATGTCATTAATTGGGAATTTTTTTTTTGCAGGCTGCTAAGCTAATTTTCTTTTTAATTTCTTAAAGAATCCAAAAGTTCTGGAATCACAAGGACTAGATGGGGTTTCTCTAGATTAGGGCACACCCTGCTTTCCCCAGGGAGCTCTCTTAAAAGTGTAGATTGCTCCACAATGATAGTGTCTGTGTTTAAATGTGTTAGCATAGTTGGGATTGCAGCTCCCCTGATGGAAATTGAGTGTGCTCTTTAGAGAATTCATCTGGGAGTCTGATAGAAGTTGTTTTGGGTGCTTTTCCCCCCTGCTTTTTGAAAACCTTTGATCATGCTCTCTGTGTTGGCAGCAGAACTGTATGGTGTTAAGAAGGTTGTTCCATTAAGATCTCTTTCATTTTACTGGTTGATTAGTTCCTAATGGAGCTCTCACTATTTTCTGCTGCTGCCTCTGGAATTTTACATGTCTTCAATTCACTGTGATTTGTACTGGAGGGCAAAAGAAGGCATTTTTTAATATATGAAACATAGATAAATAACCCATATATTATACAGAAATAGGAAATTACATTTATGTCTGGTTAATAATCTATTCAATTGGCAAAGACTCTGAACCCTTATTCTGCTACTGTTTTGAGTTCTTCTCAGGGATAAGAAGTTCTCCTTAAAACCACGAAACTGCATTTCTTAATTAGTCAGCTATTACTGTCAAACTCCTGCAGGCCTAATTGATGCTGAGAAATAAGCTTATTAGTTCCAAGAGCAAATATTTTCTGTAATTTGAATTAATTCAAGAAGTTTGTGTGTATCTCTTCAGCCAAAAATGTGACTTTTGGTCTTGTAGTATTTAATGTAAATACTCATTTTATGTGAGGCTTTATTTATCCTTGCCTTCTGATGACTGAGCTAAATTGATCCTCACTCTCAACAGTGCTAAGGTTTAAGTATCCCAGGGCTTCTTATAGATAATTTTTAGAACACAGCTAGCACTAGATTGCTTTCTGGCACTGGAGTGTCTTACTTGGAAGGAATCAATATTTTTTGCCTGAAATAAATTGAGCAGTAAGAATAAAGCTGGATCTAGTTGCTGTTTGGTTGCAGTATAGAACATTCTGCACTTCAACCAGGGAGGCAGCTTTCATTACATTATTTGATGTAAGCAGGCTGAGTAGTGGTTGTCAGGATCTGCACTGACATGCTACTGATTTGTTTCACTTGTACCCATTAAATTCTTGCTTGCAGGGAGTGTTAAATTACTGTCAAAGTTGTTCTGATTAATGGCTGAGGATACTGCCTCCACATGGGTGTAAGGGAAGGGAGTTTCCCCATCACAGCCTGATGTTGGTGTTAAATATTAATTAAGATGATCTGCATTGCTTTAAGTATTCTTAGAGGTTAAATAAAAAGTGTGCTGCTTTTGTAGGGCCTGCAGAGTAATAGAAATATCTCCATGGAACATTTGCAAAATGTATCTGGAATTACCAAACACTTCACTGCATAGCCATTGGGAAAAGTCATGTTATCATCACCCAGAATGGCTAACATTGAAACACAGTAGTAAAATAAACTCTCTATTTTGTAAGCTTACTAGTACTCCAGCTGGAGGCCTGTCCTGACTCATTTGCAGTTGAGTCTTCACTTTGTATGTGCACATGTGCAGCAATGACGGTAAACAGCAGAAGGAAAACTTCGTGCTAGCTGTACATGGGAAAGAAGTGTAGAAGACCTCTACAAAATACATCAGTGATGGGCTGGTCAGAACACCTCTGCATTGCACTTCCTGATATTTTACTTGTACTTGGCCATTTACAAATGCAGCCCCTGGTGCTTGGGAAGAATTCTCATTAGCAACAAACTATTATTCAGATACTCAAACAGGAGCAAGTCTCTTCAGTTGTAGTTGGTTACTTACCTCAGGACATGTGCTTAAACTGACTACCCTGTGGTAAATGTGTCCATGACTGCACTCTGCCTGCATCTTTATTTCCTGCCATGGGTGCTGGTGCCATGTAGTATGTTGCTCTAAGCTGCTTTTAGGACACAGGGGGAAGCCCTCTGTCTAGTTCCTAACATATCTGTTCCCAGATTCGGGACAAGCTTGATCATTGTAACCATGGCTGCTCTTTGTCTTTTGCTGCCAGTCTTCACTTGTATCCTCAGTGAAAGTAATGACTTTTATCTTTGGGCATCCCATAAGCAGCCCCCTACCCAGTCCCTAAACATCTTTGCTCTGGAATTACCACCATGCGAAGAGCAGGCACATTTCAGCCCTAAGAAGCAGGGTGCAGACTCCTCTGGATGACAGAGGATTGATCAGGGGATGTATCTTTTCATAAATTGTACACATTTGGTTATACCTTTCTCCTTATTCTTCATCTTGATGGATTTCTTCCTTCTTGAATGTTCAATTATTCATGATGTCAGATAAGTGAATATTTATAACTGAGCGGATGCTGTTTTATTGAATGAGCAGTAGGTGTATCTGATACATTCTTAATATATGATGTGTAATTTCTTAGTCTGGGTTGGAGCCAGTGTTAACTGCCAGTGAGGGAATCTTATTCCTTGTTTATCTTAATGGCTGATTTAGAGTTGCATCAAACCTGAATGTGGTTCACTGTGTATAACTGCTTCAGATCAACAAAAATAGCAACTCAGGTCACAGCAGACAAAAGAGCTTCTCTAAACTGGAATGCTTTCCTGTGCAAAGGGAGGGTTGCAGAACACTTCCATGCAATGGAAATAGGGTGGCTGTTCCTTTTCATGCTGTTGGGATAGTTGGTGTTCTGTTCCCTTTTAAGCTCTATGAGGCTCTGAGCATTAGGGAAGAGATGAAGGCTCAGGGATAGTACTTACATCTACTATTGTGTGCAGGGTTTAGCATAGTGTCTGGATGGTAGCTTCTACTGCCAGAGTTAGTGTCTTTCAGGCTCCCGTTTCTTTGGTTTAACTAGCTGAGAGTTGCTGAAAGAGAGAACATTTGTTTATTATAAGCACATGGTAGCATCTAACCCAGGTATCCATCTAGTCACACTTTAAAACAAAAGGCTATTCTTCGGCAGGTGTGAAAGAGTAGCAACTTCTTAATTGCATTTAAATAACTACGTAGCAGGACAGAATTATACTTTCACCAAATCTTACTTCACTAAAAGTATCTTTCATGCTTTATAGTAACTGAAGTGCTGCAGCTGAGTGATGCTCTTCGAGATGACATCCTTCCTGAGCTTGGTGTTCGATTTGAAGATCATGAAGGTATGCATTTATGTCTTACATCCTTGTAAGTAGCTGCTTTTATAATCTTACTGATTTAATAAGAGGTGAGAAAGACTTAACCTGGAATAATACAACAAACTCAAGGACTGCAAAGCTCTAGAATATTTTATTTCTGATGTATTCTGAGGTATTATAGAGCTGTATATGGAAATACATATGTAGGGTATAAAAATATACACTGCAGTCTTTTTGTGTAAAACCTGATTTCTTAGGCACTTCTTACTTGTGTTTACATTCAGTTATCAGAGTAAATACCTTTATCTTTGCTGGTTCAGGCACTGGAAACTCATTCATGTGTTTTTGCTTCTTTAGGACTTCCAACTGTGGTCAAATTAGTGGATAAGGACACGTTACTGAAAGAAAGAGAAGAAAAGAAAAAGGTTATTGTTTTAACCCTTCTATATATGTATTTTTAATTAAAAATTATGTGTAAGCTATGGATACCTTTAGATGTCTGTGATAACTTGCATGAAAACTACTAACAGACTAGCAACAGGGAAAATCAGGTAAGAGAACTGACACTAAAATGTGCATTCAGGAAAAGGAATTTTTGTAACTGCAGCTTCTTGAAAATATTGTATGGAACCTAATGAATACCTCTAAGGTTTTTTGTTTGCTTGGGTTTTGAGATCTTCATATAATTAAGGGATGTTGTGTATTCCTGCCTGGATGAATGATTCCAGTGAGAAGCTAATTCAGACTTCTTTTGTCTATACAAATGGCGTTGACATTTTCCATGGAACTAGACTATATTTATCTGATATGTGAGAACAAAATGTACTGGATAAATCTTAATTAATATGATATGGATGAGAGAGATCTTCAGGGTATGGAGGCAAAAATTCACATGTTACTATATAAAGATTGTGAATTCTAATTTGCATGCACAAGTTCTGCACATAACCCCTTCTTTTGGCACTTCCTAGCGTTAATATTTGACGTTGTAACATTTAAAAGTAACACTTCCTATTTCTGTCCTTGGTTTTAACAAATTCCATCATGGCTAGAAATGTTTAGAAGACTTTCCAAACATCTCTCCTTCCATGTTGTCTTTTTTTCTTTTGGAAAGTGAGAAGTGAAATGTCACTTCAGGCAAATCCTGAGGCTTTCATCACAGACATTTGAAGGCAGCTTGTACATAGCTGCTGGGTGGAACTTGCAGCTGGTGAACACTTCACTATCCCTAGAAACAGTGTTGTGTTCAATACTGGGAGAATGCTTAGAGAACTGATAGGTGGCTTTTAAGCAAATGCAAGATGAGATGTTTTTAATTTTTTTTAAGTTTCATAGTGTGTGTATATGTATAAAAATATATAAATATTTATAAAAATAAATACTTTTATAAATTTTATATATATATATAAAAAAAACCTTGAGTACTGTGTCCAGTTCTGGGCCCCTCAATTTAAGGACATTGAGATTCGATGGTGTTGGATGATAGGTTGGACTTGATGATCTCAAAGGTCTTTTCCAACCTCGTTAATTCTATTCTATTCTAAGACACACACAGACTCTTGAACATGTCCAGAGAAGGGCAGTGAGGCTGGGGAGAGGCCTCGAGCACAAGCCCTAAGAGGAGAGGCTAAGGGAGTTGGGATTGTTTAGCCTGGAGAAGAGGAGGCTCAGGGGAGACCTTCTTGCTCTCTACAACTACCTGAAGGGAGGTTGTAGCCAGGTGGGGATTGGTCTCTTCTCCCAGGCAACTGGCACCAGAACAAGAGGACACAGTCTCAAACAGCACCAGGGGGAGTTTAGGCTTGAGGTGAGGAGGAAGTTCTTCACAGAAAGAGTTGTTGGTTATTGGAATGTGCTGCCCAGGAAGGTAGTAGAGTCTCTATCCCTGCAGGTATTCAAAAAGGGATTGGACATGGCACTTGGTGCCATGGTTTAATAGTCATGAGGTGCAGGGTGATAGGTTGGACTTGATGATCTTTGAGGACTTGATGATCTTTGAGGTCTTTTCCAACCTTATTGAGTCTATGATTCTATGATAAGTTGGCTAAATTTGGATAGTACTTTCCCTAGGAACATCAAGGGATACAGCTGCTTCTTGACAAACTGTAATGTCTTCACAGTTAGAGGCAAGAAGTTAAATCATCACTGAAATGTGGTCTTTTTTTTTTTTCCAAAGTCATTTGCAAAATGTTTTCCCCTGTGGAATGGCAGCACCACTTCTTGTGGAAGGCTTTGTAGGTGTTCTTTCATGTGTATACACTTTGCATACAAAATACATTCTGAACAGTTAAAACTGGTTTAGCTGTGAATAAAAGCAAATGAAATCCAAGTTGTACAGTGGGAACTATCAGACAACCCTAATTACAAGGCACGGCGGTTTTGCTGCAGGTCATGCTGCCAGTGCTGTCTGTAATTAGATATCCAAGGGAGCTGGCTGGCTCAGGTTCGTTAGAAAACAACCAAATGAAATAGTTGGTTACCTTTTACTCATTAACGTTGCCTTTCATAGATTGAAGAGGAGAAAAAAAGGAAGAAAGAAGAAGCAGCCAGGAAAAAACAACAGCAGGAAGTAAGTGTTCAGATCCTTTTAATCTGATTTTGAAGCAAAGTGTTAGCAGCAATAGTCACATGCAGGAAAGATTACATTAGAACACAGGCACTCTGCCCAGCCTTAACTGGCCCTCCATTTATTGTTTTGTGTCTACTGTTTCCTGCTCAGAATGACTTTAGCTTGCAGTTCAGATTTGAATTTTCAGCTCCTATTACAGAGAAGTTGTCTTTGAAAACACAACTAAAGGCTGCAAAAGCTTCTTAGAAGAACTTGCAGCACTTATTTCAGTCTACACACAGTATTACTTCCTTACTTGCCAAACTAGTACCTTACATGCCTGTTAGAGAAGGTTTTGCTGGTGTGATTTTTAATTTTCTTCCCCTTGCAGTATCATGGGTCTGTGTGAAAATGCCTTTTTTTTTTCTCTTTAAGACTGCACTTGGTTCCTATGATTGGACTCTGAAATCCAGTGTTTTGTGAAACCATGTTTTATCTCTACAATTGGAATTAATATAGCTCAAAAGATTCTAGGCTTTGGATGAGGAGTGGACAGCCAGAGGAAAGGAAATCATAAGGAGAAAAGATTGCCCTCCTGATGACTCTAACAGTACAGGAAATGCTTTTCTGGGTTAAGAAAGGAAGTAAACTTTGAGGGAGCATCATGTACAGAGGAAAACCAGACAAACAGCATCTCTCATTCACCAATTCTAAGGAGCTTTTTTGCCTTCTTTCAAAAAGGTGATTCCCTTATATTGGGAAAAAAATTACCTGGAAGGATTCTGAGATGTGCTCATTTACAGCTAAAAGAAAGTTCAGGTTTTTTTCAGTGCAATTACTTGCACCCTGGGCCTGCTGTGACCTTCATAGAAACCTGTGTCTGTCAGCAGGAAACTCCTGATGAAGGTTGGTTCCCTTTGCAGTGAATTAATTAGTGAATATTCTTTACTCATAACAACTAATCACGTTGTGTTTACACCTAAACCACTAAGGAACCAAATTAGCAGAAATCAGATGTCATTTTTGGAGTATATAAGCAAGGTATTTTGAGTTCCTGCAGTACACCTATTTAAATGGTTCTCTGCAGATTTTAACCACATTTTTTTCCCCCAGACAAGCACAGCTAAAAGTTAGGGAGCTGTTCCTCATTGAAAGTTTCTTTTCACATGATAAACAATTGTGAATTAAATGCTCCTTGATTTGCAAACTACAGTCTACTTTTCCTTTTGAATGTGTGACAGGCTGTTAGTAGTCAACTGTGATGTTAATGCATGTTTTGTATTACAGGCAGCAAAACTTGCCAAAATGAAGATTCCACCACATGAAATGTTTAAATCAGAAAATGACAAATATTCCATGTTTGATGAAAATGTAAGAGACTTTTCTCTAGATATGGAGTTGTTTTCATTCCCCAGTTGTACATAATTGTGTATACACGTAGCTGAAGGGAACAAATCACACCTTGAGTATTTTGTCCAGTTCTGGGCCCCTCAGATTAGGAAAGATGTTGAGTTGCTGGAACATGTCCAGAGAAGGACAACAAAGCTGGTGAGGTATTTGGAGCACAAGCTCTATGAGGAGAGGCTGAGGGAGCTGGGGTTGTTTAGCCTGGAGAAGAGGAGGCTCAGGGGAGACCTTCTTGCTCTCTACAGCTCCCTGAAGGGAGGTTGCAGCCAAGTGGGGGTTGGTCCCTTCTCCCAGGCAACCAGTACCAGAACAAGAGGACACAGTCTCAAGCTGCACCAGGGGAGGTTCAGGCTGGATGTTAGGAAGAAGTTCTTCCCAGCAAGAGAGATTGGCCATTGGAATGTGCTGCCCAGGGAGGGGGTGGAGTCACCATCACTGGAGCTGTTTAGGAAGAGACTGAATGGGGTGCTTGGTGCCATGGTTTAGTTGATTAGATGGTGTTGGCTGATAGGTTGGACTCGATGATCTCAAAGGTCTTTTCCAACCTGGTTAATTCTATTCTATTCTAAATAGTCAAAGCTAGTTGACTTAAAGTAGCTAAATGTACCCCATCCTGAGAGCCTACCTTTATGACATTATCCTCCTATCTTATTAAAACATGATTCCATAAGAAGCAAAAGCAGTCCAAGAATTAATCTTAAATATTCTCTCTTTTTTTTTTTTCCCTTTAAATATTTCAGGGATTTCCCACCCATGATACAGAAGGCAAAGAACTCAGCAAAGGACAAATTAAGAAGCTAAAGAAACTGTATGAAACCCAAGAAAAGCTTTACAAGGAGTATCTACAAATGGTTCAGAATGGAAGCGCAAACTGAAAACGAGAGGACTTTGTTTCGCAGGCGAGTGCTGGGTCACCACTGAAGAAGTGAGCGTATGCTGCTCAGGTTTCTGTTTACACTTTCTACTATGTGCAAAGTAAAAATCCTGTTTACATGGATTAATAATGTCATCTGGAAAGTCAATAAAAAGCCATTCTTAAAAAAAAAAAAAGAAAAGCCAACCCGTAAGAAGTTTCTTTGCAACAACAGTGGCAGGTTGAACGGCTGCCAGTTCTGTTTGGGAAGGTGCTGCTCAGTCAGCAAATCCACAGGAGGATTCTTGTTTATTATAACTGCCCAGGCTTTGGTTAATTTGTCCTGCATACTGATCTGTATCTAAGACCCACAGCAGCTCGCATTCTGGAATTGTCACAGTCAGCAAAATCTACTACTACATGGGAGCTGAGTAATTTGTCCTGCAGTAAGACCAGTATTTTCCAGATGACTTTAGTATCCTTTACATAAGCAGGAAAAATGGGTAGTTCTACTACGACACTTACTCTAGCTGCTGTTATTAAAATCTCTCAGAAGTATACCCAGAACACTTTGCATAGTAGAAGCTAACAGTCCCTTTGTTGCAAAAGGGAACAGATCATCATCTTTGCTCAACCTGCAGCTGCAATCAAGTGGGTAAGTACAAGGCAAATGCACCTGCATTGAACAAAGAGGTAGGAAAGACATGAAGGGCTAATGGCAGAGGGTGGTGTGTTCTTGGAGCCATCCCTCCAAGGAAACAGGAGTGCTGCCAAAGGACCTGATTACCCAAAGTGTTCAGTTCCTAATTACCTGTTGAGAGCCATGGGGAATTAACAGAGGGTTTCTAACTGAGATACGGTTTGTGGATTGGTTTGCAATTAGGAAGTACAGCTACACACTGCTCATTATTCAGGACTGGTATTTGTAATGTGAGAATTTAACCCTGAATCATCTTTCATATGTTGTACAGTAACATTGTGTCTGCAAGAACAGTCCTCTGTTGGCTAATAATGCATTTCACTGGTTACTAAATAAGTTAAAGTTCATAAGATCCTAAAAGATATCTCACCTACTGCACACCAGCCAAGTATCTGATGTGCAGAACTGTATTAAGTATTACTAAGCTTCATGGTGACTTGCTGAAGGCCATACTGTGACATCTCTGCTCTCCCAGCTCTTAAGTTTATGCTCTGTTTCTTTCATTAGTTAAGAGATAAAACCATCTTTGCTCTTTCTTTATATTTTTATATTTATATTCCTCCTGAGGAATAAGTATGTTTGAAGTAGCAGAAAGGTCTAGTAGGGTTTCTTCCTGGTTTGTCTATATTTGCCTTTGAAAACATTCATATTGCTAAGGTCAGTAAAGCACATGCATCTCGTATGCAGCAAATAAAATCTGTCGTGAAGGACCAGTTGTACGTCACCTTTGTATAGCAGGAAGAACATAGAGCTTATCTTTATTCCACAACCAGCTTTCTGAAGCGTGGTTTACACCATGCTGCAGCTTTTCCTTTAGCTTGCTGCTACTAACTTAACTCATTTTGCATTCAGTGTGTGATTATTCTGCTAGTTTCTATTTAATTGTACAAATGTCTGTTAAAACTGCACAGTGGTACCTCAGAGGGCTGGACACAGCCACGAAGGCAACTTCTCCATTCTTCAGTCTGGGAACAGATCAGTCACATTTTGACACCATTTTAGATTCTAACCCACTTCAACATTACCAGCTCGTTGGTTTTTTTCCCCCCACATGCTTCCCCAAGATGCATGTGCACCCAGGATATCCATGAAGGGATGGACTGTGCTTAGGTCACTTCTGAAGTTGCTGCTTAATGTGAAATAGTGACAGCAATTTGCTTACAGATTTTTTTTTGTGATCTGAGTTAGGGCTTGCTTAAAGCTAATTAGTATGCAGCTATGGAGAAGATGCTGTTAATCCTGGATTGTACCTCATGGATAATCCAGGATAACATCCTGGCTTTTGTCCCCCCCCCCCCCCCCCCTTTTTTTTTTTACCTCCTGTGATGTTTTTAGTAGAACCTCATCCAATTCCATGGTTTAACTACTGTATCGATGTAGAAGAAACGGGAAACAAACAGACAAAACCAACCACAAACCCAAGCCCTTTTCCCTTCTCAAATGCTTCATTTTGTTTCTGGAACAACTCTCCTTACACAGACCTTACAAGCATTTCAGACTTAACGTTCTAGAAGGTTATCTTCCATTCTTTTTGTATGCTTCCCACACGGACACACAGCTTCCTCCCACAGTCGTGTCAGATAAGGGTCACTGCTCAATTTACTGTCCAAATAGGCCTTATTCTACACCCAAAATTATTTAGCTCATGCTTCCCATTTCTGTGTTTTGTATGATTGTCAGGTTTTTTTAAACTGATTTGAAAGAATCCTTACCTGAAGCATCAGTGCTGCTAAATTCATCTTTCTTCTGATACAGCCTAACAGCATTCCTGTCTGTGAATTCTCTTTGAACACAATCAAAAGTCTCCTAAAATCAATGGGATTCTTTTCATAGACCTCATAAGGATCAGAGCCTTTGAAATCCCTCTTCAGGGATCTGTCTTCAGGCTCGCCTTGTGTCTTCCACACAGATATTTATTCTCTGCTGCTTTTTATAGTGTGGTGCTATGTAGTTCATGAATTTTCAAAGTTGCCTTCTTCAAGCTTGTCACTTGACTCCTCCAGCAGTAAAGCCCTCCAAACATTCCCATACTTGAACTTCTTTTCCCTATACTTGAACTGGTCTTCCAGCTGCAATTTTCTCTTCCTGTTTCAGCTGTTCTTGGAAGTTGGCAAAGGAAAATGTCTGCTTCATAATGCATGTGTGAGTTTGTTGACATGCCCCAGTATTTTCTGTCAAAAAGGAACAAAATACCACACAAACTGGCAACTCACATACAGTGGCTGCTCAAATACTGCTACACAAACAGGAAGTTAATTCATTCTTTCCAAATAAAATCAGTTTTGCCTATATTTTGAGTTCCGTTTTTGTTTTGGTTTGTTTTTAAAGGAACAGTATCATAAAAACAATTAAATAAAAACAATGACCTTGGCAAAGAGTCAGAAAACCAGACCTAGTCTCCTGAAATCTGTAGGAAAAAAAGAGGGGAAAAAACAAGCTCCAGAACTGATACTTCTAGCCCCTCTGCAGCCAGAAAAGTAACAGTGTGCATCATGTCCTGGGGAAAGAAAACTTGCTTGCAAAGACAGAACACTGCAGCCAGGCTTGGCTGCATGCTGCTTAAGCTGACTTGGATTGGCACACCAAAAATCTGTGGGATCACAAACCCTCAGCACATCCCTTATTCCCTGGCAGTCCACCAAGGTGGCACCTCAGCGAATTCCACTGCACTTTGCTTAGTGAGAGTGACCTGGCAGCAGCAGAAGGGAATCAACAACAGTGGTCTGCAGTGGGTGGCTGAGTCAACTGTCTCTCTCAGCAAGGAAAAGGGAGAGAACAGGCTCCACACTCTTTTAATTTGTTGGGTATTTTATTTTATTGTGTTATGTTATGTTATGTTATGTTATGTTATGTTATGGTATTTTAAGATGTGTATGTGCACATGTTTGGAGAAGCCAGCCTGGAATGCGGTTTTTCTAAGCATTATGAAAATGAAGATCCCCATAGTAAAATCTTGGGAGTTTAAAATACTTTCATTTTCTTGAACACAGATCTGACATTAGTCTGTACAACACGAAGGTTTTAATTTCCTATCAAAGAATTTATTCAGAGCTGGCAAGGCAAGGTAGAAGTGTGTTGTTTCTGTTTTTAATTGCACCCTTGGCTGAAGGCCAAATGTGGCAGCAGCAAATTTTGTTTCTGTCTGTTGCTCTAAGTGTGCCTTTCAGCCTTTCTAATGTGAATACTCAGATCAACATCACATGTGAACACTGCTCCACTAATGAGAGCAAGTTCCCCATCCCATCACTCAGTTTGTTCAGATACTGGTAGAAAAATCTGTGAATCTGTCAGTCTGGTCTTTTCAAAGACTTGAAACATTTAATGAGTGCCCAATTACATTTTTGATACTCTCTTTAGCCTTTTATCCTAACCTTTGTCTTTGTTGTCTGCTGTTCCAGGAAACTGATGGCATTTTAAGTGTGCAAGTAAGCACATCTCTGCCACACACAATATACCTCTTCAGCTTCCTTTTCTACATTTTAAGCTAAGTTTAAACATTTTCATGTGGTGGTAGTTGCCAGACCAATTTTAGCTGCCTCTTCGATGACACAGTCTCTGCCACTCAAATATGGGAAGGAATTTTTACTCCTCTCTGATTTCACTGGGTGATTTCTGTACAGGATGCTGTACTGCATCCATAGTACTTAACATGTCTCCTGAGACAGAGCAAATTAATTAAGAAGCACATTAGCTATTTACTACCAAGACTCCACTTAGCAATGATCAAAGATCTTCCTCCCCCTCCAGAAAAAGTCATTGACGAACCACGTCTTATCTCTCAAATTAGGCTGTGAATGTCTGGCATCTCAACAACTGAGAGCAGTTGCCATTAATACCCACCCAAGGGCAGAAGATACAGACATTTTAATACCAGTTATAGATCTCAGCCTAAGCTTTCTCTCCAGTGTCTACTGCATCTGTTCAGTACCTCTGCCATAATCTCTTCCCTTAGTTTTGGTTCTCTGAGCGTTTGTATGCTGGGCTGGGTGTTTAAATCAAGCCAGGGTGATTCAGCAAGTATCTTTTTGCAGCTCTCCGCAGGGCAGGAGCACCTGACAGCAAGATGACTCCACAGATTGTGCCTTATGCACAGTCGTAAAGTCTACCACTGTGATACAAGAGGTTGGACAGCAGTCAGCACAAATCACTCACTGATCATGGGAGATTAATGTCTTTGGAGAGGGGCACTAAATATCCAAGAATATAATGTAATTTAAATGTGTTGACTTCAACATGTATCAGTGGAGGAAGAAAGCTAAATACTTCCAGCACTCTAGCCCGTTTCAAGGCTTCAATAATTGGTCCAGAAGAAACCAACTAAACTTTTACAAGGCCATCTTCGTTTTAATTCAGTGCCAGGTTTGCAGTATCTGACAACTGCATTAACAAGACAGCAACTACTGCAGAAAGGCAAACTCTACACATGCCACAGAAGAATCAGTGACACAATGAACAACTCCTTCAGAGTTCTTCATGCTCTTTGGAAGGCTGAAAATAAAGTGTACCCTCTATCATGAATAAAGTTGTCCCACAATAAGAATTCATGAAGATACAAGGAGGCTGTTAACCTGTCAGATAAAAAAGGGCTGGTTGGGAAAAATAAGGAAAGGGAGCTGGAAGCAAAGAAGTGGACACTTGGATGTTAGGAAGTTTACTGTGAGGATGGTGGAATGCTGGACTGTTAAGGGCTTTTGTTAGTTTTCCTTTCTTTACAGAAGAGGAGATGATGTCCATATCTAGCCTAGGAAACAATGCTGGAAAAGCTAACAGCTGCATTTTCAAAAAAATGCTTGGACATCAGAAAGGGCATTAATTTTATTAATTTTTAACTTTTTAATAGTAAGCACTGAGTTCTTCACAACTTATAGTCTTACCCATGCAGATAATATACAGGAAGGTTCTTAAAACTACGATCACGTTATTAATTAGGTAATATGTAACTCTTCAAATACACGTGTACCTGCTAGGACAACAAACTTTACAGTGCAGGCAGAAAACCAAGCTGCTCTTTGCTGCTGCTGAAACTCGGAAGCAACACCGTGTGTTAAATGCCAGGCACAGTGTGCCTCAGCAGCTGCCATCTCCCAGCCCTCAACACAGGTTATCTTAACAAGCCGAAGGAGGGGCAGGCAGAGGCTGCATGTAGATGAGAGATGCAGCAGGCACCGTCCCGCAGCACGTCCAGCCCGCCGCCTCCTCGAAACTGCAACGCATAGCGCGCCGGCCGCAAATCCTTAGCCCTTCTGTGTCGCGGCCAGGACCGCTAGATTCCGGTCTCCAGCACATACCTTACGGGGTGGCTAAAAAACACCCTTCTGCCTAAGCCCACTAAAGCCACCCCAGAAAGGGCCCTCTCCAGCGCGCCCTACGCTCGGCACTGCCATCTGCAGCGGCGGCAGCCGCCATATTACCACGCGCTCTTCTGGCGCCGCCTCTCCCTTTAAGGACGTAGGCACGCTTCATATCACGCGCTCCCTCCGCGCGCCGCCAGCGCCGCGTGCACATCCCCCTCTGCGTCCCCTACCCCCCCTCCTTTGGGCCCTCGCTTGCGCTCTGATTGGCTAAACGCCGCGCCGCCGGATAGTCAACATGGCCCGCGTGCGGCGCGACGGCCGTGACTCTGTTAGGGCCAATCAGCAGCGTCTTTGCTGAGGGAGGCGCCCGCTTTTCTTCCAATAAGCGGAGGTTTTCTTGGCGGCGGCGCAGCCCGTGTGAGCCTGCGAAGAGCCGAGCGGCTGGCGCTGCTGCCTCTGCGGGCGCGAGGGGACGCGGGGTGCGGGCAGGTGAGGGCGCGATGGGGACGCGGTGGGGACGCAACGCGGGGCTCCCCACTTTGGGAGGTGGGGTTCTGGAGCCTAGTAGAGTGCCCGAGCCGCCCGCCACGACCACCGCCGTGCTATTGCGGGGACCATCGGGCCTGCTCCGGGGTGGAGCTCGGTAGTGGTGGGGGCTGCTTGCAGCTGCCCGCTGGGGAGGGGCGGGCCCGGCCTGATCAGGCACCATTTTAAGCAGACTTGAGAAGTTTGGACTGAGAGAATGGGGAGTTAACGTTGCTTTGAGCGTGGCGGTGGAGGGGAACGAGCGGTTCCGGCCACATGTATGGCTGCTGCCGCCCGCCCTGAGAAGCCTGGCAGGGAGCCCTCCCTCCCCCGCCCTCCCGGGGGAAGTGGGGGAGGAAGAGGGTGGGAGGGCTGTTGTTTGTGGTGAATAGTTTCTCCGTCTCTCTCACCCTGCGGTGCTCGGGTTGAGTCAATCTCAGCCGCTTAGGTCAGGCGCGGTCTTTTTGTTTGACCTCATCCACAATCTTATGTCACTTCAACGTGGAGTGAGGCTCTGAGGGTTCGGTGTTTAATTTCGGAGTGTCCGTCTCCAAAGTGAGTGCCTGCTTAAAATTTTCCCTGCTGCTGTGGCTCTTCACCGCATATAATCTCAGCCATTGTAGGATTTAGCTGACTGTTTCTGTAACATCTGCTTACGAGGCTTCAAAATAAAAAGGTAGAGAAGCAATTGTCTAAGCTATAGGTGAAACCAGAACCACTAGGCAAATTTTTCTGAAGTCATCTCTAAGCAAAATAGTGTTCCCTCAAGGAAACATTCGAAGATGAGCCTAAGTGTTACTTATGTTCAGGACTTGTGGAACAGGTTAATGAGTTTTCTCTTGGCTATTTTTTCATTATTACTTCTCATTTCTCTTGCAGGAAGTGTCAGTCTATTATGTTAGTGGCTTCCCACAGGGTTGCATCCTAATAGCTCTAGAACGGAAGTCATAACTTTCCCTTCTTTGTTGTAGTTACGAAAACCAGTAACAGTTGTGGTAGAAGTCTTCCTGTGAATTCAGGAGTCTATAGTAGTTTTCTTCATATACTAGTTGTGTTTACAGGCTTTGTCCAAGACATGGGGTTTTTTTAGGAGAGAAAATTTGACTCTGTTTATGAGTATGGCTTGACATTAAATATAGAGCCATTTCCTTTAAAGTTGCATCCTTCAGGATATTAGTTGTCCTTAAAATGAACTTTTGCTATTTTACCATGCAATAAGTTTACAGTTTCCTGCTGCTTTAGGTGATTAATGGTGTGTGACCCATTGCAGCAGCTTGCTCTGTGGGATATGTGGTTGTTGTAGTCCCCTCTTCCCCCAGAGCTACTATCTTGCAGTAGTTGTTGGAAAACAGTGAGCTGGCCAGAAGAAACAAGATACTAATTTGGCCTTTTATGGGTGGTCATAGTGATCCTAATACCTTCGTTAGTATTTTCTTAAGAGTACTGATAGCTTTTTTTGTCTTGAGTGTAAACTGAGTGTGCTTACTCGGAAAAAAAAGAGCCAGTAAATATGAAGGCTCAGTGCTTTGCAACTGTACTTTTTCAGCTAGGTGTACATTTAACTTTGTCTCTAAAATCACTTTGCTCTCCCCTCCCCTGCTCTTACCAGCTTTTACCTCGGCTTTGTTGGCAAGTGCACTGCAGTAAAGTCATTGAAGTCAGCTGTAATGCAACTGGGAATCACAAGCTGCTTCTACTTATTTATTTATATCCTTCTCTTTACTTCTTAGTTGCCAAAGGAACAACTTTGAGGAGTGAAACGAGACATTAAAGTATGTATTTGCACCAGGGAATGGTGTGTTTTTTACTTGTTTCTCTTGTTGTTTCTTGTTACTTAGGTGAATGGCTTTTGTCAGAACATGCTTGATTCAGGTCTGTTCCAGTGGAGATTAACTCAACCTCTGTTTCAAGATTACTGAAATTATAGGAACTTTATTTGATGTTTTCCAGACACTAATGAGGATGGAATGAGACTCTCCTCTTCCCTCAGCAGGGTTTCTGTGCAGGAAATACAGCAGAAACAACTGAGCAGAAGGATTTCTGTGGGGAGTGGATTTTTTTTCTGCTAGCTCCTTTCCTGGCCCTAGGTTGCAAGAGAAGTCCTTGAGGCCAATTTTTAAGTAATGTGAGCTTGCTTTTTTAGTTGCTTACTGTTGCTTCCTCTGCTAGTGACTGGGATCATTTAACTTGTTGGCTGAAGGTCAGTTTCCAGTGTCTTGCCTTTTTAATTGTATCTCTTTTTTTTTCCCTGTTATCGGTCTCCTGTGGGAGGAAAGACTATTGTGTGTTCTTCATTTCTCTTGCTGTGAGATAGTATAATTCTTTGGTTTTGCTCAAGCAGGTGGTTGCTGTATTGCCATTTTCTGTTGTGAGATTTAAAGCAAGAATTAAGTGTTTATGAATAAATGTGGTTGGGTTGTTGCAACACACACTAGTCCACAAGAACCCCCTTTTGTTTGTTCCTGTATGCAATCTATAGCATGGGCTTGTGTGGTGTTTTTGGTAGATGTTAAACATCTTTTGCATGATGTGGAATAACCTGGAGTAGACTTAGTATAGTAGAGCTTTTCAACTGCAGTTGTTGTGAAGTATTGTTTTTGTAGCTTAGAGAAGGCTTTTTCTATGTGGGACAGATGTGAGCACTGAGCCCCCAGCTCTGGCTGCCCACTCAATGTGCCATCAGCACTCAGGTGGTTCTTTAGTAGCCTGATATTGGCAGCTGGGCTAAAGATCAGAATCTGAGAAATCAGACCTGTCTGCTCTCATGAAGGATGGAAGGTACTTTTTAATCTAAATTTAACTTGCAGAATAACATCTGCTTTCTTGAAAATTTGATATTGGGAATATTGCTTCCATATGGTATGCAGTGATAGCTTGGAGTTCTGATGTTCAGAATAGGAGGGGAAAAAATCCAACCTGTATGACTAAAATAGATGTCCAGGATTGGATATTTTGCCCTAGTGAAAATCCAAATAACAGCAAAAGAAGTTGGCAGTCTGGCTCCCTCTGATTTCTCAGGAGAGCTAATTTAGATCCTGAGGGCTGAAGTGGTTGTGCTAAACTTTATTCCATTGCCAGACTTCAGCTTCCCCGTTTCCTCTTGTTTTCTTACTCCTTGTAAATAAATTCAAAGGGGTTTCTGCCTTTACTGCTGTTGTCAAAATAACCTAGTCTTGGTGAATTTTTTTCCTTTAATGTGTTGCTTCCCTATATCTAGCAGCAGTGTAGTTCAGGACAAGCAGCTAGTTACAGAAATAGCCCTGATGAGACAGGGAAGTGAGGCATATTTTTCTCCTCAGGTGACGTTAGAAAATAATACTGAAGTTGTTGTAATTAGTTTCAACTTCCATTGTGTGTTTTCAGATCAGACATAGTAATATAGTATATGCAGAGATCAAAAATTCATGGTTTACTGTGATGCTGTCAAGGAATTAGGAAATAATAGATCTGTTTTCTTTGGCTTTCTTTGTGGTTTGGTTTTTAACGGAATGTGGAGGTAGCGTTAGGAACTGTGACACTTCTCTTCAAACTGAGACTTGTGATCTGGTAGAAAAAGATTAACATGTAGAATATTGGCAGAAACAAGTTTTAAAGGATTAAATGAAAGCCCCTAATAGACTTCAATAACTTGAGCAAGCTCCAGTTTGGGTTGGGTATTATTATGGTGGTGGTTCACTTAGCTGTAAGAGATTATGCTTGATGAATTTCTTAGTAAAACCAGCAGATTTTTAAACAGTGACCAGTTCTATTTTCATCCTCTGCTGAGGCAAATAAATTGCCATTACAGTTTTTTTTAAACCCTGTGTTTTAACTTACAGGTGGATACAGGCACACAGATGGCAGATAACAGGTATGTTGGACTGCTTGCTTGAAATTAAATCAAAGTAGTTAGAGCCAACCCTATATGTGGTCTTCCATGGGGAGAATAAAATGTTACCTGAGGAATGGATGACCAAATTTATTTCAGAATAAAATGTTCATATTTTCTTGAACTAGGCTGTTTCCTTATAGCCAAGGCAAAATGTTTGTTGTGGTGTATTGGTACAGAATTACTCTGTTCTTGGATTAGCAGAATTTGGGTTGCCTTGAATCAGTGCTGATATTTGAATACTCTAAAGACTTGAAGGGAGCACTGACTGTCAGTGCTTCTGTGATCTGTGTGATTGAAGCACACACAAGGAACTGTTTTGTTTTGTTCTTTTCAGTTTTTATAGCACTTTTGGAACAAGTAACTGTTGTTAAACTGATGTAAATAGATGCATGATGCTCGTGTTTGAGGCCAGCGGTGCAGCGGGGTAAGCTGGATAAGCTTAGTCTATCCGGTGACTAATAATACCCATCTGCATATATGATATCTCTTTTTCTCCTGCTGGATATCAGTTAGGGTTCATTGCAGCAGTACTCAGTGTGTTTTGACCAGCACAGCAAATGCTTCCTGGCTGTTTGCTTATTCTTCAGCATGGGAAGTGTGATGGAAGATGTTGCAGCAGGGAGATAGGGAGGACAGGGACCTTTTAGCAAGTGCCTTTATTATTAATCAAAACAACTTCATATAGAAGGTCAAAACACAGAGCTTTGATCTCTTGTCTTCTGTTCTTTTCCATCTATGTCTTTTCTCCTGTTTTTTTCCATTGCTTACAGCAGAATGGTGTCTTGTATTTTCCCCTGTGAGTAATAACATTTCCCTTTCCAGAGTGACCCAGTACAGCAGAAAGGCCAGCTGTTCACCTAATGAGAGAAATTTATCTGTTGAGGGGTTTTTTTGATGTTGTTTGGGTTTCCTTTGCATTGTAGTTTTTCCTTTTCTGTGTCCTGTTCATGTCAGGACAATTAGTTTCATACCCAAACTTAAGTTGAGAGGCTAGAAGACATAAGTACATGTCTTTTAGTGGTATATTCGTTTATAAAACTTGCCCTGTAGTATAAACACTGAAAATTCAGAACCCTTTTGTTCTTAAATGTTAACATTTTTATGAAGGGATGCATTTTTAATACATTACACTTTTAATTCTTTTAGTAAAACAGAAGATACTGCTTCAGATTCTGTGGAGGCTGCTAAAAATGCAAGTGACAAAAAAGGTAAGAGAGAAGTAGGTAACATTGCAAAGGGGGAGGAAGCCTCTTGCTTTGTATGTTGAAGCTTCTTTATCTACAGTTCCAAAACATTTAATGTCAAGGCTACAAACATGTTCAGTATTGAAGCAAAGCAATGGGTTTTAGGCTAACTGTTCGCTTTCTGATATTTTGGGTGTTTATTGCAGCCAGGAGGCTAAATTTTAGTGACAGTGAAAGGAGTTTTGGGTAGGTTGTGGCTAGCATGCTTCACTATTGCATGAGAGAACCCACTGGACACTTGCAATAAGAGCTGTGTAGACCAGATTTTATCAACATTTAATCTTAGTGTAATTATGAAAATGAGCAGTCCTGTCTGTTTGCAAGTTCTGCACTGTCTTGTTTATAGGAAGAGGCAGCTTTGCATGCTCTCTGGAGGGTTTTAGTCTTCATTTGGAAGATCTGTAGATAACTGCTGAATAATGCTTATCAAGTTAGTACTTTTGTGTGTGGAAAGCTACAGTTCCATTGCTGTTAATCTGAATGCTCAAATTTGTAAGTTACAGTGAAATCTGTTTCACCTCCGTGGTCATTGAATATTCTTTGGATCTCACTACTTTATTTTGTTTATGAAAGCCTTTGTGGCTGCAGTTGGAAATCACATACAAACTGGTAGACAATATTGAGTAATTCTTATGTAGGATTGAAAACCAAGCAAAACCCCCAACAACACCTCCTCCCAAACAACAAAAAAAGTGATAACTTAGCTATGTTAAAGCTTCATTAAGGTAGTGTTTGAGGCAATTTTATTGTTTTTTCTTTAATATCTGGGGAGAGAGAAAGCAGTGAGAAACAATGGAAAGATTTGAAAAGCAAATGTTTTTCCATGGTGACCCATAAGTGAGGATTTCTAGCTCCTAACTAGAAGCATTTTAGATCTGACCTCCCATAAAAATAGTCTTCTGTGAACTGTTGCAAAACTGTTATCTTGACACAAAAAAAACCCCAGTAGCTCACGGTCATAGTGCCATGCTGTGGTGTCGTAAAAGGCACAAAGCTTTGGTCAGGTTTTTTTCAGGAGCCAGGAAGACTTCTACAAATGTTTTGGAAGTATAATTCAGTGATAATTCTCTTGGAAATTTGTGACTTATAAGCTAATATAGAGGGAGGATAGAGAAGTTCCAGTTTTGTGCTTTCCAACTTAAAAGAGAAGGAATTTGTTTATATCCTCCAAGTACTCCTTGCTCCTAAAAGCACAGTGTGACATACTTGCAAAGAGAGAGGTGTGTTCTGTCGTCATCCTATTTTACCTTTCTGAAATCTGATCCTGAGGTAATTTTGCTTGAGTTATTAATTAACTACAGTGATGCTAATTGAGATCTGGAAAATAGTGGTTTTACTGTGATTGCTGTAAGACACACAGTATGACAGAAGCACTATGAATACTGTCAAATTTGGTTCAAAAGTGTTTTTTTTCTCTTTATAGAAAAGCTAGCAGACCAAGTCATGCAAAATCCACAGGTCCTGGCAGCACTACAGGACCGTCTTGACAACGCAGCACTTACTCCTTCAAGTTACATTGAAACGTAAGTACAGAGCACAGTAACATTCTGGAAAGGCTGAAAGCATAATAGACTGTTATTATTGTATAATTAGGGTAGGAAATTAGAACAAATGATTCACTTAGAAAAATGATGGACTTAAACCATGATTCATAGTGGGCTACTTCTGGAAGGAAGAAGTTTTATAGTGTAGCTGCACATAACTGCAAACAGAACTTTGTCCACTTCAGTGTTTTCCCTTGCTGTTATTTTTTGGTTAAAAATAGCTCCTTTCCCCTGCCTTTGTTTCCTTCTGTGACCCTTACTCTGTCAGGGTATGTGTTGCATTGATTCATCTCTAAGGTTGCTGCCCAGGATGTAGTGGAAAATTCAGGAGCTGTAACTCTCTAGGGTGAAGCTTAGTTTATATTAAATTAGCTTCAAAATTTTTGCCTTTAGATATTTATGCTTTTATTTCTTGCCTGGGGATAGCTGCTTGTTTAATAAAAAAAGAGACACAATTCTTTTTACCTGGCTGGATATAAATGCTTGGTAGTTTATAGGTGGGTAATGTGTACTTTCTGAGTATCGCCCACGAGTCAAAGCTTCCCCCTGTAGAATGCACAGTTCCTTTCATTTTCAAAGATGGATCAGCACAACTGGAGTATCAAAGTTTACATCACAGAATGGTTTGGGCTGGAATTCCATCTAGTCCAGCCACTCTGCAGTGTGCATGGCCATCTACTAGAGCAGTTTGCTCAGAGCCCTGTCCAACCTGATTGGGAATGTTTCCATGGATGTGGCTTCTACCCTCTCTCTGGGCAACATGGGGCAGTGTCTTGCCTCACAGTGTAGAGTTTCTTCCTTCTCTGTAGTTTAACTCTCATCTTGTAGTGTAAAACCATGAACCCCTTGTCCTGTCACAAGAGGCCTTACTAAAAAGATTGTCCCCGTCTATCTTACAGAATCAGGATTGCTTAGGCTGGAAAAAGTCCAGCCTAATGGTTAGGTTAATTCCTAGCACACTGAGTCTGCTGCTAAACCATGTCCCTCAGTGCCATGTCTACATGTCTTTCAAATCACTTCAGGGACGATGATTCAGCCACTTCCCTGGGCAGCTTGTTCCAGGGCTTGGCAACCCTTTCAGGGAAGAAATTGTTCCTCATGTCCAACCTAAACCTCTCCTAGGACAACTTGAGGCTGTTCCTTTGTTTACAGATGTAAGCAGAGGTATTAATTTCAGATCTCTGAACTATGTGGGGAGGGTGGTGGCCCCAGTAGCCTCTTTCACAGTGGTAAGTTAAACCATGCTGAAGCAGCTATCTGTTGTTAGGTTAAAAGAATTGTTTGTGTTTTAGTTTACCAAAAGCAGTGAAAAGAAGAATTGATGCCTTGAAACAACTCCAGGTGAAATGTGCCCATATAGAAGCTAAATTCTATGAAGAAGTACATGATTTAGAGAGAAAATACGCGGCGCTCTATCAACCCCTTTTTGATAAGGTGGGAAGGCTTTATTCTATACAATCTTTGTCTCCTCCTGGCTGAGTCAGTTCTGTTGCATATGTGTAATTTTACATCTTCAATGATATTCTTGATTTATTTTTTTTTTTCTAACAGAGAAGAGAGTTTATTAATGGAGAAGCTGAACCCACAGATGCGGAGTCAGAGTGGCACAGTGAAAATGAGGAAGAAGAAAAACTAGCTGTGAGTACAAGCTGGGTAATGAACTACAGATGTACTGGGTTGTCAGAATTGATTTCTGTACAGTGTTTGCTATTGACAGACTCATAAGGGTTTTAGCAGTAGTGCACTCTTGTGATGAATACACTGTCAGGTCCAGTGAAAGTTTTTAAACTTCTGGTTTAGCCTTTTCTCAAGTTTGTGACTCGACTGAACTGAAAAGTTGCTGCTGCTTGCACTGTTCGTAACCTGTTAACAGTATCTTTCTGGTAATGGGTTCCATTCCAGTGCTACATCATACCCCAGGATAATAGAAGGCTTGCTGTTTGTCTGCTGGTCCCTTTTATTTTGGGGGACATAATTAGCTTTCATTTCCATAAATGAAGATTAGACACATGTTGCCTAGTCATAAAGTGGAATTGATCTAATGAAACGTGTGCTGGCTAGTGGATTACTACTTGTCTGTTGAGTAGGAGCTATTTAGATTTAGGAGAGGTAATCTGTAGGCTGCCTTATACTCCCCTGTCATCATTTTTGGAGAGTTAAACTCATGGCTTGCTGCTTTTTCTTGGAGGAGTGACCTACTTAAACTGCCACATTTGCCATTCTGTCAGGTTTTCTGTGCATTTTTGCCTTGACCCGTTTTCCGTCAGTTTCCTTTGGATGCTGTTCTGTATACAAAGCAGATTGTTCTCTTTGTTTTCACTGATCTCATGAGATTTAGCAGGATACAGCACTCCATGTGCATAAGCCAGATAGATGTATTCAGTTTGATGTAAATATATGGCCTGTCAATGCTATCCCATGCAGTTAGAAGACCAGAGACACGTTTAGATGGCAAGTAAACTGCTTCATATTCTTGGCTCATTGTAATGCCAAGTAGCTGCTGTTTAGATCATCTTCATGTATTTGCTGCTATCTAGTGGTGTAAAAGGAAAGATGCAACAACTACTTCAGACTGCAAACTTCCTGCTTTTTTGAGGTGAAGTAACTTAGTTCTCCTTTTCTATATTATTTGACATCAGTTATATGTAGGGAATCCTGTGTCACAAAAGATTAAATACTGAAGACAGTGTAATAAGTATCCATGAAATCCAGCTTTACCAGGTATCCTGCAAAACTGGGGAGCTAAAATAGTACTTCAGAGGTTAAAGTTCAATTGAAAATTTTTAGGTGAAACACTGCAAATGGCACAGGAGGTTACAGGAATGGGAAATGTAGTTTCTTCGTATGTAGAAAGATAGAAATTCTCTTTATTTCTGTTTGTCAAGTCAGTGGAACTGTCTTGGTCAGAATCACAGAATTGCCTGGTTGGAAGAGACGTTAAGTTGAAGTCCAAACATAATCTAACATCTCCTTGGACACAAGTCTTAGACCATGTCTCTAAACTCCTCATCCAAATGTCTGTTAAATACCTCCATAGATACTCCTTCACCTCCCTGGGCAGCCTGTTCTAGAGAGGTGATGGAGCACAGAAGAGTTCCAAATGAAGGTCTGAATTAAATGTATGTATGTATGGTTGTGTAAATAAACTTCGTCTCTTAACTTCATGTACAGAGGATAAAACTGTGTAAATTTTAAATGCAACTACAGAGATGGCAAATGTTTTGTACATGTATCTCTGATTATTAAATGTTAAGAAGTCATGGGTTTATTTTTCACATGTTTCTGCATTTGTCTCACAGGATGACCTGAAAAATGCAGTGGTAATAGATGAAAAAGCAGAAGCAGAAGAGACAAATGTCAAAGGAATTCCAGACTTCTGGTTTACTATCTTTAGGAATGTAGATATGCTAAGTGAATTAGTACAGGTAAGTTTCTCCTCTGAAAGTATAACTTCTGTCCTAAAACCACACTAACGTAATTGCTACTTTCTCAGTTCATGGGGAGTGTACTATGTGTGAGAGACCAAATCTCTGAGTCTTCAGGATCTCTAATATTGCTGGAGGTGCTTGAAAGGGTAGTGATGGACAGGCAGAGCAGCTGACCCAAACTCCTTAATGCTGTGTGGGTTGTTTAAGAAATGACCTTGTAACAGCATTTATAGATACTAAAATGCAACCTCATTTGCTACTTACAGCAGCTGTTCCCCAAAGAACACAAGGATGATTTTTCACAAGGATATAAACTTACCCATGCATCGGTTGAATTAATGTGAAATAGCTTAGGTGATTTTGTTCAGCTTTATTAATTTGACTTTTTTATATGCTGTTAAGGAAGGCTTCCCTGCAGTGTATCTTCCTGTGAAATCTTGCCAGCAGTAAATAGCCTGAACAAAGTTATTTTATTTTCAGTAGTGCTCATGGATCTCAGCACAGCAGCTGCTTTATTTACTGAAGGCAAGGTGCAATGATTGAGAATTTGGCACATGTTTGCAACTGCAATTAAGACACTTAGCTCAAAATCTGAACTTCAGCTGAATTTGCTGAATAATTAACAGGATTGTTTCCTTCTTCAGAACAGTTTGAACAAGCAAGCCAGGTTAATTTTTTTTTTCTTATAAATATTGCTTGCTGAGTAAGGTTTTTCTTTTTTCTCTTAGGAATATGATGAACCAATCTTGAAACATCTGCAGGATATTAAAGTTAAGTTTTCTGAACCTGGACAGCCTATGGTGAGTTTTCTCTGATTGTTCCTCATGAAGACTAGCCATGAAGGGAACAGCATTTCAGAATTCTCATGCTATTCTCTTTGGCTGGAGTGTGTCTGTGTGGGTTCTTTCTAAGTTAGTATCTTCATACTTTGCCCTTCTAAAGATTTATCTGTAGCTTTCCTGACTGTTTGCGCTCTCACCCTTATCCTGGACATGTCTGGTATCATTGTAGTTTCTAGATTAAAATCCTACTTAATTCTGTGTTGCTTTCACTCTTTCTCAAATTCCACATTAGCCATTTGCACTGATATGGATAAATGGCTGCTTTTGGTTTGAAAATCAGTTGTGGCAAAAATTCTGGGTACTGCTTACTCAACTGTATATTTCCTTTAAAGAAGATATGTGACTTACTAATCCCAATCATAGCACATGGCTACTGTGCCTATTGAAAAGGGAAGAAAAATATATTGGATGTTGTTTTAGAATGTGCCCAATGAATAGTTTTTCAAGTACAACTTTGCTGTGTTTTAATTGTTTTCTTTAAGTTTAGTACACAGAAACTGTGTGTTGAAAAGATGTTGTTGTTCTGTTGCTTATTTACTTAATGCAGACTCTACTTCTTGTGAGGAGGAGGCAGGAAGGATAGGATTGAAGCCTTCCTTTAAATTTCATCCTTGTGGCTTTTTCATGGTGTTTGGTACTTATCTTGTCTTGGGGAATTTGCCTTCTGACAGAGTCCAAAATGAATACTAGGAAAGTTTCACTAAAGATTGATGTAAGAAAAACACCTTTTAAAGATCAATATCAGCCAAAGGTGTTTTTAAGTCCTCATTGTCTTAGTTATCATTTTCCTATTAGTACCAAAAGACTTGAGCTGATAAATAGGGCAAGAGAAGTAGTGTGGACAGAGAATATGTTGGAATTCCTGAATACTGCTAAGGCTAAATGAGACAATAGGAGCTTTATAAAGAAAAGTCATTTTTTAAGCATGACATATTTGGTGGGCTTTATTGTGAGGCATTTGTTTGATTTGGGAATAGTTATTTTTGCCTACAGCATCTTGGTGTTCTCATTCAGCTTTGTTTGGTAGTCCCCTAAGATGAAAAACTGTCCTTTAAACACCAATGGATTTATCTCACCTTGCACTGTTCGTAACCTCTTGACAGCAGCTTCCTGTGATTAGGTTCCATTCCAGTGCTACATGAAATCCAATCATGGAAGGCTGACAAATGCCATGTCCCTTCTGCATTTGGAGACAAATTCCTAACTACTTGAGTGAAAGCTGTTATCCAGTTGTGTGTGGCTGTCTTGTCTGACATTCCCTGTCTGTTGAAAATGGGTGCAGCAGTGACACCTTTGTGCTGTATAAAGTCTGCATAACCAGTGTGCAACATAAGGCTCTCATTCTGCTGTGGATTAGGTTTATGCTGCTAAAATAAATGCATGGTAGGTAGGGGCTTTCTGATTTATTGTTGACTCAGTGGTTAACTGCAATTGTGGTCCTCCAAAAGTAGATTTACCTAGCTACAGTAATGGTGCTTCAGAGTTCTGTTTGCTGTATCCTGTGTATGTAAGTTTCTGTCTGGTGACGTGTGAGTGATTGCCTTACTACTTGCTTTATTTGTAATCATGAACAAACTTGCACATGTTTGTATAAATACAGTCTCTACTTGTATTTGAACATCAGTATCCCTAGCTAGCATATCCTGGCCTGGATGACACATCTGGGTATAACTTAAGTAATTAGCTTAAAATAAAGAAGTTCTATTGTTTTGAACTCTGAGAACATCTCATACTACAGGGAAAATCTAGAAATACACGCTGCAAGGTAAGCTGATACCAAAAGCAAAGATGCCCAAATAAAGACTGCTGGGAAGATACAACACTTCAAATAGTATGTGAAACTTGAAACTGCTTCTTATTGTCTCCTGATTAGCAGGTACAGAATGAAATACTGAAATGCAGCCTCTGCAGCTATTTTTGTCTTGCTAGTCCTTGGGATCTTGCATGTTAAGTACTGCCACTGGTTACCTATTTATAACCCCAGTGATGGTTTGTGGGATTATCTGGGTATGGGTGTTAGTCACTGGTAGAGGATAAGCAAGCTAAGTTTGTAGCTCCCCCCTTGAGCATGTTTGCCAGAGAGATTTGCCTTGGCTGAAGACACCCTCCAAAACAGCTCTCTTAAATTGCTTTAAAGTCAAAGTAAACTTGAAATAGGTTGTGTGAAGCCAACATAGATACTCCACTGATCATCTGGTATGCAGTGGCTTCTTGTCCTTAAGCTGAGTGTGTGAGCTGGAAAGGCTGCTGTTGCCACCAACGTTCATCACCCCTCGATAACTCTCCAGGTTTCAATTATGTGAGGAGATTCATGCGACCTGAGAAAGATTAAAGGGCCTCTGGAAGATGAGTGAGGGATAAACAGCCTTGAGCAGGCTGTTGTCCCTAGAGTTATTTATCCGCTCTGTGCATGGTGGACCTTCAAACATAGGGTAGCAAGGCAGACTGGGGTGATAACAGACTGTTTTCAGGCCTGAGTCCAAGGAGTGGCTGGGGAATTACATTGAAAGATGGTGATTTTGGCAGTTCCACATTTTGTATGCATGCTAGGTCTCATTCTCAGTGTTTTATTTATTTCCCCAGCAATATTTAAGGTAACTGTTACACATGCTGTGGCTGTGCAGTAGGTATGGTGATGTTGGGGGGAGGTGTGGGTGTGGGGGTGACTTGGAGTTCAGTTTGCAAAGTCCATGCTCTCTTGCAGGATTATCTATTAAACAAGAGGAACCTTTCTGGTTCCTGGTGGAGTGGACTGTCTAACTACAGAGTCCTGCAATCCAATTTTTAAAGTTATTTTTAATTGGTCTGTTTCAGTTTTTGTTTCAGGTCATGATGGGAGTAGCAGCATCTGATAGTTCATCCCTAGTTAGAGGATGATGACTAGGCTTTTACAGAATATAAAACCAAGACTTTACTCAAAGTACTTACTTCTGAGGATGCTTTTAAAACATTTCTATATGTAAAGGGGAATGAAATACAGTAATTACCTCCTAATTTTAATGTTAGTAGTAGCCGAGGTTGTTTTATCTTCCTGCATCTTCAGAATTAGATGACTACTTTCTTTTTGCCCTGCTTTTCTGGTAGATTGAGAGAATTTGCCATCACCCCCGTATTCAGTTTGATTAATGCTAATTGTGCTGATACACTCTTTCAAAGACCCAAATTAGTGGTAACATAAAACTGTAATGGAACTTTCTTCCAGTCTTTCTCCTTAGAGTTCCACTTTGGGCCCAATGACTACTTCTCTAATTCAGTCCTGACAAAAACATACAAGATGAAGTCGGAGCCAGACAAGACAGATCCCTTTTCATTTGAAGGACCTGAAATAGTTGATTGTGAGGGGTAAGGAGAACTTGACATTCAAAATGCTTTCTCTAGTAATAATCTGCTGATTCCAGATGCTGTTTTCTCTTGCTGTGGTAGTGGTTAACGAAGATAAAATGAAGCTTTTGCTGACTTGACTTGTTTGTAGGGATGATGGTGGTTTTTGTCTGAGCATACAGGAGTAATGTAGGTAGATACAGAGAGATTTTAAAGTGGATGAAAAGAGACTTCTAATTGAGATTGTCAGTTGGCACAGTAGCAGAAAGGAACTGAAAAGTAAGCTCTTTCTAGCTTGCCATTGACTGCCAAGTCAGTCTGAGCACTGCTTGTCAGAGAGCTACATGTGCCTCTGGCCAGTCTTTGTGTTTATTTTGGGAGTGTAACTGGACACTGCCTTGGCCTGTAGTGAGAGGACATAATGTATTGTTCTCTATTGGTCTGGCTGTCAGAAGAAGAGTTTCCAGGTGTTGAGAATTTCTGGAATAGCTTAATCATGTCCTTGCTTACAAAATACCAGTAACTACTACTTGGCCCCAAGCAGGGTGAACAGGTATTAAAGCATAGATGGGGTGATGAGTCTGTGAAGACAAACTGGTTAGCTTTTTAATTTAGGGAACTATTTGAGATGTCCATCCTACACATATTTTCTAGCACTACTTGACATCTTGTCAGGTAGATTCAGTTGCCCACGTGTGTAAGACTAGCTTTATCAAGAGAAAGCTAAACCATCTCTGCCTTCATGTTTGTTGCTCTAATGCTTATTTCACTGATGATGTGTGCTAAAATGCTGTTTCCCACGTGTTGTCTCTAGGTGTACTATTGACTGGAAGAAAGGAAAGAATGTTACAGTTAAAACAATCAAGAAAAAGCAGAAACACAAGGGTCGAGGCACAGTTCGGACAATTACTAAGCAAGTCCCTAACGACTCTTTCTTTAACTTCTTCAGCCCAATAAAGGGTAAGCTTGGGAAATGAGAATTTAGGGTTCTTAAAATACCTTGTGCTTTTTACATTGCTTAAATCTGCAAACTGTTTATGCTGCTGCTGTGTATACTTTCCTATGACTAGAGGAAGATGGCCAATTGCAGCTCATGCAACTATCACTCCTTCCTGATGTTCAGTAAACCTTGGCCGTTAGGTGTGCTGTGTAAACAGGATTCATAGTATGGAACGTCACATGCAGGCTTTCCTGAAGCTGTTGACTTGTTTGACCACAGGATGGCTCCATGCATCAGTTTGAGGTTTTTAACATGCAAAAGAAACCTCTTCCAGTGTTGGCCAAATTGCAGCCTATTTGTTTCCTTTAAACCTCTGTGTTAATTGGTGGAACTTCCTGTGGTTTCCTTGTGTCATTAATTAGTGATTCCTAATACTCCATACATAACTTCCTAATTTTCTTAATGTTACCTGTGTACTCATTTAAAACAACTCTTTCTTCTTGGTACCTCTCCCATTGTGCTTTTTTTTTTTTTGTCAAATATGGGTGGAAGAAGCACTTTGTGGAGTTCAGAAGTGTACTGAATCAGTTCTTGATTCAGTCATGAGCTATTGCAAACTGTATGCCCATGCTAAATACCACTGCAAATCCCCATTTACATGGGGATAAAAATGAAGTGAAGTTTGTGTTCAGAAACTTGTTTGTTATTCAAAATTTACTCATTAAGTTATTAACAAATTCTGTTACAAGTAGTTGGTGCTTTCAGAAGGGGATGGAGATGTGTTTGCCTTGTGGGCTTATGCTGCTTCTAAAAACACCTGGAAAACACATCTTGAGGTAGCTGTATAAGAAAAATAAGGCTATGGCATGTGCTGGCAGTTGATACTTGAATTTTCAGCTTGAACAGGCTGAGCCAAATTGTCACCTTTCACAGTGTGATCCTGTACAGCACCATGGCACCCAAGCAGAGGAGAGGAATATGGTTTGGAGTGGTTTTTTGTTTGGTTGGTTTGTTTTTGTTGTTTTTTTAAACAAGCCAACAAAAAATAATCCTGCTCTGTTCCTACTGATTGCAGTACCAGGCTTTTTCATGACAATGCTTTGAAAACTCCTGACAAAATGTTAATCTACTTTGGTATCTGTATTTGGGGAGAGGAAAGAGTTCATAGTGCTCTAGCAAAATAGGTACTGTAATTGCCGTGTTAGTATGGAAACAATTCATTGGTCTTTTAGGAGAGAAATGTGACCCGTATGCCTGCTGCACCCATCTTTGTAGGGAGAGTATTAACCTGCACAAAAATCTTTGACACCAAAATGGCAGCTTTGATGCTCTTACTGCAGCACAGAAAATTCTTTCATAGGAAATTTCAGTGGGTTTAATTTAAATCTGAATTGTCTTTAAAGGTTTGGTAGTTGGCTTCTGAAGGATTTATACCTCTAGTGTTTTCTGGTAGAGAGTTGGGTTAGACTATACAAATTCTGCTAACATTTATGGTCTCTTCTCTTTTTTTTGCAGTATCTGGTGATGGAGAGTCACTGGTAAGTTCATATTCTGAAACTGTCATTGCTCTCTGCCATTTCTATTTTGCTACACACCTCCACAGTGACTCTCTAGGTGCTTGAGTACTTTCTGTTTTTACCATCACTTTTGCTTTTTGCTGAAGCTGAGCTTCATCTTGGTAAAAGATACTGTTGACATTTTGTTGCTCCACATCTTTGGTGATCTAATACATCTGTATTCATGACTGGGAAGAAGTCATTTTCTGTAGCCACTTGGCACTACCACATGGCTGGTATCTGTTTTATTGTTTTTAATTTGTTCTGAAGCATTCTGAAAAATTCTGTACTGTCAGAACCAGCAAAATCTACATGAGCCTTTTCAATAGAAGATGTTTCAGCAGGCCAGCAGCCTGTGTGTAGAAAGTAGGAAAGCTTTCAAGTAAATCTCAGTTCTGCAAAAAAGCTGGTATTCAGTGGGACTTGGACAGGCTAAGGGAGCTGGGGCTCTTTAGCTTGGAGGAGACTTGAGGGATGACCTTGTTTTGTGTTTACAAAGATGTGAAGGGTGAGAGTCAAAAGGATGGAGCCAGGGTCTTTTCAGAGCCTGGCATTGTCCAGTGATAGGACAAAGAGCAAGGGGTGCAAGGTGGAGCATAGGAAGTTCCATGTGAAGACAAGGAAAAACCTCTTCAGAGTACGAGTGCCCCACAGTGGTCTGACTCCCCCAGAGAGGTTGTGGAGTTTCCTTCTCTGGGGACATTCAAAACCCACCTGGATGCATTCCTGTGTGACCTGCTCTAGCAAGGGGGTTGGACTGGATTATCTTTCAAGGTCTCTTCCAACCCCTACCATTCTGTGAAATCTGTAGTTAAGTTTGAAATACTTCCTGGATTGTTAGAGTTAGATGTACTGAAAGCAAATGTGTCCTGAGCGTTTCTGTTGATGACACCATGATGTTTCTCAAACGAGCTTTGAAATGCCTTTGTTAGCCCTCTGTAGCATGTCACATTTTCAGTAGGAAAAATCAAACTGCCTTGCCTTACAGGATGAAGACTCAGAGTTTACTTTAGCAGCAGATTTTGAAATTGGACACTTCTTCCGTGAAAGGATAGTCCCTCGTGCTGTGCTGTATTTCACTGGGGAAGCCATAGAGGATGATGATAATGTACGTATGCTATCAGCATGTTGTTGATTATCACCATGTAGACAAGCATTCTCCTTTTTTTGATTAGATTGTGTGTAATTACATGAGAATAACCAAAACCCTCAAGAGATTTCCTGTTGCTTAGGGATAGGAAAGAATCATTCGACTTGTTATGGGTTGTTAATCTTTGCCTCTGGAAGGGGCTTAGTTTCAGTTACTGTTTGAATATGCTATGGACATATTACTGCAGAAGATTTTATGCAAATACTAGCAGAGCTAATAAAACCTTGCATTTGTTTTTCAGTTTGAAGAAGGTGAAGAAGGTGAAGAGGAGGTGAGATGCATACTACATCTTTTATAGATTACTTAACCTACCTGCTGCATTCCTGTTCCCTGTATGGAGCAGAAAGTAGTTGTTCATAGATGTCCATGCATGAAGCTTCTTTCCAAAAGAATTCAGCATTCCTGACTTAAAAAACCACTTGACTACTTTTTCTCTTTACAAAAGTTCTTTCTGCAAGAACATGTATCTGTTTTTTTCTAGTGTTTTGTTAGATGCTTTCTGACATGAGTCAAAAATTAAACATGAGCTTTTTTCGTCAGTGCTGCATGATGCTTTCATCTTATTCTTAAATATCTGTTCCATAGGCAGTAGTGCAGTTCAGCTGTCAGCTTTTAGCTGTCATAAGCTTCAGGACTGGGCCTTGCTAAATGTAAAAAAGGGAGAGTATGCAACTGCTCAGGATAAAGACTTAAATGGGAATTTTGAGTGTACCAGGAGCTATGGTCCCTTTACAGTAGTTCTGGATGAGTACAGACATAACTGTGGAAGGCTTTGCATGGAGCCACTGCATGATACCACCCTTAAATGAATTAATATCCTTCACAGATAAAAATTATTACTGCTTTTAGTAAAACTACCACAACTGTGGTGTGTTTGCTCATTAGTTGAGGGTACATACCTGACTGCCCTCAGATTCACCTTAGCAGAGCTCCCCAGTAGTTCCTAAACTGATGGTCTGATATGAGCTGGTAGCCTTCAGCATGCAGTCTCTCTGCAAGTTGCAGTACAGATTTCTGGGCTTAGGCTGCTGAGTGACTAAACATTTCCTTGTTTATTTTTTGAAGCTGGGGCTTTGTGTACATGTATTCATAGCATCCTTAGTGCCAGATGTAGCATCTTGGAGGTAGATGCACAACAGAGTGTGAAAATACTGCAGAGTCCTGTGCAGGAATACACAGCCTATCCACAGTACCAGAGACTCCTTGGAAGGAGGTCAAAACAAAGAACAAAATCAGATGTGAATACTTCCCTGGGATTTCACTGTTCTGGTACTGTGTCAGGTAGAAGGGTAAGAATTACTGGGGTGCTGCAGCAGCTTATGTCAGAAGGTTGCCTGAAGGCATTCTGAATCTCTTAAATTTATGTTGTAGATCCTTTTAAAGATTTTGCTTTTAAGGTTTTGAAGATGCTGAATTCTTTTAAGTCAGCCCAAGTAGATTTAATGTTGACATCTGAAGCCCTCTGGAATACAGTGGTAATATGATTTGCTCTTTTGTTTATTTCTCCATTACAAAAAGTTGCACTTTTAACCTGTTTTAATTTTTGTTAGTTTATCTCTATTTTGTCATAGGAGTTGGAGGGGGAAGAGGAGGGAGAAGAGGAGGAAGATGCAGAGAGTGATCCTAAGGTAAGGATTTTTGTGTGCTTTGTCACAACACAGAGTAGAATCCTGAGCAGTGTAACGTAAGGTTACAGCAGTTTGTGGAAAGATGACTAAATTAAACCCCCAAACTCACCCAGCTTCTGCAGTTTTCATCATCTTCAGCACTCACATTGCTCTTAAAAGTTAATATTTATAAATAGAGGAGTTGTAATTTTTGTCTCCTAAGCAGCACCAAGAAAAAGGTGATTTCCAAACTGTCCACCTTTACTACTTAATGGTATCCCTGTGTAATGATGATAGTTTTTCCTTTAGAAAGGTCATAACTCAAATATTCCATGGCTGGACTTCAACTTAGAATTAGTCTGACCAATCTCAACTAGCTTGCTTGGTTTTTCTGTTTTGTTTGGGTTGTTTTTCCTTAAATTGTTCTTTTGGTTGTTCTGATGGCTGCAGGTTACATTCTGCATGTCCATACTCAGCTAGAAAGAGGAAAAAAGAAAGGTACTCCTTATCTTTTGAAGTTTAAACTTTGATTCCTAGTTTAAAATTCAGCCTTAAGGGTTGGTGCTCTTTCTGATAGTTGCTTCTCAGTCCTTCAGTCACTGTAAAGTTGATGCTCAGACACTTAGGGAAGCTGGGGCAGTGATGACAGACTTGCCTTCATTTACTTCCTAAAACATCAGCTTTAAATTTTGTTTTATAAAGGCACAGATGAAAAAGTAAAAGGCATGCAAAACTGCTTGATCTTTGGATGAAAGTCTTAAGAGCAGCTAAATGTGTTGCTCTTCTGTCAGAGCTTTATATGCATCGTGTCACCAGTAAATGGGTTTTGTCATTGCATCAGGAATTGAGCTTGTTCTTTAATGCCAAATGCTGTACACTGAAGGTCTGTCTTGTGGAAAGATTGATCAAACAGATTGGAGTGGCCTCTGCTCTGCAGGATCAAAAATGCAGTGGTGCACCTGTAATGGGAAAAAGCTGGGCAGCAGAGAAACAGAATGCTAGTTCTGGGTCAAAGTATGTTTGTGCAAGTATCAATGTCCTTATTAAGGGATTTGCTATTCTGCAGGGGGAAAACAAAAAGCTCAAGGTATCTTGGAAGGTTATGGTTGTTGCCTCCTGTATTGTTTTGTACATTTCACTTTTCATTCATGCTGACAGTTCCTTTCAATTTTTTCCCATTTAGGTGTAATTTAAGTCTGTTTATCATTCATACATTTCTAGGTAAGGTGGAATTCCATTCATACCTAACTTCTGAGAGTCCCATTTGTAGCCATACAATGTGGTTTGTTTTCTAGGGTTTTCTGTTTGCTTTGGTTTTGGTTTGTTTGGGGTTTTTGTTTTTTCATTTTATGGGGAAAAGAAACGGGGAAATTCTGTGAATGGTGACTTGAGAGCTTAGGTCTTATCAGTAAAAAAATGGAAAGAAATGTGTAGAGATGAATGTCCTTAAATTATGTAGTTAAATTAGATTTTCTGGAGTCACTTCTTTGCCTTTCTGGCATAGTTTCTGCTTTGCCTTTGCAGTAATCAAACTATATTTTATGTATACATGGTAAAAGATGCTGAGACTTGTAAGACTTCATTTGTCCCTTGTTTCTGATTTGATGTTGCATCTTTTCACTGTTCTAGTGTACCTGCAAATCAGTTCTTAACTACTTTCTCTGCTTTTCTTGAACTCTTGTAAGTCATCAACTTACTTAGTGTGCCTTTTCCACATTATTCTTATTTATGCTGCCTGACAAAGGCCCTCAGTCACTTTTAGAGGCCTTTTCTTGAGCTCATAATTCTGAACAGGTATTGCTCTCCTGCTCATCTGCCTATTTAGAAGGAAAAAAGTTTCCTTCTATCGTGCACTCATCTTTCACTTTTCATCCCATGCCTCATCAAGAACAATGCCTGCATCAGGCTCTATATTTGCCCTTCCCCCCCACATCCTCTGGTATTTTAGGCTTGTATCTGGTTTTGTAGTGGTGTTTTTTTGTTTGTTTTCCCCCCTTTGGTTACTTAGGAGACTCTGTAAATCTTTCCAACTAGTTTTCCTTCTCTGCATAGATATATCCCTCTGTTGAACTTGCAGTTGAGCTGTGCTTTTTGTATTTGATTTCTCATCTGGTATGCTTTGAGAAGCCAGCCACCCTGCCCCAGTGTACTTGCACTGTTCATTCTCCTGATGTAGAACAACATCCATTTGTCACAACACCTTACGTGTCATCCTGCTGCACTCTTACACCACTGTCTTCTCTTCTTGCAATGAAAAATTGTCAGCCACTGGCTTCAATTTTTCAAGTCAACTCTGACTTCTGGGGTTTGTTGTATTCCTAATCCTGTTTCTTATTCCTTCCTCTGTTCATCTTGTTTTCTCAGCCTTTTTCTCCCTGTCTCCTGTCCCTCTTGGCCTTTCAGTTCCTCTCCTTGCTATTCTTAGATCTGGAGTAGTTTGCCTTTCCATATACACAAAAAAAGGTGTTGGTCTATTTTCCTTTCAAATCCAGTTTCTCTTCTCTAGTCACTTCCATATTACCTTCTGGTGTACTGTATTTGCTACATGAATGTCAATGCTTCCTGCTTTGTTACTTTTCCTTCTTCCTTCCTTTCATTCCTGTTGCTTTTAAGTACATTTGAGTTGTTCAGTAAGGACGAGATCGTTATCTTCTCTTACACAAAGTGCTTATGTTGTATATAAGTTGTGGCTGTGGAAGACTGAGCACTCAGATGATCTGAAGTAGCTTCAGAAGATGTAACTTGATTTGTCTAGTGTATTTTCCTATGTGCTTGCATGCCCTGTCCTTTTGCTGCTTTTATTTCATGTTACTGATGCTGTGCTTAGAGAAGTAGCTGACAAGGTGATCCAGAATGATGGTTTGAATTATGAGCTGAACTGTTGTGGGGAGAGACTGCACATGCTTGGAGGGGCTTAGTCTCTTTTGAGTAATGGTGGCAGAAGGGCTTGTCAGCAAATTTTTAGAGCCTTTGAAGCATTCTGTCCAGGGTGGAGGAGACAGGCCAAACCACTTGCTTACTTAGCTCCAATTACCTCAGAGTTTGCTTCCAACATACATATTTGATGTCCTTGCTTTTTATCACTCAATAACACAGATTAGAAAATGAACAAAGATAAAGTTCAGCTTTATCCTACCTTTACCTTAACTGGATTATTCTATAGAAAGACACTTGAAATATTGAAAGGCTGGAGAGGATATCAGCTTTAGTACCTCCTGCCTGCATCGATCCCACTGTTGGCAGGAAAGTCTGGGTTTGGAGTCAGAGGAGATGGTGCTGGGCTGCCTGTGCCTGCACAGCTGCCTTAGCAGGTGGGAAGCTTCCAAAAAGAGATCTGTAGAAGTAAGGGGGCAAAGGCTTTGTTGCTTTCTGAATCACTTAGGAAGGTATCCTGCCTAATTTGTTTAAACATTGAAGATAAATAAAAATTCAATGTCTCTTTCAGTAGTAACTTGGTTAAAAAGATCTGGTTTGAAAGGATTAAAATGCTAAGATAAATGACAGGATTTATGCCCCCATCCTCTGGGACAGCAGATACAGTGGATGGGTAGAGGTAGTGGGCTGTATGTATGCAAGCCATGAAAGCGGTATTACTTCAGACTTGCTTTCTTCTCCATTTTAGCCTTCTGATTCTGCAAATTTAGGTGACATTCCCCTTTAAATTATATGCATGTTCTGTGTCCATGAGCAACTGATGTAATTGCTGATGCCTGAGGCAGTGGTCTGTACTAAGCTGAAGAGCTCAAGTTTCCAGCATTGTTTTTCTGGGTAATCAAATGCTGGGAGAAAAACATTCATGTCCATGTTCATTGTTCAAGAGTAAATGATGCAATAAATAAGAATCAGAGGCAAAAAAAAAGGCTTTATATTGATGCTTGTTAGCAAAAGAAATAGACCAGGAGGGAGCCAGTAGTTAAACAATACTTAGGAAGAGCATCTCCAACTGGAATTAAAGGCCTGGAGTAGTTGAAAGTCCTTGGATAGAATAAATATAATCAAATAATTTAAAGAGGTAAAAATAATAAACCCTGCCACTTCTGAGGAATTCAAGTCAGAGGGAATCTCTTTGAGAAGGAGAATTATTTGTCTCTTTAGCACTGAAGTGAACTTCAGTACGTGTCCATGCTGCTGAATTTAGTCTAAAATAAGATGCAGTTCCTTGTTTGCCAGTTAAAGGTTCTCTGGCAGATAAAGTTTCTGTTGCCTGGCCAATGCACTTCACCACCTTTTGTATGATGTCTTGTGAATTTAATTTGGGCATGAATAGCTTGAATAGAAGTATCACTAGAATGGGGAGATAAATAGCACAGGGTCTGTCTGAGGTCAATAAATGGATTGGTAGTGGTTAGCTGACCAGATGGCACCAACAGCCTTGGCTACTGTAGGAGGAGCAGGCTTGAGCTTACCAGCCTTGCCTGAGGGCATGTGGATGTAGTATCTCAATTGCACTTGCCTGGGGACTGTTCCCTGATCTTACTGGAGCCATCAGAACCCAAAGATAAGTTTCAGCATGCATATGCCTGATGAGGCAGCTGCTACTGGGGGGGGGGAAACTGTGGTCGTCAATCTGTGCCATTGTCACCTTGGGATTAGACTGAGATGCGTATGAGGCTGATGAATAGCCAAAGGCAGCGTGCAGCTCACAAGCTGCTGCACTCGGCAGGAGAAGCACTCAGCTAGTGAAATGGTGGGAGAAAATGAATTATATTGGAATCTGGGTCTGAGATGCTACCTTGTTACTCATGGCCTGCTTAAACATTTCATATACGTGGCTGAGATAGATAAGCCCTCAACTGTAAGCTAAAAATAGCAGCATTTCTCTCAAAATCCTCCAGCAAATGACACGTATCTGAGAACCCCTTAAACTGTTTATTTCTTAGTTTTTATTTGATAGCAATAATCTCTACTGAAAGGTCCTTAGAAGGAACTTTGTCATCTCTGTGACTCACGTTTTACAGGATAAAGATTTATATGCAGTGATATGGTTTAAATGTTTACAGAAATCAAGAGGAGATAGCAAAGTTTATTAGAAAATACAACAAGGGGGTTGGGTGATTGTTAAAATTCAACCAGAATGGTTGCAGTGGTCAACCTGAGTGTGCCTGAAATAAATAGAGCAGGTGAATGGGAAGGAAGGAGGGAGATGGAAAGACTTTTAAGTACTTTCTAAATGACAGATTTGTTCCTTGATGATGGCTCTTATCCGGAGTGCTTGGGAGAGGGGAAGTGATGCTGTGCGCAGCCCTGGGCCACGTTCAAATACAAAGCAGTTACAAATAAAACAGACACTTTTGGAGAGCTTTGATAAAAGCATTGCCCTTTTTTGCCTGCCTCTAGTTGAAAAAGAATATCATGTAATGTATTACCAGTGGCAGTCAGATTCTTCTTTTGACAGAGAGTGCTAATTCTGTGTTCTGTGTAAACAGCCCTCTTTTCAAGAGGGAGTTTGTGCTGTATTTAGTCCCAGATCAGTGAAAATGAGTTCACATCAGTGTTATTTGGAACCTCAAGCAGATGAGAGTACAAAGCTGAAGTTAGCCAGATGTGCTGGGGGAGGAAAACTACAGGAAAGAAATGTGAACAGTCTTTGGTATATTTGTGCAGAAGAGACAGCTTTTGGCTTTAGTCCAGACTCCCAGTGGGAATGATGGTCACCAAAGCAGTTTACATGAGGAAGAGGAAAACCAGCCTGGCTTTAGTGCAGATTATCAAGGGCAGAACTCAGGATAAGGAGTCTTAGTTTTCTCAGTTCTTCCTCACTACAGGCAAAACACTTAATTTGTCTTAGCTCTTGGTTACTGGGCTTAAAATGAGCTCTTGCATGTTTGCTTCTTTCACAATGCACACAGTTCTTCAGGATAGTCACTAAACCCTTGGCAGTCAGGGACATTTGAGGTGTCCTGTTTTATACCTGTATCTATCTTTACTAGAATTCAGCAGGTTTCTGTAACTCTGAGAAGCAAATGGGTAATAAATACACTGACCACATTCTGCTTTCTGAGAAACCTCTTTTACAAGGAAAAAAAGCAGGAAGTACAGTGTAAAACCTGAAGTTCTTAGCTGTTTGAGTACTTGTTCTTCACAAATACACTTCCTTTTGCCAAGGGGGAAGTTGTTTTACTACCTAATGAAGGTGTTTCCACTTTTACATATTTGGATTAACATGTGGACTTCTTGCCCAGTGCTAAGCTGTTGAATAGTTACCTGCTGGTGATGCAGAACCTAGAAGAAATCAACACATTAATTGCATTTTTATCACCTCAGCAAAAAGGGCAAGGCTTCTAAGGAAAAGCTCAAACGTGCTGCAGAATAAGCAGCCTGCCTTCCTTGCTTGCCTTCCTCTTCAGAGCTGCTGAGGAGGTGGCAACTTAGTGTTAAACTGTTCAAGAGGAACTGAAAGTCAGGTCGAACCTCTGCTGGGGAGGAGTAGAAGGTGGTTTGCTTTTGTTGTTTAAACCTTGGCCATACTGGAGCATAAATGCAGGTTAAAAATGTTGTTAGGGGGTACCAGGCAGCTAGGGGCAAAGGGGAGACCCAGTAAATGTTGTGGCTGCTGTAGACCTTCAACATCTGGCTTGAGTTTCCTCGTGGTTTTTTAGTGACACCTCCAGCTAATGGAGAACTGCATAGCCAGTTTCAGTTCTTTGTTGGAGTTATTCTCTTGTATGCCATTTTGATTTGTAACTTTGTTTCCCCTGTTTTTCCTTTATACAGAAAGATGCCAGCCAGCCTGCTGAATGCAAACAACAGTAATAAGGAAATACCACTGGGAAGTGATATTTGAACAACCTGTTACAAATATTTGGATACCTGGCCTGCAGTTCAGGATATTCCATCGCTGCAGCACAATCTTATTAACAATGCTTAAAGTTAATTTGTTTTAAAATGCATGGTTTTCACTAACTCTCTTCTTTATTGCTTAACATGTACAGTGGCAACTTCAATGCATTTGGGAAATAAGAGGTTTAAATAAAGCACACTCTACAGCCGTTGGTACACTGTAGCTAAGTATGTCACTAGGCCTTTAGAGCCTTCTGCCCTATGCATAAGGGAATAGTCCAGACTACCAAGTGAGATTATCCATTTTCTTGTGAAACACTGAAACTTGTGGAATAGCAATGTGCAGAGAAGCTAAAGGTAAATGGATTACATGTATGGTAGCTGAAACAGATAGAGCAATATGACTTTTTTTGCTAGTTCCCTCCCCCCTTTTGTAATGTTCCTTGCAACCTACTGATTGAACCTAGTGCTTGAGCAGCTTTCAATGTCATATTTATTATCTCAGTTAAAAACCGATCGAAGTAATTTTACTTCATTGCAGGGGGTGTCATATTTGAGACTTAGTTGTTCATCTTACTATTTATTTATTCATGTTTGTAAGTACTTTGACAGAATTAGTGCTTTTTAATAGGTTTTAATATACTTGAAGAAAAAAAATCTTTCTCTTTTGCATACAATATGGGTACTTATAACAACTCCTTTGACTTGGTCTCAATGTAGTAGTCTAGACAGAAGAAACAAACTTGCATCAAAATGACAACTCTTCTGGATGAAGATCAAAATGCAAAGGCCAAACTGTTGCTGTTGGTGGAAGTGGGTTGCAGCCAAAGAACCAGGAAATTGCCAGTAGTCTTATTGCTTAGTGTCCAGCATGGAAGGACCTCTCACTCTGAACACGGAAATTTATCGAAGTTCAGTTCAATAAATCTGAAGTTTTGCTGTCTTACTTGGCAACACTGAAGTTATTCCATTCCACAGTTTCATTTAAAGCTCTGGAGTCTTCAAAACTTACCTTCTGTTGTTGTGTGGCACTTCAGGTACACGTTTCTAGTTTCAGCATCCATTGCCACCCTCTGGCAGCAGTTGAATAGCAGCTGTATCAACACTGTGACCAGGCATGTAGAGTGCTCCAGCCTTACCTTACACATTTGTAACTTAATACAGTGTTTTCAATTTGTACAGAATAGATAGAATATTCTATTAAAGTTGTGAAACATGATCCTTGGTGCCTGTCTGCTCCCTGACGCTTCCTAGGTTAACTCAGCATCCCTTTGACTCCTGCTAGTGGAGGGCGAAGTGTTTCCTAAGGGCTGTGCCAGCAGTTTGGCCTCCTGCTGCTCTTGTCTGAGCATCCTGCTACTAGTTCCTTTGTGGTCAAAAGCCAAAGAACAGGAGCCCTTGTAAATATTACATTACAGAGTTCTTTGATGTGAATCAGAAGAAACTTGCTCAATTTGCAAGTAAACAGTCTGGAATGTTTTGTAGGATTTGGGGTTTTGGGGAGGTGGTGTCATTATTAAAGATGCCACGTGATCTGTGCAGGTTGGTTGTGGGCTAAATGAAGTGCTGGGGGGACATCAGAGAATGATACTCAGGTGACATACTGCAGGGCCAAGACAGGAAGAGGGATGGGTTCTGGACAGTTGTTTGGTAGTAATTAAAACTTAATTTTTGTAATCGTTGGTAGACTTAGAGTGTGCTACTGCAGGCTTGGAGAACAGCCTAAAGGTATGTCTGACAAGGGGAGGAGTGCAGCATGGAGCTTGCACTGACAGCACCAGGGATGGCAGGCACATCAAACAGGTATTTGACCAGCTTTTTAACTTTTTTCCCTCCTTTCCTTATATCAAAAGAAGTAGAATGATGTTTCCCCATCCTGAAGACTTTCCACTACATGGTTAAACAGGAGTGCTGCTACCTGCAGATAAACATCTGCAAATGAGCACACTGAAGTAATTTATGTGCATGAATCCTGAAAGGCCAAGTCTAATTTTGAGAAAACGGGAAATTCCAGAACACACAGAGCAAATGTGCCAGCATTCAGGCAGCACAATGAGATGGGTGGGTGGGGAAGCTTGGTGAGGTGTTCATCCTAGGGAAAGTGCTAGGAAAGCTGAGCTGGGATTCCTTAAAGCAGAGGTAACACCAATCACACAGCCCCATAGAAAGTGGACCTTGTCAAATCCCATCCTGCTCTGAGCATCACAGATCCAGCTGGTAATGGTAAAGCTGAGCTCTCGGTGGGCTGATTTTGGTGGTTACTTGCAGGCTTTCACTAGAGGAAAGGTAGCTACTTTTCACAGGTACTTGAGCAACTTTCCCTTTAGGAAGAACTGATGTGGTTGTCGGAACATCACAGCTGGACAGAGGCAGGCTGGATGGTAAATAGAGGGAGCGTGGGTGTGCAAAAAGAGGAATGATTAACTGTTGGAAAAGAAACTTTAAAGGAGATCAGTATTGTTGCTTTCTGAAGACTTTGCCTTAAGACAAACAAATCGGGGGCCCTTTGCAAAACTGAAGTGGGAGGTTTGGAGAAAATGGTGAGATGATCCCAAAAAGGTGAGTCTGCATGCATACATGCCTGATTACCATCGCAGCAACCCGATAAAAGGAGCTGTAAAGCTTAGTCTGTGGGAACAGGCTCTTTTGATGTCGTCTTTGTGTCGGTAGCCTCTCATTTGGGGGGGGGGGGGCGGGGAAATAAAATCTCCATTGCTGGATCTGAAAGTTAAAGCAACTGGAAGTGCTCCAGGCGAGATTCTTTTGGCGTGTCGCCCGCTCGGGCTGCAGCGTGATTAATGGCCTCTCAGCACCTCGGTTGTCTAGGAAGGAAGCCTTTGAGCTGCTATCCGCTGCCCCTTCTGGTACAGAAACCAGTAGGAAATGTTCTGCTTCCAGCTGAAAACTGAGGACTGGCTCTGGTTTTTCAGGAGTCTTTTGCACAGTGTTAGAATCTCTTCCTGGGACTTTGGGATTTTGGCTAACTAAGAACTTGGGGCCAACTTCAGTAAGTTCAGTTATCTGAGGTTTGCTAACTGGTGAGGATTTGTGGTAGCTGGAAAAATTAAAATGGTCTCTGTGTGTTTCCACTCTCCTTATTAAACAGGCTTTTCCTGTTTGAAAATAAAGGAGACTTGTAATAAATTCATCCTCAGTTAAATGCTGCCTTGACAGCAGTTCCTCAAGCAAATGAGGTCTCACTGAGGAAGCCAGCTCAGCACAGTGTGGTCCAGAGGAGGCCCACCCTGGAGAGCAGCGTGTACGACGAGGTCAGACAAGTTATGGCATCAGGAAATGGCTGCTTGTGGGCTCGGCGATTCAAGAGGTGAGTTTAAGCCATGAGACGTGCCCCGGCTGCTTGACGTTGCACTGAGGTAGCACATCACCTTGTGAACTTGGGCTTGGAATTTGCATCATCTTCTGAAGCATCCCAGCTTGACAACCCCTTTTGGACAACGGGAGGAACATCCTTTCTGGTTGAGCCTGTAAGTGCAAGTCGTGGATTATGCAGCTGGATGGGAGACTTGCTTCTCCTGCTGCTGGAGCTTGTGCTGTGTGCTCAAAAGCCTCACTATCACTAAGCTCCACCTGGCTTTTTATGTCCAATAACACGGCTTTTGGAAAACCACAAAGTTTATTTTGGGCTTCTGCAAATCGCCTCTTGATAACCTGTTGTGAAGGATGATGTGTTAAAGATCCTGAAGTGTTGTATTTGTGCTTCCTCCTCTGCCTCTTCCCATGGATAACTGTCTATTATTTTCCAAATGCAGTCTGGAGGCAGTAGATTTTGTGTCAAGAGGTCATCTGTTCAGAGCTGAAGTCTTTGCATTTTTTACCTTTGTCACCCATGTTTTTCACTGCCAACAGTGTGCAGATGGCCCTGCCGCTGTAGCTGTGACCTGTGCATGGAAGAACCTTCATCCTTCCTTTCCCAGACAGCTTAGTCATCACACTAATAGCAGGCAGAGCCATTTTTTTCCTTTATGCTCATATTGCTGCCCTAAATACACCTAGCTTCTCATGGGCCAGGAAGCCCAAACAATGACTGCTGTAAGTCACTCTGGCTCGACAAGCATCCAGAGAAGGAAAAAAAAAAGAAAAGGGGAAAAAAAATTAACAAATCCAAGCCTGTGCTGCTAATGAAGCATCATGTGAATGAAGGCTGAGCTGTTCACCAACTGCCAGCTTTCCTCTCTTGTTCACCTTGCCATTACACAAGCCAAGTGCTGGCTCCACCCAGCCCTGCGCTCGCCTCTTGCACAAGCTGCCTTCCCCTCCGCTGGTACCGTGGGAATGTGGGCACCCGTGCCTGGGGATGCCAAACCAGGTTAGCAGCACCAGCGAGCATCTGCTCTAGCTGCCAGCACAGCCTCCTGCCTTCTACCAGCTTCTACCTGCTAACAGTCCTGCTCTGCACAAAAAAATCCTCCTGGCAATTCCTCCTTTACTAAAGGAGCAGTCATCAGCATCGTGGTGGCCACTTGCTGACTTGCCCTACTTCACTGCTTGCCCCCTCAGGATCTGCCACTGAACCTATGACAGCCCCATCCCTGTTCACACGGACATGTAGCACTAGGACAAGGGCCAATGGTTGGAGACTAGAAAAGGGTAGGTTTAGACTGGACATTAGGAAGAACTTCTTTACTCTGAGGGTGGTAGAACGCTGGAACAGGTTGCTCAGGGAGGTGGTGGAGGCCCTGTGGCAGCCTGATCTAGTTGGGAATGTCCTTGCTGACTGCAGGAGGGTTGGACTGGGTGACCTTTAGAGGTCCCTTCTAATCCAAACCTTTCTAGGATTCTATAATCTCATTTGAAGGAAGGGGTCGAAGGGAAGGGAAAGGATAGGGAATTGTAGTCATTCATTGCATGTGACTCAAAGGGGGGAAGAAAAACCATCTATCAAATAGTAATTTCCCCTGCTTGGGGTAGAAGCCAAGCAGCATAGGGTGATGCTGGAGAAGGACCATCAGTCTAGCTCCAGTGCAAATCTTTGCACGGTGCAAACATTCCATGTGAACTGCTCAATTGATCTTTTTTTTTCTCAAAGCAAATTTGTTCTGGTGGTGGTGGAGTCAATTCTCACCCAGCTTTTAGGGGTAAAGGAAGAACTTGCCCTGGTGTTGTAGCTTTAAATGCCATGGTTTAGTAGTCATGAGGTCTTGGGTGACAGGCTGGACTTGATGATCTTTGAGGTCTTTTCCAACCTCATTGATTCTATGATTCTACTTGACCGGTAGTGGTAAAGTCACAATAAAGAAGAGTTTTAGAGGGTTTTGCCCTCTTTCCTTTTATTATTTCACCCAGTTATCTTGCCTACCTTCTTCCTTTTCTTGCTCCTGACTTCAGGCACATTTCAAACCCTGATTTTCCTGGACAGAAAGAGCATTAGGGTACAAAACTATATTGGAGGCACCACCAAAGCAACCTCCTGCAGTCGGTGATGGGATATAACTTGTTAGGGGAGTTTAAAGCACTTTCTGTAAAGGTCATGCAGAGCTCCTGCACACAAGTGAATAGTTCAAGGTGTTTTGATGCAGAGAAAAACCAATTAAGATATAACTGCTGCTGACGTTCCCCTAAGCCATTTCATCTCACCGCTTCAAAAATAAAAGCAGGGAAAAACAAATTATGTACTTTCAATCTGAGAATTTATATAGGCTGAATTGTTGCTTAGCCTATGAAAAGATCAAAAAGGAGATCTTTGAAGAGATCACCTACAAAGAATGCTGGACTGTTGTTATAGAAACAACAAAAAAAAAGGTTAATTAGCGTGGTTCAGGTCAAAGCGTAGGTGAGTGTGGGGGATGTGCTGTGTGCAGCAGGGTGTTCGCCAGGGCTGCTGCTAGGGTAGCAAGAGGGTAAATCACTGAGCTGGCATCTGGAGCAGCAGCACTGCCAACGCATGCAACTTGGTGCTGGCAGACTTGGGGATGCTTCTTTGGCTGGAAACTCCTGGGACCATGGATATGTCTTGGTTTGTGTCTAGCATCAAGGGATAGGACAAGATGAAATGGCCTCAAATTGCAGCAGGGGAGGTTTAGGTTGGATATTAGGGAAAAAAAATCCTTTGCATGAAGAGTGGTCAGGCATTGGAACAGGCTCTCCAGGGAGGTGGAGTCACCAACCCTGGAGGTAAGAAATGTGTGGACACAGCATTTGGGGATATGATTCAATGACCATGGTGGTGGCAGGTCAATGGTTGGACTCTCTCAGATATTTCCCAGTCAAAAGAGTTCTATGATTCTATGGCCTTCTGGCCAAAGAGAAGAGGAGATGGAGCCCTTCCTCCTGCCACACCCCCCAGCTTTATTTCCTGTCTTCTGGGGACCTGAGTTTTTCAATCCATTTCTGCCAGTGAGGCTGAAGAGGTTGCAGGTACTTCTATTTCACTTGGGACTGAAGCCCCTGTGAACTGTTACAGCTAGGGACAGCAAATGAGAAACACCCTGGAGGTGCACCCCCGCCTCACAGGGTGAGGTCGGCACGGCTCCCAAAACCAAGCAAAGGTGGGGACTGCTCCTGACCCTGGCAAAGAGCCACCACCAGCTTTGAGGCATCCCCAAGAGATGGAGACTAAAAGGCAGAGCTGCAGTAGCCAGCCCACCTCCTCTCCAGAAGCCCCGGGGGCTAGGCAGGAGGAGCATTGTCCCTCATCCCCATGAGCATCCCTCCTCCATGTTTAGCCCAGGGCAAGAGGAGGAGGAGGAGGCAGCCCGGCCTCCCGTTCCCAGCACAGCGCGCAGCAGCCTCTCCCAGCACCCGGCCCAACCAGTCCGCAGGCTTTGCTGGGCGCAAGGAAGCCGCCAGCGCCGTTTCACCCAGGGTCCGATTTCAAAGCCAGGTCTGATGAAGAGGTTGGGCGAAGGCAGAGCGAGCGGCGGGGGGGAGAGGTAATTGCGGTGTGTGCTTTCTCATCTCCGTGGAGAGTTGCAAAATGTGCCGCCTCCTCCCTCCTCAGCCGGGCTTTAATTGGCTTTAATGAAGAGGCAATTACATGATTTCAATTCTTAATTAAAGGGGGTGGCGGTGCAGGGGAGGAGGGGACCAGCCCCCTTCCAGTGTGCTGCTGGCACCATGGGCGAGCCCTGGTTCTGGTGCGCTGTAGGGTTTAGGGGTTCCCCTCTCATCCCCCTGGGCTGGCAGGGTGCTGTGTGGGGGCTCTGGGGTGGTTGGTGGGAGCTGATGGAGGCTGGGTGCCTCCTGGCCTTGCTGCTGGCACTCGCAGATCCTGCCCCAGCAGGCTGCAATCGGCGTTTTTGGTGTCAAGAGCCAGCAGATCAAAGGGGCAGTGAACAGCCTGAAAAAAACCCAAACCCAGAAAGTCCTCCAAAGCCAAGCCCTCCACACACACAAGCCATAGACATCTTCTGGATACAATACTGGGTGGTTGTTGGTGAGGGAGGAGCTGCCCTGGTGGGATGGGTGTCTGAAAGCTAAAGCAGAGTCATGATTAGGAGCTCAAAAATAGTTCCTGGAATCATAGCTTCACAGAACTGTGGAATGGCTTAGGTTGGAAGGGTCCTTTGAAGGTCATTTGGTTCAACCCCCACCCTGCAGTCAGCAGGGACATCTGCAACTGGAGCAGGTTGCTCAGAGCCCCAGACAACCTGACCTGGAATCTTTCCAGGCATGGACCACCTCTCCAGGCAACCTGGGCTAGTGTCTCACCACCCTCACAGTCAAACATTCCTTCCAGTCTGAATCTTCCTCTTTTAGTTTAAGCCATCACTCCTTGTCCTGTCACTGCTAGAATATCTGCCCTGCTAAAATGTCTGTCCCCAGCTTTCTTGTAGGCCCCTTTTAAGTGCTGAAAGGCCACAGTATATGTATATGTATTATCTTAACTTATCTATTAATTATCGATTTAATTCCAAGAAGCAGGTATCTGTTCTGTGATAGAAACACCCTCCTTGTGACACCTCATGGTGAGTACCAAAGTGGGACTCACCCACCCAACCCATGTGAGCACTTTTCCTGTGGGCACCACCTTCTCCAGCTGTCCTAAGGTGTGACTAGGGAGGGAGAAATGGAGCACATGTTAGAAATCTCCCTTGGGGAGCAGCGATAACTGCAGGGCTTGAGCTGCCAGCTGTGTCTCACGATGCCTCTCTCTGTTTTATTGCTCTTGCTGGTAGCAGAGAGCCAGAGCTTTGGCCTTGGCTGGGTCCTATGTGCTTGGATGCCCTTTCTCCTTGCATTCCAGTGAAACACAATCACTTTTTATGACTTCCTCCTATCAGAGATAAAAAAAATTATTAAGAAGCCGGTGGCTTTGTGGTTGCACCACGCCCTTGACATTTCTTCCACTTCAGTCAGTGCTTCTGAGCTTGCCCTTGGCTTGCAGGGGCAGGTGGCCCCAGGACCACCAAGCTGCTAGCTGGCTGCCAGTGGCCCAGCTGGATGGTCAATGCATGGCCATCCTGTAGAGCACCAGTCTTGGGCAGGCAGGCAGCAGAGCTGCCACTTGTCTGGGGCCATTCAAGGTAGTGTGGGTCCAGGGAGAAGAAAAAAGAAAAGGGAAAAAGAAAGCAAAGGTGGCAAGGTCGAAGGTCTTCCTCTGCTTGATTGATTCACCTGCTCGGCAAATATAGCTGGGGCTGGATGGCAGGCGGCTGTGTGGGCGAGCTGAGTCACCCTGCGGCTGCCCCAGCCCTTCACCAGATGGAAGAACAAGCCTGGCTTTAACCAAAGTGAAACCTGCTTTGGTAACCACCTGGATGGGAGCAACATGGAGGAGCTGGGACAGCTCCACCAGTCAGCACCGAGCCAGCAGCCTCCTCCCTTTGAAGGCTGGGGCTGTGATCCCACTCCAGGCTCCCTGCCAGACCCCCACAAACACAAAGCTCCTCCCTGCCTTCCCTCTGCCTTGAGCTCCCAGAAGCTCAACAAAAGCTCATCAGCCTCAATACCCACAGCAACCATTGATCACAACCTGGCTTTGCCAAGCGAGCCACAAGCCGGTGGTGTCCTGAAGAAATGCAGTCCTGCTCCCATGGGGACACCTGCATCCCCATCCCAATGGCCACCTTCATCCTAAGATTAAGGCCTTTTCCCTTTCTTCTCCCCTCATTGCTCTGGGAAATTACTTAGGATTCTAGCTGCAGCACTGCATGTAGGGGGTGAAAATGACACCACTCTTGTGCATTTCAGGCTGGAAGCAGGATGCTGGGTGTCAGCAGCACTGAGCTTCTGTCCTGTCCTTGGGGTGGCTCCTCGTTGTCAGCATCGTCCTCCTCATCCATCTGTGCACAGGCATCACCCATGGCTGTTGTGCTGGTGTAGTCAAAGGTAGGGAAGGAGGATTGTGGGCTCCTGTCCTGTCATCCCACATCTACAGTGCTGGTCTCTAGACACAGGCAATGTGTGTGTGCATGGAAACAACCTTTGGAGAAGGCATCTTCCATTCCTGTAAGAAATCTGGGAGGAACTATAAAATCTCCCCTCAGTGCACATCATGGCATGCACTGTGCTTGCAAGGGTGTTTCTCCTCAATGGCAGTACAACACCCCACACCTTCTCTGGGCCTGCAGTGCTCCTGAGCATCCCTCCCTTCTCTCCGCTGGAGGGACCTAAAGTCCCCAGCCCTCCACAAACAGGCAGCATTTCTGAGTGCCCTCATTCCTGAACTAGGGGATGTGTGGGGATGAGCTGCCCCATAGCACTGGAAGACCCAGGGATGCATTTCAGAGGGTGGGAAAGATGCAGTACCTTCAGCCACCTTGGTCACTTGGCTCTGGCCTGTGGCATAGATGAGAGAGGAGTCTTATATTTAATTAACAATTGTGCCCACGCAATCCCATGCAGTTCTGAGCAGGGTGAAGTGAGCTGTCCCGAGTCACTGCCCTCAGAGCCTCACTTTACACCGTGGGAGGAGCAGCAGAAGCAGTGAGGGAGGCACCACAGGGCGATAAGCAGTTGAATGGCCGTGGCTAAAGGGGATTTCTGGCTGCAGGTGTGGTTGTGCCTCTCCTGCCCCTGGTCAACACTTAAAAGCTTTCCCATGGAGGAGGAAAGCAGCCCTTGACGCGCAAGTGAAGCAGAAGCAGCCATGAGTCACCAAAGATAAAGGTCAGGCTCCTCTTATCAGCCACGGGAGAGGCTGGGATGTGGGCTGGGTACGCTGCAGAGAAATGTCCTCAGAGGGTAGCTGGAGCCAAAAATCCCAGTGCCAGGGAGACCTCTGCCCAGGGGATGCTGGGGGTGACCACCTGGTTCACTTCTAGTGCTCGTTTCCCAGCAGCATCCAACGATGATGATGCTTTTTGGTGGTGCTGGGAGTAGAGTGGCGCCGAGAGGGTGGCTGAACAAGCTGTGGGTGGTGAGGCACTCACACAGCTCCCTGCAGGGTGCTTGGCTGTTGTCATGCACTGCTGGAGTGGCCACAGATAAGTCCCATCCAGAAAGGGAAGGAATGAGTAGTCCTGGCAATGGCCAGGCAAACAACGGGCACAGCCACATCCTTCCTCCTTGGCCGGGGAAGAAGAAAGACAAGAGATAGACTCCCTGAAACCAAACATTCTCCTCCTGCTTTCACAAAGTGCTTCAGAGCCTTGTAAGGAGAGCTAAGGATGGAGAAGTGCCTGTGGGAGTCTTAAGAGGCTTTTAGAAAGACCTGAGGAATGACACCGGGCTGGCAGTGTCTGAGTTGGGAACTCCAGACTCAGTTCCTGCTGGTTTGGACAAATGTGTAATTGGCTATTTCTGTTCACTGGTTTCTCTTTTGCAAAGCACAGACACATGGACTTGCATCTTCCTCCTGGAGCTGCCCAGCCCATGGCCCCTGGCTGTTCACAGCCCACCACAGCCTTTGCTGCAGCCCTGAATCCCACTGTTCTGGCCAAGGGTTTCCAATTATGGGAAATGTGTCCGGCTCCGTGACTTTGACTCCTGCTCCAGTAGGGCTGGAAGAATGACTTAGTCATCCTGGCTGCCTGCCAAGGAATTTAATTCATTTTTCCCCATTTGGAGGTTATTTCCTGACTCCAAAGGCCAGCTGGCCAGCAGGACTCCACTCTCCATATACCCAGTAGTTAACAGTAGATTAAGGAAAGAAGGAATTGAAAGTGTTTTATCCCTATGATGGCGACCCCTCTGGTTACACCACCTTCAGGAAAGCCTGAATGAACCCATCCCAGGGTGGTGAATGCCAGTCAATGCTACCTGTCTTTGCACACAGGAGGGACCTTTCTTCTAAAGGCCACCAGTAATTTGGAGTGAATAGCTAAGCTCTTATGAGGTGAGCACTCAGAGCTTGCCCCACACTTAGCGGGGGTGGGGGTGTTCTGTGATTTAAGCAATTACACAGCATTAGAAGTGTTTTCAGCTCAATGAAAAGAACTTTTCTCCCCAGAGCTGTGCCAGGCACACCAGGCTGTAGCCCCACTGAGACAGCATGTGAAGGGGAAAGTAGAAAGGTGTAGACATGGCACTTCAGGACATGGTTTAATGGCCGTGGCGGTAGGCTGATCGTGGGACTTGATGGTCTTGGAGGTCTTTTCCAGCTGAAACAATTCTATGATTATATGATTCTTTGAGGATCCCAAAGAAACCCAGAGAAGGGGAACAAACCCACTCCTGAGAATCAGTTGGGGTGCCCTTGGCTGGGTGATTCATTTCTGCCCCTCTGACCCCCTGTGCATGCTGTGGCTGCTTCCAGCCCCCCTGCCCCCACAGCACTTTAACCTGGGCGCTGGCTGCACTGGCTCCAGGGAAATTTATTTTTGGCTTGTCCCTGGGGAGCAGAGCCCGGCCAAGGTTACGTGCCAAGTGCCCTCATTTCCTCCTCTTAACTGCCTTCCTGCTTTATCACAAACTTTCTCTCTTCATCTTTTTTTTCCACTCGTAAAGGCTGCAGTCACCTCTGCCTCCAGCAGCACTGGCACGAGCTGACCCTGGGCCACCAGGGAGACTGGACCACTGGGCCACCAGGGAGACTGGACCACTGGGCCACCAGGGAGACTGGACCACTGGGCCACCAGGTTTGTGCTCATCTCTAAAAGTGCCTTTTATTTTTTTGGTCTCTACACAGAACACACAGAGGTTTCCACAAAACCTCTTTCTTCCTGCCCCTGAACTGTGATTTCTTTAGCAGAATGGGAAAAAAAAAAACCAAACTCAGCTTTTTATGACTTCAGAATTTCCTTCCCCAGCTCCCGGGCCAGCCAAGCAGCATGGGGACCATCAGGAGAAGGATAATGGCACTGCTGATGCTTGCCCCAACCCTCAGACCCAGCCCAAGTTCCAGTGGGACAACTGGGCTCAGTCCCAGGGCTCAATGCTGGGACATGCCCTGAGCTACTTATTGCAAATATTTGCCAAGGTGGGGCCGGGTGTTTGAACATCAGACAGGCTGAGTAACCAGCAGGAAAAATGAAAGTTTGGCTTTCACATCATACCCCATCAGCAAATCCCCAAGCAGGCTGCCATGATCCACCGCCATATGACCCAAAAAGGCAAAGAACAGGTACAAAGTGGGTGGCGCCTGGAGGTTATACACTCCAGATGTTCAGGGTTGTTGAACCCTTTGATTTGGTGTTTGGAGTGCAGAAATAAATCAATGACAGGTTAGGTCTGGGAAAGTCAGTGAAAACTGGACAAATGCACATAGCTGATTCCCCTTTTCCTGTCTATCCTGTAGCTTTAGGATTGTTTTTTCTCTCCCTTGGTTTTTGGTTTTCATTGAAGCACCTGAAGCTGGTGCATGGAGAGTATTTTGGGGTTTTTAATCCACTCTATCAGGCTCCCATCTCCCTTCAGCCTTCACAGACACTGCCAGTGAAACAATGCAGCATCTTCAGCTTCTGCTGAAGATGAAGAGCTGGCCATGGGTGTGGGTTTAATGAGGAGCAGCAGGGGAATGGTAGCAGGTAAATGCAATGGCAGGCAGGAATATTGGCAAGGAGGAGGAATACCTTGGGAGAGGACAGCCGGCACCAAAACCTGCTTCCCTTCATGCATGCCACAATGCAGTGTCTCCATTTCAGAAAGAAAATTTGGTGGCCAAAGGGTGATGTGAAACATGACATCAGTGCTACCATGTGTCCTGCCACACATGCTGGCTGCCCAGGAGGGAAGGGATGCATTTTCCCCTCCAGCTTCAGACCAGCTCCAAACCATACTATGCCTCCAAACCCACTGCTCTGGCCCTGCCCCCTAGAGGGTTTGGTTTGTGATGGCTCTCCAGCCCACCTCGAGATGTGAAACATGCCAAATCTGGACAGTACTATGACCTCATCTTGCCTTGCAACTGCCTTAAAGTTTGTGATGTTGTAGTTAGGTAGTCTTGAGATGCCTTTTGATGTATTATCTTCAGTTTCCACACTGTTAGCTAAAAAAATGGTGAAAAGCAGCAAGCAGGGCCAGCAGTACATGCCAAGCAGGGAGCTCAATCACCCACCAGCAGGACAGCCAGGTTGGGATGCTGGGACATGAGCCATGCTAATGTCAGGCAGCACATCCCAGTGCTGTGCTCGGATGTGACACAAGACAGCCCGCTCATGTGCACTGGTCAGTGCTGGCACTGCCAGAGTCCACACGTAGATGAAAATGGTAAAAAGGTGGTTAAAAAGCACTCTACCGATCTCCACAGGTTTCAAAAGGGCAGGTTACCCTGAGTGGTGACCTTCAGTTCAATGTGTGGTGTCAGCATGTTACTACAAGGCCTGGCCCTCCATAATCTCCAGTAAATGTTATTGCTGCAGCACAGTGGGGTCGTAAGAGGCTGGCTGGTAGCGGTCTTGTAGCGTCATGCTAAGTGGCAGGAGCTGTAATCACCAGGGACTTTGTATGCAAAGAGCACATCAGCATCAGTCAGGGTCTCAGACTTTTATTACTGCTGCTGCCAAATAAAGAGATCCCAAATATTTATCCCAGCAGACTGGGTTTGGGAAATTGAATGCTTTGGCGGAGGGATGTCCTGTCATTGTGAACTGTAGCCTAAACTGTATCCTGAGCTCCTCAGAAATGAAGAAATGTTTGATAGCAGTCAGTAAATAACCACATAGTTCAGGCCAGTGCTTGGCAAGCTGCTGCTCTTCCCATGCTCTGCAGAAGTCTTTATTGAGGGGGAAGTTCTGAGTCACCATGGGCCCCATGGCAGCCATGCGATGGAGCTTTCTTCTCCCTGCTGACGTAAGTCTCAAGGTATTCATGGGTCCCCCTCTGATGCTCAACAAGCTCTTTTGTGAAGACACTCTTCAGGCCAGGCTATACCCAGGTCTGCCAGCATTAAGACAGTAGTTTTGGACCAAACCCAACCTGTTGGGTCAGTAGCCTCCTCACCTGTATGAGGATGCATCCAGGCACCTCAGTGTGGGGAGCCAAGCCATGCCCAGCTGCACACCGACTATGCAGCAACTTTCCATCTGTTGTAATGCTGTCATATGGTCTTGAAATTAGGCTCAAAAGAGGCCCAAAGATATGTGTATTGGGTGGAGGACCAGATCAGGGAACTGCATGACCAGCAGCTCAGAAGATCAGGTAAGACAAACCTCTTTTCTCCTCTTATTGTTGGTAACCCAACGTCCATGAGTGGGAACATGCTACACACAGGCTGATAGGGAGACAGCAAAACAGCCTGCCCCCACCCTCCAATTTTTAATCCCAGTACTGAACTTCAGTGCTTGAAGTCCTTCTAAGCAGGCTTGAGCTGGCACATACCCACCCTTACTTGGCTGTCTCCTCCAGAGCACAACAGGGGACAGGCTTACTGGAAATGATATCTCTTTTTTCCCCCAGCCCCTCAAGCCCGCTTCATGACTGTGTGCAGCAGTTTACAACATGTAATGGTAACACACTGAGTCAGTGAGATGAGACATTTCGAGCTGCTTAGGAAAAGAAGAGTCTTAGTCAGATAAATATTAGTAAATTGAGCAAGAGAGACTACGTGATATTGCTGATTAATGCAGGGCTTGCGTACGGCACCGAAAACACCCTCACGGAGCGAGCGAAGATGCTTCCGCTGCTGCCCTTGTGTAAATGAACCCAAAAGCTCCAGCCTTGCTGTGCCTCATTTGCTGCAATCATTAAACAGCCAACCTTGGTGGCCTTCACCTCCCTGGCTGAGACTGTTCTAAGTGAACTGTCCCTGAGGGGAAAAAAGCTGCTTCACCTGAACTTGGCTATCCTGGGGTGAAGTACCTGAGCTCCCTCTGTGCTCATGGGAAGGCCTGGACACCCCCAGAGTGAGGCTGAGCCCTCTCACAGTGTGTCTCCACCTTGTGCAGATGCCCCTGGTGGTATCCACATCCCTCTAGGAGGTCCTGCTTGCAGAGGGGCCAGCACCCACCCCCCCCCTAACCAGTCAGGTTCAGGGGGACCCAATGGTATCAGTGTGTCCCATTTCTGAAGGCAAAGAATAATAAGGAGTTATAACAACAACAACAACAAAAATTCCCAGAGATATTCTGGAATTTTAATTTATTTTAGTTTAAATCTGTGTGTGGTTTGGGGTTTTTTTTTTAAATACATTTGAAAGAGTAGGGAAATGTGAAAAAATGGAAAATCAATGTGAAGAGCCTCACCACCTTCCTGCAGTAGCAACCCACACCCTTCACTTAGGGCTATTTAGGGGGGTTTGAGTACAAGTTTCCTAGGAAACCTGGTGGTCACTCCACCGAGCTCTGGCTGTATGTGCCTGCAGCTACAGCTACGCCCTAGTATAAACTTGGAGGGCTGCAATTTACAAAGCAAGACCATATGTTTCTCTGTTACTAATCGACTTCAGCTGGCAGCATGACAATGTCAACCCTGAACACTGGCTTTTTTTTTTTTTCGCCTGCAGATGTTGTGTTTAAATCATTGTAATAGAAGAAGTCATACAGCTTGAGTCTCCTCTTTGCTGCTGAAGCACTGGTGTGGTATCAGGGGTCCCTTTCCAGGGACTGACCCTCAGAGAGGAGATGCACATCTCTCAGATTACAGGGCAACAATGGGAGTGAAAACATGAGGGCAATGGGAACTGTGGTACCTTGGGATGGCTGATAGCTGCAGCACAAGCTCCTGTGTCCCTTGGGAGGAAGATGCCATGCTGGGACCAGCTGCAGACCTCAGCACGCCAAATGAACTGCTAAATCCCGCAGGAATGCCAGCGGTTCCTGCCTTCGTGGTGGAAGCTGCAGAGGAGGTAAATCACCAAATCCCACTTTTTTGCATTTTTCCTCTGTGTGAGCCCTACCCATCCTCAGCCTTGACCTCAGCCCGTGGGCCCCTCCTGGCAGTGCCTGCGTGGCTGCTGTGCTGTTACCATGACTCACGTAGCTACGGCAACCCAGTGTTGCCAGCAGCTGGGTACATGACACCCCAGGCTCCAGAACGATGATCAAATCTCTTCCCTGGAACAGCCACTCATTTAAGGGATGTGTGCCATGGCAGAGCCAGTGACCCAGCCTGCAGAAGTTGGCACCAGCAGCCTATCCATCAAGGCTGAATGTGGTCACCCCATCCCATCCCACACCCATCAAAACTCCCAATACGCAATGCACACACCCACATCTATGAGCATCCCCCCACGGCAAGCCAATGCTCTTCCCTTCACCTAGGAGAGGGCTGAACCCAGGCTCCCATGCCAGATTGCCACGTAGGCTTTTAAAAATGCCCTTGGGACAACAGAAGTTGCTTTGGGGTGAAGCAGAGGGTGGTACCAACATCCTGGTGAGCATGGGAAGAGACAGCCACATGGGATGAGGCTCTTGTGAACGAATGTCCGTGTCCATTATCTCCCCCTGGTTAACACTTTCCCCTGCCCTGTTTTTCCCCCCTGTTTTTCTAAGGAGAGAGACAAATTCCTAGGTTCTCAAGTTCCTGCAGATTTCTTGTATGGGGAGAGTAATGAAGGACTGGTGCCTGATGACCTTTTGTAACAGCAGCCAAGGTGTTTGGGAGCTGACACACTGCTGAGACACAGGCAGGATGACCAGGTGGGCTGCAAGGGAACAAACCACCAGTCTCTTCTCTTGTTCTCTTTGGTAACACACCTAAACCGACTCAACTAAACCCCAACTAAAGGCAACCACAGGTTTCTCCCAGCCACCAGCCCCAGCTTGAACAGACACCCCAGCAGTCACCCAAATGGCAATCACCCAGAGCTCCTTATTAGCTGAAGCTGGGTTGTGGCCCTTAATTATCAAAGCCACCCACTGCCTACATGTATTCAAACCACCCTGTGATGCCTGTGCCATGATTGTCCCAAGCTTTGGTGCCAGGGTATGGTGCAGAGCTGCATCACATCTCTTGCCCCTTGTCCCCAGGTGCACTGGAGAAGGAATTAGCACTCAGCTAATTAGCTCCTCACATGGGTTATTAACACTTATTATTTATAAAATAAGGCAGCATACAGAGACTTTTATTTTTCCAAGCAAAGTTGGTGCTATATACTTGCAGGAGTAGTGCCAGATACCACAGCATGCACTGGGATTAGGGTTATGCTACTCACTGGAGCAACTGTGACATGTTTCCCAGATCAGATTGCTCTGAGCTCCTTGAAGCTCTGCTCTTTCCCTGGGTTGTGTAGATGTGTTCCCACAGGAGACTGTCCATGGTTCTACGGCTTTGCTGCCTACTTTGGGCTCAGCTGGAATCTCCTTTGCTTTAAGTAAATAGGCTTTGAAATCTGCTTTATGGTTTTGGTTTTCTTTGGGTTTTGTTTGTTTGTTGTTGTTACGTTTTGGTTTGTTTTTTTGTGGCCACAAGGTTAGAGATCTAGGCTGGATTTTTCTTTTATTTTGAGGTTCTCCACTTGTGCCCTTGCTGTGTGAAAATATGGAGGCTTCTTACAATGGCCTTACATGGGAAATGAAGCTTTCAGTTCTGCAAGAACTTACCTTTTTTTATACACTGTGGGCAGGTTTCTCTTTCTCTCTTCCCCACGCCCCCCCCAGTAGTAGTTTCTTTTTCTACAGTTTGCTAATTTGGCCAGGACTAAGAGAATCTGATTGTGGTGACAGCTGGGGTAGGCTTTGATTTTTATTTTATTTTTTTTAAATGATGGATAAATGCATTCAAAACCAAACAAAAAAAATCAAACAGATGAAAACAAAAAGTGGAAAGAGACCAAGGCAGGATGCTGACCCCACACCCGCAGATGAGAGTTTCATTTAAAAGCTAATTCAGGGGGTTTTAAACTGGACTTTTTGAAGCAAGGTGTGCAGAGACGTGCCAAGTCCTGCAGCCTTTCCACACCGGCAGCCTTCCTCCAGATGTTCCTTGTGTGCTCCTGACATGCTGCTTTGGTTTTGTTGTTCTTTTTTTTCCCCCCTTTTGAAGTGGTGTCCCATTTCCTGTGCACAAAGGCCATTCCCTGTTGTATTTTGGAGTCCAATTAAAAATACCATAATGATTTCTGCTTAAGATCCATCTCTGCTCCTTTATGCTTATGGGGCCTTTTGTAGGAACTTGTTTTACAGAGCAGACCAGGATTTGTCCAGAAAATGTAGGTGTGCAAATGAACTGTAAGTCCCTCTGGGCTGTTACTCTCACTGAAACAAACTGAATCACACTAAAAAGTGACATATAGTGTTGGCTTTCAGAGAAACACATGCCAAGACACAGCTACATCTGTGGCCTGTGGCTGCTGTCCCACCTCACAAGCTATGATGGCCAGTGTGGTCTTCCCAAAGCAGTCTCCAGCCCATCCCACTGTGAGAAGCTCACTCAAACCACTCCCTGCTCATTCATGAACCTGAGAGCATTATACAGCCCCCACCTTTGTTCTGGCCCTCCCCACAGCTGTGCATGATGCTGTGAATTAGCAAAGCAGGGCCACATGCTCCAGCCCATGAGCGATTTGCAGCGGAAACAGGCTTGGCCACAGTTCTGGTTTGTTCCTGGGAATGGGCTGCTGACCCTGCTGATGTCCCTGGGAACACCGCCAAGCTCTTCAAAGGGCCTGGCTTTGTAAGCTTACCTCTGGGGCTTGGCTTGCAGACACCTATAGAGGTGTCGGTCATTCAAGAGGGATGATGGAGAGGAATAGGACTCTGAGTCCAAAGGGTGATGCTGCACAAAGTATGTAGCTGGGCAAATAGTGCTTTGGAACCAGCATGAATAAGTTCATTAAGCACAGCCCTGCCCTTGGCTGCAGATCAAGGCAACGGTGAGGAAGCTGGATCAGCCCTGTGTCAACTATCGTAAAAGGGTGACAAAATGAATGGTGTGAGAGGAAGGGACTACAGCCTTGCACGTGCTTCTTAGGTGCCACCTCCAACTGCCACAGCTTTTATGGATTTCCCCATGTCCCTGGGCACTGGCCAGACGGTAATGAAGTGTGGTGCGTCCCAGGGAGGAGGGAGTGGGCTGGGGGGGAGAAGGGATAAATCCAGTGATTACAGGGGAATATAATGAAAGATAAGTGGGATGCCCTGAGGAAAGGACACAGTAAGGGCCAATTGTGATGGTGCAGGACTGACTAGATGCAGGGCTTGCCCAGGTCCTGGCTGAGCCTCTTGGGGTGACCAGGTGCTGGGGCTCAAATTAGACGCCCATGGGAGATGGCAGTGGCCCACCACAGGTGGGGCTCAGACTGCTCTGTGCCAGGTGGGGATGGTGCCAGGGCAGCCCCAATATGGCAGACATGTCTAGGTCCAGGATCACAAGACCACTGTTTTGGGAGCATCACATATCCCATTGTGGACCTGAGAAAGTCCTTTGAAGGGCATCAGTTCCTAGTGGTCCCATCCTTCCTGGGACCACTGCTGGACAGAGGAAACACACCCATCTAGGTGCCAAATTGATCTTCCTCACGGGGTGGCCGTTGACCCCCTGCCCACGGCTGCAGCAGAGCTGGGGACCCCGGAGGAGGCACTCACCTGCCGAGGCGGGGCAGCACCTAGCACCCTCCTCCCCTTCGCTCCCGAGGGACACCCCAGGACCCCACCTCCCTACAGTACCACATCCCCAGGGCCCGGGGCGGCGACGGGCGGGGAGCACGGCCCGAGGGGCGGGCGGAAGGCGGGGCGGCTCGGGGGCGGCGGGCCGGGCTCCCCGGGGGAGGCACCGGAAGGCGCCCGGCGCTGATTCATTGCAATAAATTGTTCCCGGCGCGGTGAGGTTCGGACATCGCCGCCCGAGCAGGAGCAGGAGCAGGAGCGGGAGCGGGAGCCGGAGCCAGAGCCACAACCAGAGCAGGAGCCAGGATCGCAACCGGAGAGGGAGGATGAAGATGCAAGCTGAGGTGATCCGCGAAGGCGAGCTGGAGAAGCGGAGCGACAGCCTTTTCCAGCTGTGGAAGAAGAAGCTGGTGGTGCTGACCAAGGACAGCCTCAGCCTTTTCCCCGACGGGCACAAGCGGGCCAAGGGCAAGGAGCTAGGCTTCGGCTCCATCCTCAAGGTGGACTGCGTGGAGCGCACGGGCAAGTACATCTACTTCACCATCGTCACCAAGGACCGCAAGGAGATTGACTTTCGGTGCCCGGACCAGAGCTGCTGGAACGCCTCCATCACCATGGCCCTTATCGATTTCCAGAACAAACGGGCCATACAGGACTTCAAGAGCCGCCAGGAACTGGAGCAGGCGGCGGGGGCCCAAGAGCGGCGGCTGGCCCGGGCACCCTGAGCCGCCCCCCGGCCGGCCCGGCCCGGCCTGGTTCCAGGTGAGCCCCGCCGCGGCTCTGCGCGCCCCGCACCCCCACCTCTCCTTATTCCTTGGGGTTTTTAATATTAGTTTTTATTATCACTCTTCCCCCCCCGCCCCCTCCAGCTTTGAGAAACCGGACGGGGGCTGGAGTTCCCTCCGCACCGCTCAGCCCCGGGTTTTGGCTGGGGACCCCCAGCCCCAGTGTGTGTCCCCCTCTCCGACCCTCCGGCATGCTGGAGCGCCCAGCCGCGCCCCGATACCGGACAGGGCTGCTTCAGCATGGGCTTCTGGGGCTCGCTCCCCTTTCCCTGTGCCTCGCTGGGAATTCCTGGTGGGAGCCAGGCTCATACCAGGCGCTGGGAAGTCCGGCTGTTGCGGGGAGGATAAGAAATGGCACTTTGTGCTTCCTTCTAGAACTTGCTTTAAATATCAGCCAAAAAAAAAAAAAAAGCGCAAACACTTACCCTAACTTTAACACCCACCCTCCCACTGCCCCCTCCACCTTCCCCCCGCCCGCCTGCTTTCCTGTTCCTTTAACTAACCTGCCTTTCTCTTGCTGCCTTTAGAGCATACCACTGGATGATAAACCAGATCAAGTGTCTTGGACTGAAATGGGACAGGGTACCAATGAAGGAAAGCGAAGAAGAGCGCTGGAAGCAGCTTGGTTTTTCTCCCAAGCCCGTTGAGGCAGCAGAGCAAAGAGCCCTGAGCTTTGCCTGAGATGCATTTAAAGACAAACCAAAGACTTTGGTAAAGGACTTCTGAGCGAAGCGCCCACGTGCCCGGAGCGGCACAGCTTCACCAAACATTATCTTCTATTTATGAGACAAGAGGAAGATTCCACACTGACTGGTGGTGTTAAACATAGTTTAAATTATTTGTAGTATCTATATTTGTATTTATTTTGAGGAATGTCTTTCAGCAGTTACTGGTCTTAATATTGCTTTTGCATTAATATGTCCATTCCAAATAAATTACTTGAAATGTTCATTTTTTATTACTGTACTCTGGGCTGCAGTAACTTCTGTTGGCGCAGGTTTGTGGAGCGGGCAGTGGTGTAGTGGCTTGAAGTGGGTAAGCTCAGCTTTTTGGTGCCCTGGACTAGGCAGTTGGAAGTGGAGAAAGCCCAGATAACCCCATTTGGGTTTGATCTCGTTTCTCAACCAGGGAGGGAAAGTGTGTTGAGGTCCAGTTCTGGTCAGAAGTGAAAACAGGGAAGCCTACCACAGCTTGGGTAGGTGCTGCTTTTGAAGTGCTTTCCTGTCTAGTCGAGCCATGGCGGCTATAGAAGGCTCAAGAGCTCCTTGCAGCCGTAAAATGCTGCCGTTTGCTAACACCCTGTGTCTTTCCTTCAGCCCCCGTAGCTTAGTGCTGTGCCAAGGCAGAAAACTGGATTCTTGATTTCAAACCAACGCAGCGCTGATGTTCCTCTCAGCTTTGCAGCACGGGAAGCTGAACGCCTCGCTCTCTCCTCTTCCTTGATGTCTGCAGTCTCTAGACCAAGTTAAATTTCTACAGGCTAAGTGGGAAGAATGGAGATGGTCTTTTTTTCCCCTGTAGCACCTGGACCAAGAGGCTTGGAGGAAAAAGCAGCTAATTTTTAAATTTTTTTTTTTTTTTAACTGATTTTTATAGAAGTGCTGAAGTTTTATCTGGGGAGGCTTGATTATCACTAACTAGGTTGGGCTTCCTCAAGAGCATATGTCTTAGCTCTGGCAGTCAGGACTATGAGCTTAGCAGGCAAAGTACTCACTACTAATGCTCCATATGTGGCAATTTTGATCACGCAATTTCCCCCTCCCAACATCAGTGCAATTCTTGCAGGAGACTTTGTACTAGAGGAAGTTGTTAAGTAAGTGGATAATTGCATGCAGCCTGTAGTAAGAGCAAGAGAGAGACTCGACACAGGGAAATGAAAGAAAAATCTGACAGGAAGGTTGGCCCCATTTCTGGAAGCAGCAGGGAGAGCCTAGCATTGCAGCGTGCTGCATCAGGGCTCTGCATCCTCCCTGCATGCCACCGGCAGCCGCACGGCCACTCGCCGTGCTCGTGCAGAGGCAGGGCTCTACAGGATTGAGCTGGGGATGCAGCAAACCTCTGACCACAATCCCCCTCTAGCACAAGAATGGCAGAGCTGCATTGAAGGCAGCAAAATGATATTCAAAAGCAGATGTGTTTTAATCCTTTTTTCCTTGGTACTGTTGCAAGGGATGTGTGTGAAAGAAAAGGCCAGGCCAGAGTAGAGGCACTGACTCCTAATCCCCTTAATTTCAGTGAATCCAAACAGGAATGCTGGCAGACGACAGCTGAGCAGCTGGAGCTATGGCCTATAATGACAGCCACTGCTGCAGGGGGAACGGGATAGTTCTTGGGGTCCTGTGCCACCAGTTGCTCTAGCACAGCTCCAAGACTTTTGCAAAGCCATCTGTCCCTTACTCTAGATGCAAAGGTTGACAAAATGCAAGGTATTGTTCAGATGGTTTTATTCCAGGTTTATGAAATCAAATGAGACTTGTGAACATCTCTGTGGGAAAAGTGAAGGGGTTACTCTCTTGCATCCAAATTACTGGCTTTTTGTCTCACCCAGTGGGACTTTACTCTTTAAGAGGTAAACAAACAAACCTACATTAACAACTAGCTGTAAATAGCCAAAGGAGGAGACTCCAAACTCTTTGTATAAAACTCCACCGATGGTGGGGCCAACCGTCCGGGTCAAGGGCTGCACCGAGGCACAAATTCCAAGCATGGTACCTAGGAGAGATGGCAGAGACACACAGATAATGAGGTCAGAGCAAGTCCAGGGATGGAAAAGAGGAGAAGACCATGTGAGATCCCTTTTCTTTCTGATGGTGTTCCTCTGCAGTAGGAGCAAATCACTACAAATAAGCTCGTAGATTAATTTCTAGAGATCCAATTAGGGTTTGTTAAGGCTAAGGACCCCTGGAGGCATGGGGACTAGTTTCCACCATGAGCCAGCTCAGCTCTTCACTGAGCGATCCAGACAACTGTAATGCTGCCGAAAGGCAAAGCTGTGCTCACTGCTGCCTTCACCAGGGGCCAACGATGCCTTTGGCCCCAGAAGATGCTTCTGAATATCACAGCTAGCAGGGCTGGTAACTACTGCATGGGGTAAAAGATGGAGAGGCAATTTCTAGGGACATGCTTGAGACTGCCAAGCAAACCACTCAGATTTTGCCAATATCATAATTACACCGCAGGGCCCTGTTCCACCCAAGATGGTGGTGGTGGTTGTTCTCTAGTGTGGGACAGAGGAACAGCTCTTGAGGGCTTAGCAGGAGAGGCTTAGGTCTAACTAGGTCTTTAAGAATAAATAAATAAAACCACAGATAAAGCCTGAAGCCCCTTGAGATACTCCCCCCCACCCCCATCCCCCTCTGCAAAAAAGAACGGATATTTCAATTTGGATGGAAATGTGAACCCTTTGCCCGGTTTGGCTGGTTCCCCCTCCAGCAGCTCTCCCATTTGCATGGCTAACAGGAACCTGGTGGATGGGGAATCACCTACAGTTTGGCACAGGCAAGTTTTTTCGTTTTCCATGTGCAGAGAGATGGCCAAGATGTCCCACAGGACACAAAGCTGGTCCTCACGCACCCAGCACACTTTTTGCCCTGTACTCTTCATGCAGGACAATTGTCATGCTCCAGGTAGCAGAAATACCTGGCCAGCAGGAAAATCATTAGCCCCCAACACTGGGAGGAAGGGTATGCTGGCAGGGTGTACAAGCAGCTTGTGCCCTGCTCTGAAATGATGTTTGGAATTAATTTTTGTTTAGTAGCACTATTCTTATTTGGGCTGTTAGCATCACAGGATGTTAGGGGGTTGGAAGGGACCTCTGGAGATCATCAAGTTCAACCGCCCTGCCAGAGCAGGACCATAGAATCTAGTGCAGGTCACACAGGAATGCATCCAGATGAGTCTTGAAAGTCTCTTGAGAAGGAGACTCCACAGACTGTCTGGGGAGCCTGTTCCCAGTGCTCTGTGACCCTCACAGTGAAAAAGTTCCTCCTCCTGTTGAGGTGGAATCTTCTGTGCTGGAGTTTATATCCATTACCCCTTGTCCTATCCCAGGGTGCAAATGAGCAGAGCCTGTCCCCTCCCTCCTGACCCCCCCCAGCCCTCAGATATTTATAAACATTTATTAAATCCCCTCTCAGTCTTCTCTTCTCCAGACTAAAAAGCCCCAGGCCTCTCATCCTCTTCTCTTAGGGCATGTGCTCCAGTCCCTTAATCATCCTGGTAGCATCAATTTTCCACCAAGACATGTGCACTGTCTCCACACAATGCCAGCAAGCATCTGGGAAGGATGAAGAGGATGCTGTCCCGTGTGCATGAAGATGAGGAGCTCCAGACATGGGTAGCCATGGGGAAATGATGCCCATCTCCCTGAGAGAAGAGGCAGCCAGGTGCTCCTGCAACTGCCAGGCAGTGACTGCTGGGCTTTTAGCAGCATGCTTAAAATACTTGTGCAATGAGCCCCAGCCGAGGGCGTAGCCATGCAGCGAGGGAAATCTCCCGGGAAGCGCTGCTGAGAGCTCCTCCCGCGCATGGGAACACAAAGGCGATGGGTGGGACCTCGCCTTGACCCTTTGCCAATGGGAACCATCCCACAACCACCAAACTTTCTGGGCAGGTTTTGCAATTATTTTTTCCCCCTCTAGGTATTTGAATTAAACTAATTACTGCTTACCATTGCCAAACTGGCTTTTATGATTGAGGAGGCACTTTTTTCCCTTCCTTTTTCTTCTTCTTTTTTTTTTTTCCTTCCCCTTTTTCTTTTTATGGAGCAGAAATCCATGCTCTTGAAAGGCCAGGCTCTCCCTCTGCACTTCTCCAACATGTTGCCGAGAATGATAATTTCTGTCTAATGGGCTTAAATTAGATCCCTCGTGTCAGACGCCCTCGGGCTTTGGGACTGTAAATCCCAGCTCTGCAGCGTGGCCCTAGCTTTGTTGCAGAGCTGCACATGTGATGGGTCTCATTTAAGGCAAGACCTTTAGAAGTGGGATAAATCACCACGTCAGCAGAAAAATTCCTGCGTCACTTTGCGCAGCTCTGCCAACACCCATGCTCACCTTTATCGTGGCTAGCCCACTTTCTGCACCTTGCCTGCCCTTTTGGTCTTCTCTCCCCAGCATTTTTAACCCTTTTTCTCATACCTAGTACAACCTGGCCCAGCAGGAAGCCCATCCACCCCTCCTGCCCTAGCTCTCCTCTCTTCCTGCAGGTTTCAGGGTTGGGTGCTGGCAGATCCCCAAGCTGGGCGGCTCCGTCCCTCCTCCCACCCTGCGCTGTGCTGGGTGCCCCGGCTTGCCCTCTTTTCCAGCTCACATCCTGTTGCCAAGCTCAGATGATGGTGCTGGCCCAGATCATCCACATGTCTGTGGGGCAAGTGTGGGGCCTGATTTAATGATTAAGTCATCCAGCAAAGCCTGAGCAAAGCTGGGGGGGGGGGGTTCCATGCACCAAGCCTGGCCTGGCTGCAAACTATCCTCTAAGGTTTTGTGCCTGATGTGCTCTGGGTAGAAACAAGACTTCCATTCTCAGGGAGGGACCAGGGCTGACAAGAGATGCTTGTGCAGATGCAAGTCTCTGTGGGGTCGGGGCTGTCCTCCCACCAGCTCGCACCCCCATCTGAGGAGCACGTGCACATGGAACAGAATTTTCCCTTCCTGCCTTTGAAGATGAGGGAAAAGAAAAAAATCAAAGGGAAAAGAATGAAATCATTTCCTCTGTCTTCGCTGCAGTGCAAAGCCCCAGCCACAAGCAAAGAGCAAGCGGCAAATTCATCAGCCTCAGTCGGAAGTGGCCTTGGATCGGTCCTGAAAGCGGGATGATGGGAGGAAGGGATGGGGCCATCCTGTGTCCCACTGGTCCCTTCCAGAGACATCTATTTAAAAGGCACAGATGGGTGACTCAGTGTCTAGCAAGGGCGGACAGGTTATTCTCCTGCGACACCCCATCCGTTCCAGCCCCAAGAGGAGATGGACACCTGAGCTCTGCCCAAACTCCAGCTCCTCAGAAAGCCTCTCTCTGGCCTGAGGAACAACCTACACGGGCTTTACTGGCCCCAGGATGGCAAAAATATCAGGAAAAGGCAGGAGCAAGGCTCAAAAGCAGGGTTTCCAAAGGGAAATCCTCAATGTGTGTCTTTCTTGCGTTAACCACAAGCTGTTGCAAGCTAGCACTCAGGTTTCTGGTGCAGGGGTAGAGAGGCTTTTTCATACATTTAGCCACAAAAGTGGGCATTTCTAACATGCCACCAAAATGCTCTCTTTGCAGAGACTGTCTCGGGTTGGCATAGGAAGGAGCAGCCTTTTAGCTGCTGTAGGGGTGGAGCAGCCGCTGCGGGTGCCTCCCACGGCCAGAGCTGATGGCAGCATTCTAATAGCCACTGCGGGTGCCACCCACGGCCAGAGCTGATGGCAGCATTCGAACAGCCGCCTTCCCCCGCGCCACACCCACGACACCACGGCCGCAGCTGCTGCAGGAGGCAGCTCGCCTGCTCTGCAGCGTCAGGCATTCCTGCCTTCACCCCGGCCGGACTGTGTCCAGAACAACACAAACCCATCAGATGCCTCTGCCCTCGACGCTGCAAGGCAAAGGCATGATTTGAAAGGTGAGGGCCAGGGAGGCGTGACAGGGACAAGGTTTTCCACCTAGGGTCATGATCATCTGTGCCAGCAGCATCCCTCCTCAGCGTGCCCAGTTTCAAGCCAGCAGTTTGTAGCAGCACTTGGCACAGCGCTGGCCAAGGATGAATGGGCAGGATAAAGCTCTGGATAGCCCATGGCTTATTCAATGTTCTGCAGTCCTCTCCTGACCATCTGCACCACCCCATGGGCTGTCTTTGTGCTGCCTTCCCTTCCTACCCTGCCATGCGGGGTCTGTCCAGCCCACCAAAGCGCAGGCTGACCTCACAACATACGCAAGCAGGGAGCAGGGTGAGGCAACTAAATGCCTTTTCCTCTCTGACTGAAGCTTGCCTCCGGGCTTGAAAAGCCAAGCATCGCTCTGTTTTCCCTCACAAAGCCCCTTTCAGAAGAGCCTGGATCAATTCCAGCTTGGCTGTACATCCCAAAGCCACTTGGTGCCCTTCCCCCCCATCCCTCCTTCCTTGCATGAACATTGCTCCAACTCATGAAACAGCAGATTTTTCTTCCTTGGCTGAGAGGAGTAGCTGAGACATCACCAGTCCTCACCTCCCAGGAAATAAAGGGTTCTCCCAGGTAGAAGTATCACACTCAGAAATCACAGGCTCCTAGCATTTGTAGGAGATGAGATGGTCAGCTCTACAAATAAACTTCTGAAGTGACATTTAGAAAAGCTCTTCATTGCAAAAGTGCTTTATAAACTTCAGTAATGGGCTGTGCAAACTGTAACTCCCATTCTTGGTAGGATCTGGGCTGAGTTGTCTGCTTAGATGGCTGCTAGGGAAGATGGAGGGCACAGGCTAGTGTCCCAGAAAGGCTGGCCTAAAGCAGAGAGACTATGTGGTGAATGCACCTGGAGGCACGAAGCTTGAGAGAGCTTGATCAAAAGGCACCAAACCAGGTTAACCCAGCTCCATCCCAGGATGAACTCAGCAAGGCTCCCATGACAATAATGTAGCCATATTTGCTTCACCGACAGAACTGAAACCTTGGGGATAAAAATGCGTGCACCAACCATTGCATTTCAACCACCTTGTGCAGAGAAATGCAGTGCTTTGGACTGAAACATGGCCAAAAAGTAGAGAGGGGGATTCCTGCTTAGGCAAAAGGTTTCCAAAGGGCAATCCAGAATACCCTCCTGAGATGCTCCAAGTGAAAAGGTGAGAAAGAGCAGTGCTCTTAGTCACCACCACGGTGGAAAAGCAGCCTCTTTAAAAACATTTTTTGGCTTCCAGTGGGAAAGAGAGATTGGGAGAGTATTCCTGTACTCTGCCCACCACTATGGATGCCAGCAGGTGGCACAGGATCAGGAGCACTGAGCCGCAGGATGTTTGCTCAAGTGTTGTTCAAGCTCATCCTGCATTAGCACTGGTCCCTGTTCATCCACTCTGCTGACACCCATCACACGCAACTGCCAAGCCAAACCTCCTGGGGAACTGGGTATCCATCACAAATGTGGTGTGAGCTAGGAAGCACCTGATGGACTCAAGAGCCAGAAAAGAAAAGAATGGTCTGATGTTTTTCATGGTTCTTACCAGTGTCAGAGGAGGGGACAGCCTTGGTAAGGATGCTGTCGGTGATGGTGGCCAGCATGCTGAAGGCGAACACCAGCGGCACTGCAATGATGCAGTAGTGCCACACTGTCCTCATCAGGGCCTAAGGAATAGGACACAACAGACCACAGATCATTAAGAGAACACAAGTGGTGACTTTGTGGTAAGTAAACAACCTAGAAGAACATAATGAGTCAAACCTGTGACTTAGGTAAATGGTGAGAGCCACAAATGATGCATGATGGTGTGGCTTTGGCCATCACAGGGTGTTTCATAGCCCACCACTTGTCTGCAGGGAATTATTCCAAGCATGTAGAGCAAGCAGCAAACGATACCCAACAATCTAGCAGCACGTTTCTGTGGCCCTGCTGCGGGTATTTTTAGTGTCTGGGAATTAGTGACGTCCCTGCACCCTTCCTCCTGTCTTCTGTCTCTTGCCCAACTCCTGAGGAAACGTCGAACAGCAGATGCATGTGGTGTACTTCAGGAAGCCTCCATTACTTATACAAAACAGCCTAGAGAAGGTATTTCAGCTCATTAGCATAAATAATTAAAACTAAACCGAGCTTGTCAAAATGAATGAGTGTGGTGCATTATGTAACGCCGTACCTCTGGGATTTCTAATCCTGTTCTGCTGCCTCCTTGCTAATAAATTCACCAAATTCAGTAATCTGGAATAGGTCTTCTGGCCATAAGTGCACATTAGCGAGCATAATTAGGGAGAGTAATGATTTTGTTATTGCACATATTCTTAGTGGAGACATCCCTGCAGCTGTTTAATAGTGAAACAAAAGCAGCGAGGCTCCCAGAGCCGTGGGGCTAGAGCGGCTCTGGGCTCATTCACAAGCCCTGCTGGTCAAATGAATGGGTGTCTCTGGGGCATGGAAAGGAAATTCCCCCCTTCTTGTAAATCTCCTGCCCTCACCCATGTCTCAAGGTGTGTTGTTGTGGCTGGAAAACATTTCTGTCACTGGTTTAGCTAGAAGTTTCATCCTCTGGAGTTCTCTCTTCTAAGATCTGGTCCCTGCCTCTTGGCTATAGAAGATGCAGAAGCCCAGAGATATTGCTCACTAATGACTTGGAAATGCTGAGGTTTATTCCTAGTTCTCCTCTAAAGTCACACACAGCAGGGTTTCTCTCCTCGAAGGGGCTGTTTGCCTACGTTTTGGTTAAGATCTAGGCACTTCTGATTAAGGAACCAGAGAACAAAGACAGAGGAACAGATATTTGGTACACAAACACTCAGACGGAATAATTCCTTGCTAGGGCAAATGTCATTGCAGGACAGCATCGCAGAGCTCATAGGAAAAACCAGCTTTAACCCCCCCTGCTCTGTCTCAGTTCCCTCAAGGGCTGAAGCCAGTAGGCAAAGAGCAGAGCCAGGTCTGTGCCTCCTGTAAAACCAAGAAAAACAGCTCCTCACTTCCCTGGAACTCAGAAAGGACAAAGGCAAAGCTGGGCCCCTGCTGCTACTCCTCAGCCACGGGGTAGGTTGCAGCCTTTTGGACCTGAGCAGATCTGAAGGCACTTTTCAGGGGAGGGAGGCAGAACCAGGAGTTTCAGCAGCCAGTCTCAGTGAGCAGGTGCTTGGAGAATGCAGCAGAGGGGCAGGACGAGGCACAGCCATGCCTTCAGACAAAGAGAACTTCCCCATCACAACTGCCAAGCCCTCCTACACCTCTGCCCACGCGCTCCTGGCTTCCATCCACAGATCAGACACTGGCTCTCCCCCCCTTCTCCTTTCCCAGGTGGTGTTGCAGAGCTTCCAGCCCACCCTTTCCCTTCTCCATCTGCTAATGGCTGGGAGCATCCTGCAGCCCCTTCCCAGCTGCACTGCTGTCCGTCTGCTGCTGGTGCCAGCCTTCCAAAACCACTCCAGCCCACCTCTGGTGCTACAAAGGTGGTTTTTTGGAGTGGCTTTCATTAACAGCCAGCATTCCTCCTCGCTTTCACCCTTTGGGGAGGGGACCTGCTTCGTCTGGAGGCCAGATGCAGCGAGGGCAGAGCGGGCAGGATGCTTCTCCACCGAAGGCTGTGCAGGATTAAAAGCTTCATGCAGCAATCTCGGGGCCTGCTGCGGTGACAGCACGTGTCCCACCAGGGCGGAAAGCCACCCCAGAAGCGGATGTTTTCTCGGCAGCTGCTCCAACAGAGCGCTTTTTAATAAGGCTTCCCCGGCAAAGAGGAGTGCAGCTGCGTCTGCCTATGAATAGTTCTCCTGGGAAGTCATTGCTGACCCTTGTCTCCAGGCCTGTGCTGTCAGGATGTCCACAGCCCTCTGGGCTTGGTGTAATTACCAACTCTGAGATGATTTTCCTTCCCATCTCCAGTCCCCATGCAGCCAATAGGAGCCTTCTTGTGCTGATGTATCAGCTGCTGCCAGCCCTGCCACCCCGTGTGCCCCTCCACTGCCACTGAGGTTTCCTCCATACACCTCCAGTCTTCCCTCTCAGTAAGACATCAAGCCACAAAAGCCATTTACTCCATGTTGGTCCTCTGCCTGATTCTTGTGAGACCAGGCACAGGGAGCTGGTCTCAGCAGCACCCTGTTCTGTGCTAGGTTGGGGGATCTCCAGCTGAGCCAGGTCCACCTCAGTTGGCATGTAAGAGTTGTGTAGATGTAGTGCTTAAAGACATGGTTTAATCCAGGATTTATCAATGATAGGCTAAGGATTGGACTTCATCTTTTCCAATCCAATCAATTTCCAGGTCTTTTCCATTCTAATCAATTCTGTGATTCTCTGGTCTCACCTGATTTCTCTTGACCATGGCCAAAAAACAATGGTGAGACATTCAAAATCCTTCTTGGGCCATGCTCAGGAGCACCAAGCCCTGTGAGGCACCCCATGCTAGGGGGTGCATTGATGCCAGCCAAAGCCATGGTCCTGGGAGGGACCTTTAGCAAGCATCCTACCACCTGACAGCATCTCTGTGAGCCCCTAAATCTCAGGGAAGGGAACCATGCACCATCTACAGAGACAATCCTTTATCTGCATCTATCCTCCCTTCCCAGTCTCCTCTCAGACACACAATTTATCTGAGGTGTGTAGGTGCCTCATCTTCTCTGCATTGCTGGGAACCATGAGCCTCAATACCCTCCAGGATTTGGCCCCAACCTCCCTGTAGCTGTGGTGAGGTTGTGGGAACAACATCCATCCTACCCACACTGGCAGGAGTTCTGGTGCCCTGGCAGCAAGGCTTGAGGCCAAGTCCTGCAGGGAATGTGGAAAGGCTGATGCAGCTTAGCCATCCTTTGGGCCCATCTCGCTGACAGGGACCAGTGTGTACCCTTCCTCCATCCCCATGGCCTGGGCAGAGCTATCAGTTTCCCTGAAGGTGGCTTATCCGAACAAACACGATTACAGCAGCAGAGCTGCCTACGTCACCTGGGCTTTCCAATTACCATTGGAGATTGGCATCAGCCTTCACCCATGCAGACGCAAACAGCGATGGGCAGCATCGCTTCACCCGAAACAGAGCAACAAAATTATTGCCTTGTTATCTCCTTCCCCAAATCCTCTCAGCTTGAGCAAAGCAGGCAAAAACCAAAGCCCCAGAAGAAGAGCACACAGCCTCTGTGGTCTCACAGCAGTGCACAACTGCAGTGATTTCCCGCCCCCACCCTCCCCCCCCATAATCTTCATTTACTTTCTGGGTAGCTCAGGAAATGCAGCCGCTGACGAGGCTGAGGGCAGGATTTCAGTGCAAACTCAGTGACTCAGGAGGGACTTAGTGAGTTTCTGTGTGAGATTAATTTCTTTTTTAATCCCTGTAACTATTACTCATGCAGCTCTGCATCGTTATTTGGCTTCAGCTGAGCACAGCTCTGTTTGTGCAGGGGCCCAGCAGAGCTGGTTTCTCCCAGGAGGACCACTCAGTGAAGCCAGTGGCAGCATTTCAAGGGGCAGAGCTTGCAGCCAGGTCACAGACCCTGTGCTGCTGTGCTGTTAAATAGCACCGTGGATGACTTCACATTGAGCCTTACCATGCCTAGGCCTACAATAGCAAAGACAAAAATGCTGAGCCTGAGCAGAGTCTTCTCCGTGCAGTGGTTAGTGAGTGTTCCAACGACCAGGCCCTGGACCACCTGGGAAAGAAGCACACAAGCACCATTGAGCCTGATACATAAGATCAAAAGAGAGCTGCTACAGAACTTTAAGCAAATGAACATCAGCAAATGGGTTATTCCCTTGATTTTTGTGGAGAAAAAGGGACCTTGCTGTCATGGTGAAAGGCTGAGAAAAAAAAAAGATCCATTATTTCAAGCATTTTGCATCCTAGGGATAGATCCATCCCACCAGCTCCTAGGGATAGACCCATCCCACCAGCTGAATGTCTTTACTCAAGGTGCACACCTGGAGTTTACTCTCGCTGCCCACTCACCAGCAGGGACTGAAACTTCCTAAAGACACTTGCAGAGACAAAGGAATTTTTCCAATTACCTCGTGGTAGTTTTGTGGAACACAGTTAATACTAAGGTCTTCATTCTTGGCAAGTCCTGCCAAAGAAAAACTGTACATTTGTATGCAAAGGAAGAAAGTGCCTCCTTTCCTGTGCCTTCCTTTGCCATTATGTTAAACCATAAATACACAAATTAGGTGGTTCATCATTTTTAGGCAGGAATCAAGAATGACAGAGATGCTAATGCCCAGCCCGAGTAGTGTGCACAGACCTGAGGGGTGGAGAACTGGTTTTACAGATTTTGAATAAAAACTAGGGGAGAGGGGAAGGGAAGGTGGAGCAAAACCATTTAAATCCCAGGCAATATTTGGCTTTTCCAGCACTTTGCAGAGCAAAGATTCTCTCTTTTATTTCTCTGTTCAGCATCTCCCATACAGCCTGCTGGCCCAAGTGGACAGAGGCTGTAATGAAGCCTGACCGACTGAATTTCAGGGGAGGGACAGATAGGAGTCTAGCAAGTTTTCCCTGCCTTGGAAGGGTTTGTCTGATCCAAGCAAAAGCCCCTCAACTTGAAAGTAGAGCTCTAGTTCAAAATGCCTTGTTGGGTGGGTTGGCTTTGTTTCAATGGTAGTCTAGCCTGCCGAAACCCTCAGTGCTTGGCCTGGACCTGAGATGATGCTAAGCCATACTCAGCCTTGCTGTCTTATTCCTAATGGGGAAACTCAAAACTCAACTGACAAGAAAGGAGGACAAAGAAAGTACGTTGTTGAAAAGAAAGGAAAAGTTCATCTCTGACAAGCAGCCCAGAAAAAGCAATTTAATTCCTAAAATTAAAAAAAAAAGGCAAGAAGCAAACAGAGTGAAAAGAAAGTTGACATAAAGAACAATACCTAGAAGTTGAGTATATTTCCAACCAGCTACAACTTCATGGAAAACATCACAACTCGACCCTGCTCCAGAACACAAGTGGGTTTGGATACAAGGCCACACTGTACCAAGCAAGATGTCTGGGGTCCCAGTAAATGCTTTTCCTGCCTCCTTTTTCTCCCTGTCCCCACCCTCAGGCAGGGCATGATAGCTCACCCCACGTGTGCCCAGCCGCCACGTGTCTCCCCCAGCTTGTGTCACCCACTGAGTGGCCTCGGGGACAGACCTGCTGCAGTGTGGTGCTTGGACGATGCATTGGGGTGACCTGAGTCATCCCTTGCTGCGGACCTGGGAGGAGGCTGATACTAGGTAGCCCCAGTGGCTCCCACTCGGGGGGTGGGTGGAGAAGCTGCTGAGTAATACTTCATTAAGCTGAGCGCTCCTAAAACGAGAATCTCGTCATTAACTTTTTGCAACTTCCCAGTCCCTCCTGCTGGCTCGCCCCAGCTGGGGCTGTGCTGAGTCACATGGGATGGGGGCCGAGCCCCATTGCAGGGCACGGCTTGACTCAGCGGTGGCATCACCTGAATCCCAGCTAGGCTCTGCTGAACAACCAGAGGGAAGGAAACGTTTCTCAATTTGCCCAGGCATGAATGGCACACTGAACCAGGATACACCGTGCGGGCACAGCCTGCTCCCTGCCCTTCCTTCAATCGTTGGGGTATACCATCATCAGTGTCCCAGAGCACCACTGCAGCAAAGCCAGGACCTAGAGATATGCAGACTGGGCTGTCCCTGAGTGAGTGGGGCAGAGGGACAGCCCCTGTGCCAAAGCTGGCATGCTGCACATGCTTCCCCATCTCTCCGACCGTGGCAAGAAGGAGTGTGAAGTGAAACACTGCCGCTGAACCAACTGACATGGCACTGGGTCTTTTCCAAGGAGTGAAGGGTTTAAACTAAAAGAGAGAGATGTAGACTAGATCTATGGAAGAAATGTTTTACACTGAGCATGGGGCAACACTAGCACAGGTTGCCCAGAGGGGTAGTAGATGCCTCATACCTGGAACCACTCCAGGTCAGGCTGCACTGGGGGGCAATGAGCAACCTGATCTAGTCACAGATGTCCTTGCTGACTGCATCTCGTAGGTGACCTTTAAAGGTCCCTTCCAACCCAAACCAGTCTGTGAATCAATGATTTGGGCAAGTCAGCCCAAGTCACCTGCTTTCCCTTTGAAGCCGAGCATCCATCCTCGGATTGTACAGTCTGCAGCCTCCCCACTTCTTATCTTGGCTGTCAGGCTCTCTCCCCAGCATGGTCCAGTTGTTGCGGATCCTGCCACGAACGAGGCATGGTCCATCATCTGTATTCTGGACACAGCACCTTGGATTAGGTGCTGGATAGAGTTTCCAGTCACTGGGAGCTCCAGCCTCACTTCCTACCTGAATTCAGACCTGAGGCCCATTACTTCCAGACGCTCTTTTCCCTGGGCACACAGTTCCTGGATTTACATGAGCGGCAGCTGCCTGCGCTGGCACATTTGGCGAGGAGGAAGCAAAAAGTGGTTCCTGTGCACTCTCTAGGTGAGGCTTGGGACATGTGCTGCCATTGCTTGGGGGTGGTGGGGACATCCTAGATGACTTGGCTGTCACTACTCCCAAAGACATGCCCTGGTGGCACTGATGATGCAGAATGGGATTTATCTTCATTTTCAGATCTGCTGGTGCCTTCTGGGCTTTCCCCTTGCACATAAGCTCTCCTTGAGTCTGCCTGTAATGGGCCTTCCCCTCCTGCACTTCAGTTTGCCTGACTGGTGCTTGCCTTTGTAACCTGACCTCCTTTGAAGTCGGGGAAGAGCCAGTGTACCTGGCTGGAACGCCTTCTGTCATCAATAAACAAAAGAGAGAGGAAATTGTTTGCAAGTGAAATAACAGGCACTGCCCCGTGGCTGTGTACACATGTCACAGGAAAAACCAACTCATCTCTTTTTTCCTCCCCCCCACCTTTTCTTCTTTGAAGGCAAATAAGTCTCCCAATAAATGCATAAGAACAGCCAAATCCCTCCTTGGGGTTGTGCTGGATTTGCCAAACTGGGGATTTGTTACACCAGTTCAGCTGACCATATAGAAAAAGACCCTCTGCTGCTTGTGCTCTACTTGACATAGTGAAAGACAGCAACTCCCATTTGCCCAGCAGAGCCAATTGCCCTTTATATTGTTAACCTTATTGATAAATGGCAGGAATCCCTTGCAAAACTGTTGCTGTTTGAAAGATTCAGGTGCCAGGTTTTGGAAGATTTTTGAATGGTGAAGCACCAGCCTTGCTGCTTGGAACAGAACCAGCCACTCACAAGTGGCTAACCTCATGAGTGGAGGTTACAGAAGTCAGGCAATTAGACATTTCTAAGATTTAGCTGGGCAGGGTCCTGGGCCATCTTATGCAGACCTTTTCTCAAGAAAGCCTGGACCAGATGATCCTTGAGGTCCCTTCCAAACTGGTAACTCTCTGATTCTGTGGCTCGTGCTCAGCTGGTCCTCTACAATCAGCAGACATAGGACTGTTTCTACAGGTTCTTCCATCAGTACTCATTGAAAGCTTGACAGACCTCAGCAACAAAATAAATCACCCAACAACCTAGAAATGGAAAAACATGAGAAGGTTGGAGAGGCAGGCACAGCAGGCCAGATAAGGTGGTACAGCCTAGCAGAGAAGATGCAGGGCCCCATCCCTAGCACAGGTAAAATGATTCCCATCAGAGGCAGCCTCCCACACACAGGACCCGTATCTCCCTTGACTTTGAAATTGTGCCTGGTTGACAGTTCCCAGGGTGAGCACATTGCTAGCTGGTGTGAGACACACAGGTGGGCACCAGGGAAGGCAACAAAAATCATGGTTTTTTTCTGCACAGGCTGAAGGTGGCCCAAAGCCTCAGGTGGGGGGAAAGGGAGTTGCTTTCCTGACATGGCCATGCCAGAAAGTGCTTGAGAAGCAGTTCAGGTCTTACAGAGGAGGGTGGTGGGACTGGCAGGAGAGCTGACTGCGAGGATCAAACTGCTGAAGGCAGCACTTTGCTGAAGAGGGGGAAGAGGACCTTGTGTTTTGCAAACTCCAACCTAATGGCTTGCTTTCCCTCCCCAACCCGCCCCCTCCACAGATTCAAATCCTTCAAAGCGAGGAAACTGGAGAACTTTCTGTTTGTTGTTGCAAGGTCCTTTCACCGAGTGGGTTTTCCCCCTAGGCATACCTGGCTCTAATTAAATCCCTGGCTCTTTAATCATCTCTCCTGCTGTGCAGGGGAAGAAAAAAAAAAAAAAAGAAAAAAAGAAAGGGGGAAAAAAAAAGGCAAGAGGGACAGGCTGGTGATAAGACGATAGGCAATGTAAATCTCTCCTCCAGGAATCTCTCTCATCTTCTCAGGATCACTCCGTACCAACTTGTCCCTCCAGAAGCTGCACGGCTAGAGGTGGAGTTTGTGTAACAATACAAATGTAAAAGCAGTAAACAGAACAGATGTCTTGTGATTTCTTGATCCTCAGGGTTATAAATACCTTTGTCCCACCCAGAGTTTGTGTGTGGTGAATTTGGTGTCCCCCACCACTTGTTTTGTTGTTCCCCCTGAGAAAAAGTTCTTAAAGGAAAGCTTCCCCCCACACCCCCCCACCCCCCCCTGCAGCTGGAGATCAATCAGAGAATCACCAAGGTTGGAAGAGACCTCAAAGATCACCAAGTCCAACCTGTCACCACAGACCTCATGACTAAAGCATGGCACCAAGTGCCACGTCCAATCCCCTCTTGAACACCTCTAGGGATGGGGACTCCACCACCTCCCTAGGCAGCACATTCCAGTGCCTAACAACTCTCTCAGTGAAGAACTTTCTCCTCACCTCCAGCCTAAACTTCCCCCTCACCTCCAGCCTAAACTTCCCCTAGCGCAGCTTGAGAGTGTGTCCCCTTGTTCTGGTGCTGCTTGCCTGAGAGAAGAGACCAACCCCCTCCTGGCTACAACCTCCCTTCAGGTAGTTGTAGAGAGCAAGAAGGTCTCCCCTGAGCCTCCTCTTCTCCAGGCTAAACAACCCCAGCTCCCTCAGCCTCTCCTCATAGGGCTGTGCTCAAGGCCTCTCCCCAGCCTCGTTGCCCTTCTCTGGACACCTTCAAGTCTCTCAATGTCCTTCTTAAACTGAGGGACCCAGAACTGGACACAGGACTCAAGGTGTGACCTAACCAGTGCGGAGTATAGGGGCAGAATGACTTCCCTGCTCCTGCTGGCCACACTGTTCTTGATGCCTGCCTAAGCATCAGATGTGACTTTAGATACCCACCAGGGACTCCAGGTATTCCACTTGCAAAAATCCTCTGGCAGCATTTTCCAAGGCAGCCACTACACCTGGAAGTTCTCCGTGCTAGTGCACTCACAACTCAAAAAAAACCCCCAGAGCCTAGGCCTGCTTCTGCCCATTATGCAAAGTTAAATGATTTTAAATGATTATAAAATCAGTTATTCTCCAGAGGGAGTCTGAACAGCATCTCACACTCCCAGGCATTTGCTGCGAGGGACATTTTGCTCTGACACGAGAGGACTCTGGGAGCCTGTCCCTGAAGGACAGAGGGATTGTGTCCCTGAAGAGCAATCACACTTCTTGCCTGGAGACCCACCAGTGACCAGACCAAGCTGCTTCAAACATATCATGAGCAAAGGAATCTCTGCAATGCAAGCTGCCTGGCACAGATGTACACCTCCTGCTGTCTGCCTCCCCTCCTTATTTCATGATCCCCCCACCTGACTCCTCCTCCTCCTCCACTTATGCTGGCACAGCCCCAGATCGTCAGGCAGCCCCACACTGTCAGGGTGCATCAAGTACTACTGCAGAGCCCTGCTAAATCTCTCCCCACTTCCTCATCAGCCCATTCCAGCCTCTGTCATACCCCATTTTCTAAGCTCTTTGCCTTACCACAAGCAGTAAACTGGCTCCAGTTCCTGGGCCAGTGTTTCATCCAGAGAGCCAGGAAGCCCCATTCCCCCTGGACAGGTACTCCCATTGTAACTTCTACATTGAGGCATCAGTGAACATACTACTTTGGGCCACTGAGAACTCCAAGAGGCAGACAAGGCAACCTAAGTCACTCCATACAGGGATACAACTGGCAGCAAGCAGATGTGCCACCAGCACTGGGGTGAACGGCAACCATGTTGTGAGAAGCCAACTTGATGAAGGGAAGAGGGTGCTGAGGATAGCCCATGTCATGAGTGATGGTTATTGGTGTACAGCATTCTGAGGACAAAACTCACTGCCAGCACCAGCTGAACCACTTTGCTGCTGTGACATGACATGGACTGTCCCCATGTGGACAGAGCTGATGCTCAGCAAGGAAGCAACCAAGATAGGCACTATGTGGAATCACCAGCGAAAGCCCATGAGGTTCTCAAACTCCAAACCAGCCCCAAATCTGCCTTCCAAACTAGCAAGGACCCATCCTTGCACCCATCCCTGGACGTACTTAAGAGTCATGTAGACAATGTTTAGGGATGTGGTTTAGTTGAGGGCTTGTCAGTGTTAGGTTAACGATTGGACTCAATGACCTTAAAGGCCTTTTCCAATCTAAGTGATTCTGTGATTCTCAGGCTGGACATGAGGCAACCCTCTGCAAATGCTGGGGTCCTGCAGAGTCATAAATGAACAAGACAGGACCAAGCAAGATGAGATGAGGAGCTCTGGATAGGATCCCTCAGGAAGGCTGCCTCAATTAGCAGGATGGCTAATTCATGTTCTCCATCTGCAGAGATGGCAAATCCTCACCTCCTGGAGGGTCAGTACTCCTATGCTGATCTCCTCATGCAAAGAGCTGGTAGAAATACAGGCAACAAACTGCTTGAGTTGCCTGCTTAAATTTAGGTGGACTGACCCAAAGCCATTCAAAATCTCCTCTCTAGGTGCTCTGCAGCTGGCCTGGATGGGAGGAATGGTAAGAAATAGAGATGTTTATGGTGCATTGGTTGCTTCTCACCACAGTAGGTTAAATGAGGCTGAGAAGCTGAAGAATTAGATTAAGCAATTGGAGCACAATAACCTTGGGGTGGGAGAGGAAAATGGGAAGAGATCATCACTGTTTGAGTCACCTGGGATTGCTGACTGGCCTAGGGAAGGGGGCTGCAACATCACCTTCTGTACAAGAGGAAGATGTTTGTTTTGAGAAGATTTCATTAGAAAAACAAACACTGCTATGACACAAAGAAATAATATTACTAAAAATTGCCAGGAATTGCCACTGCTTTTGCCAGCTTATGGCTCCAGGGAAGCTCTGAGTAAAGAGCTCAGCTAAGCTGTGCTTGCTCTGCTGTTCCTGTGCATCTCTGAAGCTGCTGGGTGCACGCATCCTGTGCTGGGAGCAGGGCATATCCCAGGACACAGTGCTATGCCGTGCTGCTGCCCAGGTGCTGCGTTCCGTGTCCACAGGGAGGTTTAGAGTAAACAGGACATGGTTTGATTCTTATTTTCCCTTTCATTTCTGTGATGTTCCCTCCCATCTATAGAAGTCCCTACACTGTTATCCATTGTCAGGTCCAGGGAGAGATGGAAACGCTGGGGGTGACACATTTCCTCTAACAGGAGGGCTCAGGGCAAGTTCCAGTGAATGGGAAAACCCTCACAATGTAGAGTGGAAAGGCAAATTGAGGAATGAGAAATCAAAGCTGAGGATCTGGTCATTGAAAATCATTGAAAAGGACATTATCCCCTTCTGAATAAAGCTATAATTTACTCAGTGAAGTGGGGAAGCCAGTCAGCAGATATTAATCACCCAACACCCATCCAGACTGGCGGAATTTGCTTGCACCTTAATCTGCATTTCTATCTCCAGCAGTATCAATTCTCTGCACAGCAGAAACAGATGCATCTGAAGTGCCAGCCCAGGCAACACGAGGGCACAGAAGCAGGTCTGGGACTCGGCAGGACAGAGCCAGCACACACTGCCTTCCCTGCATACATCTCCCACTGGACCAACGCCAACAGAAAGCAGCCGTGCAACATTAACCCACTCACTATCTGCAAGAGCTATCTTTGGGTGGTTCTAGCCAGAGACCTGATCTGAAAGTGAAGACACAAATTCTAATGTGTTATAATAATTTAAAAGCCAGATGGTGAGAGTATCACTTGGACCAGCTAAGGATCTGCTCCTGCATAATCATAGAGTTGCAGAAGGGTAGGGGTTGGAAGGGACCTCTGGAGATCATCTAGTCCACCCCTCCCTGCCAAAGCAGAAAATAAACCAGAGCTGAGCTTGGAACTGATAAAGTGAAAAGAGCAAGTGACAAAGCAGGAGGCAGGGATTTGTAAGCTCTCAGGCAAGACAGCTTCGGTGCCACCAGGAATCAGGTGTCCTGGGCAGAGAAAACCCAAACATTTTTTCCCCATCCCTTTTTGGCCTCTGACAGCGAACCCCAATGCACTGTTGTGAAAAGGAGAAGTTTGCACCCTGTAACCACTTTACTCCTCTATTTCTGAGGTCTGGAGTCTCTAGAATATGCTCTAGAAGATGCATAGCAAGATGGGCAGAAACTGCACAGAGAGATGGAAGCAAGCTGCCAGGCTGACAAGAGCCACTTTTTGTGTCCCGTGTCCCAGGGCAAAGACTCCCCAGCGAAGCAGGTGCTGCACCTCAGCTGCAGGCCGCTGATGGGTTAGAGCATGGTAATTGGTGTGATTGGCCTCTGTGGGATGAATCCTTGTGACTGTGGGAAAGGCCAGGTCCCGGGTTAGTGCTGACATCTGACTATTCCTTAGGGAGCAGAGGGAATGCTGTAATTCCCATATCTCCCAGGGCTGTGTCTCTATGGAGGGTACACCAGCCTGGCAGCACAGGGAACCTTATCTACAGCAGTTTCAACCAAACTAATCTGGGAAACAATAGCAGTGAAGACAGACAGATATCCCAGAAACAACAGCAGTGTCCTGAAGACAGATGTCCCAGACCTAACAGCAGCATCCAAGCTCCATCTACCAACACACAGCCACTCCTGCCTGGCTGTACAAGTGCTGCTGCTGCCCATGTTACCCGGCTCGAAAGAAACATGCCACAGCCATGCTGTAACCCCAAATTTGCTTTCAGTCTAGACATACAGAACAGGGATTCAAGTGATGTATCTATTGACTGGATCACACCTAGCTGATTCTGCTCTAGCAGGGGGATTGGACTAGATGATCTTCAGAGGTCCCTGCCAGCCACTACCATTCTGTTATCCTGTGATCTAAGTGAGGAGTACAGGTGTTGGAGAACTTCCCTACATTCAGAAGGTGACTCTGCCCCTCTAAAACCTGAGTGATCCCTGCAGATGCTGGCCCAGGAGGAAGCTTGCAGAGCCTAACATAGGGAAAGCCTCTGTCAGCAGTAGAGTTTGGGTCAGAAGTGTGCTTTGGAGAACAGCTGCTGATCACCCCACTTGTCATGCTATTTCCACGTTGTGGAGCAGCAAACTGGGTTTCTTTCCAACAAGATTGGATGGGAGAGTCCAGCTTGTAGCAGATGTTGAGCTCACAGGACCAAGAGACAGATAGCCCAAAGCCACCCTCCCAGAACAGACCTGGCAAAGGCTCCTCAGCTCCAGCCAGCTTACCCTGCGGACTCCATTTGCTGATGCACAGCCATGCTCATCAGCTGCTCTGCCAGGGTGCCCAGATTTGGTGAGACCAGGGCAGAGCCCAAGCAACTGGCAAAACCACCTGGGTCCAAATCACAAGGGAAGGAACTAAAGCTGCCATTTCCCAGATGAGAAGCTTGTTCAGACCCCATAGCAACTCTGAGGCAATGCCCAGGAAATGAAGGCAGATTTAATAACAAGACCACCGTCCCTCAGGATGTTGCTTCACTTGCATTCCTACCTCGAGGCTTGCTTATAACCATCTGCTGCTCTTTCTGCAGATCTATTAGACTCTTCCTCCAAAAGGCACATTCTGCTGTAACACAATAACTTAATTTTTCTTCTGCCCTGCTGCTGACTAATTCAGCTGATTTCCCTTTCCCTACTCTGGCAGTCTCCTAAATGTATTCCACTGTCCACCTTTTTTGTTTGTTTGCTTGTTGTGGTGTTGTGTTTGTTTTGGTTTTCTTTCTTGTGTGTGAGTGGGTTTTGGTTTTTTTCTTTCTCTTTTTTCTGTTTGGAAAGTGCAAACTTGCTGTGCTTGTTTCCATGCAGCAGAAACAAGTCCTTCCTCTACACTGAAGGGATCTATGAAACCACCACCAAGATGCTCTACTGAAATCCATTTTAAGGATACTGCTAAGTAAGTGCAAACGTGCCAACCTGCGTCGGGGACAAGGGGAAGAAAGCTTTCAGGACACTCTTTGCCCTGACTTCTTCCCATTCCAAGGAACAGGATAAATTGGGAGCCATGTCTGTTTTTTGAAGCCAAGAGCTGCATGGCAGAGCTAGGGTTTGCCTGTCACTATTACACCTGGATTTGGGAGAGCATGTGTCAAAAAGGCAAAAGGATTAGATGGAAGTGCGCCAAGAAGAGGACTTCCACTTCACTTACCATTTGAAGGACACCAAAATACGACATCAGGTATCCAGACTCCACTGCTTCCAAGCCAAAGAAATCCATAGAAATGATGGAAAACATAATCATGAACAAACCTAGAGGGAGGGTTCAAGAAAAACATACATCAATATACTTGCCCTGCATATACTGCCCCAGACCCTGCTCCCAGTCACCCCCAGCATGAGTCAGTAGCTGTCCCTGGGGTTACTGGGGCTGGATGTAAACACAAGCAGAATCCTATTCAAAGTCAGTTTAGTATTTTAATCTTTCAATATTAACTTTTTTATCCTCCTTGCTTTCATCTTTAAATAATGTGACTATGTAGGCTGTAGATTCAGCTGTTTATTATAAACTGGTAAATATTTGTATCACTGAAGCCAGACTAACCATTAAGACAGGGAGAAAACATTTGTTCAGACAAGACTGTAACCATAAAAAATAATCTGATTGGATTCCTCACTCCTTCTGCCTGACTTTAGATTTTCAGCCTGGGGAACAACTCAGTGACATCAGAGTGAAGGCAGCAGCTCCCCTGCACAGCTGGGCAGTGACGCCGGCAGCACGCGAAATATCTGCTGCAGGGATCGATAGCGGTGCCGGCACAAGCAGTCAGGAAAGCAGGGACAGGAAAGGCTCAGGCTGGGTCTGCTCCACAATCGAAGCAATTTCTGGAAGGTGTTAATGGAAAATGCCCACTCAACCTGAGATGAAAATCCAGCAGTGTGTGTTGCCCCCAGCCCTGTCAGACACACACAAATGCAGACGCCAGCGAATTGAAAGCATTGTGACAAAACTATCTCATTGGAGACTGGCACGGGGTACGAGCATGCTGCCTTCCCTAGTGTCCTGTGCACCTAGATGGACTGAGACAGGGGGAAATTTGGGCTCTTTGCATGTGAACAATCCTCCAACGTGCCCATCTCCTGCTGGGGAGATGAGAAGAGAGCGGATGAACTTCAGGGTTCCTGCCCTTCCTTGAGGACCCTCCAAGGTACAAAGACTGGGTAAACAGGGAGTTGTGGTCCTCTCCTTCCTGAAGGAATTAGCACAGAAGGCAACAAGTGAGGACTGAGAAGGTAGCTTGTGGCCTGGCAAAGCGAATCACTGATCCTGTGGCACGGGAAGGATTTGCTGGCATTTCCCGGAAGCAGGAGGAAAGCAATCCCAAATTGCTAACTGCAACACCATAGAGGACTTGCATCCTCACAAACCAGCACAACTCCACCACATCCAGCAGCCCAGTGGAGGACCAGCAACAACGAGGACCTCATTCCAAGCACCCCAAGCCTTTGCCTAGAGGGACCACCACCCTCCCACCCACAAAGGCTTCCTAAACCTGGCCAGAGACACTTCTTTCCCCCTTCAAGGGGATAGCTGCACCCAAGCTGACCCCACGACGCTGGGGGGAGAGGACTGGGGGCACAAAACATACCCTGCTCTGCTACTCTTCAGAAATTTGGAGAAGGTGCCAAGGACCTGGGGTTCATGTAGATTTATGGCTTCACCACACCCCTGTGCGGAGAGCACCCCGTCCTTATCCAGTTCCTTTGAAACTGCTCTTAGCTCAAGCCGGCTGAAGGTAACATGCAAATAGCAGCATTTACTCACAACACCCAAACCAGCAACAGAGCTGCACATGTTTATAAAAGGCACACGTGAAGAAATGAAAGAAAAACCACACTCGGTTTCACTTGCAGCAGATTAGATCGCAGCAGGCGCTCGCCCTTCATCCTGCTACCCTCCTGCAGGTACCACCTAGGAGGGGCTCGACCTTCCTACATACCTGAGGCTTCTTCCTGGTACCACATGCCAGCTCCTACAGCTCCTCTCCCCTTTGAAGTCCCTCATCAAGTGAAGGAAAATCTGGATCTTTCTCCTCCAAACAAGGCGATTTCTTTTTGGAGCAGGGGGATAGGCTGTGCTCTTTAATTAGCATTGCACATTGCACGGCTCCTCTGGAGATGCAAAGGTCTCTTCTTTAGATGGGTTCAGCCCCTGTGCCTGCATGGTCCCTTAAAGCTGTCTGGACAAGGCAGACTCCTGTGCTCCTCCGTCCTTATGCAGCTAAGGGGTGGTTCCCACTGGCAATATTTTCCTTCAAGGTGAGCCCCAGATCAAACTCAAAAGATTTTATGGTCATTGGAACAAGAACTGCTTGCTAAGATCTCAGCAGGTCCCATCTGGGTAGGTCTGGCAGGTCACAGAAATAATGTACCCACCTTGGAGTGGGCTCACTATGGCTGGGGGGGAGCACATTTCTGGGAACACCAAAAGAAAAAAGCTGCCCAGAAAAGCCTCAGTCTGCACTGCAAGGCTCAGATCTTCAACAGGAGAAAACAGAAAATGGCAAAAAATATCCTCAGAAACCTCATCTTTATCTGAGGGGGGCAAAATAGGGGGTGAACTCCTTAGGACCAGCAGGAGGAGTACCTATGATTCTATGTAGCAAAAGGCAATTTGTGAGATGAGATCAAGATGAGGAAAGGCACTGAGGAAACACTGGAGTGCAAATTGTATTTTCAAAGACCAAGACATAACATTTCTGAAAGCTGCCCATGGCCTCAGGGGGCCAGCTCAGCAACCCTTACCCAGCAAGAGTTCGTGTGAGCAGATGAGCACAGCTCAGCCCTTCCGTGCTGGACTGCAAAGATGGGGAGAAGTAAAGCCCTGGGGCTCATTGCAAAATCCTGTTCCACACGTGAAGGAAAGCCCTTTTAAAAATGGGACACAGATGCTGAAGCAATCTGGTTAAAATCAGGTTTCCAAAGGGACTGGGCAGCCAAAGAGTCATACCAGCAGCTATTTGTCAGCATTTCCAAGATCCTGATTTCTGGTCAGTAAGAGGTATGTGTGACATTTTCCTCCTCCTCCTCTCTTTTGTCCCTTATCTACTGCAATGCAATGAGGCTTTCTTATCCCACATCAGCTGAGAATGTAACTGGGCCACGCTGCAGTGATCTGCTGCTTGTCCATTCCCCTGGCAGCCACCCTTCTGCAAGAGTCACACAGCCCAAGTCTCTGCTTTTATGCAACACAGAGTAGGTTCCCAGCCCTGCCTCCCAGGGAGGCTCTTTCAGTCTCAAACAAGCTAGTTTTAGACAACAATGGGATCCATAAGGAACACAAGATTTTCTTCTGTGTATATCACAAGCTTGTTTACAAAGTAAATAAAGAACAGTCTGTAATTTGGGTGGACTAATTAATTATACAGTTGCATCTTGGAGATGAAAGGTAAATAAGCCCACAAGGAGCTCAGCCTACAGCTGTGGTGCAGAGAACTAGGGGATGGCCAAATCCCCTTTCAGCTTCCATCCTATGGTCAGTCACCTGCAGAGAAGAGAGACCTGTATAGAGAAGTCAGGAGGATTGTAATCACTCCTGACTGCAGTGCAAGCTCTGTACTTGTGTCAGAGTGCCTCAAGTGAACCCAATCCTACTCCTATAGAAATATTCTTGACCATTAGGTGTACCTGTCTTAGCAGGGGGGATTGGACTAGATGATCTCCAGAAAGCACTTCCAATACCTACTATTCTATGATTTCAGAGACACTATCAACCTGTGCCCTCCTTAAATCCCAGCTTCACTCTCAGTCCTCCTCCAATGCTGCACGTTTGGGCAGGAGATGGTTTTTTGGGTGGGGGAAAAGAACCTCTCCTGCAACAGGGAGAAATTAGCATGTAGCAGGGATGACTAAAACAAAGTGCATCTCACCCAGCCTTTGGAAAAGGAGAGCACACAGGAAATTACTGTGCAGATTGCACATGGATGTGGTCTCAGGAGTTTTCAACAGAGAAATGAACACTACTTGAAGTTGAGAAATAAGCCAGAATCAGCAAAGAGAACCATCTTAGAAAATCACTTGACATGGCACTTCAGAACACAGGGCAGCTTTCCATCCACTCTGCCCCAAGCCTGGAGTGTTCATGGAGTTGCTGCAACCCAAGTGCAGGATCCCTCACTTGGCCTTGTTAGAGCTCATACAACTGACCTAGGTCCATCAAGCCAGCCTGTCCAGATGAACAATGCACAAACAGGAGATATGGACTGTGCCGGGAGAAAAACTGACTGCAAGGAGCAGGGGAACAGGCAAGTTTGGGATGGGTTTGACAGGGCTACTGACCTGACATAGAAACCTGAGCAGAATATAAGAGGAGAAGAATAAGCACCACCATCAACATGCAGGGAAAGACACAAGCTGTGGCTTCTCTGCACGCTGCTGACAGTCAGAGCAGCCCCAGCCTCTCATTCAGCAATAGCTTCTAGCTGGTGGGAAAAAGGCTAGGGTACACATAGCCCTTAAAATCGTTAAGGAAAACCAGGAAGGACCTCAGCATTTCTGGCAGAGCACAAAGGACTTTCCCCTGCTCTGAAGAGGTCACATCCTAAATAGAAATGACAGGCAAGAGGGAAAAACCAAACCCACTTCCATCCAGGGAGATGGGGGCAGAGAGATTAAGTGATTTGCCGACGTGTCAGAAGCAGCCTGTGACAAGTGGTCTGTTTTACGTTAAGTCCCAGAGTTTTGACCCTGTGCACCTGAGAGGTTTGCAAGCACCCAGCACAGACTCAGGAGCCAAACCCTCTCTGCTCTGTGATGAAATGCAATGTGCTCTCAGTAACCTGAGATGAGGCTGGTCTACAGTGGATGTCATCTTACTTTAAATACATCAGCAGTCACGGGTAATGGGTGAGATTTACCTATGGGAAGTCCAGCAAAGACCTTGATTATGAAAATTTCCATTACTCCTGGAAACTTCATCAGGCGCAGGATTTCTCTCATGCTAAACACGCCGCCAGACTGTGATGTGCCTACGAAGATGACAGATTGATTAATACCCTATTCATACAGGTTAGAGGCAGGAAGCAATGAACTCTGAGGCTGCCTGCTCAGGTTCACTGCCACCTGGCTGAAAAGGCACTTCCTGATGATGACAGGCAGCTGGGAGCTAGTGCCAGGTCTGCACCCAGAGGACCCCTGTGAGAGAGGGGATTGCCTTCTAGGCCAGGCCAAACTTAACCCCCAGTGAGGGCCCTGCGTTGATGTTTTCTGAGATGCACAGCAGGCATTGGGCTGGAAGCTTGCAATTCTGCATGGCAGAGTGGTCAGTGAGTAGGGAACATTTTGCCACAAGCACAGCTTAGGCATTAAAGTGTCAGCATTTCAAGGTTGGCATCTTTTTGCCTTTAAATACAACCCCAAGTCCTTTAGCAGTCCTTGCAGCCTGTCAATCCCCTGTGCTCTTTATCAGAAACACTAAATACTCACTCTGCTCCGTCACATCATGGCCTGACTTGGGTTTAGTCTGTGAAGGGATCCAAGCCATTGCTATCATGGTATTTATGAGACTCCCCACCAGCCCAACATATATGGGAACAAAAACACTGCAAAAAGAAAAGACACAGGTAAGTGGACAAGTATCATAAACAAGATACTGCCTCCATCCTATAAAGGCTTGGGCACTTGGATAAGGAACAATCCCATTGAAGTCATGGTACATAAGACTAGAAAAGAGCTCACATTCTTTCCTGAATGCTTTGGATAAGGCCATGGTTTGAAATTTCACCCAAAGGTGGTTATTGACATTTCTCAGCACAATCAAATGAAATTAAGAAAAGCAAAGAAACTACTCCAGATGATTTAGGAGGGTAGAATACAGCCCAGCCAACCACCAGAAGTGAAACCGACACTTGAAAAGGAGCTGCTAAAAGTATCAAATGCAATGCAAAAACCAACTTCTGAGAAGGTGAGTAAACAGCACTTTGATTGATTCCCCAACTGTCCTCCAAATCAACATTCCTTCAGCTGTCCATCAGAGCCCCAAATGCTGGCTCTTTAACAGAAGCAAGGAAGCATCCCTTAGATGCAGACCCAGTGAACAGCAATTCCTAGCAGTAGCTGTACCATGATAAAAGGAACAATTACAACTTATCTGAAAAACCCAAACCCAAACTATGTAGAAGTCAATAGAGTCAGTAACAAGTCCTCAATTATCACTGTCCTCTTAAAAGAGAAGATTAGGAAATAACTCCTCCTAGTCTCTAAGTGCCTGTGGGAAGATTTCAGACTATGAAGAGCTTTAACTCTGCCAAACACAGGTGGAGCAAAGTCCAGGGCTGGCAGACTGAAACTCAGGAGAGTTGAGCTGAAAACAAAGGGAGAAGCATGTTTTGTTTTTAACAGTGAGAGCAATTATCCACTACACCAGCTCATTAAAAGTCTTCCCCATCATGGGAACTGTGTTAGTTGGAGAGTTTCATAAAAACATATGTTTAAAACCTACCACAGGACACGGGTTTGGGGTGGGAATGCCCAGCAGACTCTCCACAGTTTTCCCTTAAGCTCAAATGAAACCTTCTCTGTTCTGGTTTGTACTCTTAGCCCCTTGTCTTATCACTGACCACCACTAAGAAGAGCCAGCCCCATGCTCATGGCCTCCACCCTTTAGATATTTACATACATTGATAAGATCCCCTCTCAGAGTCTGCTCTTCTCCAGGCTAAACAGCCTCAGGTGCCTCAGCCTCTCTTTGTGAGATGCTCCAGTCCCCAGATCATCCTCACAGCCCTCCGTTGTGGACTCTCCCCAGCAGTTCCCTGTCCCTGAACTGGGGAACCCAGAACTGGATGCAACACCCCATGTGCAGCCTCAGCAGGGCAGAGCAGAGGGGTAGAAGATCCTCCCTCCACATCAGAGGTGATTGTGCCATCCTCACATGCCCAGGGATGGATCCCCAGCAACCTAAGCGTCAAAGTGAGCAGCAAGCTGCCAGCTGATGCTCCCTGTGAGCCTGCTGGTAAAGGGCTGCTCATTGCCCAGCTTTTTATTGCTGCTTTCCTGTCAGACCATGGCTTGTGTTTTCCATGGAGTAACAGCAGCACTAATTGTCAAAGCCTCAAGTTTCCTCCATGCTAGAGAAAAGTGTGGTGTGAATAATTTCTGGAGTACTATTACAGCGCTGGAGCAAGACAACCAAGGATTGAGCTGCAACCAGCTGAGAAGAGCATCAAAGAGCACACACATATACATATATACATATATTCCCCACTAATAGCAGTGGCCAACATCCCAGCTGAGCATTTTAATTCTCATTAATTATTATTAATAAACAACAAAGTCAGATAATATCTTCCTGCAAACGGACTTAGTGCAGTAATTTGGAGCTGCTGCCTTCCATCCGCCAAGCTGTTCCACTAATTACCCCCCAGCCACAAAATTAGTCATTTGCTGGATGGTTATATTTATTTTTCAGAGCAGCAGATTGCTCTTTCTGATTTGCAATTATCTGCCAAACAGTTCCCAAACTACTGGCATCAACTTTGTGGACCCAAAGCTTTATCCAAGCAATGCAGACTTTCTACCTGGCATTGCGGCGTGAAGCAAATTTACTAACAAAATAGAGAGGACAAAAATAACCAAAATAAGAACCTACAACAGTTGGCTAAATATTTTGGGGGGTTTGTTGGTTGGTTGGTTGGTTGGTTTTTTGTTGTTGTTGCTTTGCATATTTCAAGCTTTCATTCAAACATGGGAAAAATGCATCACACAATAGGATAGAATTGAATAGAATAGAGTAAACCAGGTTGGAAGAGACCTTCGTGATCATCGTGTCCAACCCATCACCCAACACCATCTAATCAACTAAACCATGGCTCCAAGCACCCCATCCAGTCTCCTCCTAAACACCTCCAGTGATGGTGACTCCACCACCCCCATGGGCAGCACATTCCAATGGGCAATCACTCACTCTATGAAGAATTTCTTCCTAACATCCAGTCTAAATTTCCCCTGGTGCAGCTTGAGACTGTGTCCTCTTGTTCTGGTGCTGGTTGCCTGGGAGAAGAGACCAACCCCCACCTGTGTAAGGTACACTGTGGGTTAGCTGCTCTGCTATTTTTTCCTTTTGGAGCTCTGAAATTGGGGACAACACATCTGTGTCCAGCAAACAACCTTTTGCATATGCCTTTTTTTCCTCATTTGTGAAAGATGAAGTGAAACAAAGTGCCACAAAAATCCCTTATTGGCACAGCAAGTCAATACATCTTCTGAGATACCTTAGTTTCTTTCTGTCTGGTGTTTCCATCACAACCCATGAATTAGGCGTGATGACACTTCCTGTGCCAACCCCTCCACTATGGCATCAGTGGGACACATCCTCCTACTCCTACAGTGCAAGGCAACTGTTTTACAAAGCAGCAGTAGCAGCAGCACAGGGTGGCTTTCCTGAGCCATCATCACCTCTCAGTCCCTGTGAGATTGATTTGGGGCTTGGGTAGGTTTGCAATGGCTCACATTGTCTTTCCCTGTTACATGAAGACACACAAATATTGACACTGCCACGTAAATGGACACGAGTGCTAACACCAGTGTGCATGTCTGGATTGCTATTTCTGTCAGGAAGGAAGACAAAGCCTAGTGGGTTCAGCTAACAATATCCTTGTACCCATGCTGACAGGAGACTGAAGGCATTTGCCAGAGAAACTAGTGAAGAGGCTGCTGGATCCTCAGGTAGAGTTGTGCAGTGTCACTGTCAATGGGAAAACACTACCCACACCTTTGGATGCTGCTGGCAGGGCCTGCAGCCCTGTGGAGGTGGATGGGAAGGAGGCAAGAGTGATTTGGATGGGTCCAGCAAGCTGCAGAAGGGCAGGGAAGAGTTTGTACCCCGAGGAAGTGCACTTTGGCAAAGAGTATGAGGGACAGGGATCTACCTGAGAAAGTCCAATGGAGGGCTACAAGGATGGTTAAGGGATTAGAGCACTGCCTTATGAGGAAAGGCTGAGAGACCTGGGGCTTTTTAGTCTGGAGAAGAGAGGACTGAGAGAGGATCTAAAAAATGTTTATAAGTATCTGAGAGCTGGGTGTCAAGGAAGGGACAGCCCCTTCTCACTTGTGCCCTGTAATAGGTCAAGGGGCAATGGATGGAGACTACAGTGCAGGAAGTTCCACTTCAACATGAGGAGGAACTTCTTCACTGTGAGGGTCACAGAGCACTGGAACAGGCTCTGCAGTCTCCTTCTCTGGAGACTTTCAAGACCCATCTGGATGTATTCCTGTGTGAACTGCACTAGATTCTATGGTCCTGCTCTGGCAGGGAGGTTGGCCTCAAAGATCTCCAGAGGTTCCTTCCAAGCCCTAGCATCCTGTGAGTACACTAAAGCTATTGCCACCAGCAGAGAAAACAGCTGGGAGTTAGCACTGGTAAAGTCTCTTGTGCACACTGGGCAGGCAGAGGACCCAGGCCTAAGCTGCTGCTTTTATTTCTTGTGGGTCTGATGAGGAACATGTGGTACAAACCAGAAGAGCTAAGCTAAAGGTGCTACACTTCGACCACTCAGATGCAGTGGCAATGATTGCTGGGTTGGGAGCTTCTGATGTGCAAAGCTTGGGTCATGGACACCTGGCTGCTGCATTTCTATTTGTTTTTAGATATAAGCATCAAATCTCATCTCTGCTGGTATCAGAAAGAGTCCTTCTGCATTCAATTTTTCCCACTTGGCTTACCAGAAGGAAGTTTCACCAGGAAGAGACATGGCATTATTAAGACAAATGAGGCACATTATGCAGGTTGTTCCTGCAGGACCTTTCTCCATCCTCTTCACCCTTCCTGCCCTCCCTCTCATCCCTCCTGGCTGTCCACAAACCAACCCTGTAGAGCCAGTACAAGTCCTGCCAAAGCCAGCAGCAGATTTCCTGGGTGAGGAGGAAGAACAAAGGATGTGGGCAGGACTAATACAGTTAAATTAAAGGGAGCAAAAGGGCGCAGCAGCTTCAGCAGCTGACATCATTGTATGGCCTTTTCCAGCTTCTCGCTGATTAATAGAGGTTAAGAACCTTTGCTGTCTTGGGCTTTATGGTCAGAATAACTCGGGTAACTTCATCTGCCTACTTCAGCACCTTACTTACAATTCCTCTACTCCTTGACTGAGAATCCCTTGTTCACTTTTGCCAGCAGCCTTCCTTCCTGTCCCCCAGAGGTTTCTGCTAGCAGAGCTCCTCTCAGGTTGTCAGCTAAGGCCACAACTGCCCACTCTTCTTCATGTGTTTCCAGTCTTGCTGTGAAAAGGGAGCAACAAAAACCCATTACCCTGTCTTACATGCAACCAACGTGCCCCAAGGTGCTGCTGCCAGGAGAGTCTGAAGCGATGGGCTGCAGGGAGCAAACACCTGAGCTTGGAGCAGGACTAGGTTTTTTGCTAGTTTTTGCCAACAGGAGCAGCTGGAGCTTGCCCACACAGAAAGCTTCCAGAGAAGTAAGAAGAAAACATGAGCAGAGTGACCAAGCAACCAGTAGCCCACAACATCAGCCAAAGCAAGCCCCTCCTTTTCATCTTCCTCAGGCCATTAGGCAAAGGTGGTGGATTAAAGGAGCTCTAAAGGATTTCAAAAAACAGGATGGGCAGCCCAGGGCACACTTGCCACAGGACCAATAGCATGGCCAGCTACAAGGCTCACTTGCTGGTAGCCTGTGGCCATGGATAAGGGAGAAGTGGCTGACAGCTGGGATCACCCATCTGGAAACTCTATTCTTAATGCTGGTGGGAAAGCAGAATTGAAGCCATTAAGAGTAATGCAATGGTAAACAGATTAAACCCGAATTAAATATTAGTTTTCAAAGCCAGCTGGAGGAAGATTGCATTTCTTCCCATCCAATGCTTACCCAGCCTCTGTATTTACTTTCAGGTAAATCCCACTGTGCTTCCCAGAAGAGGCAAAGCAAGAACATGCTCTGCGTTACTTCGCAACGCACTGCCATCGAGGCCAATTAGTATGGGGCAAACAAGTGCAATCAGGGTTCAGTTTCTGGATCAAGGTGTGACACAGGGGGCAGAAAGGGTTCCCAGAAGCTCCCAGAAGTGAGTTTTTGTGTCTTTGCCCTAAGTGCCACACAGCCCTGCAGGCAGAGGCGGCACACATATAGCATGAGAACAATCCGGCCAAGTTTATAACAAATGCAGCTCTTGGAAAGCAGGTCCTGGCCAAACAAGTACGTGTGAGGGACATATCTCTGTACAAACACGTGTGCACAGCATTTCCCACTAGCTCTGAAGCACTGCTTTCAGCAAGCCTTCCTAAAGAATTCCATCCCACAAAGGCATGAGTGGCATGAAGAGATCAGGCAATAGCACAGGAGCAGGAAGGAGGCCACTGACCAGGTCATATTTTCAGCTTGCAGATGAGGGTGTTTGAACAGAGTCCTCACTGACCTGACACCACCAGGCAGTGCAGAGGAGGAATGGGTGCTGGAACCTCCTGCTTCCACCATGAAAGGTTACAACAAACCAATATGGGATACAGTTTTGGGCTCTGGACCAAATATGAGTCTTTAGAGAATCACAGAATTGTTTCTGTTGGAAAAGACTTCTAAGAACATTGAGTACAGCTGTTCACCTAACACCACCATAGCCACTGAACCATGTCCCAAAGTGCCAAGTATACACATTCCTTGAACACCTCCAGAGATGGTGACTCCACCACCTCCCTGGGCAGCCTGTTTCAATGCCTGAGCACTCTTTCAGTAAAGAAAATTTTCCTCATATCCAATCTAAAGCTCCCCTGGCACAACTTGAGACCATTTCCTCTTGTTCAGTTACTACTTGCAAGAAGAAACCAACCTCCACCTCTTTCCAACCTCCTTTTCAGGGAGTTGTAGTCTTTTCTCCAGGCTAAACAATCCCTGTTCCCTCAGTCACTCCTCACAAGAGTTATGCTCTAGACCCTTCACCAGCTTCATTACCCTTCTCTGGATCCTTTTCACCACCATCACAGTATCACAGTATAACTAAGGTTGGAAGAGACCCCAAGGATCATCAAGTGTCCTTAGTGTCCTTCATGTAGTGAGGACCCAAAACTGAACCCAGTATTTGAGATATAGCCTCACCAGTGCCAAGTACAGGGTGACAATCACTTCCCTGGTCCTGCTGGCCACACTATTGCTGATGCAAGCCAGGATGCTGTTTGCTTTCCTTCCTGCAAAAGCTGGGACAGACCCACGATGGTACCTAGGGGCTACTGGCAGCCAGGAGGCTGCGTTCAGCTGCGTGCGCCACGAGATGGTATCCATTGCTTTCTGATTAGCATTCCAGCCACAGAGCCCAGCTCTGCAGAGCCCAGCAGCAGAACACCCATGTGTAATTGCACAATTAGGTGTTGCATCAATGCAGTGATTCTTTCAAGAAGGAAGTACATCCCAATGAGTCCCTGAGGATTAAAAGATCAATGTGTATTTTCAGCAGTGAATGGAATTGTGTTTGTTTTCTTTCTCTTTTTTTTCTGAACAAAGTTGAACATGGAGAGAGCACAAATTGTTTTTTAGTGACTCACTCCTACTTCAAAACAGCACTGCACAAAGCTGGCATTCATTGCCAGCCCAGATTCCTTAAGGAGCTCTCAAAATATTTCTTTGATTGCAGTCTGGCCACACTATCCACTCACACCCTCAGAGGGGCAGCTAGGGGTGAAAAACAGCTGGGGGACTTACAAAGAGAAGAAAAGCAAGAAAAACAGGTGAAAAATGGAGTTCAGGTGAAACCATGACACCAAACTGTGCTCTCCAGAAAGCAGCCTTGGGTCCCTAAGAAAGGGAGCAGCAGGCATCATGCTCCCAATAATGGTCAGACATAACTCAGTCCATATCTTACTGTAAAAGTTAGTGATGGTTTCATTAAAGGAACCTTCTTTTGCTGCCTTGACAATGCTTGCTGCATGGATTTTGTCTGACCCATGGGGTTCTGCTCTGTGTTGTTGAGATTACTCCTAAAGACAAGACAAGCAAGCACAGTATTTTGCCAAAGTTTCTTTAAGAAAGAAACCTACAAAAGCCTCAATCAAAACTGCATTTACTTAGCCTCCAAAAAAATGACAGTTCCTAGGATGCTCATGAAAATGTACAGAGGCAGTCCAGCTTCCACAGGCCAGGGCAAGAAACAGCACAGTAACACAAATAAACTGGGACAGCCCAGTGCTCAGCAGACCTCAAGGCAGCCTTGCCAGTGAAGGATGGCCAGTACCATCTATCACATTATCTGTGCCTTTGAGAGGAAAACAAAAACACTCCCAAACCTTCCTTTCTGCAGTTCCTGATCCCTGCCCTCATGGGAGAACCATCACAGTAAGGCATGAATAAGTGTGGCACAAGTCTTTCCCTGTGGTTCTCCTGTCCAAAGAAATACCCCTGTGAAAATGTCATGTGAAGTGAGGAGCACAGGTTAATGCTGGCTGAAGGAGCATTAAATCCCAAGTGGGAGCAAATGCAGCCTCCAAGGGATGTGGCTCAGAGAAAGATGCCCTTTCTCACTGGCTTCCTTGGAATCATAGAATCATTTTGGTTGGTAAAGACCTTTAAGGCTGGGGAGGGACTTCTCAGGATCTCAGGTAGTGATAGGACTAGGGGGAATGGAATGAAGCTGGAGGTGGGGAGATTCAGGCTGGAGGTGAGGAGGAAGTTCTTCCCCATGAGAGTGGTGAAGCCCTGGAATGGGTTGTCCAGGGAGGTGGTTGAGGCCCCGTCCCTGGAGGTGTTTAAGACCAGGCTGGACGAGGCTCTGGCCAGCCTGATCTAGTGTGGTGTGACCCTGCCCATGGCAGGGGGGTTAGAACTAGATAACCTTGTGGTCTCTTCCAACCCTGACTGATACTACTATACTATCATGGTCAGACAGAAGATACTTCACAAGGGTTAGGACAACTGACCTGGGATAAGTTACTGTATCTTATTACAGCCCCTCACTGGTACTCCTTTGCTTGAAATGTTCCCATTCTTTCACAGGGAGTCTGGAATTCCTCTGGAGACAGAATGTAAAACCTGAGCAGATACCCATCCCCACCCATGCATCAGCAGGAAAAAGAGGGTGTTCACTGCCCTGATGCAACTGGAAACCATGAGCAGGGTTTCCTTTTTGCCACATGTTTTAGAGGAGGAGCAGCAGAAGTTGGCTGCCACTGCTTCAGGGAGAGCAGGAGGCTCTTTTTCGCTCCAGTGAACTTGACCTGATTGCAGGCTGCCCAAGGAGGTGGTGAGACTTCTCATCTGCTGAGCCTCTCACAGGGTGAGAATGAGTCACCTGCAGACAAGTGCTCATTCAACTGCTTATTTCTAGTGGCAGCCACATCTGGAAAATTCAGGTGGTGGGAAGGGAAAAAAAGAGGAAGGGGGCAGGGCATCCTGCATCACCCATTTCCGTCAGAACTGGCTGAGGGAGGAATGCTGAAGGTTGGCACTGGAGCATTAGCAGGGCAAAGAGCCAGGAGTGCCACGGCAGAGACACAGCAGAGCTGCCAAGTGCTGGGGACACCAAGCATGGGCCAGGGCCAGGACCAGGACGTCATAGTCATCTCTAAAAGCATTTGAACTACCTGTCCTTAACTTCCCTTCAGGAACATTCACTCCTGTGTGCGTCACTAACACATCACAATGAGAGCTGCTGGTGGGACTTGGCACCCAGCCTTGCAGAAGAAACACTCCTGGTCAGTGCAGGGAATTTAATGAAAGAACTTGGGATTCTTCCACAGGGAAAATCCTCCTTTGGCAGAGCTCAGCAGTGCTCTGTGTGAATGGATAAGGCAAACAGTTCATGCTGCAGACAGAATCTCAGCAGTGAGAACCAGTCCTAGCTCAAGTACAGCAGATGGAGCTGCCAGGGAGTGAAGGTGATGGCTGCAGCAGGAAGATAATTCCCAGGCCCATGCCAGCCTATCCTGTCACCTGATCCAACACAATGCTCTTCCCAGGAACTTGGTTAAGTGTGGGAAGAAGCATATCAGTTACCCCTCCACAGACACAGGCATCTTTGCAAGCTTGGCCCATAACCTGCTGCTAATTTCAAGTATCATTTGTTGGCCTGTACTCTTCTCAGACCACTGCACTTTGCTAATTCAGAGCTGTCCCTTGTACCTGTGATTACTGCTTGTTATAGAATGGTAGGTGTTGGAATGGACCTCTGGAGATCATCTAGTCCAACACCCCTGCTAACACAACTACACCTAGATCAGGTTGCTCAGGACCACAATGCCCAGGCAGGTTTTGAAAGTCTCCAGAGAAGGAGACTCCATAACCTCTCTGGGCAGCCTGGTCTTGTGCTCTGGTACCCTGAAAGTAAAGTCCTTAATCTTAAGTGAATTCTCCTGTGATCTAGTTTATACTTTTGGCCCCTTGTTTTATAACTGGCCATCACTGAGAAGAACCCAGCTCCATTCCCACAGCCTCCATCCTATAGATATTTGCATGCATCTATTAGATTCTGTCTCAATCTTATGGGGGCTAAACAGCCCCAGGTTTCTCAGCCACTCCTCATAAGAGGGATGCTTCAGTCCCCTAATCATCTTCACAGTCCTCTCTTGGACTTCAATTCCCCATTGCACAACACGGACAGTCCCACCAGCACCTCACAGCATCATTTCCATGCTTTTATAACAAAGAGGGGAATGAGCCACACTCCCCAAGAAACTTTAGCTAGCTGTTGCTTGCCTCGCACTCAACAGCATCATCCTGTATGTCTGGAACTGGAGGAGTCTAGACAAGGACCATGTATGAGCTGCACTTCCTGAATGGGAGCTTGCAACATCTGGCTTTGGTCCCACAGTGCCAACACTGGATGAGCTGGGGCAGGTCAAGATAGGCATCAGAGAGTAGGTGTAAGTGGTCAGTTCTCACAACAGACATGCCACTGGTGAGGTCAGGACATGTGCTGTTCGATCTGTGAATGATCTGGTGCAGCAGTGAGGTAAGAAGGATTGCTGAGGATACACAACAAAAAGAGTACTGGGGAAAAGAGCAGTCGGTAGGGAATTGCATCTGGCTCCTACAGGGCTGAGTGGCTGGGCAATAACACGGCAGCTGAAGGTCAGCACAGGTTAAATTTAGTGATGCATGCAGGGAAAACAAGCCTTAAGCTCACCAATGAAATGATGGTTTCTGAACTGCTTCTTACTCCTCAGGAGTAAGACTGTTTTAGACTGCTTCACAAAAGCATCAGCTAACAAACCCTTAGGGGTTACCATGGAAGAAACAGCAAGTGGACAGAGAAGAGAACCTCATTAGACCACTGTGCAAACTCCTAGTGCACCAGCACTTTGAGCACTCCATACTGTCCTGGCCCCATCCTCTTAAAAAGCTATCTAAGAAGTGGGACTGGCTCAGAGGCTGGCAACAAGGAGAGTTTTCAGCATCTATTTATTTGTCTGATGAGGCTGACAGCCTTCACCTCAGGAGGCATATGTCTGTGGGACAGCTACTAAAGGTTCACAAGTTTGTAAGGGGCTTGGAGCAGAGGGTTAGATCGTGACTGATGTGGATATTTCCAGCACAAGAACTGGGAATCACCAAATGAAGCTATGGGAGGTGGGTTCAAAATAGAGGAAGGTCTAATTCTTCCCAAAGCATGTAGAAGGTCAGTGGAGTTTGTTGCTACTGGTGGTGTGGACACAGAAGATTTAGACAGGGACAGAGAGGGACTGGACAAGCACTTGAAAGAATGATCCATTGACGGTTACTAGAGACTCATGAACCACATTCCTTCATGTCAGGAAATTCCTTGAGTCGAGAAGAGTTTGAGCTTGGAAAAATAATAGGTGAAGCATTCCTCAAGTCTGTCCCACTCTTTCTCTTCCCTAGGCTTCTGACTATGATTCTTACTGAAGAAAGGAAACCAGATCATGTTGAGACACAAGTGAGATTTCCTCCTCTGCAGCAGGAATCAAAACTATGCCTCCCACCACCATCTCACAGACCAGACCAGAGGCTCAGTTTTCCTCCTTCCATAGAAAATGCTAATTTCAGTCCAAGAAACATTCATACATCTTACCAAGTGACTGCTTAACAAAGACACAATCACCCAGCTCTTCAACATGGATTTCCCCCCTGCCCCCCAGTCATCTTCTTCTCCAACCATATAAAGTAATAACAGCTTTTGGGGGTCCTCCCATCATCTTCCTTTTTATGCTGAAGCCTCGTTCCTTAAGCGGTGGCAAAGCCTTACAGTAATTCTTTTTATTATTATTTTCTATTTTAAATTAAGAAAAAAAAAAAAAGAATAAAATATTGCTCTTCCAAGCTCAGAATGTGGTGAATTAATAAAACACTGGGTTTGGGTGTGTTGCTGGGCAAGGACTCCCACACACAGACTGGTTAGAAGGTGAGCAGCACTTGCTAGACTACCTGGTGACTCACCCCTGAATGCATGGTTAATCATAAGTTACAGCATGTCTGACTTCATAGAGTGCTGGAGGTGGTGTGAAATAATCTTTGAATGAGTTCAAGCTTTTTTTATGAGGTTACAATGCTTCAGACTCCAACAGACTCAGCTGGACAGGAAACCGTTGAGGATTTGCTATAGTAACCTGGGCTGCACTCCCGACACGTCAGGTCTTGGCTGACGAGGATGGTTTTGGAGGATTCAAAGTTTGGCATGGGCTGGAGTTGTTACCTCTCACTGATGGTGATGTGCTCACTTAGAGCTGGCTCAAAGCAATGTGTAGGCAGAGATGAATTTTGCTGCCCAAGGATGAGGGGTGGGGTCTGGGTAGTTCCTGCGAGGGGAAGGGGTAGAATTTGGCTGGGAAAGAAAAGACAGAGAGCTCTGGCAAGAACCACAGCCTTTGCTGGCACTACAGAGACAGGCAGTGACTATGACATCCAAGAGGACCTCTCCCACCTTCCAAAAATCAGACACAGACACCAGATGTTTTGCCTTTCCTCAATGAGCATGTCTTCATGCCTGTGCCAGAGTGGCAGGAAGGCAACAGCACTGTGAGGATGCAGTTCAGCACTGCACACACCTATTTTGCCAATACTTGGAGCTGTCCCAGCATCAACCCATGAAAGGGCTCAACTTTCTTCCTCTGGGCAGTTCCTTTTGCAAGCAGAGAACTGGGAAGGCTGCTGCAAAGATCCAAGAGAACAATCCTGGTGACACACCAAAGGAAGGGCTCCCTCTGTACCCCACACTCAAAGGCTAACTAGGTAAATAACAAAGCAATCGAACAGCCAAATCTGACACTTGAATTTCATCTCTTACCAGGCCACATCCATGTGAATGCCATTTTTAAGCCATGTAATCCCTGGCAAAACAAGTTAGTGTTTTACCTTGAGGTAAGTAACTGTAAATGCAGCATCCTACCAGAGGTACAGCACAGTGCTTGTCTTGGAACAAGTAGTGGCAGCCAACACCTTGTACCTCAAGGTGCGAAAAATCTTGCTGTGCTGCACCAAGGGCTCCAATGTCTTTTTTCCAGTAAAGCCTTTTGATGAAAATGGACAAATTAGGACTGTTTTTGTATGGGAAGCAACGTTGGACTGTTAATGCCCAAAAGTCACAAAGAAAACATCTCACGCATCAGGTGGAAGGCTTTCCAGCATCCCACTCCAACCTCTTGGATTGCACAACAGGCCCTTTGGAAACAATCCTTTCTCCAGCAAAGATAGAGCCTGAGGGCTGTTGTGCAGCTGATTTAATTTCATAAAGAGTTTGACCCCAGAAGGAGGCATCTGCATAAGAAGGGTGAGTCACTCCATTTCAATAATGGGTGAAACCATTAATTAAAAGCACACAGCTTGCTTGGGCAGGCTTCATATGCTCCAACCAGGAGTGGTCTCACTGTTACTATATTTACTGAACTCCCCCAATTAAGTATTTTGCTTCCCTCATGCCATAATGACAACTGTTTCTGCATGTCAAGTGTATTCAGAAAAGAGGCTGTTCTGCTCCACATTTGCAGGCTGCAGCAGTCCGCACCCCTGCACAGGTTGTAAGAAAAGTGCTAGCCATGGGATGGCCAAGAAACTTTGCACTGAAGGATGCATTGTCAACTACTTTGTTTAGCATGGTAGAAATCAACTTATTTGGGTGAAAGAGCAGATTCAATTATTCATAGAAGCATACACTGGTTTGGGAAGGAAGGGACCTTTAAAGGTCATCCAGTCCAACCCCCTTGCAGTAAGCAGGGACATCTTCAATTAGATCAGGTAGCTCAGAACCTCATTAAGCCTGATCTTAAATGTCTCCAGGGATGGGGCCTCCACCACCTCCTTAGGCTAGCTGTTTCTGTATTCCACCCTATTAACAGAAGTTGCTTGCCCTTTTTGGAGCAGTGAATTGAAACCAGATTTTCAGAGCAGCCTGGTCTAGTGGAAGCTGTCTTTGCCCATGGCAGGGGGGTTGGAAGTAGATGATCTTTAAGGTGCCTTCCAATCCAAGCCATTCCATGACTCTATGATTTAATGCACTTCATACCAGTCAAATACATATTTCTGTGGATTCCTGCATTGCCAAAGCCCTGACTGAGAACATCCTTTACCCACAGACCTGGTGCAGCAGTTGCACTGTGAGCTCTGCCTAACACACCTTTGCTCTCAGTTGGAGGCGTTCCCCTTAGGGAGAAAACACTTCTCATTCATTCTCCACACCACGTTTCATCTTGGCCCCACTACTGAGACCACCTACAGGGATGCCAGTTGGTATCAGCTGCATTATGCTGAACTGGTATTTACAGGAGCGCTCCGTGGGAACCACATCTTAGGCAGCCTCACGGGCAGCCTCTCCACCCAGCCACAGCTCACAGCACAAACCTGTTCCATTTGCCACCAAAGGATGGCAACGGCAAGCCACCCAATGGACGCATAAGGAAAATCAGGAGCCAAATGCTTATGGTATTTTTAGTTGTGTTTGATTGCAAATTAACAGCTGGAAACAAGGAGGAGTGAGCAGTGTGTGAGCCACCAGCTCTCTGCAGAGGAGTTTGGAAGCCTTCAGTGGGACATTGCTGTAGCTTCAGTGAGCCAGTGGGCTGGCTACCTGCTTAGGGTTTGGGGCACTGAGGAGATTTACATTTCAAGACATCTGGTGTGGCCAAAGGCCACACACTTTTTTGGCAGGACGTCTTAGGGAGCACCTGCATTTCAGATGCTAAAACCAGGTAACTCAAGGCAGCAATGGGCCATGCCCTTTAGTGGCCAGCAGCAGCAATGATTTTAGACTGGTGTTTGTGACATGCTGGAACCTTGCAGCAGCTGGTTGCTTTCAGTGCAAAGAGGTCCATGTGAACAAACAAACTGTTTGATGAGGAAATTATTTACCTTTTGAGGCCAAGAGCAGGTTGTGATTCTCTCTCTTCAATGCACAATGAAAAAGAACGGTGTGTTTTTGCTTCAGTTTTACTCCCATCAGGGCAAACCCATGAAAACAGACTTCAAAGTGCTGCTGAGCCTGTCAGATGTACACCTGCACAGCACCAGGGCAATAATGGGATGTCCAAAGTACAAGGATCTCCACAGCTGGGTCCACATCAGTTCTTGTAAGAGTCCTTAAAGTTTTCCTTTCTTACATACACAGAGAGACCTAATGCAGTAGCAACTGAAAACCTCACACTTTAGAGCTTGTAATTTATCCTCATAACATCCCTGTGGGTGATGATGGTGCAAACACCCTGGCAGTACTCACAGAGAAACAAAGCACACACACAGAAAAGGAGAAAAATCTAAGTGCCCTGGTAAGGTCCCTGTAAATGTCATCATGGGAAAAGAGCCTTCAGAACCAGGTCCCACAGAGATCATGGTAGAAGAACCACTTGTAGCATCAGGTCTCTTACATGCATGTTGTTCTCTGACTAGTGGACCACACTTTTTCCTCTCCTCTTTCTTTTCTGTGGATCTCCCTGAAACCTTTTCTGCTGCCCCAGCCACAACACTGATGGGACAGGAACCCACAACACTGTGTGTCTCGCAGCACCCTGACAACACAACACCAGCACTGTGTGTGACAACAGCAGTGATGGGAAAAGCACACACATGTAGATTTGGGAAGCTTGTGACATCCCCATTACTGTTTCAAGAATCCCTCCCGGGAAGCCTTGCCACCCTGCGCTGGTGTCAGCTGGCTCAGCTCCACAGGATCCAGCTGCCCTAGAAACAGGCTTTGCCCCAGGGATGCATCCTGGAGCCCTGACTCAATGAAAGCACGGATTTGAGTCAGTGGAAACTTGTCTGAGGAAGGATTGAGTAAAAACCACAGGGTCAAAGTAAAACAAGCCATGCAGATCCTGAGGAACTAGTGAGAAATGCTGCAATCCCAGCTGCGCTGGGAGTGTCACGGAAAAGATGGACTGGCACTATCATGGAAAAGATGCAAAGTCAGTAAGAGCTGAAGATGGTTTCCAGGATCAGGCCCAACATCTGCAGTGTAGATATGAGGACTGTCAATCCCCATCAAAATGGCAGCACCCAGTACAAAGAGCCCAGCCACAGAGCTGACATATGGATTAGCAGCAGGATAGGACTTGGAATTCATTGCTCTTCAGTAAGTGATCAGAAAGGAGCCGAGTGAAAAAGATGGTATGAGGTTAGTACCTAAAAGCAAAACCCCATGGGATTTGAAGGCTTTAGGAATGTTCTTTTTGGGTTGCTTTAAGTCAGGCTAATATTTGCCTTTAATTTCTTCCACAGACCTATTTCTCATAAAATCCAAACATGACTGAAAAAGAGTACTGAAAGATCACTACATATGTGGGGGGGAAATCATCCCAGAGGGCATATGAAAGCCATCTGCCTGAGACTCCATCTGCACTCCCCCCACAGACATGACCAGTGAGCACAAATGAAATGGGGAACTCTGGTCTTGTATGGCATCAAAAGAAACTGCACATCCAGACAGCCAGAGAGCTCCTTTAGCGAAGAGCACATTAGCCCCCAGGCTAGCCAAGGCTTTATCGTTTGGAAAATCCCAATCATGAGTGCTCGCTGCAAGGGGGGTGAATAAAAGAAACAGGGAAAGATCAGGCAGGACAAGCCTGAACATGTTCAGTTTGTCCTTCTAACGTTACAATTATATCCTCATTCCTCAGAGCAAAAGGCAGTTCAAAGGCACAATAAACCCCTTTTTAGTCTTGCGCTCTGCAGGAACGTCACTGGAACGGAACTGAAATTCTGCCCAAAGATAAGGCAACAAAAGAAATTCAACCCTTCAGTAAAATATCAGCAGAGAAATACCAGCTTCAGACAGAACTGTGGCATTCATCTGAGGAAATAGGTCTTACCTTAGTGGTTTCAGAGAGATTAATTTAGTGTACTGCTCCTCAGACTCTGCAGCTGCGTCCTTCCTTTGCACTGCAGGAATATTAGCCTCGAAGGCTCTCTCTAACTTCATTTCATGGGACAGATATAGCATTTTATTGTCAGGAAATGTGATTCCCTTTTGGGGTGCAACTTAATAAATGCTTCAGCTTAGCTCCCAAGAAATTTGGGCTGAAGCACTGCAGAGCACGAGATGGCCTTGGAGCAGGCAAAGTGTGAGTTGAAACTGCCACCAAACAGGAGGTTTTGTCCACTTTTCTTTAACCCCTTCACGTGAACACAAGAGACTTAGGCCAGTGGAGGGTGAGCTCAGCACAACAAAGAAACACAGCTGACAGGCAGGGTAGGAAGCACACATTAAAGGGAGCTGGAAGGTCTCTCAGGGCTCACCCACCCCATCCTGTCTCCCTCCCAAACCAAATGATGCAAAACCAAAGGCGTGAGGCGAAACGGTGCCACAGGGAGCAATGAAGTGGCAAGGGGAAAATAACTGGATCTGCAACTAAAAACCATGAAACATTAAACAGCCCCAGACAGTGATATATTTGACAGCTGCAATCCCAGACACAAATGGGACATGCAGAAAGGAAAGGCTCTATCATCTCTTACCAAACCGCCCAGGAACCATCACACACTTATGCTGGAAAAGTTACTATAAAGTGAAACAACAGCTTTTCTTCAATGAGAGTTCTTAAATCTGCTTCACCAAGACTTTTACACAGGATGGAAAGGGCTCTGCTCATCACCCCAGCTCTGGGGTCTCATTGCTGATGCAAATTTATGTAACAGTAACCAACTTCAGCCCAGTGCAGGACAGACACTTTTTCTAACCGTAACTGGGCTGCATGAGAACTTCATTACCCAACTGGGAAGTCATAAATACTTCAGACTGACTCAGTTCAGGTGCACTGGATATCTTCCTGCCTTTCACTGCATCAGAGCATGTCTTTCCACCCTACAGCCCTCAGGAAAGGGGCACATGGCTGAAGGAGTCAGCAGTCCTGAATAATCAGGGAGGGACTTTTCCAGAACAAGGCAGTAATGTGAAGAAGTCTTTCTTCTGGGGCGACATTTACATGACCAAGGGATGACATAAGAAGTCTGCAAACAGAAAGGGCTTTATACTCCTATGGTGGCTTTCAAAAACCACCCTGCACTGGCTTGGCCCTTCCCTTCCGTGCAGAAACATTGCATTTTGGGGGCAGGAATTTAAGCCACATCTACACCGGGTCAGCTGCTGCCTCTGCAACCAAGGCTTTCTCTCATTCTTTCTGGCTAACACAATTCTATGACCCACATTAACGATGCTATTAAATGGGACAGAGCATTTCACTGTAGAATTTATTTCTGCTCTGCTATGAGGGCAAAAGAATCAGGAAGATCACAGAGGGCAAAGCAGTTTGCATAGGACATCCACCAACGTACAGCCAGAGTCACTTCCAGGAGGCAAGGCCAGTGCCTGGACACCGACTTGCAATGATGGAGCAGAAAGAAAAAGCACAAACTATTGCCAGAGAGCAAAAAAGCTGCAGCCTGCCAAGACTCACCTCCAACAAAAAAAACATAATCAAGCCTGTTAGACACCTGGAAGCTGCTGAAAGGGCCAAACTGCAAAGGAGCTGCTGAAGTGCAGCCAGAAGAGCTCTGTGCCAGAACTCATCCTCACAAAGGCAGCCCAAGCACTGTGGGTACCACTGCAGCACCAAACTGGTGCTGGAAACCCAGCTGGGGTATGAAACCCCAGCACGAATGCCCATGCTGAGGCAGAACTGATATTCCACCACCAGCCTGGGCCATTGGCCAGATGTGGACCTCTGCTGAGAGTTAACCAAAATGTATTTGAAACCTGGACAAACCCCTTTATTCTGCAGGTCATTTATTTTTAAGAAGAGAATAGAATGAAGTCTAAAGAGTCAGATCCCCACAGAAAAAAAGCCCAAGTGTCCAGGGACTTTCAGAGCAGCAAAGCAGGCGTTACAGGAATGATGGATGCTGGACCAAGCCCAGCCTCCCAAGCCTAAGGAGATTTGCTCACACTGCCGGGAGCGGGGAAACCGTTTCTCACCAGTATAGGAAGTCGAGCGCTTGGCAACAAGGGAGGCAGCTCTCCCACAACTCCGGTTACGCAAACAGCTGCCTGCTGCTGGGTTTCAACATGCTTTGCTGCTCCAAAAATAATTTCCTGCTTGATTTGATACCATTAGCAGGAGCGCAGCACGAAGGGTCATGCTGCTCCACGCTGGATGCAGCCAGCCGCTGGGGCCTCGTGAAAGCCCCGATTTCTTCTTTCAGCAGAGGGGCATGGGTACGCAGGAGGAAAAGGTGAGCGGGGCGGTGGTGTAAGCCCTCTCCTCTTTCTTTGCAGAGGGTTTTGATGCAAGGCTGGATGGAAGTACCTGCCACTTCTGTCCTCCCGAGTCTCTTTCCAGAGCCGAGGTTTCCCAGCCCTTACCCTTATGGCATATACCCAACACTCAGCAGCCAAACGGCAGTCAGCGCCAACAAAGTTTCTCAATGAAGTCACTTGCTTGCCGGGCCATTAGGAGCCCCCATGGCATGAGAATCCAACAGCTAGCATCGTGGCTTCTTACATTCCCCACTGGATGGCTTTGTGTTCCCTCTGGGGGCTTGTTGAAGCAACCCAAGTCCAGCCCAGTGCTTTGGGAACAGCAGCACTTTCTGTTCCTAGCTGGACTGGAATTTGGATAGCAAATTTTGCCCTAAGGTACATCTGATTTCCTGTTCACTATTCCCAGCTGAGGCATCTGCATGCTCCTTTCCAAGGGCCTGCCTTAAGGGGCACTCCTCCAGGGGCCTTCACAAAGAGTGTTTTGGAAACCTCAAGCACAGAAATTGAGAGATGCCAGGGCTCTGCACATCAGCAGCACACTCCATAGCCTGTAGACCTCCAACAGTACCGTTCCCCCAACCCTCCCAGCTCACAGAGGTATCTTCCAGATAAAGCCCAAGTTATGTTCAGCAAAGAACTAAATCTGCAAAGTAAGACTCAGTGGTCACCCATTAAAACAATGGCTGAAAAGTGGGAATTAGTGGAATGCCCACCAAACCAGTCTATTTTAAGGCAGTACAGACTGCACACTGGTGTGAAGGGAGACTCCCCAGTAAAGTCTGAAAGTCTGCTTTAGCATCTGAGAAAGCTCTGTGGGGCTTTCCAGTAGACCTGATTCAGAAGCAGAAATCCTTCATAGCATTAGCCAGGTGATTTTGTTCTGCCTTTCTCCTCCTCTTATACCTGAAAAATCAAAGCTGTGCAATGGCACTCATCTATGCTTATACCTTTAAGGCCAAAGAGACCACAAGGGACCATTTCATCAGCTCTGCACCATGCAAGCTTTAGCAAGCTTGTCTTCCCATGGTCATTTTTTGAGCTGCACAAGGACTCATGACAGATGCCCCTCAACCATAACTAGGGGAGTATAAGAGCTGATGAATCCATCACTGCTTTTGTGGAGTTAAGACAGAAACTAACCTTGGAAGGTAAATCCATGAAAAGAGAGGAAAGGTGCCACCGGGAGTCCTGCACAGGATGAAACCTCAGGGTGACACCCCTAGATTTCATACACAAAGAGAAATACTGATCTGAGCAGACACAAATGCCAGGTGAAGCCTCTCCTGTCACCATCACAATAAAAGGGAATAACTCTGTGAAGACCTCAGTTGCTGGAGGACCTGAGCTGGGCAAGAGGACAGGACTGGTGGGAAGAGTGTGCAAGCTGATTTCCATGCTCAACTGGCCCATGTCTGCAGCTGCTGCTGCTCCCACAGCCTGAGGGAGTACTGATAAGCAGCAGTTCAGCTTTTCCAGACATAGCACAATTCCTGTTTACAGCCTCTGGGCTAGACTTTTCAAACGAAGGAGCTAGGTGTCTATTCTTGCAGGAAGCCAGGTGTGTAAACAGTTCCATTAATATACCCAGCAAACTGTGCTCTAGTACAGCAAAGAGGGCTAGTGGAGACAAGCCAAGAGCACAGGAGCCGAGGAAGGAAAGTACTTTTAAAGAACATGCCTAATTAGAGATGGGCCACAGCCAAAAGTCTGTATTTGAACACCTGGAATAGCCCTGGGGAGCAGAATTGTAACCTGAACCCAGATCCACATTTTGTAACTCACTCCTCTCCCAAATGAACTAAAAATCCAGCCCCAGCCACCACAGTCTGATCTGCAGGTCCCCAACAGCCAAAGCCTGGAGATCTGGCTTTCTACTCTCAACTGGGTTTTGGCCAAGCTGTTGTGCTCATCTGCTGGTGCTCTCTATCCCTTTTGCCTCACACTGCCCAATGCCCTGCAGTAGGCTCACTCTGCTGCACTCAAGAGCTCACTGTTCCTCCTTGGCAGCGTGCCCCTGATTACTGACTTGAGGCAAAGAAGCCTGTTGGATGTCTAATGGCATGTCCCCATTTGCTCCAGCAGCCATGGCATCCCCAGCACTGTCAACCTACTTTTCACCACTTTCTCCCTGCCCTCACAGGCTACAGTTGCAGCTCCTGGCCAAAGCAAGAATCCTGCCTGAGCACAAAGCCAAGTGGCTCCTCCACTCATGCCTGCACGCCACACGTTGACGATGACCCTCAGTTTTGTGCCAAATCTACAGACTTAGAGCTAGTTTTGGAAGGCATAAGCTCTGTGGTGGGAGAAGAATCCCACGTGGTGGAGCCACCATCCCTGGAGGTGCTTTAAAAAAGTGTAGAGATGGCACATGGTTTAGTGGGCATGGTAGTGCTGGGGTGATGATTGGACTCAATCTCAAAGGTCTTTTCCAGCCAAAATGATTCTGTGATTCTAGGAGTTATGTCCTTTATGAGTCCTTGCAGAAGTGTGAGACTATTTTCTCCCTTACAGCTTACTTCTCTAGGACAGAAAACTAAACTTCAGCCACACCTTACCACCTCTTTGGAATGTCTTTATAGCACAATCCCATCTGGCAAACAAAGCCCCATCCCCATAAAACCACCCAGTCACAGGCACGCTGCGCATTTCCAACAGCTTGCAAAGCTGACTAAACATTTACTTTTGGATGGCTCATTTCCAAAGCCCAGAAATAGATCCTTGTCCACAATAAAAGAGTGCCTGGGTGTGCCATCAGATGCCTTCACTGCCCCGTTACGGCATACCACTGGCACTCCTGTGCTTTCCCCCTGACCAGGTGCCATAGCTACCCCGTGTCGAGCCTGCTGCCACGTCCCTTTCTCTGGGCAGGCCTGCTGACAGGTGAGGCCTTATCTCCAAGCTGGATTATTCTTGGGAGGTATTTGGCTGTCATTTTTGCATTATCTGACCTTGGGTCCTGCAAGGCTGAGGTAGGTGACTAATGCATGTGGCTTTTGATTGGACACCTAGCCTCTCGCCAGCACAGAACGTGATGAATAGGCACAGCTGGAGAAGGGCAAGCAGGATTCGCTCCCATTGGGTGCTGTAATACTCAAACCATTTTGTTCCACTGCTATTCAGAGCAGCTTTGTGCCATGGAGGTAGTTTTCTAGCTATTGCAAATCCCCCTCTGTCACAGCTGAGCCTCCATTCCCAAGAAATAAACACACAAAAAAAGCAGTCAGATACTATACAAAAGCACAGGAAAAGCTTGACAAACCCTTCAAGGGCCAAGAGACTCCATCTAAAAAGTGCTTGCCACACAGCACCCAGACAAAATCAAAATGATGCAACTTTTGGTAGGGTGAACAGATTGCAATCAAGCATTTACACATCCCAGGCCAGGTAATCACATGCAATGAGAGCACACGTGGGTGTAGCGTGAGGCATGAGCCTAGTGTCACCAACCACAGGCTCCTCTGGTTGGCCATTCTTCAACAAATGGTCTCCAAATTTCTTTCCTAAGCATCAGTAAGTCTTTCTATTCTAGAAGTAGGTCACTTTCTGCCATGAAAAGACTGGGAAACATCCAAGGCTACCCTGGAAAACATCAACCAGAAGAATCGATTCATCATCTGTCTCTCATCCCACTGTGTCTGGACAGTCAGAAAGGGAGGGAAATAAACCCATCACACACAACATGGATCATCTGTTATACAGCTTTATGTCAGGAAAGGGCCTTTCTAAGCTTCTGTAGGAAGTAAGCTTAAACATCTGAGCATGAACATCCCCAGCTTTAATAGCCATTACTGTCTTTCACACACACACCCCTTCTTTTAAAGTCTGAGAACAGCATTTAAGACTCTGGCCTCCTGTAAGTGTTGCTCAAATGCTCCCCAGATGGCTTTCCCAAGGGGATTTCTAATTATTTGGGGTTTTTAAAGAAATATCCTGCAGGAATCTTTTAGGTTTCTGGAGGTTTGTTTCCTTCCTTCCTCTAAAAAATTCTTTGCTCAGAGCTTGATTTAAAACCAAATTCTAAAGGAAACACTACCACTGACTTCAATGTGTCTCAGATCAGATACCCTAGGGAAGGGTAAAAGAGAAATGAACCAAATCCCATACAAATAAAGATGGTGAAGATTACAAAAGGTCTCAGAGTGAAGTTTTGTGAAGGAGTAATTAGCCCAAAGGTTTCAGCCTAGAATATCATGGAATAAAGGAGCATTCGGTGAGACTGAGAACGTTAATACTGCATGCAGCCCACAAAGGATTAGGTGTATAATTGAAATTGAAGCAACAATTGCTGCAATAACAAGTAAACAAGAAAACATCAGATGGTCAAAACTACCCAGAGCCTTCAGATCCTGAGCTACTTTAAACAGACCAGATTTCCAAAAGTTCTCATCCTCTGAAAACCCACATTAGACATTCCCAGTGGGAGACTGAAAGAAAAATCAATCCTTTCTGGAAAGCCTGATTGCTGTGCTTCTGCTTTAGAGGGCAGTTGGAGAGCAGAGCAGAAACCCCTACTCCTCTGAAAGGCAAAGCAAATTATTCTAATGAGCATACAAGGTCTGTGTCTCTCCAAGGACATCAAGTCCCAAGCAACAATTCATTACAAAAAGCCATTCCACTCCTCCAAAGCTGCTACTCCATATCCCCTACCCTCACCTCAAGATTAGATAGAATCCTATAGGGCATGTTTCCCTGCCTCCTGCAAGTGCCATCTGGGCAAACTGGGAGTGCTTCTGCATGTGCTATGGCCATGCTGGTCCACTGTTGATAACACAGTGCACTGATAGACCCTTGCCATGGCATCCAGCCTTTCAGATCACATCCTCTTAGATCAGCACCTCTGCTTGCCAGTGGTGCTTGAGGCTGTTTAGTGCATCACTGGGCACGGCACAGGGCTCAGCCTGCAATCTGAGTGTTACAGAGAGTGGTTCTGATGCTGGAATCACCTTCTCCCTTGGCTATGATGATCCATGGTTTGTCAGGTTAAGGAGACAAGCCCCAGCAAGCATTGAGGTTAGCCTGGAGATGGCCATTCAGAAACTCCTTTGCCCTCTGGCTGCTTTCACTGCCTGAATGCTTCACATACCTTTGGCTCTCCCCGGTGGTGGAGTGGCTGGGAGCAGAATTTCATGAAGAGACTGCCAAGGAAACTAAAATCCGGGGTGGAGCCAGGGGAGCTAGTGCAGTTCATGCAAAGGTCATACTTTTATTATTCCCTCTCTGAGCACCCTGTCTGAGCAGCATGGGCTTCACCCAGACCCATTGTGAACCAACACTCCATAACAACCAGGGGTTGCATCTCCCCATCCACCCAGCAACCTCCTGCTCTCCCATCAGTCTGGCAGTAATGACCAAGAAGGGTCTACCCCAAATCCATCCAAAAGGGCTGCTTTTCCAGCAGCCATATTTCAGGCAGGAGGAAAACAGGGGAAGGCAGCAGCAGTGGGTGCGTTGTCCTAGTTCTTTCCTGTGGCAAGTCCCAAGTCCCTTGGTGCCCCAATCTCACTGCCCCAGATGATCCAATATATCTAAAAGCATTAAGCCTTTCTTCTGCAAAGGTTCATTTCTCAGCTCCTCAAGTCTTAACTCCTCTAGTCCACACTTCACTTGTCAAATCCACACATTTCCGCTCATCCCTAACTCCCCTCCCTCCCTTGTCTGATAGTCCTTCCCACACAAGCACCACATCCTTCCTGCCACAGCCTCACCACAAGCCTGGGTTTGTTCACCAGAGCAGAACAGGATGAAATGTAAGCATGACCCTCTGAGTCTGAAAGATTAGATGTAAAGCAGTGAGCTGTCCATGAACAGAGGAAGGTTATGTCATCCCATTTTGACCTCCAGGTTCCTCTGCTACATCTTGCTGGGTTCAGCTCTGCACCCCCTGCACTTCAGCCCCCAGCCTCTATGACTTTTCTACCACTGTGCTTGTGTTGGGGTTTTTTTTTCCCCTACTGCTCTTCTGAAACAGCAAAATGCTGGCAGTAGCTTTGGATAAACAATTAAAAATGAAATAAGAAAACACAAGCCCCCAAAATGGGATGGCAGCTGGGCTCACAAAGGCTCTACCTGCTCAGGACACCAGAAGATGAAGATGAGGACACACCTAGGAAAAACCAGATGTGCCCTCACAAGGTAGCAGCTCTTTACCTGAGCACACCTCGTGATGGAGGGAGCCTGCATCCCAAAGGCTGCAAAAACAGCAATATTGTGCAAGTGTTGGGAGAGAGAAGGAAAAACCACCTCACTGCCCCATACCAAGCCTGAGGAACACCAGTGCAGAGGGATGGGATGGGTTACTCACATCACAGGAAAAAAAGAAATCACAGCAGAGCCAAGTCCCAATTCCCAGCTCAGGACTTAACCACAGCCTATTCTGTGCTTTCTATTTTCTGTTAACAAAGGAAACAGTATTTCCCTGGATTTCAGTCCCCAGTGATAGTGCCGGATTTGCTGCCCAGTTATGAAATATTCCAGGAGTGGGAAGAGCAGATGAAGCTCCAGTGAGTCATAAGCAGACAGTGCCTCATTGTGAAACCTGCACGATGAGGATCATGTTCAGCCTTCGGAGGCTGCCTCAGCTAGTGAGGCCAGACCCCAAATGCCTTGGGTCTTTCCATAAAGTTCCAGGCTTTGGGGTTTGTGTGTTCATTTTGGTTTTTTGTTTGTGTTTTGGGGTGTCTTTTTTGGGGGATGGGGGTGGGGTTGGTGTGTGTTATTTTGTTGTTTGTTTAGGGGGCTTGGTTTTTTTCTGGTTTTGTTTCATTTGGAGTTTTTTGGGGTTTGGTTGGTTGTGGGCTGTTTTTTTGTTGGTCTTGTGCCTCCCCGCCCCTTTTATTTTTTAAGGATGGTAACTTGGGGCTGTTAAGCCAGGCTTGACAAGAAACAAAAAGTCAGACACCTCCTCAATACAACCTTCATCACAGAATGGATTGAGCTGGAAGTAACCTTTAGAGGACACCTAGCACAACCCCCCCCCCTGCAGTGAGCAGGTCTGTGGTGACAGGTTGGACTTGATGATCTTTGAGGTCTCTTCCAACCTTGGGGATACTGTGATCTTCAACTAGAGCAGGTTGCTCAGAGAGCCAAACAAACTGACATGAGTGTTTCCAGGCATGGGACGCCTACCCACCTCTCTGGGCAACCTATAACAGTGTTTCACCACTCAACATGAAATATTTCTTCCTTCTCCCTAGTTTGAATCTCCCTCTTCTAGTTTCAAACCACTACCCCTTGTCCTGCTAAAAAGTCTGTCTCCATCTTTCTTATTGGTCCCTTTAAGCACTGAAAGGCCACAAGAAGGTCTCCCTGGAGCCTTGCCTTCTCCAGGCTGAACAATCCCAACTCTCTCCTCCTGCCCTCACAACACTGTTGTGGTCTCCTCCAGCTCCCCTCCAACAGGTCCATGTCTTTCCCGTGTAGGACATCCCAGAGTTGGACCCAGCACTGCTGCTGAGGTCTCAGCTAAGTGGAGCAGTGTGGCAGCCCCACAGAACCATAGCTAACACCTGAGCAGTCAGGGCACTGCACAGAGCCCCTGAGCTTTCAAAGCCCTGGCTGAGGGGAAGGGTGATCCAACACCCAGAATTGTTTAGCAGAGGTAACTTCACAAGCACACAGGTAGGAATTGGTATCTAGCCACCACAGGCACAAAACAGAGTTTCTCTCACCCACTACCTTCTCACCCCCTCACTTTCTGACTCCAGGCATGGGGTGGTGAGGCAGGGCAGCCTCCCTGGTGCACAGCACAATGAAAGCTGGAGAAGGCAGCGTGGAATTTTCCTTAGCTCCCCCACAGGCATTTTGCTCTCTTTATTTTCCGCCTGCTGTCAAGCCAGGAAAACCAAGCCAGGAGTCCCTCTCCTTGTGGCTCTGCTGCAAGTCAATTCCCAGCAGCCCCCAAGCTTCAGCTCTCTAAGTAAGACAAAACTGCCACACGAGGAAGTTCTGGATGCATTCTCCCTTTATGTCTTTTTAAAATGCCTTTACACTGTGGTGCTACTGGGGAAACAAAGCAGAGATGCCTGGGAGGAAGGAAGGTGCTCTGGGGAGAAGGGGCAGACAGACATCCCCCTGTGAGCTGACACATCCATGCTTAATACCCTCCCACCACATCCCTGCAGAAAGCAAAGTGGAAGTGAGGGTACTGAGGAAAAGCAGGGAGCTCCTGACAAGGCTGAGGAAGGTGTTGCCAACCAGTGCCCCATTTGCTCAACCCAAGCCCATCCCTCCTCAGCTATATCCCATCCCCTTGAGGACACCCACAAGGCATGGGCTTTTCCTACTACGAGGGCTGGCTCTTGCCCTGAAGCCCTTGGGATTTCTCCCTTGGGAAAGGGCCCCACCTATGGGTGAAGGACCAAAGAGGAGCTCATCCCCATCGTCACGTCCCCCCCACTCTGAAGTTCAGACCAGGTGTGGTAGGTTGAAGGTACAGCCTAAAACTATCACAGCAGGGGTTGTAGGGAGAGCATGGAAGAGTCAGGCTTGCTGAAAGTCTGCAGAGGGAGAATAAGGGCAGCTTTGCAGTGTCAGCGTGATCTTACAGTGGGTAAAGGAGAGAAAGCCAGAGGGTCTGGCTAGATCTAAAACTGGTACCCTAGATGGTAGCTGGGGTGGAGATTTGCAGGGAGAAAGGACTGGGGAGGAGTTTAGTGCAAACCCATCTGTTGCGTGAAGCAACACAAACAGACCAGACTGCTCAGGCCCCACATCCTGGTGATTTCTGGTATGTTCAAAATCCAGCAAACTCCAGGACTGTGACCACAGGCACAAGTTGTTGATGGCCAGATCTAGTATTTTGGGACTCAGGTGCTAAGCAAGAAGAGGGACTGAGAAGCAGATGTGTCCCCAAGCTATTTCAGGCTTCATGAGGAGGCAAATCATGCTGTAGAATTGCCTGTGCCTCTCCATCAACCACACAGCCTGAACAGCAAAGTTAGGTGGAGCTTTCTCAGATTAGGGGAACTCCACCCAAAGTGCACTGAGGTATCTCTGAGGTTCAGCAATAAGTTAAACAAGAAATCTGACCCAGAAAGCTCTGATGTTGGGATGAGAGGGGAGGAAAGAAGTGCCCTAGACCTGAACTCTGGTCCAATAAATTGTGGAGGGATGATGTGCATGATTCAGTTAACATGGATCCTACAGACAATCTCTGGAACCAAAACTGATTGTTGTCATGCAGAGTGAATGAGAAAAAGAAACTCTGGATCCTGTACTGTGGGGTGGGTGCTGTGGGTTTTTTATTACAGAAGGCCACAACTGAAGTCCTCTGCACCCTCTCCAAGCCATCAGCTCCTTGAAAAACAGCCCATTTGCTGTTCCCTCCCCATCTCTCCCAAGGCACCACAGAGCTCAGCCAAGAGTGACAGACCATGTTGCAGCTCATGGATGACTTACTGGCAAGCAGACACCACCTCCCTCTCTCCAAAGTCCCTAGATACAAAAGACAAAGCAGTGCCTGTACAAGTGTCACCAATCCATGCTGTTTGGCTGATGAACATCATTCCAGGCAGAGAAATACCACAATTTCTACTGGAAGGCAGCAGGAGCAGCTCCCAGCAGCAGAATGCCCTGCTTTGTCCTGAAATGGAGTGCAACCCTCTCACCCTTTGCCATGTTCCCACCCGCCTTCCCGGCTCCCAACCTTCAGCCCTTTCAACACCCACAGTTTTTCCACTCTGCTGTGAAGTGATGAGAAATTCCCTGCCAGAGGACATTGTTCAAATGAGTTATTGAAAAGAAATGCAATTCCTTACTCCAGGCAAACAAGCTCCTTCTTTTCCCCTCAAGGAAGGAGGATAATGGAACAGTCAGGAGGGGGGGAAAAAAGCCAAACAAAAAAACCCCAAAACTATCCCCAAAGCCTGCTGTAATAATGTTAAATAAGAAACCAAAGGAGTTTGGCCAGGAATATTCCAAGTTCAAAAGAATAATTGCTCAAAGAGATTTAAGACTACAGCTGAGTCACTAAAATGAAGAAACCTCTCCTTGTCCATAGAAAGCAAACAAATCTTGGGTCATACAGCAAAGCTTCTGCATGTCCTTGTTAGAAAGGGAGAAGAAAGAAGCCAAATGCAATTAATCATAGCCGCAGAAGAAAGGATGAAATCTCTCTAATTAGCTACCTAGGCTCATCTTTCTGCTTTTGAAGACTAATCCAGCCTTCCTCTTTCACCCTTCACCGAGAGTGCTGCCGCAAAAGGCTCCTACAAATAGCAAATCACCTCTCCCCAGGGGTACACACTCAACCTGTGCCCCCCACCAGCAGCCTTGAAGTGCCTGCTCAGGAAGAGTGGAACACCTGCAGAGAGCAAGGAGAGCTCCTTTTCTCATTCACCTTTAGTAGATGAGCCGTCATGGAGTTTGCAGACTGAGAAGCTGGGGACTCCAGCTGAACTACAGGAGTTATTGTCAAGCTACTTATTTTGTATCCACGGCCCTGATCCAAATGATCAAGGACTAGAGGACGTGTTCTAAAAACCCCACCCATACAAATATGAGAACACTTTCCAAATGGTTAATATTGCAAGTGCTTGTGCTGATGAATTCCTCATCCTCAGGCAGGATAAATTGGCCTGACAACCACCCTGCCCATGTTCTTCACAGCTATGCTCACTGCAGTGAGGAATAGACGCTGGAGAAAGGCTATGTACGAAAAGCAAGATCTTCAGTAATTGAGTCAGGTGAAGCCAGCTGGCAAAATGCTCCTTTAACTGCAACAGACAAAGCCATGGTCCACAGATGAATCCAGGTGCAACTAAAAGTCAACATTTCCCTTTGCTTACAGCTTCAGCCAAAGTTTTGGGAAACATGGAGGAAAGTGTAATACTCTATCGAGAGGAAGAGGAAGGGCTGGAGCTAGTGGCTACAGCTCAGGATCTGCCATCTCCTCCAAACCCTGTGCAAATCAGAGCAAGCCATTCAACTTCCCTGGGGCTCCCTCAATAAACAGGGGTTGGGGGGGGGGAAAAATGTTACTCCAACAAGGAAAAACAACAACAGAGCAGATCTTTAGGTCAAGTACATCAACACAGCAGAACAATACCAAAATGACATCAGCCAAGGAGCTGAGACTGATTTCTGCCCCCTCTCTTGTATCCAAACCGCTGCTAACACATGAATAATGCTGTCAACAACAGATGGGGAACGCTGGCCAGCTTTGTGGTGAGGGAGACAAGAATGCAAAGTGGACAGAAATCTCCAGCTCTGCACTTCCATGACATGGCAGAAATGCTTCTCTTCAGAGGAAGGAGATTGGGTCATTCTTCTATGAACTAAGTGGAAGTGATTATGCAGTGCCAGGTAGGGCTGGAGCCTTCCTGCATTCACACCCTCCTGTGGGCTACAAGGAGGGATGATTATCTGTGGGATCTGTTGAATACTGGGTTCAGGTTTGGGCCCCTCACTACAAGAGGGACATTGAGTCATTGGAGTGTGCCCAGAGAAGGTCAATGAAGCTTATTAAGGGTCTACAGCATAGTAATCATAAGGAGGCTGTTCAGCCCAGAGAAAAGAAAGCTGAGGAGAGATCTTGTTGCTCTGTACACCTCCCTGAAAGGAGGCTGGAGCCAGGAAGGGGTCTGGCTCTTCTCCCAAATAAGACGACAAGAGGAGCTGGCCTGAAGTTGTTTTAAGGGAGGTTTAGGTTGGACATTAGGAACAATTTCTCCCCAAAAGGGGTTGTCAAGCCCTGGACCAGGCTGCCCAGGGCAGTAGTGAAGCCCCCACCCCTGAAGGGATTTAAAGACTGTGTAGATGTGGTGCAGAGGGACATGGTTTAGTGGTGACCTGGCAGTGCTGGGTTAATGCTTGGACTTGATGATCTTTTAAGGTCTCTTCCGACCAAAACTATTCTACGACACATTAACAGGACCAGGGAGCTTCAGGCACATCCGTGATGTGACACTCATTCCTTTCCCTCCTGGTTGGTGCCACAAGCACAGCCAGGAGTACTGGGGATGCTTAGGGGCTGCTGTGTGGCTCAGACCTTTCTTCACCTGCTCTGAGGGCTGAATTCCTGCTCACCACCAATATCATCCAAAGCACTCAAAAAATCTGTAGATTGCTCCTCTAATCATTGCACAGAAATCTGTCAGAGGACCTAAACTCAGTGTCAAAGCAAAAGTGGGATTTAGCTGCAGTCAAGGTTGCTACAAAATACCCTGAGCAGATTTCTCAACCTGGAGCTGCCGATTCTAAAACTCAAACCAACCCTCTTCATGTGACTGACCAGAAGGGTCCTGCCAGCACACTGGAGTTTGTCTCCTGGCAGTAGTAATTCCTACCACCCTTCCAGTGGGATGCTTCCTGCAGACAGGCTTCATTTCCCAGCCCTGCTACAGGACAAAAGGGGAGCCCTGAACACAGCGACACGGGATGCTCCAGGAGCCAGGCACCAACTGCGAGCCGAAGCTGCCCTCCACTGGCTGCGAGGGAAACAGCTCTGCGATGGGAAGGTCAAAAGCTGCGCGGCTGTGCCTGTGCAGATCCCTCTCTTGCCCGTAATTACAGGCAACAGTCACTTTTCTCTGCCTTGTGTTGCAGGCACAAGACGTAGGAGTCGGAAGCTTTACAAATAAGCAGCAACCTGGGGAGTTTGGAGGCGTTATTGTCTGACAGCACCAGGTCCCACCACCCACAAGTCATCCAAGCGTCCCTAATGAGCTGAAATGGGAGATTATCTCCTACTGCTGATTGCTCTCTAAACCAGTGAGTGAGGCACACGCTGGAAAGTGAACCTCCCCCAAAATTTTGCTGGATAATAATGCCACCCGAATGCTGATGTTTAAATACGGGCATATAACCAAAGATTAAGCTGAAACACTGAGGCAACCTTCACTGTCAGAGTAAACACACAGAAGGGATACAATCATCATATTTGATTAGAAATAATATGTATCAAACCCCCACTCAGCCATCAGCATCTGTAAACACTTGAAAATCCTGAATTAGTTAATATTATTTGAGCAACCTGGTATAGTGGAAACTGTCCCTGCTCACAGCAAGGGGGCCTAGAATGAGATGGTCTTTAAGGTCCTCTCCAACACAACACATTCTACAACAATTCTATGCTTATGTACAGCCCAAATTTTCCATTTGTGCAACCATATAACAGCTACAACATGAATCCTCACAGCACAGCACAGAACAAGCACCAACCACAAAAGAGTAGAGGAAAACCTTTCCAAGTGTCAGGCAAGAGGAAGAAAACCCTGAGATTGTCACACAGGCTCACGGAATGTTGGGGGCTGGAAGGGACCTCTGAAAATCGAGTCCATCTGCCCTGCCAGAGCAAGGCCATGGAATCCAGCACAGGTTGCACAGGAACACATCCAGATGGGGCTTGAAAGTCTCCAAAGGAGACTCCACAACCTGCAGTAGCTAATTTGGCTCAACACTGCCAAGGTGCAGCAGTAAATGTTTTTCAAGGGCTGCTTCCTAGGGCAACCAGATTTAAGTCTTCTACTCAGTTAACCTTTGTGAAGATTTCAGAGGCAAAGTAGCAGCACTGCAATACCTGAATGCATGTGGACCATGCCCCGCAGGGGCAGAGCAATGCTTGACGTTTAACACCATATAACGGCATGTGCCCCGTGCAAAATGCCCAGGTGATGTATTACTACACACAGCCCACAATGGCAGGACAAGGATCACGAAAAAAAGATTAGGGACATTTGACTTAGTGCCTGAAGTTCATGAAAATTGATTTTTAAATGAGGACGTGCTGCACAAGAGGAGGCGAGACACAAGCTGGGAAGGTGGCCCTGGGTAGCAGTGGCAGCACAGGCAGCTGCAGGCAGCACTGGCAGGCAGGTTGACTGTGAAACCTTGGAAGACACTACCACTGGCCAGGCACACTGATCTCTGCCAGCACAAGCCAAATTGCTGAAAATGAGAGCTTGCCCTAATGGTCTTCAACCCCTGTCTATGTTGCAGCACTCACAAAGGTTGAGAAAAAGTTCTTTCCATGCTAACCTGGAACTGCAGAAGCAAGTGTCCATACTGAAAGCAGCAGAATAAAAGAATTGCTCAAAATGTCACATTTTTTTTTGGTCCCCATCAGAGAAGTGCTAAGAAATCTTCCAGAAAGCCACATGCACTACCCCCTGCTGACCAAGCTCTTTGATATTCCACACCTTTGAAGCTTCCTTTACTAATAATGAGCAAGAAAATGAGGCATTTCACTCCTCTTGCAGCAGGAATGTGCTTAGTCCTGTTGCAGCAGTGCTAGACCTCCGCACTCTTTCCCCACACTGTTCCAAACCTTCTTTCACCTTTGCTAAGGGTCTTGCTCTGTAATGAGCACTCCTCAAGCACACTAACGATTCTCATCAGTTTCTCACTGCTCCTGATTTTGCTTTTCTTACAAAAGCAGGCTTTGCAGTGTGTGCTGCTTTTCATCTCCAAGGAGAAGTCAGCCAGGGTACCAGGTGAGCTCCATTGTTATTTCAACTTGTTCTCAAGTCAATTTAAACAGAAGATGAGATTTTTCAACAAGGTCTCCTTCAACCCAGCAGGAGCAGCTCTTTGTAGGAGCATGCAAAGGAAACACTTGAGCTTTGGTGTGATCCTCTACTGCCACCAGCAGTTAAGACATCAAAAGCTGGGAGGGAAGCAAGATTCCCCTCGTTAGCTCTCTCCATGGTTGCAACAACGCCAACACAAGCAGGCTACTCACCCAAATTTGGTGGAGAGGACACCTCCCACAGCAGAGCCGATGATGATGCCTATTCCAAAGCAAAACCCCAGCCTCCCCAAAGCAGCAGCACGCTGGGAAGGAGCAGTCAGATCTGTAATAACCTTCTGAGCACCTGCAGGGAAAAAAAAATGAGAAATCCCTCAAAATAGGCTTGTCACAGGGTGTGAGCCCCAGATGTATACATTTCTAGGCCACAGAAGCAGTGCATTGCTACAAAGTGATCCTTGCAAGCCCAGGGCATGTGTTTGTACACACTGCTAAGTGGAATTGGTTCAGTCCATCAGCCATAGGAAATAAAAACACTCAAACCACTCCAACTCTTCTTCACAAGTGACAAAAAGAGACTTAACACTCTATCAGCTTGAGTCCTCCTGTACAGGTTGCGTGGACTTCCAGTAGCTAAGGCTTGTTTGTGGTTTTTACTAGTAACACCTAGGGAAAGCCAGCTGAAGCAGAACAGCTTGGGAGGTGTAATTGACAGTAGTTTTGTAATCATGCTTTATTTTGACCAATATGCTCATTTTACTGGGAGAAAGGGAAAAGTTCAGCTATAAAACATCCTGGTTGCAAGAAAGCAGCTGAGAAGTTTGTGATAACACTGCTGCTAGCAAGTGTTTGCCACCCACATCTGGGAGCTGAAGTCCAAGTAATTTACTCAAGATCATACAGGAGATTGGACCTTGGACTGCAGGCTATTAGCCCTACTTTCCATAATCAATATACTTGCTGCTTCACGTTCTCATTTCACCCCAGATGACCATCAAATGTTGCTCCTGCCCTCCTTCATGCTGCTGAGCCTGCTGACTTGAGCCTGAGGTGAGGATAAAGTTCTTCACAGAGAGCGTTGTTAGCCATCGGAATGTGCTGCCCAGGGAGGTGGTGGAGTCACCGTCCCCAGAGGTGTTCAGGAGGGGACTGGACATAGCATTTGGTGCCATGGTTTAGTAGTCATGAGGTGTTGGGTGACAGGTTGGGCCCGATGAGCTCTGAGGTCTTTTCCAACCTTACTGATTCTACGATTGCCAGCAACATGAGCAACAAAGAGAAAAATCAGGCAATAAAAGCAATTTGGAAAGCCACTCAGCCCTGACTGACCTTACCTGGTAGCCCATGCATGAACAGTCCTGGCACCTTGGAGAGGAAGAGGAGGGGGATGCTGGTGGAAATGGATGTGAGCAGGAAGAAGACAGTTCCAGATGCGCAGGAAAGAATTAAGGCTGCTCGGGTACCAAACTGATCTGCAAACCTGGTACAGAAATGGTACAAGGCTGTCAGAAGTGGGACTGTTCAGGTCCTTACAAGTGTGACACAGCTAGATGGATGGAGCTGCAGGGCCATCTTCCTCTCATTGAGCCACCATGAGAAGGACTGGTCAGATTCTCAGAAGTGCTCAGAGAAGCATCCAGATCGGGCCCTCTGCATCAGCCCCGTTCTTAGGGATGTGTTTTCTGACAACAGCTGTGCTGGAGGATTGAGTGTTATTGGGACTAATTTTAAAGTGCATATTATGGTAGTGTCCAAGGGCCTTTGGAGATCCTTGAAGTGCTACACACCACGCACCAGAGGATCCTGTCATGCTCACAGCCTACATCAACAGCACCTCCTCCACTGATTACTTTGGTGATCAGTAGCAGGACTGAGAAGAAAAGCTGGGTTCTTTCAGCCTCACTTTAGTCTCCTGTTACTGTTTCCCCCCACACACACACTTTTAGGGCATGCATTCCCCCACCATCAAGTTTTTTGGGGGTTATTTACATTTCATTAGGAACAGGAATGAGCCTCCCCCATGGTAGAAAGGCAGAAAACCTGAGTCTTTGCCACTCTTATTTTGATAGATGAGCTTAGGTGCCTCAGTTCCCAAAGATCCATGCAAATCTAGCTTTGTATTCCACACTGAGATGGCTACAGTGAGAGTCAGCTGTAGAAATAACACAGCCCTCAGCTATTTCCATTGACAGCTCTACTTCACATCAACAAATACCATCCTTTTTTCATTTTTCAGGTTCCCCAGTCACAAGACATTTCTAAGGTTACACATGGCTATAAAACTTTTGCAGGATTAAGCCATTAGGACCCAGGCTCGGGGGGCTCTGGTAGTTTAAGTCTGTTCCCACTATATTGTTATGCCTGAATGTGTGTCATTAAAGCATAGCTAAGGCAATATAAAGGCTGCTCCTATGTTTTGCTATTGCTAATGATAGCATTTATTTTCCCCTTGACCATTTATGAAATCTTCCACCATTTCAACAGGACCATGAACCAGAACTAAATGCCTTTTTGCCTTTCTTATTAAAGCATAGAAATGCCTGGCCTTTCTCAGCTATCAAAAGGGGTCATGAGAATTGTTCTCACTTACCTTCCAAAAATGGGACCTCCCACAAGCTGGAGGACACCAAAGGTTGTCTGGAGGTAGCCAAACCCCAGTGAGTCCAAACCCAGGCTCTTTGCCAAGTACTAAAAACAGAAGAAGAAAAACAAGACAAAACAAAATCCCAACAGGTCAGGGAAATGAAGTATGGTATACTTCTGAATAAAGAGCTTAATGCCTGCCTGTGAAGAGAGGACTACAGCTCCAAAGAAGCCCTTCCTTCAGCCCCTCATAACCACAGGCAAAAATCTTCCCTGGGTCAGACATATTTTGCTTAGCAAAGACCAAAAGCCTCCATCCCACACCATCTGCAGGGTAATGTGATCAGGGCCATCAGTTTTGCGCTCTTTATCTTTGCAATCCAACACAGCTGAACATGTTTAGCCTCTGATAAGGGGGATGAGCTAGATTTAAATGAGCTTTACTGCCTCCAGGTGCTGCATCTAGAGCGGCCCAGGCACCACCCGGGAGACAACTGTGGCAAGGTCTTGGAGCCGTTGTTTAATCAAGCCAGCTGGAGCCAGTACAAGCACGATGTGGTCTAAACTTTGCCTTTACTTAGCATCTGGATGGTACACTCACAACCTGAGCTTCCAACCCACCCCCCCACCCCCCAATACACACACTCTGTAGAGCCACAGTCCTTTGGGGTTGGTTGCTTAAAAAGTGTACACTCAAGGGACAGCTGTTTCTGATTCAGGAGTTTGTTTTGTGTCATCTACTTAGGGCTGTTCAAAACTCTCAGCCCAGTTCAGCTCCCAGAAGGTATAGAGGTGCCCCAGTCCTTCCCACTGCCTTCTACATGCTCTGCACCCAGGACCCCAAACCCCTTGTAATTGATTAGTGATTGAGTACTTTGATCTCCTACAAATAAACTCTCTCTCTCTCAGCCTCAGGGCACCACAGGCTGTTCTAGTCTCAGAAGGAGGGAGCAGTTTGTTTCTAGAGGCACAAAACCAGTGGAAAGACCTCCCAGGAGGTGTGGGCTCATATGAGACAGGGTTTGACAGGCATATCATAGATCCAGGAGCTCACAAGAGCAGGAAAGCTGCCCATCAGAGAAGGACCTGAGGATGTTGCTCAATATGAGCCAGCATGTGCCCAGGTTGCCAAGAAGCCAGCAGCATCCTGTCCTGGATCAGCAAGTGTGACCAGCAGGACCAGGACAGGGATTATCCTCCTGTAGTTGGCACTGGTGAGGCTGCACCTTGAGTACTGTGTTCAGTTTTGGGCTCCACACTACAAGAAGGACATTGAGGTGCTGGAACTTGTCCAAAGAAGAGCAATACAGATACTGAGCGGTCTAGAGCACAAGTTCTGTGAGGAGCAGCTCGGGGAACTGGGGTTGTTCAATCTGAAGAAGAGGAGGCTGAGGGGAGACTTTTCCACTCTTGCCTGAAGGATTGTCAAGCCCTGGAACAGGCTGTCCAGGGAAGTGGTGGAGTGACCATCCTTGGAGGTGTTTAAAAGATGTGTAGATGTGGCACTTAGGGACATGGTTTGGTGGTAGTCTTGGCAATGTTAGGTTTATGATTGGACTTGATGATCTTAAGGGTCCTTTCCCAACCTAAATGGGTCTATGAAACCAGACAGTAGAGTCCAGTAAGTGAGAAGCAATGATTCCCACTCTTAGCTGGTTTCCAATGCCATCAGAAAAACCCACCTCTGATCTGAAACCTCTGATTTCTGCTGCCTGCTTGTTAGGTCATTCTCCCATGGCATGCAGGAAGATACAAACTACAGCAGCTTCACCCAGGCCTATCAGGCCAGGAAAGGGCTCTAGGTGCTACTGCAGTGCAAATAATAAATCAGCTTTTACTACCTGGGCACACCCTGAGCACAGTCACAGCTTGCTTGCTAGGTAGGAATTCATTTTCCACTCTCCTGCTAGAAACTCTCTTCTGACTTTGCTGGAAAACTACATAGCCTGGGGTTGAAGGCAAGATGTGCTGTGAAGCAAGACAATCCATACTCACAGGCATGATTCCCAGCTGCATGAAGACAAAGGTCAGGTCTAGGGTTGTAATCAGGTAGGTAACCAGGATCACTTGTTTCCTCTGGACCTCTCCTAAGTGGTTGCTCTCCTCCAGGGTCTTGCTCTTCATTCCTGAGGCTCCTTCCATACCTGCAGAGTTGGCTTTTGTGCTCATAGTGCTAGTGGAAGGACTTACTGACAGGCTGAAAGATGACACGAAGGTAAGGTGCAGAAGCTGTGTGTACAGTCCAAAGCTTACAGTGTGAAAGCTGCTGAGTCAGTGTGCCAGGGATTTAGTTTTTCCTTGTTTGTTTTTCTTTCTTTGTCTCCTCTTTGCTTGCTTGCCAGGCAAGATCAAAGGTAACCACACATCAAGCCACAGATATCATTCTTCAGCCTTGTCTCAGGTGGGCTCACTGCTTCAGGCACCATCACAACGAAGTCCAGACTGAGAGTCCCAGTGGGGTGTAAGTGGACATTGCCCCAAACAAGAGCACGTGACAACCTCTTCAAGTCTTTAACTATTTCACTGCTTTCATTCTGCTGGCCCAGAAGAGACTACTGTTTAGTTTCTTCATGAAAGGTACTTTGATTTTCTTTTTTGGAGGTTACAAGTGAAACTTGAGCAGCTATTTCCAAGTCTTCATGCTTCTTCATAGAATGGCTTAGGTTGGAAGACACCTCAGAGATCATCTCCTACAACCCCCCTGCCATTGGCAGGGACACCTAGACTTGGTTGCCCAAGGCCTCATCACATCTGACCTTAAACACCTTCAGGGAGGGGCCACCCATAACCACTCTGGGCAAACCATTCCAGAGTCTCACCCCCTTCATACTGAAGAACTTCCTAAGATCCAGTTTAGCCCTACTCTCCCTCAGCTTAAAACCATTCCCCCTTATCCTATTGCTGGACACCCTTACAAAAAGTCCCTCTCCAGCTTTTCTGTAGGCTCCCTTCAGTTATTGGAAAGCAGCTATAAGGTCCCCTTGGAGTCTTCTCCAGGCCGAACAAACTCAGGTCCCTCAGTGTGTCCCCACAACAGAGGTGCTCCAGCCCTTGGGTCATCTTTGTGGCCCTCCTCTGGACTCACTCCAACAGTTCTGTGTCGTTCTTATGATGGGGACACCAGAACTCCATGGATGCAGTAGTTGAAGTGGGGTCTCACAAGAGCGGAGTAAAGGGGCAGCTCTGCTGGCCACACATGTCTTGATGTAGCCCAGGACAGCTCACGGTGAGCTTCTCATCAACCAACACCCCCAAGTCTTTTTCCTCAGGGCTATTCCCACCCCACCCTGCACCCAGCCTGGATTTGTGCCCAAGGCTGGCCCAGCCTAGATGCAAGACCTTGTACTTTGACTTGTTGAACCTCATGCAGCTGGCACTAAGGTAAAGTTACAGACCCTGGAAGAAGTGTAAGTCCAGCAAGTAGTTAGAGTTGCTCTTATCACCACCTCTAGCTGAGCTACTTTTAATCCCAAGCTGGTCACATGTGAGACTCTGATCAGGCTACAAATTACCAAAATCACCAGATAATGCCAAATACATTTGAGGGGGGAAAAAAGGGGGGGGGGGGGGGGAAGGGCAAAGAATTAAATCCACACAAACCATGAAGCCAACTGCAAAAAATTAAATGAACAAGACTCCTTTGTTTGCTTATTTGTTTACTTGGGGTTTTGTTTGTTTGTCTGCTTGCTTGGGGGTGTTTTTGTTTGCTTTCTTGCTTGTTGAAACCTACAAGTCTGGCTGAGAATTATCTTTATTTTAAAGGGAAGCGGGGGGGAAAAAAGAAAGCAGAGCTCTCAATGCCCTGATTTTGTAGACTTCCAGGACTTTTGGTAGGGAGAGATCCCAGAAGATCTCATCCAGCCTCCCACTTGTACACTACAACTCAGCTGTGGCTTTTTCTAGACCAGCTTTGAAAATCTTCAGGAAAAGAGACTTGTCCCCTCCTTGAATATCTGGGAAAGAAGATTTTGTAATATCTGAATATCTCAATCTGTCCCTCCTGGTATCAGCTGCCATGACCAAGGAGAGGCTTGCTGTGTCCTCTCTGGATCTGCCCTCCCATTAGACCACCCCAGCCTCCTGTTTTCCAAGTTGAACAAGCCTAGTTCTCTCCATCTCTTTCAAAGCTGATGTACTCTAGATTGCTGACCTTCTTCACAGACCTCCCCAGTGTCAAATCCAGTTTGCCCACAACCCTCTTGAACTGGGAAGCTTCTGACACTGAGTCAGCTTCACCAGCACCAAGTAAAGGGGAATAACAGCTTCCCTGGCTGTCCTGATCATGCTCCTCCTCAAACGGCCCACTACATGGCTTGCTTTATTCCTGACACAGACACATCAGCACAGGGACACACAGAGACATTTGCTGGCTTGGATCTGGAGTGGTTGCCAGGGCTCACAGGTTTCCAGCCAAGTCCAAGGAGAGAGAGCTGCAAGATCTCTGGGCATGTCTTTTGATTCAACACATCACCATGGAGCCTGAGGATTTGGTGAAGGCTGCCAGGCTCTACCTCCTGGCAAAGGAGGCAAAAGCCTAAAGGTTTAATGTTTCACTGGGGTGGGTACAGTATCCCTGGAGGCTGCACAGAAACAGCCTCTCACAAACTCAGCCAGAGCATGAGTCAAAAAAGCACCTTTAAGGAATGACTTTCCTGCAGCAACACCAGCACTCAAACAGACCCAGCTCACAGCACCCTAGAAGTCCTTTTTGTTACCCAAGATACCCCAGAGTGTATCCCAGTTTAGCAGCAGTGCTCAACCTTTGGTTCATCTCAGTGCAACACGTCCTGCAGCCCAGCACCGACACCGGCGCTGCCTGGTTTGCACCGGACAGGCACAGCATACAAATTACCAGCAGTGAATAGAAGAGTAAAATTAATGTCAGAGCTCTGGTTTTGGAGGTTTTTGAGACAACCAAGAGAGCAACTCGTGTGAATGCCATGGAAAACACTGCTTACGGGAAGCGTTGCTGACTTGGACTTGAAAAGCAGTCAGTATTTTGACTGGTGAGTTTGTCTCAGCAGCAACCGAAAACAGATCCCAGAGAGGCGACCAAGGGAAGCAATGACTTGCAGATGCAGCCATTCCCCAGCAGATACAAGCCTCAGCCTGCCCAGGGCATGCAGTGCTGACAGCTAACCAGCCACATGCTCTCATTCAGATTTAGCTTCTTTTTACTGGCACTGACAAGGGAAATGGAATAAAATAACAATGAAGTTTAATCTGCAGCCTCTGGGGTGAAGGACAGTTCTCAGAAGCAGAGACCTAAACTTGGTGCCTGCTGTGGAGGTGACCATAGAGAATGAGCTATGATCACCAGATCCTGTTCCTGTACATCACTGGATGCCTCTTGATGGCTCAGCGCCCAAGTCTGCTCCTTAGCATCTCAAATCAGGCTGCAAAAATGTGCCCAAGGGTCCAACTTAGTGCTCTTCTTCTAGCAAGAGTCTCCTTGGGCAGGATCATTTATCTCACTATCCCTGCAGCTGGCATGGACAGGAGAAAGGGAAGAAGGTGGCAGTTTTAAGCCACCTTTACAAGTCATCAGCCAAGCCATGTCCATGCTGCCCTGGCCTCGAGGATGCAGGGGTGGGCTGCATTCTCCAAACTTGGCCAAGACATTGGCAGCCCCAAATCATCTTGGTGTCCTCCCACAACGACTTCTGCACAGGAACTTGGATTTTCCTGACTTTCAGCACCTGACTTTCAAAATCCCATGCCATGAGTCTAGAACCCAAACATGGCAGCACGAGCACCACTGGAAAACCAGGCAGTGTGACCAGTGCAGGGCAAATCCTTCTCCTCCTCCTCTGAACAAGAAGCCTGTCTGAAAATGTCTGTAGGAGTCTAAGCATGGTGGAGATTAATTCCATTTCCAGCTACACCCTGCTGAGCATCCCATTTGCAGCCATTCAGCTGGACTGCAGTCCACTTCATCTGTACCAGTGGTGACAGATGGCACAGGTTGGCTTTGGGCTGGTATCTGAAGGCTCCTCCAGGCTCACTTATAGACTACAGCAGGGATAGCACTGGGTCAATAAAAATAAAGATTGATTTAAAAGCTGGGGAAGAGTAGGTTATGAATAGGGAATGGATTTTCTTGGGTAGGATCAATAAACTTTAAATGGATGGAAGTTCCAGGGAGACTACAGTGAGAGCAAGCAAGGAGATGAATGTCTTGTGATAAAACCACATTGAGCCTTGACACCCTTGACAATTATTCTCAACATTTCTGGAGTATTTATAGTTGCCTTCCCTGATCTGTCTTTCCTGAGACCTATTTATCTGGTGATCTCTGGAAAAACAGAGTAGGGAAACTTGAGAATATATATTATTATTTTTAAGTTAAATAATTATAAAGACTTACTGTTTGTGTTACCTGGGCAGAAATAGTTCCTTAAATCACTGGAAATAGGAAGCAAAGACAGTACATGTGTGGTAAGCAATACCAGCAATAGAAAATGTTGGTTGAAAAAGGATAAATTACAGGGAGATAAAGCCCAAATCCTTTACTCATCTGTATTTTTCACCCAGAGGATGCTTAATAAGGTACCCTGGGTGGGATTCACCTGTCTGCAGAGGGTCAAAAGAAGCTTTACATCCTTGAAAGATCTTTGAAGAGGAAAGTGTTGTCCAGCAATGAAGGGCATCTCTCAGACCTCAAACCTTTTATGAAGGCAAGCTGGCAGGTCTCTAGCTATCCAAAAATCCAGAGGGATCAACCAAATCCTGCTCCAGTGCAGATAAGTCACAGATCTTTGCCCTTGTGGGTATGCACTCATGACCATGGCAAGCATGAGAGCTAGCTGGGAATGCTGGGGAGAGGCTGAGAGAATCACAGAATGGTAGGAGTTGGAAGGGACCTACAGAGATCACCCAATCCTGCAATAGAGCAGGATCACCCAGAGTAAGTCACCCAGGAACATGGCCAGGAGGGTTTGGAATCTCTCCAGAGATGGAGACGCCACCACCTCTCTAGGCAGCCTGGTCCATTGCTCTGGAACACTCAAAGTGAAGAATTTTTACCTGATGTTTATGTGGAACCTCCTGTGTTCCAGGTTGTGTCCATTGCCCCTTGTCTTGTCACTGGACACCACTGAGAAGAGTCTGGCTCCATCCTTCTGACACTTGCCCTTTAGATATTAATCAGCATTAATGAGATTCTCCCCTCAGTCTGCTCTTCCTCCAGCTAAACATCCTCAGTTCTCCTAGCCTTTCCTCAAATGGTAAATGTTCCTCACCTTGTCTTGGGTCCAGCAAAGTTTCCAGCTCTCCATGCAAAGGGAAACTGTGTTTCTATGAGCTGTGTGCTGGGAGGTGCCAAGAGGCATGCAAGGTGCAGGATGAATAGTTGTGAGCACACCTCATCTCCCTGCCCCAAGATTACCCTTCCCCTTCTTGCAGGACGCCACTGCATCAAAGCTAGTGAGCTATTTGGACAAGGAGAGACATAAAACCCTTTATGGAGACACAGCCCTCTGGGAACTATCATCCTGGTGATGTTTCTTAAGCTCTGGAACATGAGAGAGGAAATGGAGGAGCTATCTCGCAGCGATTCCCCAGCAGTGGGAACGCTGAATTGCGGTCATGAGGGAAACTGCTCCACACCAGCCATGGTTGGTGGGAGCTGTCAAATCCACAGGATCAGACCCAATCCCCCTCTTCTCCCAAGCCCATCACCGAGGGAACTGGTCTCATTTGTAGCCTGGTGAAAGATTTATACAGTTAAGCAAATAAGAGCATAGACAGCCTGCTAGTTCCAAAATTACGTCCCATGTTTGTTGACTGATTTATTCCTTTGTCTAATTGTGTTCACAAGAAAAAAAAAAAGGGGGGGAGGGGGGAGGGGGAGGAGGGAAGGCAGCTCACTAATGAATGGAAAAAAGACTCCACATGGCCAGCAAAAAGAAAAACAACCCAGCCATGTTTAGTTTACAAAATAGCAGAGTCTTCAGGGATTTTCATAAAGACTACGGAGACAGTCCAAATCGGCAATGAAATCGGATTCCCGGTGGCTGCTGAACCCTTTTTGGCTCTTTCTATGTGTGTATTAAATTGCAAAAAAAAAGAGAGAAAAGGCAATTATTTGTAATTTGTTTTTCTAAAAATGCTGGTGTGCTTACTCTGCCTGGCAAATTATTATCCTTTTTTTGTGTGTGTGTGAAATGCAACGGGCTATTGTTCCTTCTCCTGGTGAAGCCTTTGTTGCTTAGCATATTAAACTGCAAATCACATTTATCTGTAATATGGCTGGTTGTTATTAAGGGTGGTGGTTGTTTTTTTTATGGTAAAGCCTCAAAGCCCCAGCTATTATCAAGGCTCCATTTGGTGCCCTGTAAACAATAAAAAGGAGCTGCGACTCAGACAAGGGAAAAGACTTCGAGCCTCCTTGCCTTGTAGATAGGGCCCTAACAGCCAGAGGAGTTGAACGACTTCCCTGAAATCACAAAGGAAGTCTGTGGAAGAGGCTGGAGTCAGACTTGATCATCCTTTGGATGCCAGTCCTGTTGTTTAACCACAGGGCAATTTCTCCTCTCTAGTACTCTGGAAAAATTAAACCAAAAGAGAACATTTGCAAACGCTGGAATTTGACAACAAAATATGCAGCTGGGGCAGAGACTGTGTCAATTGTAAAAGAGTTTTGGAAAAATCCTGTGGCCTGAATTCAGGAGAGCTACACCAAGAATAACATGACCAAATAGGAAGAAAAAGCTCAGCTCTTTGTACTCTTCCAGTCTTGCTGGCTCCAGCAGGACCTCGCTGGAGCAGAAGCCTCTTTTGCCCACTCACACCGAGTGGTACCTTGCTTAGGATGATTCACCTCAGCCAAAGAACTCACCCCTAGAGTCACGTCTCAGGTGCTGCCATGGCTGTGTCCCAGAAGCTCTCAAAAATCTACTCCAAAATCTCTCCTGAACAAATAGAAACCCTTCAGATTTCAGTGAGCTGCTGCTGTGTGGCAGAGAAGGGCTGCTGAGCAGCTGCCCATCTTCTTCAAGTGAAGACATCAAAAGACAGCAAAGGCCACCAGCCTTGAGTGGTCTGCTATGCTAGGACATCAAAGAATCAGCAAGATAAAAATGCTGTTCCCTTAGTGGAAGCTCAGGTCTGCTGGGTGGGCTTTCTTCTGGGGAAGGGATGATCTCCATGCTCAAACCACACTTGTTTTAAGCAAGCATGACATGGCCATCTAGGTAGGAAAGTGATTAAAGGAGCAGTTATACCATCAGAGGCTAAGCAGGGTCCAGGCAGACCTGCATCCACCAATAAGTGATGGTGATGGCCCAGAAGCCACAAATGCTTCTGCTGGCTCTGTGGTTGTATCTTCAGTCTACTGGCATGCTGGTGTGACCAACCTTCAGACAACTTGCTGCTGGATAATGGATGAAGCTCTGGGCTCCAAGATACACACTGTATTGGAAGTCCAAGGTTTATAACCAGGGAGTAAGCTAGATGTGACAAGGCCGGATAGACACACACACAAATAAAGCCTGCAATGTGCAATATTTCCTTCAGCCAGTACTCTACAGCCACCTTCTGGAATGGCAGCAATGTCTGGAATGCAAAAGCTGTTTATCATTTAAATAACATTTAAGCCATTATAATTTATATGAGAATTGCAACTGATTGGGGCTGTATGGAGCTTCTTGTTGTGGTTTGCTGTAGGAATGCTGCAGATTTCCTCTGCACACATTACATTCTGTGCACAATGGGAGCCCCAGACGTTTGCAGCTAGTCTCGAACCTCCTGCATTTACCAAAACATTTTCCTGTGTCAGAATCAAACAATTGCCTGATTTATAACTCTCCAGCATTCAGGAGACCACCAGCAACACAATATAACAAGAGTCTCTCTGTCGGTGAGCCGTCTGAGGGAGCCATATGCAGCACAAACTAAACACGGATGTGAATCCAGTGGCTCTGCTAGCATCTGCCTCGGCATAAAGCAGATAGAGAAGGGCAAAGCAGGGGGCTGTAAAACCCTGCACATCCCAGACATGCCATCCCTGCACAGAGCATGTCTGTGCTACAGCCCCAGGCAAATTCTTACCTGCCCAGGACCAGGGGATACCTGACCCTCCTAGCTTTGCTCCACTTGGCTGGTTGCTTTTTCCACATGGACTCAAGACCTGCATGGAGCCAGTGTGGGGTGTAGAGAAAAGGGGCTGGTTGCCCCTGTGCCCAGATGCCCACCCCTTACCTCCCCTCCATGGGTGGGGAATGATCTTACCTTTTGGGCATTCACTACCTGTTGATGGAAGAGGTAAGACAAAGAGGTGATTTATCAGCTGCTCAGAACTGTTGAAATGCACAAATGTTACTAGACACCCCTTGATATATCTGGGCTCTAAACACCTTCCAAAGCCTCAGTCGTGGTCTTTATATTTCTCTCTCCAAGCAAACACCTAATTGCAGCTGAAGGCTTGAATGGGATTTGTAAAGTCAGAGCAAACCCCCAAGTTTGTACTGTTGCAAGTTGGAGCAAAGCATGCAATCCTGCTCATCATCCAACTCACCCAGGAAAGCCAAAGTTTTCAAAGCTCCAGAAGACACCAGCCCTTGAGGATATTTGCTCTGCCATCCACGTCTGCATCCTCTGCATCAGAGGTACAGGCTGTAGCCAGGTCTCCTTGGGGAGAATGATTACAATCATTCATTTAGTTAGGAATACAAGAAAGATGACAGCCCCAGGCCTGCTGGGTTTTTTTGTTCATACCACCAGAAGGCTTCCTCCTGGCTTTCCCATCTGCCCTCTGATTGAATTCACCTGAGACACGAAACAAAACCAAAATTAAGACCATCAAACTTCTTTTTCTTTTTTTTTGCTAGAGGTAGAATTTCCTCATGGGGTCCACAGCACTGAGGTGGTAGAGGAGACTCTTAATGGGTCTTGAGTGGGATATCAAGAGTCTGGGGAAAGACGTTTGGGGGAAATATTCAACTTAAGGTAATTCACTTCAACCAATGCTGAACATTGACTGCAGGGATGTGTCTTCTAAACTTTTCCACTTATCTCTCTGTCAATGCTGGAGTTGTATTCAATCTACTCTGTCACATGAGTAAGTTCCACTTCATCTCAAGCTTCACTGTTAAGAGGTCAGCACCTGCATGGTACCACTCGTTTCTCTTCTTTCCACTCTAGTCTCCATAGGATGAGGATGCATTCCTAACACATTGCAGGGACATCTGACACACAAAAAGACCCTGACCCTGCACACTCTCAAAAGCTCATTGCTTTCTGCAGAATCATTTTGGAATTACACCAGGAGCTATGAATGCAATTTGCCTCTGTACAGAAGCAGAGCAAAGCTTGCATGCTGCTAGGATCCAGCCCCAGCTACAGGAGCAGTTTGGAGTGGGACATGAGCGGCACACAGAAGTTTTCCTAATGGAAAATCCCTAAGAAGTATTTATTTTAAAAAAACATTTCAAAATAATGTTAAAAATATTGTCCCCAAGACAATCCCAGGCTCTCCTGACTCTTTGTGATTGAGCAAAGGTGCTAACACTTGCTGTGGACTTACCACCAGAGAAGGAAAAAGAGCCAAACCATTCTGCAAAGGAGTGGCATTTATGCCCTGGAAAGAGCACAGAGAGGGATTTAGTTCTTCCAAACATGCTAAAGGACAAGAATTTGCCAGCCCAAACCAGAGCTGGCTGATGGTCTTTGCAGGGTTGGATGCTGGCTGTGACCAGGACGTGCTAAATGTTTTCTTCTGCAATATTTGGGTTTGAGGCTTTTTGCTTTGATAATGCTGCCTAATTCAAAGCCATTCCTAGGGCCAAATGCAAGGCTGGCATAAACCAGCAGTGCCTGCACAGTCTTGGGTTGGACTTCTCACCAGCAGTACCATTTGGCCTTCATCAATCTTTTCACACTCTGCAAAGGGTGGAAATAGCCCAAGAAGAGTTTGGAGGGCCGCCCTCCAGTTCACATATTCTGTTTCTTGAACACACAACTTCCTACATCAAAGCCTTCATGCACTAAATCCAGGTCCATCATTTGGTTATCCCAGAAACCAAGCAAGTCCAACAAATGTTCAATCCAGGCTGATTGAGAACCAGTCCTGCCAAAGCAGCAACTGGACTTGGACATTTTACAGTTAGGATGTTTGACACAGAGTAAAAGTGCTGCTAGAAAAGGGATCTATCCTAGCTCATTTTCCTGATGCCCCACCAGACAGCAATGGGATTACCTCTATAAAACCGTCCCAGGCAGGGTGCTGAGACAAAATACCCCTTCTTACAGTTAAATTGCTATAAAACAAATGTGAGGAAGACACCCAAAGGAGCTCATGTAGCCACTCCCTTTGCAGGTCCACCACTGCCTGGGTTGTGTTTGGTCAACGTTCAAAGCCCGCAGCAAAATTAACTCTAAGGATCTATCAGGGAGATTATCAAATGGTTGCTTTTCAAGATTAAGAGCAAATGAAGTTTTTAGTGTTGTGTCTTCAGAAAGTTGCTAACACTAAAAGTACATTGAGAGCTGTAGGCAAGAAGATAAATTAATTAAAGAATACAAGAAAAAGAGAAGCCAGGGGGTGGGGAGGGGGGAGAAATTATCTCACCATGCTGCATCATCGCATATCTCAACACTCCATCGCAGGGAAAGGAGGGAGAACGCCTCAAGGGAGAGCAAAATAAGGGAATCCAGCTCAAGGAGCAGAGAAGGAACAGCCAGATCCCACAGCACTAGAATACTTTGCCACCCGCTCTTAGAGAGATAACTAACCACAGAAATATGAAGAGGAGACAAAGCTCCTGGGGCAATCTGAAGCACGCCAGCCCTGCACAAAACCAGGTATGTGTCTTGAGGTCCACATCTTCTACAACTACATCTCCTTCTCCTGGACGTTCAGGGTTTGAGCTGTCATTGAGCTAAGCCACTACCCATCTTGTTTGAAAAGTTGTGGCAGTCTGGTCAAGTTTGCACTGATTGGACAAGGGAAAACAAAATGTCCATTTCCTACAAGGGCAAAGACACAAGAAACTAACTACAGGCCAGTCAGTGTCACCTTTGTGCTCAGCAAGATCATAGAGCAGATCCTCCTGGAAACTATGATAAGGCACATGAAAAATAAGGTGACAGCCAAGGTGGTTGGTGACAGCCAACATGGCTTCACTAAGGGCAAACTGTGCCTGAACAAATTTGATGGCCTTCTACAAGAGCATTGGTGGATAAGGGAAGAGTGACTGATACCACCTACCTGGACTAGTGCAAAGCATTTGTTACCATCCCCCATGGCATCCAAGAAAAAGGAACTGGCTGGATGGTTGTGCTCTGGGAATTGCAGTCAATGTCTCTATGTCTAGGTGACACCTAGGCATTGGGATAGGCTGCCCAGGGAAGTGGTGGAATCACCATCAGTGAAGGTGTTAAAAAGATGTGCAGATGGAGCACTTCAGGACCTGGTTAAGTGGGCACGGTGGTATTTGGTTGACAGTTGGACTCGATGATCTTCGAGGTCTTTTCCAACATTAATGATTCCAGGATTCTGTGAATCTGTGAGACTGACTTACTGCATGCTGGGGAAAATCTCTTTTGCGGACAGCACAACAGCAGCTAAAGTCCCCGGGTCGAATGCAGCCATCCCCTGGAGATGGACCACAGGAGAATCCTCCAACGGGGCCGGGATCCCCCACGCTGGAGGCTGTAAATGCACAGGGGTCAGGCGGGGGAGTTCCTCGATGGCGGACGGGGGGCCGAGGCCAGCGGTGCCCGATGCGAGCGGCCGCCTTGCCGGCCCCGGCCGCCATCAGAGGGCACCATTGCCCCGCGCACCGGCGACATCCTGCGCCAGCCCCATCCGCCGCCGGGCTCCCGCTCCGCCCCGGCAAGCATCCCGCGGGCAGCGCGGCCAGGCTCAGCGTGCCGGGTGGCTCCGGCTAGCCCCCAGCTCCTTCGCTCGACCCCCGGCAGGAATTAGCGGGGGGGAGAGGGTGAGGGGGTGGTATTGGTGGGGGCAAGCCTGGTGCACGGACATTGATTGCCTGGGTCAGTACTCGGTCAGCTCGGCTGCCAGGGGCTCTGACCAACACGGGAGCAGGCAGGAGTGGATGCCCAAGGACAGGGAAGAGGACATGAATGGGGCAGTTAAAACTTAGATTAATTTACTTTCCCTTTAAATGGTTTTTAAGGTCTCTACCCTCAGGATTCCTCAGGCACCCTCTTACTTTCCTAGTCAGCTTTCAAGAAATCTAGTGTTTGGGGCTTTTTTTCATACCCTTAATGTTCACACCCTCTAGGTGTGTGCTGGGATCCATCTAAACATACTCTTGATGTACTTACCACTGCTCTTGGGCTTGGTTTTGGACCAGGCACCTCTCCTCTGCAACAGCCCAGGCCATGAACATTCTCCTTCAGGACTTGTGCAAGGTTGTCAGCATTAAAAAAAAAAAAAAAGAAGAAGAAGAAGAAAAGTTTACTTAAGAAACATGAAACCACAAATAAAACCTGTGTAATGGCCCCTTCACCACCACCCCCCCTCCTACAGAAGATAGAAATAACCTATGAAAAGCTACTCCAAAAATAATATTAGCATGGCTCAAGTTGAAAGGCAAGGGGAACGTCAAAACAAGCAAAATGCAAACCTCTCGTTTGATACAAAGAGTGGCAACAAACAGTACCTGAGAGCACAGAGCGTGACTTCCACGGGCACAATACCCACAGAAAAGCAGGCACTACAAATAAATGGAGTATTTAAGTGCTGCTCAAATACAATGACACAGCCAGGGAAAATAAATAGATAAATAAATAACTAACTCCCTCCCTCCATCCATGGGTACAGACTGTGAGCCCAAAATGCTGCTTGGTACCCACCGTTCCCAGCCTGCTCTCCAACAGCATGGTCTCAGTAAGGCTCAGCACACCGCAGTTTATGGAAAGCATCCTGCAAACGAGTCAGGCTTGCAATCAGTCACGAAGGGCCAGATGGTGAGTGGACTTCATCTAGTAAAGCAACATGATGGAAAGAGCATAAGAAGAGTGTGAAGAGAGCATGCAATGGCCCCCAGCGCACCGGCAGGGCCATCAATAGATGAGGCTAAATTCACTGCTACCTTTGTGCTGCCTTAATGATGCGCAGCAGCTGGACAGCAAGGGTAGCTCTCCTTTTAACAGCCAAGGACAGAGAGAATAAAGCAGAAAGGGGGGGGGGGGGGGGGGAAAGAATAATAAAAGGAAATTAAAGGAAATAAAGCATTTTCTTTCCCTGGGATGTAGTGTTTGTATGTTTTTGAGAACATGACCAAAAAATAAAATCAAATGGAATTAAAACCACTCTAAGTTTTTTCAGGGTTCTCCTCACATTATCTTTCCACCTTTTAATCCCTGAAGTTGTGTGGGTTTGGCTAGCTAGCAAATCTAATAATGTGACTTTTTTTTTGTAGGACCAGGTCATGAAATGGAAAATTCTGCATGTACACCAGCTTGATCAAAGTCTTACTTTGCTGATGGGAAATTTGGGCAGTCTGCACTACCATGAACTTATAATTTCAGTTGGGTCATTTAAGCAGGATTTCAAAGTACCAAGCAACATTGCCCCTGATACAAATGCAAAACTGCAAACTTCAGAGCAAAGAAGAAGTGCATGGGAGATAACATACTGCTGTTTATTGGTCTGTGCCTCTGCTAAAGCAATTATAGACTAGAACGTGTTCTGAAGTAAAGCAGTCCCATGTCCATCACACAGCATTTGAAGACTCCCAAGTTAAACACTGTTGAGTGTATACAGTAAGAGAAAAAGAAGGAAACAAAGCACAGACCTACAAGCCTCAAGGCCCCAGCCATGGGTTGGCTTGGCTGGCAGCATGCTGAGGACAATTTCTGCACATGTTCACCTTGAGACTCTCCAGAAGATGGAGGAGTGATGCTCCCTGGCATCATGTCATGGGGACCTGTTCGTCCCCATACACAAGTGTCCCACCAGACCCTCTCTTCTAAAGAAGTTAACCTGGAGCTCTGCATCAACCAGCCCCACAACACTGAGGCTCTCTCTTTTGTTAGCTTTGTAACTTCTTATCAAATTTCCTCAGTTTACAGCACAAGGACCTCTCTTACCCTATCTGCAAACCATCAGCCTCGGCCCTGGCTCTGATGGCAAACCTGGACTCCTTCCAAACTGGAACAGTCAAACACAATAAACCTTCTGCAATTGCAATCCCTTTGCAGTGATGCAGAAGCCATGAAGGAGTTTGCTTCCCCTCCCCTCACCCTTTGGAAACAGAGCAGCCAGCAGCAATATGCAATAGTTCAAGTCATTGTTTTTTCTGACATAAGCAGATATGACTTGGATATTTTGAGCAAAAAATGTTTCATTCTTATGGGGCATTGTTCTAACCAGAGCAATAATTGCTCTGCTCAGTCTTCTGGAGCAGGAATTTCTAAAGCAGCTAATAGGCTTGGTGGTGGGAGCTCTTGGGAAGATTTTGTGGCTCGTGTTAGGCAAACTGCTGGTTTAGAGGATCCTGACATACCCCTCTGGCCTTAGAGTTCACGGATTCACTAAATTAAAAACATCTCTCCATGCAGACAGCATTTCCTCCTCAAATGGGCTGGATACTCTCCGTCTCCACACAGAAGAGAAGCACAGACGCTGCTAGAACTGGCAACTGTAAGCGGAAAGTCCCTAGCACCATCACCACCAGCTTCAAATGTACACGTACGTTGGGACCAAAAGAAAGTCAAGGAGGTGGAGAGTCCTGCCAGTGAGGAAGATGAACTGAAAAAAATAAAGAGCTGCTAACCTCACACTCATGCTGCTTTACCTCCCAGGTGAGCTGGAAGGCAAAGCAGCCTCATACACACCCTGCATCCCTAATCCCCCCTCCCTCTCCCCTCCCCTCCCGAAAACCCTTCCTAGTTCAAAGCCTAGCTCCTAGCATCCCTCAAGCACTACGTAAATATTGGCTAACCTCTGGGAACGCTTTGGAAGCACCGCGATGTGGATTTTGCAGAGGGCACGCCCACAGCTGGGGAATAGCAGGGAAGTTGGCTCGCTGGGCTTGCGGCGCAGGAATTTATCAAACCAAGGAGGCAGAAAACAGGAAAGGCGGCCGCTGGCCTCTCCCAGCACCGGGGGAGGACGGCAGCAGGTTCAGGAGGACTCCTCACAAAGAGCTCTTGTTTGTGGGGACCTGGCCACTGCCATTTGGCTCGCGACTGGAATAGAGGGCACTTTTTCAGCAGGTTTCTTGGGGAACTTGAGGCATTTTCTCCACATAGCACATTTCTTTCTCAAACCACCTCATCCTGCATCCTGAGAGGTGTGTCTGATGGCTGCTGAGAGAAGTCCCAAATGAACAGTGTGCCATGTTCCCCACCCATTCCAGCTTGGCCTGAGACCCAGCCCTTCTCTTCCTGGCTGAACCCTTGCTAATTGATGCTCACCTTTTAAAAATTATGTGGGTTTAGTGATGAGGAATCAGGAGAGCCTCCTTGTGACCTTCTCCCTGAGTGGTATCCTTTGAGCCAGGAGGCCTCTGCACAGCCACCCTCAGAGGCCATTTTGAGAAGGAAAGGACAGTGTGGTAATATTTACCTAAAAACACCACATGGATAGCTTGTGGTCCAGCTTGGGAAACCAAGAATACCTGTTGAGAACACCACATCTAAACAAGTATCATTAAAGATCTGCCCTCACATATATTAAAACACCCAAGCTACCACTATGTGTGAGAGTGCTCTGTTGGCACCGTGTGTCAACAAAGTCTTCTGCCAGATGTGGCAGAATGGAACAAGCCCGGATCTATACCCTCAACACATTCGCTGTGTTTTCTTCTCTTGGCTGCAAAGCTACAGACTTTCTCACTGAGCAGCCCACCTGCCCCCATGGACATCAGAAAATTATTTCAGGAGATCAAACCTGCCATGGCATCTCATTGCTCATCTGCCTGAGCATGGAAAGGCCCTTTCCATGCAGTGAAACAGGCTGCAGCTTCTTTCCCTGCACCCATGTACCAGCTGCAGCCAACCCTTGGGACTCATGGATTCAAAACCATGCATGGCTAGTCTCTGGGAGCACCCTTGAAAGCACAGTACCAAGGGGTCCTCCAGACCTGTCTTGCTGTCACAGGCTACTCATTGGCATGGTAAGGCCAGGAGCAAATGCTGGAGGGCTGCCCCATTGCAGTCATGGGATGACTGTGGAAACAACATAGAGGAAGGTGACGTATTTCGTACCAGCTAGAGGACAGGAAGGGCAAATTGCACCTTCTCTTGTAGCTGCTTGTGGTTACCGTTGCCCTAAAGAGGCCTAAAGTTGTGACCCCTCTCAGGTCTGCAGTAAGCCAGCACCTGGGCAGTTTCTATACAACCAGCACCACCCTATTAAAAATTGATTCTATTCCCTCTCAGGAATAAAACCATCCAGGCTGTCTGTCTTTGCTCAAGGGTTCAGGTTTCCCAAAGGCAAGAGAGGTAGGCACAGGAAGAGCAAGGGTGTCCCCAATACACAACTCCCTTGTTGGCTACAGATAAAAATCTTGCTGTGTTACCAAACCCCTGAGGTGTGCACCAAAATTATGCTGATGTTTAGGGCCCAATTTTCTCACCACATCAATTATGCTCCCCCCTCCCTTTCCTTTCAGCCTCCTCCATCCCGAAACAACAAAAGGCAGTGATTGCAGTGACCTGCAGAAAATGTAAAGCACAAGCCAGATGATCCCGGGCAACACAATAGTGAGATTAGTTCATCTGCAGTGAACAGACCCGTATTATGTGGGGTTTAAAGTTAGGAGAGGAAAATGCTGTGGCTTTTGTGTATTTCTATTCATAGTATCATAGAATCACAAACTGGTTTGGGTTTGAAGGGACCTTTAAAGGTCACCTAGTCCGAACTGCCTGCAGTCAGTAGGGACATCTTCAACTAGAGCAGGTTGCTCAGAGCCTCATCCAACCTGACCTGGAATGTTTCCAGGGATGGGGCATCTGTCACTTCTCTGACCAACCTGGGCCAGTGTCTCACCACTCTCAGAGTAAAGAATTTCAAGTCAGAATCTCCCTCCCTTAGATTTAAAACCATCACCCCTTGTCCTGTCACATTAGGCCTTGCTAAAAAGTCTGCCCCAATCTTTTTTTTTTTTTTTATAGGTCCCCTTTAAGTTGCTATTTGTTATTGTTACTATTTGTTATTACTATTTATTGTTACTTGTTACTGACATGCAGCTGAGCAGACCTGCTTTCCAAAACAGCCTTGTTTGGAAACATGCAAGCATCTCGCTTTGTTTTGCAGCAGTGTAATACCCCGCCCAGAGCTAGAACCGATCCGGTTTTCCTCCACCCGCACCACCTACCCCTCCTCAAAGCACCCCCCTGCCCCGGCGGATGCTGAAAAACCTTCCGGCGACACTTCTCGGGAAAAAATATTAAATAACTAACAATTATTGCAAGAATAAAAATAATAACAGACGGCCGGAAAAGGCAGCACCGAGCGGGGAACAACCCAAGCCCGAAACCGGCCGGGGAGGAACCAGAAGCAAAGCCGCGGCCGCCGGCAGACAAAGGCAGCGGGGCCGGCGGCGGGCGGTGAGCGCGGATGCCGCCCCGCGGGGCCGGGCCAACACCGGGGCCGCCTTCCACCCCCTCCCGCTCCTCTCCTTTCCTCGGCGGGGCCGGGCCGGGCCAATGGAGGGCGCGGACAGCCAGGCTGCCGCTGGGGGCCGGGGGGTGGCGGGGGGAGCCCCGCCAATCGTGGCGGGCCGGCGGCGGGGAAATACTATTATGCTAATAGTTGTTTTGCTCGCACTCGCGGGGAGCGGGGTTTAAAAGCCCGGCGGCCGGAGGCAGGGGCTCAGAGGCGGGAGGCAGGGCCGACCGAAGCGCGAACGGGACTAGGGGCGGGGGGCAGTCACCCCATCGCAGCCCCGCTGCACCCCATCCCCACCCGCCCACCCCGCCGGCGATGTCTAACGTTCACCTCTCCGCTGCCGCCGCCGCCCTGGAGCGTCTCTCCGCCCGGCGAGCCCTGGCCGGGCATGGCCGTAGCCCAGTCTGCAGGAGCCTCTTCGGGCCGGTGGACCACGAGGAGCTAGGCAGGGAGCTGCGGACCCGCTTGCGGGAGATGGGAGAGGACGACCAGCGCCGCTGGGACTACAACTTCCACACCGACACCCCGCTGCCGGGGCCCGGTCGTCTCAGCTGGGAGGAAGTGGAGGGCGATACCGTGCCCGCTTTCTATCGGGAGACGCTGCAGGTGGGGCGGTGCCGCGTCCCGCTCCACCGAACCCCCCCCGCCTTGCCGCCGCCGCCCCCCACCGCCGCTGCCGCCGGCAAGGGGCCCGGGAGCCGCCTGAGCCGAGAGAACCGCGCCGCGCCCCGCCGCCGAGGCGTGCGGCCCCGCCGGAGAGGTCCTCCAGCCCGCATCACAGGTGCGTGAGGATACTAGGGACCTGGGGGGTGCGGGGACGGTGGGCGTCCAGCCGCAGTGGCTGACGGACTCCCTCCGCATCCTCTCCCTCATCCAGATTTCTTCGTGAGGAGGAAACGGCCGGCGGAGCCCAAGGCGGCGGCGGAGCTTCCCGGAGGCTGCTCACCGCCCCCCGCCGCCGTCCCGGCTGAGCAGACCCCCCGCAAGCGGCTCCGGTGAGCCAGGTAAGGCGGGTCCTAGGGCAGGCGGGAGGGGCGTGGGGGGTGGGGTGCGGGTTCTCTCTGCCTCTATCTTTCACTCCCTTCCCCCGCAAACATTTTTCCCTGATGTTTTATTATTTTTTTTTCCCCCGTTTTGTTCCTACCCAGACCTTTGCACTACGGCACCCACGGGAGAGGCGAGCCTCTGCCCCCGGAGGCGCAGGGGGCCGAGACGGGCCGTGCGGCGAACCGGGACCCCACCAGCCCAGCAGGGCCGGGGACCCGCAGCGGAACCGAAGCAGTTGCCCGCCGGCCGCGGCCGCGCACGGAGCAGTGTTAACGTAACGACTGTGCAATGTATGGCGTGTTGTATAGAAATGTATTAATGCCTAATGTGAGTACACTGGCCAGAAGTGTAAAGCTTTAAAAGTCATTTATATGAAATGTTTAATCTCTGCTGAGCTCTCAGTGCAAGGAAAAAAAAAAAAAAAAAAAAAAAAAAAAGAAAGAGAAAAAAAAAAAAAAGAGCCGGGAAAAAAAAAAGAAAGGAAAAATGGAGAAAAAAAAAAAAAAAGAAGAAAAAAGGAAAGTGTATATTTGTACAAAACTTTTTTTAAGAGTTATACTAACTTATATTTTCTATTTATGTCAGAAATGTGGATAACTTTGACATCCAATAGTCTTTTTGTTGTTGTTGTTTTCTTTTGGTTAAGCCAAAGGGCACTATATTTGCTTTTGTTATTTACAAAATGTAAATTTATTTTTATAGTGGGATTTTTTTTTTCTTCCTTCCCCACCCCCTCCAACAAAATGTAGCTCTGAATCAAAAACTTTTTAGCTGTTACTTGAAGACAAATCTGTTGGGATGGTTCCTGAGCCGCTTTGTACCACTGCAAATCCCCCCCACAAACTTCAACAATAACAAATAAAAAAAGCCAGGAAACCCCTGCGAGGCTGTTGGCTGTGTGCTGTGAAGGGGCTCTTGGGGAGGGGGTTATTGTGGGGGCGGGGGGGGTGTGGTGGTGTGTTAGCTGGGACAGGTTCAGGCGGCAGAGTTAAGTCAAGCCCTGCCCTGGTGATGGGAGGTTGGGGTCTGTCCTGTGGCCAGAGGATCTCAGATGCCTCCAGGGCCTGACCCCCCCCCTGCTCCCACCTACAGACCCCAAGCTCTGCTTTGGAGAGGGAGGTATTTTTCCCTTAAAAACAAGTGGGTGAGTGCTGCTGGAGTTAACTGAGTGAGGGGAGCACACACTGCTCATCACTCCCTCAAATCAGCCTTTTCTCACCAAAGCTGTATCGGCCCTTTCCCTTAGGGTCACCTTGCCAGGGGGTGACAGGTGTGTGCCACTCACCTCCAAGACCTCAGCTGCCCCTGCCTTGGGGTTGTGGGTGCAAACTCCCCTCAGCCCGGGGCCATCAAATCCCAACCTTGAGCTCAAAGTGGTAGCTACTGCAGGGAAACACTTCCTGGTACCTCTTGCCCAAGCCCAGCAATTATTTACAGGGCAAACACACAGCAGTGCTGGGAAAGGCAGCAATTCCAGCTCCCCGTGAAAAGGAGGGGGGTGAAGGGGGGGGAGAGGGAAAGGAAAAACAACAGACAAAATACATTCTCCCAACTGCCAAAATCCCCGGTGTTGTGGCATTAACACTTTGGTGGCAGTGCTGTCACAATCATGCACCCAGGGCAGTTTGTAGGGTGCACCCTGGCCTCTCAGGAGGTTAAAACCATGGATCTACACACAGCTTGATGGGGCCAGAGCATGTGTCCCACTCAAGGTCTCAAACCCTGTGCTGCCCAGGGAGGAAGGAACATACTATCTCTGGTCCTGGTTGCAGGTGATGGAAGGATTGGAGTTCAGGAGGGTACAGATGGGGAACAAGGATGCAAGAGGGGGAGAGAGGTCCTAGAAGCATGGGGATCAGCTGGCCAGATTTATGCCCTTCAGGCCCTACTCCCCAATATGCCACCTCCATAGAGCACTGCACCCCCATGCTGAACCCAACAGGTGGGGAGACATAAGGGCATCTCTCCTCAGTCCCGTGAGCTCTGCAACGATGCTCTTTCAGGGAAGGGGGAGGGACCTGAGAGAATAAAGCTCAGGGTGAATGAGGAGCAGGGTTTTATCCGCATCATCTTCCAACTGGCTCCTGCAGCGCTCCTCTCTGCCCCCCTGTCACGGCCGCCAAACGCTCCTGGCTGTAAAAGTAACATTGATTACCTCCAGCTCCGTGATCGCTTAATCAGAACGGGATTATTTTACACGCCCACATCAGTGGCCGCTGACTCAATACGATTTTCCCCCTCTTTGAAAAGAAAAATAGCTTTTCCCTTTCCTTATGAAAGCCAACAATACCCGGAGTGAGGCAGCTGGATCCTCCAGGATTTATGGGCTTTTCTCTCGCTTTCATGAAAGCAGGTGCCTTTGGGACCTCCATTGTCCCAGCCCCCAACTAATAATAGGACTTTCTGCAATGAAAGATCTCTGCTCCGAGCTCCAAAATACCTCGGCCAGAGGAACTGCCGCCTGCCCCGAGGTGTGCCCAGCCCGGCCCGGGAGGGAAGCTCTCACCCTGGCAGGACTTTAGGCACGGGGCTCTTTATCGAAGCAAATAATTCCAGCTCTTGGGCATCACCCGAGAGGAGCCGGCGGGTTTCCAGCTGGCCACAGGGAGGGCTGTGTCCTGCAGCCCACTGGGCTCTGCTCGCCTGGAGGGGTGCGGGAAGGTGTGCGGCTGTCACCCGCCCGCGTGGCCGTCGCCCCTGCGCCCTGCCCCACCCAGCCCGGCCGGCCCTCCTCGCCCCGGCACAAAGCACACTGCCCCTATTCTTTCAGCCTTTGTAGCCATATGGCAAATCCATGTAGACACAGCCAACATCCATTTATTCAGGCACATAATGTCCCGCAACAGGGAACAATTGGAACTTTGTTTGCTTCTATTATTGATGCGAATGGGCGACAGAGAGAGAGAGAGGGAGGAAAAAAAATCATTTAACTATAAGAGATATCCAGCTAATTATGAACCATATGTGCCTATAGTTTCAAAGCAATCCAATGAAGTTCATTTTAAATCTAGACTACTTTATTAGTACGGAAGACAGATGTCTCAACAGTACATGCATCAGAGGAAACCATGTAAAGAAGTTCTTGAAATATTTAACTAGGACTCATTCATTGTCAGAGGGGCTTTAAAGTGCCCTTTATTATGAGAATGCATAGGCAGAAGCAGAGGGAGGCTACCGGTTGTTACTACCAACCCACTCACCCCACAGTGGTAAATCCCAAACTCCACTTTGGGTTTGAAGACAGGGATACTTTTGGAAAAGATTCAGATTATCAGGGGGCTTGAAGGACAGAGCTCAGAACTCGTTACAACTACCAGAAGTCAGGTTGTTATTTGAGCCACCTTAATCCCAGACTGAAGCCAGCTATGCAGTTCGAGGCACAGTCTACCCCAAATCACCACTGCTGCCTCCTGAGGAGCAAAGCCACATTTTCGGGGACGGCTACTGCAGTCCCAAGAGAGAGATGAAGATGGGAGTTTTAATGCTCCTGGAGCTCCAGAGATTTGTTTCATAGGAACATCTCTCGTTGCAAATCCTGCAAAGGGTACCTGAAGGGAAAGGGCACTGCAGGGTGACTGGAAGGGAAGCTTGGCAAGATAAAGTCTTTCAGATTTTTTTTTCTTTCTTATAGGAAACGCAATTATCAGCAAACAATCTTGGCAAAAAGGTTTGTGCTGCCTTGATGAGCACAGCAACATCTACCAGTAATTAAGCCACTTCACTTAGATGAATACAACATATGGTTGACACTGGGAATCATTCTCCTTCCTAGCTGCAACTTTTCTTTCTGGGCCAAAACTTGTTCTATTATCGCTTAAAATAAACAAGAAGCTGCTTTCCACTTCTGGAGCAAATATTTGTCATTAATGAGCAGGAGGTGTAAGTAACAGGATGGGGGAGGGGAAAAATTTAAAGAGTAATTTCCTATGTTCAGGCATTGAAATCAAATAAATTCACTAACTGCCCAATTCACTTGGGACAAGGGTGGTGATATGGAGAGGTATATGCAAAGGATGCATGCAAGGACATTTAGTTCACCATGTTTAAGAAAAACAGTGCACACACACACATATATAATAGTTGAATATAAAATAATCAGGGAGCTGGATTATTTTATATATATCTATTATTTTTTTTTTTAGCCACCTTGCCAACTATTGCTGCAGGTCAAACTCACAAAGATTTTCCAATGCCTCCCCCTCCTCTGGCCTGTACCCTCTCTGAAATGTGCTCCTTGACAAGCATTTTTGGAACAAAGCAGGCCAAAACACAACCCAAAAGGCTTTTTGTAGGATGAAAGGATGGGATTATATCTGTTATTCTTACTTGCAGAGAAAGGAGGAGAATCAAGTGTCTCCTCTCCCATCACACAGTATCGGGTGCTAAAGCCCACACAAACTCTTTTAGTGTCAGTGGTGAAATTCCCAATTAAAAGAACTTAATACTTTTTGTTCAGGTGGGTTTGATTTTTAGCCATGTGTTTTGAAGAAATTTTTGTTGTGACATATTCTGGGGGAGAAAGCTTAAACATGTTAGAATTAGAATTAACCAGGTTGGAAAAGACCTTTGAAACCATTGAGTCCAACCTATCATCCAACACTATCTAATCAACTAAACCATGGCACCAAGCGCCCCATCCAGTCTCTTCCTAAACACCTCCAGTGATGGTGACTCCACCACCTCTCTGGGCAGCACATTCCAATGGCCAATGACTCCTCCTATGAAGAACTTCTTCCTAACATCCAGACTAAATTTCCCCTGGTGCAGCTTGAGACTGTGTCCTCTTGTTCTGGTGCTGGTTGCCTGGGAGAAGAGACCAACCCCCACCTGGCTGCAACCTCCCTTCAGGGAGTTGGAGAGAGCAAGAAGGTCTCCCCTGAGCCTCCTCTTCTCCAGGCTAAACAATCCCAGCTCCCTGAGCCTCTCCTCATAGGGCTGTGCTCCAAACCCCTCACACCTCTGCTGCCAGCAAACACCCATCAAACTCACCCAGTAACCTCCTGTCTTTTCCTCAACTCATCCACAGATCGGTGCTAATGATAATCTGCTGCTTGTCCCTGTAGCCCACCCAAGTCAATGTGGGATCTGAAATGTCCCAGCCCTGCTGAGGAGTCCCTAAGCTTCTCATGCTGGGATAACTCTCTCTCCCCTACCAGATTTGTTGTAGCATACTTGATGCTCTTGCACACACACACTACACCTGTGCTACACACAGAATGTGGACTGGGAAGCAAACTCTCAAGTTTTGGAGATGTGGCACGTTTTCACAGACACATAAACCATTTTGTTCCCCCAGGACATATCACCCTCTTCATGCAGCTCTTCTCCTTACAGAATGTATTTGGGCTGCACAATAAAAGGGGAATCACTGGGTGAACTCCTGCCAGAGAAGTTGAAGAGAGTAAAGTAAGGACCTACAGATTGCTTTCATGCTTAGTCCAAAGACAACAGCTGGATGCAGGTTTTTATTCTTTGGAGGACAGTTGGCTCCTGACCTGTTCCTGCAACACAGGCTTTGTGTAGTCCTGGGCAAGGTGCTTGAAGTTATCACGAGCAGCCACTAATTGTGTCCAACTTGTTGGGCATCTGATAGGAGACACTTGGGTGCGACTTAGAGGACACCAAGCATCCACAGCTGCACCTACAATCACACAGCACCAGGCTCTGTATGTGTTGTCAACCAGATGAAACCCAGGGCACGGAAGGGGACAGCCATGGGGTCCCCTGGACCAGCCCTCCAAACGAATTACTAGCTCCCATCTCCTTTCATGTTGCCTCTCTGTCATTAAACAGGGATAATAACACTCACCATTTATATTTTAATCCATTAATGCTTGGAAAGGGCTCGGACACTACCCCGAGGAGCACGGTATAAATACGGCGGCGAAATTAATAATGTCTTTGAGCAGGGTTTGAATGGTGCACAGTTAATAAGACATAGCACCGGCCATTGAGCGCCGAGGAAAACACAACTGAGCAACCGCTCATTAGGCGAGCACCGTTCACTCTGTGCACTGAAAGCCATCATTTAATTAAAAGATTTTATCATCGTGCACAGACACAAGGGGGCAGAGCCCAGGACCCGTCTTCCCTCGTCTTCCCCCGCTCCCCATCGCGCACACACCGCAGCTATTTCTGCGACGCAAACCCACAACGGGATCCTAAAAAACATTCTTTTTCTTTACCCCCCTCCTCCTCCCCAACCCCCGCGCTAGCAGAAATCACTACTTGAGCTTTGACAAACCTTTTCGCCCCGCATTTCCCCATCCCCTGTCTGTCACCCACTGGTCCCACCCTCACCCTGCCGACTCTCCAGGAGGGGAGAGGCAGGACAAATTCGCCTATTCCTGCAGAAACGGAACCTCCACACCTAACCATGGTCTCTATCACCCTTCCCATCACACAAGCCTGGTAAGACACTGCTGTGCTTCGTGGCAGGGGAGCAGAAGAGGAGATTTTGAAAGCTAGAAGATTCTTTAATTTGGGCTGGTTTTGAGTGCTGCTGATTTAGAGAGAGAGGACTGTAGAGCTGCTCTTGCACACTGCTCTCTGCGAGGGTTGGTGGGGGCCACTTTAAAACCAAACAAATGAAACCAAAACTACCTTTCCCCAAGAACACATCGCCACCATCACATCCATTTCCACAGAAAACAGAGGAATAGCCCCTGTTTGGGTCAGATTAAGCAGCTTGAGACATGCTGGGACCTAAGATCTACAGCAATTTACTCTGGAAAACAATGGGCACAAATTGAGATGTTTCCATACATCCAAGGGTAATTGGTTTAGCAAAGTCTAGGACCTTCATTCAAAATGTTTTCAAACGTGGCTCTTGTTAACACAGCTTCAGTTTTGCTGGGGCTGCACAACATCCCATCTGCTGACTGGTGATTCCCAAAAGCTTTGGACCTTCTTCCCTTTTTCAGTTTTTGCTCTCACCAAGATGAGTAAGAAGTTCTGGTAATACCAGCACCTGATTCTTCTTTTTATTCTGCACATCATTAAGCCAAACTTGCTTTTTAGTCCTGCTAGCCAAAGGAGTCTAGATGCATATCCCTCCAAAGGGGAAAGCCCACACTTTTTGTGTAAAGGCCAAACCTGGAGCTGCTGCTACCAGGCTTTTCCACCAACAGACTCCCTGGAGAGGGTGTGATAGTACTGAAATCCACCTTGGCACTCCCAGATTCTCACCAGGCAGGACTGCTGTCCTGTGCCATGTGGGTGAAAGCCCAGGAGTGCAGCAGGTTAATGAAAATTACAGGGATGTGGCAGCACAGCAGAATCAGAACCAGTGCAGAGCAAGGAGGGAACACCCCACAGCTAGTAGCAGCACCGGTCCTGAGCTGGAGTGATCCTCCAAAAAACCAGCCAACCACAGCCTTTCTAACAGCATAAAATGGAATAGTCTGTGTTGCTGTTGGGTGTGCAGCACAGCTCCAGGCAGAGCAGCCACCTCTGCCGGGGGATCCAGCAGAGATCTGGGGACACTTTCCATAATAATCACTGTTAACAAACACCCATAAAACATAGCATGCAGAGACACCTTATCAGAGGGAAGTAGCTGGAAAATAAAAGATGTGCATGTTTGGTTTGGTTTTGTGCCTGTCTGTGGGATTTAGAGAGCTGGGTGCAAAAAAATCCATATTAAATAATAATCATTTTTAAAATGCTAACTTATTTGAAAGCTATTAACAAGCAGAGAGAAAAACACAGCATTTATGTTTGAAGCTTGATCTACGGTCACTGAAGTGTTCTGTCACAGAAAGGACAACAGGGAGGAGGGGAAGGGGGGGAAAAAAAAAGGAAGAGAAGAAAACTTTCTCAATTATGATAATTTCCCTGAAATTCAGCTACACAGAACTATGATAATTAGAGGCTGGGGAGAAATATTGCAAAACATCAGCATGGATGTGGTGTTTTTTTTCCCTTGACCCTGTGGACTATAATGGGTGATAAAGAGATTGACCATTTTAGGAGGAGGATGCCTTCATTTCTCGACGTGACTGTAGATTATTTCGGCTTCAGGAGACAAGAATGTCCCTTTAACATCTGACCTGGCCTTTATTTAAGAGCAGCACTTCACGGTTCAGGAAAGACAGACAATTTTCTAATTCCCAGCTCTGCTGGAGGCTGAGGCAGCAACTTCCAGACAGGACACCTGCTAACACTAGAGAAATGGCATTATTATGTCTACAAGTTTACAAATCTGAGGATCAAAAAGCCTTTGCTTCTGCTGCTACTCCACAGGCCAAGGACGACGACTCCTTCCAAACAGAGCTTCAGAGAGGGTTTTTTTTTCCTCCTTTGCCACCTCCCCCTTGCCCCCCCTCCATCCCCTCCAAGAAATGGTTTCTTTTCACTTTCAGCAGATCGGTTTCCACGTGAAAAAGTCAATAGTCAAAGAGTTTCCTAAGTTTCATTGGTGTGTAGTAGAAAGGGGATTAGACCTGGGGCCTTTTTACTGGCAAGCCTTTAAGCAAATAAATGTTCTTGGATTCTTAGAGAAACAAACCTAACTTAAACAGAAATCCAGAATATATGGGATTTGCCCCTCCTCAAGCCAAATTCTAAAGAGAGAAATAACTACTAAAGATCTAAGGAATACTAGGGTTAAATCTCTGTCTACTGTAATTTTCCTTTTATTTTTGCTATTCATCCCACAGGGAATGGCTGCTTCCACATTAGATCATATTCACAAGGCGTTATTAAGCCCTAAGAGCCAGTGTAATGCAGTGGGGTCTTTTGTTTGTTTGCTTTTCATTTTTAACTGATCATTTCAATCCAAAGCTCTGTTTCCCCAGCAGTGAGAGAGACAAAAAGTGGGCTGCAGGGGTACACCCCTACCACCAGCTCACAGTCCTACCTGGTAGGGAAAGGCAGTGCTTAATTCCTGTGCACCCACAAGTGCCAACATTGAAGCTTGCAGATTCTCTCTTAAGGCACAATCATTTCACAAAAGGTGATGATATTTCTTCTTTCAACAAGTGTTTTTCTTAAGCTCCAAACCCCACAGTAAACAGATCATTCAAACCCCAAAAGTTTTAAAAGTATATGTGCATATATATATACATAAATATATATATAAAATAACACTTTTCACTACCTGAGAGCCAAGTGTTCCTCCAGAGCTGCTCCCCCAGCCTGCAGAGCTGGATCCCACTGCCTGTGCCAGTTATTAGCCAGCACACACAACACCTGGGTCAGCCTTTTCAGGCTGGCTTCAATTAACCCACAGGACTAATGAGACCTTAGGCAAAGCAGCTGGCTGAGCTGCTCCAAAGTCAGCGAGGAAACATCAGCATCTTGATCTAACAAAGCAAACCATACAGGAAAAATAAAGTATAGATTTTTGTGACTGAGCAAAAGATGATGAGCTGCACTGCTGTGTAGTTTTAAAGGCTTTCAGACATTAATTAGACTTTTTCAATTTCTCCTCCATCACAGGAACAAGCTTTTAGCATTTTGAAGAGGTCTGTGGACCTCGGTTGCAGCTTCCCCCCTGTCAAGTCAGCACTGCTGTGTGAACGTGTGAACATCTGATTTCTGCAGAAGCCGTCCTATAGCTCTGCCTGTGCAGAAAACCTTGGTGAAACCAGTTCATGACCAGCCCCATCAACGACTGGAGGCACATCCTCAGGTCTTTCTGAATGCTAGGGGATTTGCTGTGGAGCATACTTTCAAACCCAGTGCCACCCAAAATGCAGAAGTGCCTTAACAATGTGATTGAGGGGAAAGAAATGGAGGGGTTTGCTTGTTGCACTGGCAGAACAGCAGCTGGGATGCCTGTCCAGCTGTCCAGCCTTGGATTACCTTCCTTCTAGATGAAAATTGGTGAGCCAAACCCACTCCTTCTACGCCAGGGGCTGAGTCATCCTGACATTGGATGAAGGAGCACAGCCTCCTCTCCCCGGAGTTCCAAAGCCTTAAGTGGGAAGTTTAAATGCCCATGAGAAGGGGCAGCCTGAGCCCAGGGCTCTGCCCCGAGTTACCCTTGGTTGCAGCACCGGACTGCTGACGCGCAGCAGGACTCATTAACTTGTACTCTAGGAAGAAGAAGATGGGAAGGAGTCTGGGTTTCATCCTGTGCAACTGCCACAAACGCTGTAGCTGTGTTTAAATAGGGGAAAACCCCACTTCTGCTCCTCTAGCACTTTCTTCCTTGCTGAGGGTAATCATTAAAGTGCCTTTAAAGCCTCAGACCCCTTTTGAGGACAAGCTCGTCCTACTAAAACTGAAAGAGAGCCTGGAGACTTGCAAAGAGGAGATGACACTTCTCATAGCATCTCTGTCTGACTGGTTTTGGTGGCTCTTCCCTCCGTACCACATCTTTGGAGGTGGCTCAGTCCCACCTCAGCCTTTCACTTGCCATCCCACCCTCAGATACCCACACCTGTGGTGGCACCTGCTCCCTATTTCCAATCAGCATCAACACCTGCCTTTTCAAAACGATGTTTTAGAAGGAGAGCACACACTTATTTTTCAGACCAAATGTGAAAATATGGCCCTACAGATGGAAAGATGCTAGCTAAGGGAGGCTGATTGTCCCATTGCCCCAAGAAGATGAATTTTCACTAGATCCCTGCCTGGATTCAGGCAAAATCCACCCTGCCTTCCACCTTAAATCACTTGCACCAGCTCTGGTAAAAGAAGGATTTGCCTTTTTCCTTGAAGGAAAGCAGCCGGCATGGCAGAGGAAGGAGGAGAGCTTTAAAAGGAGGGAGTGAGGAGGCCGAGCTCCTGCACGGATTTTAATCTGATCACTTCCCTGTCAAACTAATCCCTGCCTGACTCAGGTCGGACTTTTAGAAACGTGCCTGGAAACCAAAAAGCAAACCTCATTTGAATGAAGCACACACTCCGCAGTCCCCATCTGCAAAGGGCCGCAATTAAATGCAAGGGAAAAAAAAAAAGAGGGGAGGGGGGTAAAGGGGGGGTAAGGGAGGGTGCGGGGGGGAGAGAGAGAGAAAATTAGCATTTTCCGCGGCCATCTGGCATGAGGAGCAGGCGATGGGGAACAAAAGGAGATTTAGGCAAAGGGGAGAGGCGAGTGTGCCATGGCATTGACCTGCAAATGAGCCTTTGTGAGCGAATTAAAGCTTCCCGGACCCCCCGGGACACCCCAAAACAGGCACCATTACAAACCATCCGGACAAAAACCCACTCATCAAAATTGTCTGCGTTTGAAGGGTGTGTGTGGGGGGAAAGACCATTTAAATCTGCACCTTCCCTGCCCCCACCCCCTGTAATAGGCGGTTAATAGGGGCTTGGGGGGTGGTGGTGTATCCCCGCTGTACCCCGGCCTTACCCTCGCCTTTGATGGTATATCGGGACACACATGCACCTTAGAAACGTGTCTCGTCCATAAAACCCAACTGAAACATTATTTATTACCCTAGCCCGCAACAATAGGGAAGGGGATAAGGGGGAAACCAGAAAAAAAGGAAGGAAAAAAAAAAGGAGGGGGGTACTTGGTGATATATTAGCTTCCAGATGCTGTTTATTTAATGCCAGGGGGGAGAGAAGGGGGGGCGGTTATGTGGAATAGGGATGCTCGAAAGCATGTTTCTAAAGCAAATATTATTAATTATTTTCCCCCTCCCGCCCAGGGATGGCGGAGAGGAAAGGGATAATCAGGGATGTCATGGCCCAAAAAGAAAACGGTAAGGGTTAGAGCTTTTGTCTCCTATCCCACCCCCTCCCCCCATGACTCCTGCCTTTAAACTGGGAAAGCTTGACGATTTTGAAGTGAAAGCAACGATTTTGGCCTGGGGTAGATACATGAAGGCGGGGGGGGGGGGGGTTGGGGGGAAGCCATCTCCCCCCATGCCCTCTCCAGAAAAGGGAATAAGGACTAAAGTCGGGGGCCAGCTGGGGGAAACTTGTAAATGAAACGTGTTTCTTTTATGGTCCTCCCCCCCGGGGGACAGCCCCATTATAACCCACCAGCTATATAGACTCAGCTGCCGCCTCCCGGCCTGCGGCAGGTACAAGGGGGGAGAAACGGGCACGGGCTGCAGCCAGCCGGAGCCCCCCTGCCTTGCCCTGCCCTACCCTACCCTACCCTACCCTGCCCTGCCCTACCTTGGCTTATTTTGGCTGGGCCGGCCCCGGCCCGGCCCGGCCCGACTCGACTCTGCAAACCGAGCAGAGACCCCTACTCGGGGCTGGGTATGGATGTGTGTGTGTGTGCATTCACGTGTGCTCAGTTTTGGGCTTCCCACTACAGGAAGGGCATTGAGGTGCTGGAGTGTGTCCAGAGAAGAGCAAAAAAAGCTGTTGAAGGGTCTGGAGAAGAGGTTTTGTGAGGAGCAGCTGAAGAAAGTGGGGTTGTTCAGTCTGGAGAAAAGGAGCCTTGGGGAAAGCCTTCCAGCTCTCTACAACTCCCTGAAAGGAGGCTGGAGCCAGGTGGGGGTCGGTCTCTTCTCCCACTTAACAAAGCAATAGAACAAAAGGAAATGTCTTCAAGTTGCACCAGGGGAGGTTTAGGTTGGAGGTGAGGAAGAATTTCTTCACTGGAAGGGTTATCAAGCCCTGGACCAGGCTGCTTGGGGGAGCAATGGAGTCCCCATCCCTGGAGGGATTTCAAAGCCGTGTAGATGTGGTGCTGAGGGACATGGTTTAGTGGTGACCCGGAGTGCTGGGTTAATGGTTGGACTCGATGATCTTAAGGGTCTTTTCCAGACAAAACGATTCTATGAGTCCATGGTTCTCTGTCCCCCATCTGTGCCCCACCCCCTGCAGCAGGTGAGCTGTCGCTGGGGGTGTTTAGGGGCTCGCACCCCCCAGGTGCCGCTCCCCGGGGTTTGTTTGCAGTCAATATTCATGTGTTTCTGTCACCGGGGCGGCTCTTTTCACAGTGATCAGCCGGGCAGAAGGCTGAATGACAGGAGACTCGTGGCTCGGCTGCTTTCAGGGACGCGGGAGGGATGGATTCAAGCTGCCCAAGCCGCTGCTGTTGCTTTTTTTCGGAGGAAGGAGACCTCAGTCCCCTGAGGGAGGGGTTGCCCGGCTGCGGATTGTCACCCTGCCCTGGGTGGGAACGAGGCAGTGGTGCTGGACACAGGGCATCATCAACCCCCCCTGTAAGCCAAAAACTTTTGGCTTTGGGGGTCAAAAGACTTTGGGTGATCCCCACTCCAAATAGACACACACAGAGCCTGTGGGCTGTCCGGTCTGTCACCCCCCTCCCCCCCATACCATGTGCCATGGGTGCCCAGGGATGAGGTCCTCCACAGTGGCTGCTGTGGGGTGCCTGGAGGTGGCCCACAGACTCACGGTGCAGAGGGGAGCCCCAGGATGTCTGTGAGCCGAGCTGCTCTGAGCAGGCACTGAGGCTGGAGGGTGGTCCCTAGTTATGCCACCTGGTCTGGAGGGTGGCACAGGGGCTGAAAGGTGGGCTACCAAAACATTTTTTGGTTTTTCTGCACACTCTGCACCAGAAGACTAGCAGCAGCCTGCACCTTGCACCCCTGTGCCTCAGGACACTGGGGCAACACTCCTCCGGGCTGCACGGCTCTCCTTGCCCCCCGATGTTGGCAGCAAGGGGCAAGGAGAGAAGCTCCGTTCCCAGCTGGGCACGGTGAGGCTGCTCGCTGCAGCAGCACGGATGAGCCCTTGCAATGCAGAAGCTGCGTTTTGTTCCTTCCCTCTCGCCAGGCTGCCTTCCCTCTCTTTGCCTGGCAGCGCTGCTCGGTGTGCCCGTGTTTTGTTTGGGTTTAGTTGTTGTTTTTGTTGTGTGGGGTTTTTGTTTGGGGGTTGTGTTTTTTGTTTTGGTTTTTTTTTTTTTTTAAGCCCACAAACTTCTGGTTTTCTGTGCAAGCTGCAGAGGGGGGTGGGAGGAATCAGTAGGAGGGAGCGTCCTGCTCATTGAAACCGGAGGTGAATAAATTATGAACAGGCGAAAATTGGAACAATGTCTCCAAGCGAGTGTTTTCTAGAGAGTTACTATTCCAGGCTTTGAAATCAATTGATACATAATTAGATTCCTCAAGAGAGGACAAACAAGGGCCGCCATTCACCCCCTCCTTCTCCCACATGCATCCCAAAGAGAGACTGGAGGCTTTAGCAGAAACCAGACAGCCAGCATTCTCCAGCACTAAAAACATATTCTGGCTTTGGGTGTTCATTTAACAAACAGATCCTTGAACCTTGCTTCTGTTTTCAGTTTATTTCGACCATGTTTCTTTGTGCTCAGTTCATTAAAACATGTCTCTTTTGAGATCTATTTTTACATTTCAAGAATCCAGTATTGTACTTTTGCGGTGGCAGATGGCCCTAGACATCCAAGCATAAGCTCTTTCCTTCTTTTTTCCCCCCTCTTTCTTAGGTTCTTTCTGTGCTGCACTTGAAGCTGCTAGCAGCAGCCACCCTTCTTTTGCAATATCTGGAGCTGGCACACGGTCCAGTACCAGGGTGAGAGTGTGTTACCACCCCCACTGTACCCTCAAGGTGTATTTTAGAGCAGTGTGGATGCTACTTTCTGTAAAATAAGAACTAATGCTAACTGACTTTGCATCTTTGCCTCCCGCTTACCTCGCGTTAAATATTCTGTAGCCCCCCCCCCCCCCCCCAATGACTTTATTAGCTGTTAAGTTTCGTTCTTGGGCGAGTGAAAAGCAAGGGCATGCAACAAGATTCCTGAAAATAAAGATCTGGGGTTGTGAAAGAGCTCTGATGAAACCAGGAAAAAAAGCATGCAGTGGTTAAAGAAAAAAACCAGACCTTAACGGTAATTGAACAAAACAGCTGCACCCCTGCCCAAGTGGGCTGTCTGCTTAAAGGCAATGGCTTAGCTCCTCTGGCTACTCCCACAACTGATGAACTAGCAACAACCTCTTCAAACCTTGGTACCAAGCAAGGATCCGAGTGCTGCAGCCATCAGCAGAATTTATGTTTGGTAAGAATGAGATTGGGAAAAAATCTTTACTAGCAATGAGAAAAGCAAAGCTGAGCTGCCACCGATACATCTCCTGGTTAAGGTGCAAGGACAACAGTCAACATAAAGCTGGGTGCCTTGAGGATATTACAAACAGAATGATCAATTCCTACATCCGATTGAACAGTGGGATCTTTAGGAGGGGGTGAGGTAATTTTGACATGCGTGTTGTGGGGAAGTTTAGGCAGAGGTAAAGCTGTGTCCTATGTAGAACAATAATCATTCTAAAAAGGACTGCATTTCACACCAAAGATGTTTGGCTGGATAACAACAACAGTAGAAGTGCCCAAATACATAGCACAGGAGGCTGTTTGCGTGGTGCATAGATGGTATATGTTTACACCTCTGTATGGTATATATTTACGTCTGCATGGTACCTGTTTACATCTGCATATGGTACATATTTACATCTGTGTATTCCCCTCTCTGACTTTGTGTGCTTCACTGTTCTACCTGGATTAAGCAACAGGCTACAGGCAGAGCCAGATGGAGGGTCTTGGTCATTGTAAGCAGGACTGGGTTTTCCTGGCTTCCCAGTTGATGGGAAGCAGAACAAGCTCAAAAGCAGGCAGAGGGCTGACTCTGTGAGGCAATGCTCTTTCTTGATACTCACTCCTGTATCCCAGCCTTGACCACAGTAGCCACGGTGCTCTGGCAGAGGCACAACAGGGCAGTTTGCCGCCTCGAGTGGTCCATCACGTTCAGTAATTGCCCATCTTGTGTCCTGAAGCAGCTTTGTCTACCTGTGAAAAAGGCAAGAACACGGATTAGAGTTAGCCCCAAAGGTTTTGTCCCGTCCTCCCCCCCAGCCTAGAAACCCCAGCACACATCTTTCTGGTGAATCAGGACAGGGGATTAATTATAAATAGCTTGGTGGAACAAGTTTCCATCCCTGCTGAATTCCTCGTGTTGCTAGCCTCAGGCACACCAGGGAGTGCAGCTGGGACCAGCAGTGACTGCTGGCTGGATGCACATGTTTCATGCACACCAGAACATAACCCAGGGTGGCACAGCAGCAGAATCTGTGCTGGCAATTTCAGCTTCCTTCAGGATGAGCCTGTTTCAGGTTTGCCTCGTGTAACCCTTCAAAGAGTCCCCGGTTTCTGGGAGTGCACAGGAGGGGAAGCAGCAACACAAGCTCTTTCCTTTCTCTTCCACAGGGCTTCCCTCAACCTTCTTCTGATGGGACCACACTTGAGAAGTGGCAGAAGGAATCTCTATGATGGAAGCTATTTCCACCTTACCACATACCTCAGGCTTCTGCAGTTCAGAATCTGCTTTTTACCTCCTTTAAATTGCCTCCTGCCTGCAAATTCAGAACATGCAGGTGGGGACTGTTTGGAAACAGAGCAACCCACAGACTTCCACCCTGAGTAGAAAGGGACGTGGGGAGCTGCAAACCAAATCTTAGAGAGGTCAGAGAAAGGCAGTAAGAACAGAGAAGTACTGAGCAGGAAGCACTCATAGGGCAGGGAGTGTTTTGGGCTTGTCAGGAGAGGAAATAAGATTTAAAAAAAAGCTCTGCAGATCCAGGCTTGATTACTCTTAATCCTCCTCAAAAATACCCAGGTCCTTCCAACATTTCCTTATTTTCCTTTCCCTATCATCTTTGTTATTGCTTGCCTTGGTGATTATCTTGAAAGTGTGCTGGACAACTCGAGACCTTTCACTGGTAGAAGCATCAAAATAGAGGATAGGCAGTGGATACCCACTCCTAATGCTCCCACAGCTAGCACAGTCCTCTACAGAGACCTTCCTGATAATGGCTTTTGAGAAGAGCTTAGAGACATCTGCAGTAGCCATTTTCCCCTCATTGTAACTAAACAATACAGATCAGCTGGGGCATGAGGCTGGGCTAAGAATGTAATCAAGGCCAGTGGGCAAATGGATGCCACATGGTTTATCTGTGCTCCTGACTTCAGGTCTACTCCTGCAAAATGATTTGTGCAAGTCTGCACAAATCTGAGAGCCTGAAGTCAGTGGCTCAAAAAAATGTGTAGACGTGGTAGCTTGGGACGTGGTTTAATGGCTGTGCTGGTGTTAGGGTGATGGTGGGACTTGATGACTTTAGAGGTCTTTTCCAGCCAAAATTATTCTATGATTCTATTATTTCTGAGCAGGTGGAGGAGCTCCCCACGCCAAACACTGGTTTGTGAGCCTGGGGACTCAGGTCACAGGCTCTTTGGGGTGGAATTTGTTTATAGAGCAGCTGGTCCTTTGCAAGTGGTAGATGCAGATATCAGGTGGGGTTTTTTGTTTGTTTTTGTCTGTGGTTTTTTTGTTTGTTTATTTGGGTTTTTTGTTCATTTGTTTTGTTCCCCTCAGCGATGGCTTGGGTTGGAAGGGACCTTTAAAGGTAATTTTCTTCTTCTTTATATGAGCTGGTTTTCTTTTTACATTTTGATCATTTTCACACAGAAGACTAATTCAAACGAGTCCTGAATCTAGGGCCACTAGAGCTTGGGTCCAAGGACAGTGTGAGAGCTCCAGCACTTGTCACCGGAGATGGTAACAATGGTCGCTGAGGTGATGGTCACCACACTTCAAGCCACAACGGTGTTCTGGAGATGGCATTCTCACAAATAATGTCTGCTTAGGAAGGGAAATGGCTGTCTGTGGGCTGCTCAAAAAGAGATGCTCTGAAGGGACGAAACCTCAGAACCCTCGGGGCGAGAGTCCAGCCCCGCAGCAGGACCTGCCCAAAACATCCGGCAAGCCAAAAACGATGGAAAACTCTCTTCCGCAGACTCCGGCCGGGCTGGGGAACGGGCAAACCGTGCCGGTGTCGGAAATAACCTGCGTTTTAACCCCAGCACCCTCACTTCTCGCCGGCAGCGGGGCGGGGAGCGGGGCCGGGGCCACAACCACACCGCGTCGCGCTCGCTCCCTCTGCTGGCCGCGCGGCGCCACCGCGCCCCTTCCGCGCAGCCCGGGGGGAGGTGGGGAAAGATGACTGACCCTCCCCAAGGGCCCCCAGACACCACTCCTCCCCCCACCCCCATTACCCTCCCGTAAAAAAGCACCCAGGAAATTTCCTCATGGGAAGGCTGAACATCAGCGCCGCAGCCCACGCCGGGGGTGTTGCTGGGGGTGGCAGCGTAGCACCCGAAGGCGGGAGAGGATGGGAGCCTTGGTGCGCGCCCCTCCCCGTACCGAGGGATTGTGGAGGGGAAAAAAAAAGGAGTTTGAGCCATTTTCCAGAGTCTACATTGCAAACGACTCACCTGAAGACATCCCCACCCCATGAATGACTACTGAGTGTTGACTTCAAAGGGCAGAGAAGAAGAAAAAAACATGTTAAGGTCACACCATGTTCTAGTGTAGTCTCACCTCCCACACTGGGTGGAGAAGCTTGAAGTGGGCAAGGGAAAAGATGATCAGGCACTTTGATCCATTTTTCCATGTGCTGCTGTGTTTCTGGGTGGAAAGGTGTGTGGAACCCTACTCTTGGAAAGCCTCCCTCATAGAACCCTTAACACTGAGTAAGAAATGAAACTCCTACTTCAGACCAGCTAAGATGGGCTGTGGAGACAACCTGTGCTGGCTCTGGTTACCAGAAATGGTAATGAGTGGAAAAAAAAACCCCAACACACAAATGAGAGAGGTTTTTGGAGCTGAAACACCTGTCCAAAGTCACCCACCAACAGTTGAAGTCATTGCTCAAGCCCAGCGAGATGCATGCCTAGTGAGATAAGCCCAGTATCAGTGCTGAGCTTAACACAGCATGGTTTAGTAACAGCTGCATGATGCTAAGGGGAAGCTGATGATACTGGAGCTGGGAAATGTAGGTGTCTGTACTGCTCCTGTTCTCCCACCAGCTGGGATTTCCAACCAAGGTGTTTGATACTGAAATGGTTTGTGACCAATAGCACCATTTCCACAGCGCTTCAGAGTGACCCCATCTTTGAGACAAAGGAAGCAAATGGCATCAGCTTTAGAATTGCCAGTTGGGGTCCTCAGGTGTACTTTCTAAGTCCTGACAGTTTTGTCTGTCTTCCGAGACCAGGGAAATTCTCACTCATTTATTACTTAAGAAGTTTATCTGTGTGGCTGGGCTATGAGCTTAATTTTCTTGAAGTTTAATTTCCATTTCACTGCAGTGCATTCTCATATGGGAATACAAAGAGACAGTTTTGCCCTTCCTGCCATTCCCCCTTCCCACCTGCTCCACCCATCCCAAACCTCTCCAGACTCCAATCCAGCTGCTGCAATTAGAACAGAAATCAGAGCAGAGAGTGTTTTAATTGGCCTCAGAGTGTGTGGCATGTTTAAATCTCTGGTGATAACACATTGCACAGAAAACCACACCTGAAGTGATTTTTAAATTGAGATTAATGTGGGTTGTTGTTTTCCCCCCCCCCCCCCAATAGCCAGGTGAGTGATGGTAAAATTAAAGCCTTTGAAATGTTGATTTTGGGATAGATTTGAGAGATAGTTTAAGCACCACGTTAGATAATGCTTCATGAATAAGAACTGATGTAATTTGGCCAAAGAAAGGTGGCAGAGTTGTTGCAGGGGTAAAATCTACCATTAAACAAAATATAATATAGTATTTTAAAGAGGATTAATTAGTAGAAGCAGGAGGTCACACAAAAAAATACAGAATCCCAGTCTGGCAAATGGGGGCAAAAAGGATTGGGAAAGTATTCAGCCAGGGGGATAAGACACAAATCCCAACAAAAGCTGTTTGAATAAGCATGGTCAAGATCTAAAAGTATAGAAGGCAACTGGTGAGGCCAGCACTAGGAGTGGAATGAAAAAAACCCCAACAACAACCAACACTGAAGAACTAAAGGGCAGGATTGTGACCATGTTTGGGAAACTGGGGTGCCTCATGGTGGCAGGGGAGGATCTCAAGTGGTCTCAGTTTCCACCTTCAAGAGGTTTCAGGCTGAGTGGCACATAACATAGGGACCAAATGTTGCTGATAAGGGATGGAGAGCTTGCCTTAACTGGGGTTTGGTCAGTATGGAAAGGGAGGAAAAACAGGCAAATGGGCTTGCAGCGGAGGGGACTGTGGAAGAGGCAGCCGCTGCAGGGTAAGTGAAGAGCCCTGAGCTGGAGAAGGAGCACACAGGGTATGAATGGATAGACTGGAGATCAGGTCATCATGCTGTGAAGAAGGAGGCTCTAAGAAACTGGCTCAATCTGCTCTGCCTCAGCTCTTTCCTAGAGAACACCCACCCTCAGCGGAGCGACTGCTGAGATCCTTTAACACCTGCAAAGGAATACCATCAGTATTTGTATCCCTGACAGCACATTGCAGGATTATCTTGTGCTACACACCTGGTTCAACCCTGGCTGTGTGTCCAGGGACAGCCTCAGAGATGGGGAGCTTTCTCTAACAACTTTTTCTGCTCTTGATCTTTGCCTGACAAGCAGCATGGAGCAGGTTTCTTGACTAGGGGCAAACCTACTTAGCTAACAACTCCAAAATACACCACAAGGAAAATTCCATCCTAAACTTCACTTGAATTTAGCAGAAAAAGGAGAAGATGAGGTGTTTTCCAGTCTCCACAGAAATAAATACAGAAAAATTAAAGGGACAACACCCTCCCCAGACAGGTGTCCCTCCACCCTCTTTGGGAACACCTCAGAGGTGCTACTCACCCAGGACATGGTCTCAGTCTCCCTGCAGAAGGAATTAGGTAAGCATCAGGTAGAAGGGTCAGCAAAGGAGCAGCAGATAAAGGGAAGCTTTATTCAGGGGAGTTATTCATGCTTCTCAAATTGCTGGCCATCCTGCATCTGTGAGCATTCCACACCCAGCAACGGCCGAAAGCTGAAGTCAGTTATGTTCCAGGTGCAGGCAGCTGAGGTCTGATGGCTTTTAGCATGCTCAATCACACCTCCTAGCTTGCTCATTTTCCCCAAATAGAGCTAAGAAGCTCGTTCTTGTAGCAACCTCTCAAGTCTTTATGTACTCCTGTGGGTTCAGAAGTTGTGACTCTCAGAACACAAATCCCCAGATGATTGTTGGTCACGGATAGTGGAAATGCTGCTATTTTAAGCAGCTCTGTCTTCACTGTTCATAGTCTCAGTACCACCCATTTCAAGCCATAGCATGGGATCTAGCAGCAGACTGGTGTGGCAGGCTGGTTTCCTGGGAGACATCGACCTGCATCCTATGGCTTGTGTAACCAGAAGAAAGCTAAGCCTGGCTCAGCTCCCACTGCAGCCTCTTACAACATTTTCACCACCTCTAGCAGCAGGTACACCAGGCCTGGAGGAACAGTGCATTTATGCATTTCACTGTGAATCCTCATTGTGGTGGTAGTAGAAACCACCTTTTTATTTCACCTGTGAGCAGTGAAGGTATCAGAGAAGTGAAGGTATCAGAGAAGAGCTGCAAAGCAGCTGGAGGGGAAACAGTCCTTTCAGTTTGGCAGACAGCAGGTTATCTAACAGGGACTGTCAACATGTTCATAGCTTTCTATCCTAAGCTTTAAGGCAGAGTAAAGCTGGAAGTCCACCTTAGTCTGGGAAAAAAATCCAGAGGAAACTGCCACCTGGATAGCCACAGAATCACAGAATTGTCAGGGCTGGAAGGGACCTCAAGGACCATCTAGTTCCAACCCCCCTGCCATGGGCAGGGACACCTCACACTCGATCAGGTTGCTCACAGCCACATCCAGCCTGGTTTAAAAAATCTCCAAGGATGAGGCTTCCACCACCTCCCTGGGCAGCCTGTTCTAGTGTCTCACCACCCTCATGGGGAAGAGTTTCTTTTTGACATCCATTTCTAGTTTTTCTCCATCTCCCCCAGTCCTACCACTACCTGACACCCTGAAAAGCCCCTCCCCAGCTTTCATGTAGGCTCCCTTCAGATACTGGAAGGCCACAATTAGGTCTCCTCAGAGCCTTCTCCAAACTGAACAGCCCCAACTCTCTCACCCTGTCCTCATAGGAGAGGAGCTCCAGCCCTCCGATCATCCTCATGGCCCTTCTCTGGACACATTCCAGCAAGTCCTTGTATCTCAGTAAGAGACAACACATTCTGCTATAGGTAGGGCCCAATGTTTGGGATAAGCATGTGGCATAAAGTCCATCTTTTATACCTGGATTTATAAAATATGTTAGGGAAAGACTTTCCAAGGAAAATAGAATGGCAGAAGCTGCTGAGAGGAGCCATCAGCATCACTCTCAACCTGAGCAGAGGAACAGTGTCTTAGCTAACCCCACCACATAGTGTTTTGAGCAAATCTAAGTCATTCCCCTGATAAACCTGCCTTTTCCCTGCACAACTGGCTTTGGAGGAATCCTACCCTTAGCAGCTGGTTAATCAGCAACTTCTTGAGAGCTCCAAACATTATTGGTCCATAAAACACTTCCTTGTGTTCTTTTTCTGATGAGAAGATCTTAGGAGAGGAGTGACTGGACACTTCTATCTTCAGTAACAGCTTACTAGGGAGAGAATTCTTCTAACCACATGAAATGAGAAATCCTTGTGGATAGTTTAGAAACTGCAGGGTTGGGTGTGATTTTTTTTCTTAAGCTACTGCTGACATGATGGACAACAGCTTGACCCCTCCTGGCCATGACTGTTCTTCATGGAGTGATTTTGCAGGCTGCAGCCTGATCCATTCACCACTGTCTGCTGGATTCCACACTTATTAATGTTCTTTTTTTTTTTTGCAGAGCTGTTGCTCACACAAGCTTCACTGGCACAGCAAAATCATTGCCCTGAAATAGAAGCTGAAACCATTTTCCTGGAGTCATCTCTTCAATTTTAGTGCTAGAACAACCTCGTAGAGCTCTCTTCCCCTGCACAGCAGGGAGCCAGACGCAGGGAGCTGATGTAAGCCATCCCAGCCCATGCTGCATTTGGGACTTACTCAGTGGGTTTATCTCGCAGTGCACGTGATGCATGTCTTCACAAACCTCCTTTCCCTTCCTGGAACTGTAAAAATTCCATCCTTTCCTGGAATACCTGCATGGGAAGGCTTACCCAACAACTTTAAATAAATACCTTCATTTTGGTTTCTAGGCAACTTAACTCCTCCACCACAGCAGAGCAAACCTCATCCCTCTTCCAGTTAGTTTTTCTTTAGGTGTTACCTTGTTGTAACTTGTTGGTTATGCCAGCTAGCCACAACCAGAACAAAACTGTCATCCTCATTTTTGGGGGCATATTCATTAAAGCCAGGCTTTTGAGCAGCATTTCCTACAGAGCAAGCACTAACTAACACTTCAGAGCTGCCGCTGTACTCAGCACTGGTCAGGCCACACATTGAGTACTGTGTCCAGTTCTGGGCCCCTCAACTTAAGAAGGACATTGAGACTCTTGAACATGTCCAGGGAAGGGCAATGAGGCTGGGGAGAGGCCTCGAGCACAAGCCCTATGAGGAAAGGCTGAGGGAGCTGGGGTTGTTTAGCCTGGAGAAGAGGAGGCTCAAGGGAGACCTTCTTGCTCTCTACAACTACCTGAAAGGAGGCTGTAGACAGGTGGGGGTTGGTCTCTTCTCCCAGGCAACCAGCACCAGAACAAGAGGACACAGTCTCAAACTGCGCCAGGGGAAGTTTAGACTCGAGGTGAGGAGAAAGTTCTTCACAGAGAGAGTTGTTATCTATTGGAATGCGCTGCCCAGGGAGGTGGTGGAGTCACCATCCCTGAAGGTGTTCAAAAAGGGATTGGATGTGGCACTTCGTGCCATGGTTTAGTAGCCATGAGGTCTGTGGTGACAGGTTGGACTTGATGATCTTTGAGGTCTTTTCCAACCTTATTGATTCTATGATTCTAAATAGGTTCTGCAGGGCAAAGGTGGGAGGATACAGGGAGTGGGCGGTGGGAGAAGACCATGATGGGGACCTGAACTCCTCCTGCAGGTAAAAGCTATCCCAAACTTTATCTGATACCGCCCTGCTGAACACAGTTCTGTTAAATGCAAACATCCAAGTTAGAACAACGTAGGGGCTGCTGAAATTCAGAACAGATTTTATTCCTAATGTATAATTTACAGGCTTGGCTGCTCACTTTCTCAAGTGATTGAAGACACTTGTTTTGCACATCTCACTTTCTGCTCATTTGTCTCCTTGCCTGGACTGAACAGCCCCAGGATGCTGTGACCCACATTTCTGCTTTGACTGGAGGAGTTATTTTGCAGTGAATGCCCTTGGCTCCTTTTCCACAGCCGCCAGCGGCTGTTTCCGGGTCTGTTGTAATCGCAGCCCTGCTTACGCTGCGAGGAGCTGGTCCCAAACTCTGCACCAGGCTTCCTGGATTTCATTTGGTCTGGCAGCAACAAGTTTCTGCGAGAGGATTTCTGTGAGCCTGAGAGGAAAAATCAAAAAAAGGAAGAAGAAAATAATTCATAATCTCTGCCAATGGTATGGCTACAAAACTCAGCAACTTGCTCTGCATACTCTCTTCCAGCGTCCCAGGGATCTCCTCAGTTTTGCAGTATCAGCACCTGGACATGAAGCAGGAGGAGCTCCATGACATTGAGCAGGGACTGATGAGGCAGTGATGTCTTGTGTCACAAACATGTTGGTTGGGTAAGCCTCATATTATAACTGGCCTCAGAATCCTTAGTTTTGGTATTGTTATGGGCTCACAGTGCCACTGGGAGATGCCATGCATGAGAACCAGGACTGGTACGATGTGGAGACCACTCAACACCTAATGAGGGAAAAAAACAAACCCAAAAGATGCACTATGAGATCATCTGAGCTCCTCTTTGCCCCCTCTTGCTTGTGAGGCTGTGTTTATAGAGTACCCACAGTTCAAGAGCAGAAGCAGACATGGCCATGAAGAGTTAATCTCTAGTTATCAAATGTTTCCCCACCCCCTGCCTCCACCTTCCTCCTTTTGCTGATCATTTTCTTACCCAGCCTGGCTTAGATCCTGCAAATAGCATCTCATTTGGTGGGACACCCACTCGGAGTGGATCCAGACACGTTCTCCCCGTCACACAGATGTCAGACTTTACAAGAGCATCCACAGTGATGCAATAACACAATAATTAACTGTAATGGTTACAAGCCCAGTGCAAACCTCCCTTGATGTGAAGGGAGCTGTATGAAGTCCAACAGTGCTTGCCAATGCCAGTAATCTGGATGAGAGGATCTGTAATTAAAGAGCAAGATGATGCTGGTTGCAGCTGTGGAGGTGACAAGCCTGATGCAGTTCAGGCTGTTGGTTTTCTTTCCACCAAGTTTTGCCTCATTCTCTGGTGGTCCTGCAGAAATGTCCTTCACTTACTGCCACAAAAATGGGATCTACAGCTTCCCTCTTGCAGACCAGTGTTGCACACAGGTTCTGAAAGCATCTAGGTGGGCTCTGAAAGACCTAAGCATGTTGGTCTGGCACACTGGTAGTGCTGGCTGGAGAGTGGTGGAAGATGGTGGAAACTGGAGATCAGCCCCCAGCCCAGAGCGCAGCTGGAGACGGTGCTGGTGGCATTTCTGTGCAGTTTCACAGGCTAGAGATGCTGGCATGCTGCAGACGTTGACTGCAGTAAAACTCACACAAACTGTGTCTTACAAATGTTGCTGGGTTTAAGAGTTTCCTGGAGAAGCAACATGAGTTTGCAAATGCAGAAGGTACATCGCTGGGACTTGTGGGAGGGCTCCATATAAACTGTGACAAGCAAGCCATCAGAATGCAGATCTTTGGCACCCACAGCCACACATATGGGCCCTCCTAAACCATTCTTCTGGCTTGGCAGCTCCTTGAACCTCCTTTTCACATGTTTCTGTAAGATGCTTCTGCAAAGTTGGCATTTTTTGGAATGCTTGTGGAGGAGAAATCCGAGCAAGAGCCATGGATCTGGTTTAACCCTCCTTCATTTGGAACCTTCCTTCATTTGCATGGTTACTTTCCCAAATCCTAACTGGTAGCTGTGCTTTGTCCCTGGTTTTCTGTTTGGCTGCTTCTAGATGTGCAAGTCTGGAAGCAGACTCATTTGAAGCAGCCCTGAGCCAGGCTTTGCAAACAAAGTGTCAGTGCTGTCCAAGGCTGGGGACACTTTCTGTGCTGATAAGCAACTCATTGGAGTGGCCAAACTGATCCATCTCCTGCTTTGACAGTGCCATTGTCTAACCTGACTGTTGAGCGAGGCTTTAAGGCTAAGCAGAGGATAAAACCTTACAATTGACCATGTCCAATGACTGCCTCCATCATGTGACATTTCCTCCACGTACATAAAGGCATAATTGACACTTTGGACCTTGCAGATGTTTTGCAATTCATTTGGTTCCCACAAAGATACCAGAAAGTAAGTCTCGTGAAGGGGCAATCCTGTGTTTTCCTCTGAACAGGTTCTTATCTCTAAAATGCATTTAGATGCAAATCACATCAGGTCTCCCAGCTCCACTTGTTTTGTTTTGCTTGTTCCTCCAAAAGGGCTGTGCCATTGTTGTTGTTATTTTTATCAGCAGCAAAAAGACATTCAGATGTTCCTGGAAAAATGGAGTACATTTGACTTCTTAGCAAGGGATCTGCTTCAGATGGGAATGGTGGTGTGTTCTCTTGCCCTCTGCTCCTGGCACTCTGCTTTATGCTTCCTAATTTGATTTGCCTTTCTGCCTCTTCAGGGATCCCTTCCAAAGAGAAATCTCCTTCCTCAGAAGCTGTTTGCTGTGCTCTCAACAGAAGCAGCTGAGCAACTGGTTGTCTTCCTCTGGGTCTTGGACGTCTGAACGAAGGTGTAGCAGCAGTCCAGTGTGGCTTTTGGACTGTATAGAGATATCTTAGCACAAACCCAGCAGAGTGATCATCTCTTCGTGCTCTGTGGCTTGTCCTTCCTCTCTGTAAGAAGGGAGAGATGGTAATTCCCTCCTGATTCCATTAATTTTTTTCCCATAAGCAGCCTTTCCTTTCACAGTGGGAACAGTGGTCACACAAATGAATCCCCCCTGGTGCTGAGCTGTGTGACCACAACTCTTTTCATCCCCATTTGCTCCTACTTCTCTGCTCTGAAGTGACATGGCAGTCAAGGCAGAGATACTGCTAGATGTGGCATGTGCTTGGTTTACCTTCCTCACTCTGCATTTACCACAGGGAAGAAAACAGCAGCTCCTTTTTTTCCACAAGAGCAGTAAGATTAGCTCCTTTGGGCAAACCCTTCTAGGCTGAGGCTGCAGGTGACAGTTTCTTCTAGCAATGAAGTGAGTTGTGTGATGTCTTTCTGTACTGCATGTAGCACTTCTGCCTCTGCCTGTGTGTCTCTAAATAATGAGCAGCAATAATATATATATATATATTTCCAAATAATGGTCAACAATAATATCTATAATATATAACCATCCCTTCTCTGGGGATGGATGCTACCTATCCACACATACATCCAGATACCTGTAGGGAGACCCATCCTCATTTAAGAGTCCAACTCCACATCTTACTATCCTGCACATTTTCCTTTTCTAAGTGCTTTAAAAACAGTCTCAAGTACTTGGTGGGTCTGGACTGACAGTCATCATAACTGAGGTCCTCTGGTTGCTGCCTGGGCAGCTGGCACATCCAGAGATCTCTGTCTGCCCCTTCCTTTTCTCTGCCCCCACAACACGCACAAGGAATATTTAAGGATCCCAAAGCCTTACCACTGAAATGGGCAAAAGCACAGAGTCACCAAGGCAGCCCTGGGTGGTTTTGTTGCACCAAGGCAATTTTATCACTTTCAAATGAGCTTCTAAAATACCAAGGTATTATGTCATAGAGATGACTAAATATGGAAGGTATGGCATAGAAAGTATGAAGTCAGAAGAATGACTAAATATGGAAGGTATGGCATGGAAGAAATGGCCAACCCCTTCAACTTTTCTGGGTCAGTTACTGTATTTACCCTAGCCTTTGCTCACAGCTCAGGCTTCTTGTAATCTTTGCTAAGGCAGAATAATTTCCTATGCTAGAAGGTTTCTTAATTTGGCTGTGGAAAGCCTAATAGGAACCAAAGGTCCTGGTGAATAAGTTCAGACCCAATCAAGAAAAGCTGTCCAGTTTAATAGCAGGGGGATTAAAGCTGTGACAAAAGCTCAGGGAAAGAAATGGAGCTTGGTGTCTGTGTCAAAACTGAATGACTTTTTGTGAGATAAAGCTGAAGTCAGACAAATTGCTGAGCTCAGCAGAGAGTAACTGGGTGAGCTCTATGGTCTGTGTTGTACAGAAGTTCAGACCAGATACTCTCCTCTACAGAATACTGGAGCAGCAGCGATGTCCTGAGTCATGTGGAACAGTTCCCTGCCTTTGTAGGCAATCATAGCCTATGATCTCTTCCACTAATCAACCAAATGACTTAAAGCTGGAAGTTTTGGCCCTCCATATTTACAGTGGGGTGCTGCTGCAGAAAGCCCCTTCTGTGATATTTAAATCTTCAGGAATGTATTTGTGGACAACTTGTGGCAGCACTGCCCTTCAGGGGAGGCAGCAGCTCTTCTTTCTGGATGTATTTATGGAGAACAACCTTAGCCTGCTGCTTTGCTAGATTAGACAGATAAACTCTTAATATCTGCTATCAATTCCTCTGTCCTCATTACTCTTCTTCTGCCAGTTTTAGGAAAAACTCATCCAGCTCTAGTAACCAGACACAACACTCAGCTGAAGGCTCAGTACTGTGAGCATCTTCCACAACTTCTAAAGATACCTGATACTATTCTGAGACCAGGAGTACCTTTTGCAGGAGAGGACTGCCTGCTCTGGTTCACTTTCAGTTGTTGTGATGCTCTGAAGCTGGACAGATGTTGAGGGAGCTCAGGGTTGCAGCCCATCCATCTCTGAAGCTGGAAGAGAGGAGAGCTGTGAGATGAGGAGAAGGCCTGCATGACTGACACCAAATTTCCAGGCTGTGTGATATCAGTGTATGAACCTTTCTTGTGCACTCAGAACCACCACAAAGCCCAGGTACCTCCCCAGATGGCCCCACTGTTGGCCAGGATGGAGGGCTGATTTTGGCTGCTTTCAACAGCTGCAGATATCTGAGGGAGCTAACACTGATAATATAATTGTTCTGCAACAGGGTAGAGCCTTCAGTGGGACAGACATCTTTTATTGGTGGAGAAAAGCTCTCTCTTCTGCTTTGGTTTGCTGATTGTACTTTCTGACTTAGGTTGCTAAAAACTGCATTTCAGAGTACTATGCATAGTCCCTGCGCTTGATTGTGGTTGTAGTCCATCCAGACCTTGGCTCTTTAAATGACTGGGGAGTATCAGCACTCCAAACCCAAAGTCACTTCAGGAAAAATCCCTCAGAAATCCCAAGTGAAGGCAAAACCCTTTTTCATTTCCTGACTAGCTCCCAGCAAAGAAAAATCCAGAGCCCTCCAGCCAGTGCGCAGAGCTACCTCTCCAAGAGCTGACTTACCTGTGGAGGCTTTAACTTCTTGCTGGTCTAGATTAAAAGATGGGAACACCTATAAAACCTGAAGCCAACAAGTAAATAAGGTCACCTCAGTGCTTCGTGGATACCCTGGCTTTTTCTCCAAGGCTTGTCCAACCACAACCTAAATAATTCAGAGCATCGTTGTCAGGCAGCAGCACAGCCCTCCTCAATAGGCACTTGCCTTATCACTCTACAGCAGATGCTTCAGCAAACCATTGGATATTGAAAACATAAATAATGAAACAAAATTTGGAGACAATGGATTGCGGGCCGGGGACAAAATACTGATGGATATTGTCAGTCTTGGAGTAACCAAGCAGCAAAAGCTCAAGTGACAACAATAGGGAGGAGAAGAATAGGGACAAGTGAGGAGCCCTGAATCTCAATAAGGCCTGGAGCTGCACATGCTGCTGTTACCCTAGAAACTAACCTCTCCCCTGAAGAGGTTTGCCGGGGCATTGTCCGGGGGACACAAGATGTGTCATACACCAGATGGTCGTGTGCTGTATAACTCAGTTATCGAGCGGCGGAGTGGAGGAATGCACGCCGCAGAGCACGCCGGAGGGCCGCCCAGGGCACCATCTGTTCTTTCAGCCCCAAGGCACTGCTCTGCCTTTGGCTTTTCTTTTTTTTCTCCTTTTTTTCTTTTTTTTCTTTTTTTTTTTTTTTTTCCTTTCCCTTCTCCTTCCAAGAAAGGAGGGGAAAACAAAATTAAAATGATTCACCGCTCAGCGAAAGGGAAAGACAAAAAAAAAAAAGGGCAGGGGAAAAAAAAAACCACCCAGCTTAATACAGTTGCCATATCTAGCTTTCATTCAGCTAATTTTATCCCTGGGTTTTATGTCAGGTGAATTGCTTTTTTACGCCTGGGAGAGCAGCAATTATTTCTCTCTCAGGAGTCTATCATTTATAAATAAAACCCCTTTGAGACCTCATCGGTCATTTACCATCTGAAAACCCCCAAACGCTTTTAGCCATATGTTCGCCAAAGTCTCCTCTCTCTCCTCCTCCTCCCCCCGCCCCGAAGCTCCCTGCGAAGGTTTTGGCAACGTGGGGGAAAGAGCATTTTTCTTTTCCAGGAATTGTTCTCCCCTTCGGCCGGGAAGGGGGGAAGGAGGAAAACAAAAAGTCCGAAGCGGAGCTGCGGGTCTGAAGGACGGGGGTAGGAAGGAAATGTTAATCACAGGCTGTGTGATGCCAAGGAGCGGTGACTAACACCCTGCCGAGGTGCAGGCACCAGGAAACATCCCAGGGGCCCGTCCCAAGTGCTACTGGAGTCAGCCAAAAGCCTCGCTGCCTTCCGCAGCTTTTGGATTGAGCCCCAAACTGGCTCTTGGGAGTGGGAGAACTGGATGGAAATTAAATTTCAGGACACTTCAGAGCATTTTAAAGGTGTTTAAGGCTTAGCACTTGGGTGCAGGATCAAGACAGAGTAGCAAAAGCGATGCTCTGGTTGCAAGAAGTGGAGGGAAACTGTGTGCCTGGGGCAGTACTTTTTGTCTAAGGACAGAACCTCTCCTCTGGTGCACTTTCCTGCTCCCCTGCTTCTGCTTTCTGCTGCACGGCTGCTGAGGATCCCTTCACCTCACTGAACAGAGGCAAAATACATAAAACAAAATACCTGCTGGATTGCTGACTGAACTAAAAGAGAAACATTTGCAACCCTTTAAGCAAACGATGGTTTAAAATCTGCTCTATGATGGCCGCAAGGCTGCAGCTCCTGCAGCACAGGCAGAGGAGGGTGTCAGAGCGGGAAGCACATCTGCCTCACATTTTAAAAGACAAACTGTGAAACTATGTTTAAAAAGATGTTGCAGCTTGCAGAAAACTCCCTCCTGCAGTTGCAGTCACTTCTCTTACCTGATGATTCCCACAAGTGATCTGAAGGGCAGGTATCCTCTGCTCATCAAGCCCACATCCAGTGTTTCCATTAGCTCCTAGAAGGAAATCCCTTGGGAAATCATGGAAAAGGGACAGAATCAAGGCAGAGGATTTACCTGCAGAGTAAAGGCCAAGGATGTGAAAGGAGGAAAGCTTCACATTTACGTTTGTGTTCCATTTATAGACAGCTCAGTTAATAACTCCATTAAGCAATCATTAGGACTAACTAATTATTAGGCAGTGCTTACACAACAGTTGCAGGTGATAGCATCTCATGGGCTGCTTGTAATGCTAATACTTCACCCTTCTTATGGCATGGGTAGTACTTGTAACAGCCCTGCCTAACAGATTTATCTTTTACAATTAATGATCAGGATGTAACATACAGCAGGACTGAACACTGATTTTATTTTCCTCCTTGGCTTCTTGGTTTTTTTTATGTCCTTCTAAGACTGGCAGCACAGAAAGCAGCAGCGATGCCTTTCAGCTGTGGCTTTGAAGGTTGTGTGACAGGCGCAGGCACTGGGACTCGGAGCACGATGCTCCCAGACTTGGAAAATCATGGCAAGAAAATCTCTAAAGATCTGTCTGCTCCCTCCTGCTGGGGATTTGCCCCTCTCTGCTCCCAGGCAGCTCGCTGAAGGCTGCCTAGCCCAATTTCTGCACCTGGCTGAGTGATTGACCAGCAGCTCGGCAGGGTCGTGGAAGCTTTATTTCCTTTGTTCCATGGGTGTCTGCCATGGAGAGCCAAGCCTGGATTAACCAAGCCTAAATCCCTGGGCAGCTCGCCAGAGCAATACTAGCTCTGAAGCAAAACGCAGCTCCAAGATGGTTTCAAGGCTGGCTTTATAGATCAGTCCTGCTTAGACACAAATCCATGGGCAGAAAGCATAATGCCTCACATCAGGGCCCCGGGAAGCCTCTCCCACAGGCAGCAGTTGCCAGCCCATGCAGGATTGCTGTGAACTTGGACAATGCCATCTCTTTGCGGCCAGCCTTTCCCCAGCGGTGTTCCCTGGCTGGCCATGTGGACAGCCACATGTGTTGGAGTGACACACATGGATGTGTTCCATAACTCTCCTCTCTGACACCTGCTCTTCGCTTGTGGTGTCAAACATTTTGTTGGATTCGCTTTGAGGTCACTGTTGTTGGGAGCAATAAAAGAAAAAAATGCTGGTTGCCAGCATGGTGCAAGAGGTGATCCAAAGGCAGGGTGCACCAAGCCTTACAGGAGTGCCTGGCTCCCAAGAACATGAATTAGAAGTTGTTTTGCTTTGGTTTTCTTTTTTTTTTCTTGCAAAGTGAGGGGTTACATCTCTTCCAGACCTTTGAGTTTGGGCAGGGAGAGAGGACTTTCAGCCTAGTTCCTGTGGAAACAAGGTTAATGCACTCATGCTGTGTTTGTTTTGCCTCCCCCTAATAACTTTTGAACCTGTTGGCCTTGTTCAACTCAACTTGACAGAAGGGTAGAGGTCTACAAAATAATTAAGTTCTTATAAGCTTTGGGAAAATAGGCACTGAGGTAGAAGAGAGAGGGGTATGGTATCAACACCCCCACTGAGGAAAGGCTGAGTGTGAGTGCACATCTCACTGAGCACCAGGTGAATCATAAAGGCCAGGATAAGCCTGCTTCACATTGCAACTACACAGATAAAAAGCTTGATCTGAAATTTGCACATCTTAGACATCAAAGTCAGGTCATGGAGCAGAGAGAAACAAGGCAGCATTCACAGAATGACTTGCTGTCTTCAACTGGAACTCAGCAAGTTTTGGTTACTTGCATGGGAATGAATCCTTCTTGGGACACCTCCACATCACACTGGTGCAGCCACTAGTTGCCTTTCATTCACTTCCATCAGAGATGCTGCTGCTCAGGGAGCCCAGGATGCAAAACACTACACAAGCCATTGGAATGAAATTGGAAGGCACTGGAAAAGCCTTTGCTCCTCGTGCAGAAGCTTTGCATTGGGTGTGGTTGAGTGTGGTAGCTCACACAACTCCAGTTGCAGGAGTGGGAAGAAGCATCTCCTGTGGCTTGAAAATGTGAGTGACATTTGAGAATGTTATAAATGGTTTCCAGCGGGTTGGAAACAGAAATGGGAACCAGAAACTTGGGACTTCACATGGCTCTGGGATCATAAGGAAAGCAACACCTAGCCCAGCTTCCACTGCATTAAAACACAAGGGTGAAAGTGAGTGGTGCTCAGACTTCTGGCCTTCTTTTCTAACATACTATATCAAAGGGGATCTAACCCCCAGCATCCTCCAATTGTCAGTTTGGCAGCAGGAGCCAAACTCTGACACTCTTTGGACTCAGGATAATAAAGGCTTGGCAAACAGCAGGGCTTCAGGGTGGCTTTTACCTCCCGAGTAGATATTTATGAGAGTGGTACCTCAAGTCCCCAGAGTGAAGGTCCCTTTGTGCTCAGCACTGAGCAAACATCCAGAAAGGGGCTGTCCCTGTCCCGAGGAATTCGTGGTCTAAATAGACAAGTGGGCTGAGCAGAGGAGAGAGGGCAGCAGATGTGGCCAAACAGGTGAAATGACTTGCCCTGAGGTCAAACAGTAGATTAACACTGGTGCCAGGCACAGTGTTTCTGTCTCTTGAACCCCCAACACAGGCCCCCAGCTGGGAGCCCATGCTTTTGCTCACCTCCTAAACCTCCTCCCTTGCACACATCCCCTCCCCCCACTAATTATTTTTGCAAACTTGCACAGCTGTCCCTGCTGTGGATGGAGACAGGGTGACCTTGCATCATCACCTTCAGCTGGGCAGCCCCACGTTTCTTCTCCTCTTCTATTCACTGGCTACTTACTTTCCACATCTTGCACATCACCCTGAGATGGGCAGGCTGGGGAAACTGAGCCAGCTCATTTTTTTTTAGCTGACCTTTATGGTTTTTTAGGCAGGGATAGGGGTGCAGGCCCCCAGTCTTGAAATTCAAACTGCTATTGAGCTGCTTTACTCTTTTCTACGCTCTCAGATGCCTGCAGTTTACAAAAACAGAGAAAGAAGTTAAAAAGCCAAGGCTCTGCCTACCTTACAGCTTCCCTTTCCCCCACCCCCTTCAAGATCTTTACAGGTATTTCCTAACCCATTTAACCTGCTCTCCACAGTCTGGATGACCAGCAGACACCAACAGATCAGGTTTCAGCAAAACCACATTAACTCACTGCGTGCTGGTTTCTTCAAGCTGGTCCAGTGTTGAGCCATTCAGTTCATCTTCCTGCTGCTGCCAAAGTAAGATGCTGAGGAAGACGAATTCTAGGAGAAGCTGTTGAAGTATGAAGCCCCAGCAGGCACGATATAAATCCAGTCAGGTGCTGACCTGTCACCAGTGAGCACCCAGGAGTGGCTATCTCCAGACAGCTGCACAGCTCATTTTAGGACATCTCTCTTCAGTCAGGAAAAAGGATCATCATCTTCTTCTTAGGGCAAGGTGGGTCATCAGGTTTGAAGTAGCAGGTCTCAGAGCTGGTGCTCTTTCTGAAAGGACCAGCTGGATGCATTCCTGGGCATGCTCCTGGGCAGCCTACTTTTAGCAGGGTGGTTGCACTAGATGATCCCCAGAGGTCACTTCCAACTCCCACCATGCCAGGATTCTGTGACCCAAGTGAGGAATCACCAACCTCCCAACAACAAACCACCAACCTTGAGAAGCTGGAAAAACCTGTTCATTCCCAGGATTGTGGTAATGGTGATTTTCAGGTGGATATAAACCAACTGACACATCAAGAAAGGGAAATTACCTTTTCCATGAGATGTCTGACCAGGCTGTTGTCACCAGGCTTAGCTGCCAAACAGAAAATGCAGGTATGGACTTGGGAACAAACAGGTGGGAGTGGATCCATTTTCTGGTTAGCACAACAGCCTTAAAATGCATAGACCTGGCTGCCTTCAGCAAGGGCTGCAGGACACACCTCTCTCCCCAAAGCCACCATTTCTTTAGCAGAGAATCAGCAGGAGGTTTCCAGTCCTGCACTAAAATTAAAGCATCTGCCCACAATACAGTGGGCTAAGAGAAAAAAAAAGCAGAGCAAAGCTGACAGCTCTCCTGGGCATGTCAAAGTGTCTGGATTTTAGAATAATCAAAAGACATGGTGCTCTTGTCCTGTGTTTTATTAGGAAATTAGCAGGCTGGTTGATAACCTGAAATTACAGAGTGAATCTCTATTAAAAAAATAAAATAAAATAGAGGTTCAAAATCATGACAGCAATTTTGATTTTGATAAAACATAATGCCCAGAAACAATTCCTGGCCATGCCTGTGAATTTCTACACCCTTAACCTTTACCTACAGTACAGCAGCAAGGCTGGATGATTGCCACAGGATCTGTACAGTTAAATACACTGTGCTGTTGTCTGCAGTCCAAGGGGAAGAGATGAAATGTTGAAAAAGAAAGCCCAGGATATGAGCAGCATGATGAGAAGGTTCCCTGCAGTCTCAGTTCATCACACAGTGTTTGGGGCTGCTCAGAGTACTACGGACTGAGGATGTTAACTGCTGTGCAGACTACTACAGACTGAAGATGTTAACTGCTGTGCAGACTGCTACAGACTGAAGATGTTAACTGCTGTATAGGCTTTAGGGCATTGGTTTCTCAGGAGAGGAGAGAGCTCAGCATGGGGTACTCCCTCTGAATGGGGTGCACTGGGTGTGTGTGGTGCTCAAAGTGCAGAGGGGGATAGATGTGTCTACATCTCCCTCTTTTGTCAGTGGTATGGGTGGCCACCACCACCATGTTGGACTAAATAGCTTCTCCTGACAGTCTGTCAGCTTTGAAGATGTTCCAGGTTTGAAGCAGGGCTGCTGTGCTACATGTGGGTGCAGACTACCTGCAAGGGCTGAACTTCAGCCTTAGGACTCACAGCTCGAGTCCTGCTCACACTGTCTGTGAAAATCCACACTGAGCCAAATGCTGCTGGCTTTACTGTAGCCATCACATGGCAGGAGGTGGTTCAGCTTCACGGGTCACAGCTGAGGCCCTCGATCCTCTAGATGAGGGCTGGCACTTTTCAGTGGCAAATGGCTCCTTGTAGGGAGTTGAATTTCTCAAGGCATCATTCAGGAAACTATTCAAATTGCCATATATGCTGCTTGGATGAGAGATGCTTTCCTGACCTGGGGCCTCGGTTCCCGAGGGGATTATGGACGTTCAGAAAGTGGCCAGCTCGAGCACTTGACCAGCAAGTCCCAGGCACTTCAGCCTCTTGTCCTATTCTTGGTGACTGCAGGCTAAAACCCAGTAGATTAAGGAAGTAGTGGGATCTCTTCTTAAAAAGCTATTTCAGGACAAGTACATTCAGCCCACTGTGTTTTCTGTTTATATAGAAGTTCTTTGGCAACTGTATTCTAGGAAGCAGAATCATCTTTTCATTCTTTTCCTCTATGCAATACTTTATTGTCTCCCCGTGAAAAACTGGTATCTCAAAGGAAAAAAAACAAACCTATAGCACTTCCCACTATAAATAGTATTGCTCCAGATTAAGGATTAGTTCCTCCCTGAAGAAAAAAACCCAGATTTCAAAAAACCTGGCCATTATCTGCTAACTGTTTATGCAGCAACGTTAAAATAAACCAGAAAATCATTCAGTGTGTGGTTTGTCATTCCCTACAACGTTAGTGGATGCTTTATGCAATAAAACCAACATTAAGTCATCTTAGTTTGTTTTAAAACCCTTAGTAGCTATATTGCTATCTGCAGATCCATAATCAGAATGCACTTTCCCTCCCCTCCCCCACCCCCACCCTCCCCATCTAAGTTCAAGTATTATTAGAGTATTATTATTACTATCATTATTATCAAAGGAGCTCTACACCCTGGGAGTTTTGCCTCTTTTTACAGCATTTTGATCTTTCTGAGAAATAATGAGTTGTGATCATTTGTTCATGGACAAAATCAACGTGGAGCTTCAGCAGGTTTTCCCTGGTAGAAGACAGCCTGGCAATCCTTGGGCTACTACAAGTGGCGTTAGAAGAGTGCGTTTGAGACTAGTGGTTTGGCTACAGGAGTCACGTGCTGGATGGACGATGGGCTTAATTCCTTCCAGGTTCTCAAAGTTCAGTCCCATTGACAGGAGAAAGGTGGGGAAGAACCCAGCCCAGAGGAGAAAGGTGGGCAGAACCCAACCCAGACTTAGACCACCTCAGGACACGTCGTCTTCGTTTCTTCTCGGCACCGTCAGCTGCTCGTAGGTCGGCAGGGTGTTGTTAGGGAGGAAAAGATCTGAACCCACGCCGCTGCCTTTCTGAGATGATCTGTTGTTCCCTTGATCCCCCTGCTGACGGGAAACCAGATGATGCAGCATATCTGTAATGAGGTTCAGCTTCTGGTCCATCTGTGTAACCTGCAAAGGCCAAGGGAAGGTTTGCTTAGAGAAAATTGCAACAAACTGGGCGAGACAAATGCGATGAAAATGACGTTTCTTCTTACTGAGGATCACAACAGCCTCCAGGAGGATGCCACAGAGTTACCATTCATCAGAGCAGGAGATATTTATTGCAGTTGGTCAGAGCTGAAGACAGCTCTGCTATGTGATTTGACACTCATTTTATACCTGGATGGACAGAGGACAAATAGGCTATTAAAGAGATCTGCTGGGATAGAGAATTAACTCCCAGCACAGTTTCTCTGGGGGTTTGTTATGATTGTCTCCATATTCTTTTGAAACCATGGTAAGCTTCCAACACTTACATGCCTTAATAATATCAATATACTCTAGTAAATATCTGCTCCACTTGCAGTGACCTCGTCAATTCCAAGCGAGGTCTGACTGATACTCTCTGTTGTATTTGGACCCAGATTCCAGCTCAGGTCACAAATGCCCACAAGTATTTTTGGCTGCTGTCAGGGTAGAGCAGGAGCTGGGGGCTGTGGCAAGGGTTGGGAGTGGGGTGTGATGCAGTTTTACAGTCTCCTCCCACAACGACACAGCGGGCACTAGGATTGCCATTTGGGTGACACAATTCACAGTAAGTCAGAAGCTCTTCTAAGATGAATGAAAGCTGATTTTTCACCTGGGAGCTGCAGGGGAAGGTTCAGCCCTAAACCATAATGCTCATTTTCTCCTGCCTTTAGATAGAATTATAGACTGTTTGGCTTGGGAGGGACCATAAAGATCATCTAGCTCCAACCCTCCTGCCACAGTCAAGGACTCCTTCCACCAGGCCAGGCTGCTCAAAGCCCCATCCAGCCTGGTCTCGAACACCTCCAGGGAGGTGACATCCACAGCTTCTTGAGGCAAACAGTGCCAGTGTCTCACCACCCTCACAGTAAAGAATTTCTTCCTAATATCCAATCTAAATCTTCCAGTTTAAGACTGTTACCTCTCAACCTGTCACCACACTCCTTGATGAAGGCTCCCTCCCCAGCTTTCCTGCAGGTCACCTTTGAGTACTGAAAGGCCACCAGAAGATCTCCCTGTAGCCTTCTCTTCTTCAGGCTGAAGAACCCCAACTCTCTCAGCTTGCCCTCACAGCAGAGGTGCTCCAGATCTCTGATTTTCTTTGTGGCTTCCTCTGGATCCACTTTGACAGCTCCATGTCTATCTAATGCTGGGGGCCTGAGAGCTGAAGCTCCTTAAATTATTTAATGATCTTTTTTCTTTTTCTGCTTTCATTCTCATCTTTGGGAGAAAATACCATGAAAAATCAGGATACATAATAGAGGATAGCCTGTGGATTGGCCCAAAATTTAGACTCTATTTGGTGTACATTTGTGGTACCCAAGAGGAAAATCAAGAATGAAATGTTTGTGGGAGCACTACAGACTCAGTCTCTGGTTTCTTGCATTTTCCACACCAGAAGTAACCTGGATCATTCCTTTTACTTAGCATGGGAAGCCTCCTCTATGTGCTGGCTCCAATGTACTCAGTGAGATGTCCCAAGGGGAAGATGGGCACTTTCAGCTTCAAAGCCCTGCCCACTCTCTACCCCTTGGCATGGCAAGCATTGAAACTGGGAAGCAAGAATCTGCTGCGCAGTCTCCTACCCCCTGCTACAAGCCTCAATTTTGCCGTTGTAGTCTCTGACCCACTGATCCACAGGGAGCCTAAAACACTAAGTAAATTCTAGGCAAAGAAAAAAGAAAGCAAAAAAAAAAAAAAAGAAAAAAAAAAAGATGTAATGCATTTTAAAAAGGCAAAAGAAAGTAAGCAGAAAAAACCCAAACCCCTCAACGTGATAGGAATAAATTGCTGCCTAAAATATCTGCTAGAAAGCAGTGAAAGGCACATAAACCCGCCAGCCAGAGCATGAGTGGGAGCAATTTATATGTGCCTGGCTACCATCCAAGTATCACACAGGATAGTAAGAGACAGTAAGGCTGAGCAGAACATCAACAAACCTTGAGGATTTCAGCGGGGACTGAAATGTTTTTCCACCGTAGAGAAAACGCTGGGGTGGTGTGTTTTTCCTTTTTTCCTCCCCCCCCACCTTTTCCCCCAAACACTTTGTACAACTGGTAGGGAAGCAGATAGAGTGATTGAAAAATATGAGGTGCTGGAGATTTATACTTTGCAGCTGGTTTTGAAAACGTTAGGCAAAGCACCCTAGATGGTACATGAAACGCGAGTAATTCTGGATGGAAATGGCTGCTGAAAGATGAGATTCTTCCATCGAGGGAAGCTGGAGAACACAGGAGTTCAAGATCTCTAGCAGGAGATACAGATGGACAGAAATGGAGCAGATCGTGTCCAGAGAAGGGCAATGAGGCTGGGGAGAGGCCTTGAGCACAAGCCCTGTGAGCAGAGGCTGATGGAGCTGGGGTTGCTTAGCCATGAGAAAAGGAGGCTCAGGGGAGACCTCATTGCTTTCTACAACTACCTGAAGGGAGGTTGAAGCCAGGAGGGCGTTGGTCTGTTCTCCCAGGCAACCAGCACCAGAACAAGAGGACACAGTCTCAAGCTGTGCCAGGGGAAATTTAGGCTGGAGGTAAGGAGAAAGTTCTTCACAGAGAGAGTTGTTAGTTGTTGGAATGTGCTGCCCAGGGAGGTGATGGAGTCACCATCCCTGGAGGTGTTCAAGAGAGGATTGGATGTGGCACTTGGTGCCTTGGTTTAGTAGTCATGAGGTGTTGGGTGACAGGTTGGACTTGATGATCTTCGAGGTCTTTTCCAACCTTATTGATTCTATGATCAGGGTTTCATTTCAGCACTGTTTGCGGATTCCCTTAAAAAAAACACCCCAAAACCCCAAACAAAGGCACACTTTGCCTAAATGGTGCCCATCACAGATGGCAAACCTATGATGCTCCAAGTGTGACACTAACAGAAGCATGCAGAAATATCTCAGCCCTCTACCCCTCACTGACCATCTATCACTGGCTGGCTGAGACAGCTGCGCTGGAAGGTCTGCAGTGGAAGAGCGCAGACAAAAGGCTATCTTCAGAGTGCCAAGGACAACTTTACCAAGAAAAGTCTTTTTGCCAATGATTCTACACTAACCAGAGGATTTTTATCTATCTATGTTTCTTAATTTGTGATTCCAAGCAAGGATTAACAGGGGAAACACAGACTGTAGATGTATCTGGAAAACATGCATTTCTGAAACTCTGGCAGTGATGAGCTATTGAACCTGACAGTAGATTGGACTGAGATCTGGATAGCCCTTCAACAGCTGTGCATCTTGGTGATGAAGTACTGGAGAGAAGTGAGATGTGAATATTCTTGCTGGGAAATAAATTCCCAGAGATAATTGGATAATTTTTTTTCCTGGGGAACAAGGTTTGGCTGCTGCAGCTGTGGAGTGCAGGAGGCCCACAGAAGCACAGGCAGAAGCTAATTGCTATTGAGCTGAGCCATGTGAGAGAAAAAGTAAATACCTTTGTCTTCCATGCTCCTGCTTATTGGGATGGGGCTCTGAAGCCATAAAACTTTTGTGAGAGAGGTCCAGATAGCTAATTGTCTTTAACTGTTGTTGAAGCAGTTTTGCTTACCAGTAAAGCAAACCATTTCCCAAGGAGTTCTGCACCGTGAAGGGCTTGATCTAAGACGTGCTGAAGTCAGTGGTAGGTTTTGGCGGTCAAAGACTTCCAGTGACTTCATCAGGCTTTGCATCAATTTTTGGACTGAATCACCAGTCCCAAAGAGTAACATGTTCTTCAGATACTACAGGAGAAGGAGCAATCTGGATTTCTGTCCATTGCTCTGCTCATGCTTCCTGGGGCTGATCAGAAGAGATCACCTTTGTGGACTTGACGATCTTTGAGGTTTTTCCCAACCTTATTGATTCTATGATTCAGTTAGCTATTTACCAAATAGCCAATCTCATGTTCTTATTTCATTGGGAAGCATGAAAAAAGGGAAATGGCAATCATATAAATTTGAGATGGAATGGGCTGCCCAGGGAGGTGGTGGAGTCGCTGTCCCTGGAAGTGTTCAAGAGGGGATTGGATGTGACACTTGGTGCCATGGTTTAGTAGGCATGAGTCATGAGCTCATCTTGGACTTGATGAGCTTTAAGGTCTTTTCCAACCTTACTGATTCTATGATGATTCTGTGATTCCAATAAGGTGGTGATGGCCTGATGGGCTCCATCCTCAGGAAGCAGGGGTGCCTGCTTAAAGCACGAGACATCTTAAAGACAGATGCAAAAGCCACCAGAAGGCAACTTCTATTGTTATTACTGTCCTCTTAGGTACAAGAAGCTTGCTGGTGTATTAGTATGCCCAATCTGGTGATCAGTCTCTTCTGCCAAGTACAAGCAATAGAACAAGAGGAAATGGCCTCAATTTACACCAGAGGAGGATTAGATTGGACACTAGGAACAAATTCTTTACTGAAAGGGTGATCAGGCATTGGAACAGGCTGCCCAGGGAGGTGGTGGAGTTGCCATTTCTGGAGGTGTTCATAAAACATGTCAAGCTGGAACTTTGGGATGTAGTTCAGTGGGCAGAGTGCTGTTGGGACTTGATGATCTTAGAGGTCTTTTCCAACCTTAATGACTCTATGATTCTATCTGCCCATCAGCATCCCAGCACACATCCTGAAATACACCCATCCACTTGTTTGCTGCAGAAATAATTATACCCACTAGAAAAATGTCATCATGTGCAATACCCTTTTCATTAAGCTAGCTCTGTGCTCTTAGCATGGAGAAGTGTATCAACTCCCCTGAATCATGCTTGCAAACACATTTACTTGATTAGAAATTAGCTGCCATGCCAGAATGAATAAAAGTAAAGCAAACAGAAAATCTGCTGATGTTGCTCTACTCTTGACTGCTTTGGACAACTCTGATCCCTCCACTTAAAACAGCAAACAGTGTTAATTACACAGAAAAATAACCCAGCCTGATTTGTTTCTTTTAGGAAAAACTAAGTAAGCTCTTTCTAGCTGATTTATGTTTCATTAGAAGCATGATGTTTGGATGATCAAATTCTTTATATGCAAATAATTTCCTTTGTATTTTATTGCTGTTGGGCAGAGGAGGCAGCATTTGAAACTCTTCAGGAATTACACACCACAGTTGTTCCTAAGTCTTGCTGAAACGTGGTATGAAAACAAGATTTTCCCATCCTCTGAGATGAGCTTTGTTTTCTTTTGTGTTTTGTTTTGTTTTCTCCTTAAGAAAAAGATCCAAGGATCATAGATTGAGCAGGGATGGAGAGCAGCAGACTGAAACAAGCTTTGAATTTAGCGCTTAGAAATGGATAAGGCAATCCCCACCCAAGCAGGGCACTGGAAAAAGAAACAACAAACTCCAACAGGTCTTCACACAGAATGAAAGATTAGAGCACAAATCTTAAAGGGGACATGATGAAGAATTGTAGTTATGGTACAGAAGAGATTTTTGCTGTCCTTAAAAAGTCACAGGGGCACACGTCTGTTCTGACGCCCCATGCAAGAGACTGGTGGTGATGTTGTAGGTCCTATGAACCCCAAGGTCCTCTTAGGTCAAGTTTTCAGGAGCCAGTCCTCTACAATGGGATATAAAGTGACATGCCAGCTTTTATAAGGGTATCAAAAACATTTCAGGAGGTGTCAGTGAACAAGACAAGACTGTTCCTGTGATGAAGAAAGCTGGGGAGGGACTGTTTACAAAGGCATGTATCGCTAGGACAAGGGGCAATGGGTTGAAACTAGAGCAGGGCAGATTTTGATTGGACATTAAGAGGAAGTTCTTTACTATGAGGATGGTGAAACACTGGAACAGGTGGCCCAGGGAAGTGGTGGATGCCCCATCCCTGGAGACATTAATAGAATCAACTGGGTTGGAAAAGACCTCAGAGATCATCAAGTCCAACCTATTACCTAATACCTAACACCTCTTTTAACAACTAAATCATGGCTCCAAGTGCCACATCCAATCCTTTTATGAACACCCCCTCTTCTCCAGGCTAAGTAACCCCAGCTCCCTCAGCCTCTCCTCACAGGGCTGTGCTCCAAACCCCTCCCCAACTTTGTTGCCCTTCTCTGGACACCTTCCAGCATCTCAACAGCTTTCCTAAATTGAGGAGCCCAGAACTGGACACAGTACTCAAGGTGTGGCCTAACCAGTGCTGAGTCAGCCACACCTTGAGTACTGTGTCCAGTTCTGAGTTAGGTTTGTTGTGGGCTCTGAGCAACCTGGTCTAGGTGGGGATGTCTCCACTTACTGCAGGAGGGTTGGTCTAGGTTCTCATTCTCAAAGATTTCAAAAGTAAATTACTAAGGGTAAAAGTCAGAGACCCTTTGGACAGATGGTGGTTTATAACTACCTGTGCTCTTAAGACAGTTGACTGATTAGCCAAATACTTTGTGCTTAATCAAGAGATGTTGCTCAGAGGGACTGTGCTTGTTCTTAACACAGAAAGCAGAGTGTGAAGCTGCTAAAAGAGAAGAGGAAAACCAGAACACAGGCAACACTTGGCTGAATGAAACTGTGATAAAGGAAAATTTCAGCTACTTTTCCAGCATCTGACTCCCAAGTCTGCTACCCTGACTTGAGCTCAATCCTGAGGGTGCTGCGTTTTACCTCAAAGTGAACCAACTCTTTAAGGAGCTTCTTCCAAATAACTCCTCAGCTGGTTCAGGAGATCCTCAAGTACTTATCCCTCCTAGTGGCCAGTTAACAAGGAAGATCTTATTGCTCTGCAGGGTGGCAAACTTCTAGGGAAAGAAAATGATGCTTTCCTCACCTGTGTCTCACCATAAGCAGTGTTGTATTGAGTCCCCAATGTGTTCTCTGTTCAGTAATATAATAAGCAAAATTTCTATTTCTGAAAACCACACAAAAATCTCTTTTCTGTTAACATAGTCAGCATTTGGCACACTAGTGACTCAGCCAAAGAAAAGAGACCTGCTAGTAGCCACGATATGAAAGAATCATAGAATCAACAAGTTTGGAAAAGACCTCAAAGATCATCAAGTCCAACCTGTCACCCAACACCTCATGCCTACTAAACCATGGCACCAAGTGCCATGTCCAATCCCCTCTTGAACACCTCCAGGGATGGTGACTCCATCACCTCCCTGGGCAGCACATTCCAATGCCTAACAACTCTCTCAGTGAAGAACTTTCTCCTCACCTCCAGCCTAAAACTCCCCTGGCGTAGCTTGAGACTGTGTCCTCTTGCTCTGGTGCTGCTTGCCTGGGAGAAGAGACCAACCCCCTCTGGGCTACAACCTCCCTTCAGGTAGTTGTAGAGAGCAAGAAGGTCTCCCCTGAGCCTCCTCTTCTCCAGGCTAAACAATCCCAGCTCCCTCAGCCTCTCCTCATAGGGCTTGTGCTCAAGGCCTATCCCCAGCCTCGTTGCCCTTCTCTGGAAGGTATCAGTATCAAGTGGTACTTAAAAAAACAGCAAGTGAAGGAGGGAAAGTGTTGTTATAAATCACTTTTTTCTTTGGTGGCATCCATCCTATTTAAGCTCTTGAGAATATTTGAGGAAGCTTCAGAGAGTAGCTTCCCTGGCTCCTCCTCTTTCCAAGTCCCTCTGCATTTTGGTATCTCAGTATTTCTAGCAGTCAGTGCTTCACTTCTGAGGACCCCATGGACAGGAACAAACACCATGTTAGGAGTGGCTTTCTAGAGAAGCTCAGGGATAGGTATGAGCATCTTCATAGAGGATTTGGTTTAAACTTTGCTCTAAAATTGTAATAGTGGCAGGAGAGACCAACAATTTCAGTACTATTACAGACAGTTTCTCCAGGTACATGGCTCTTGAAGAATCATGGAAAGAGTCTTCCTTCCATTTACAATACCCAAGATGCCAGAGTCCTGCAAATTCCCTTATCAGAGCTTCTGGCTTCGATGTGTTTATGTTGTTGCCAGAGATAGGCAGCAGTTTTGCTGGAGGTTCTAACCCACTGCTGAGGTGTTTATAGGAGAATGTAATCTGTGTGAAGGAAGATTTGTTCTCCAGACTGTCTGCACTTTCTCTTGAGAGTTGGCCAAGGAAGGGAGTATGCAGGCGGTGTCTGGGGGAAGGACAGAGGAAGTGGAGCCTGTGAGAAAACACTCTCCTCTACTACAAGATTACTCATCACTAGAAAAATAGAAAGGCTGAGCTTCTGAGGAACAAATTATCAGGTTTTGAGGGTCACATGTGACAAGTCACTTTCTTGTCAAGGAAAATATTCAGTGAACACTGTAAGCACTGTCTTCACTGACAAATAACACGGACAATTCTGAGACAAAAAGCATCTTTGGAAAGCAAGGTGCTTGCTACACACTGTGTCCTAAAATCAGCTCTCAGTGCCAATCTCTTCCTCGCCTTGAGATGCTAAAAATGGTTCTGTTTATTCAGTAAACTGAGACTGCTGCTGGTCTCTTCTTACTTTGTATTTTTAGAGGAAAATATTTTGCCAGTGCTCTTCAGAAGTGTAAAAAGGTCCCGATTTTTTTTGTAGTAGTAACCCTTGAATTGCTGCTGAGACTTCACCAGCAACCAGGGTGTGCTGCTTGTGCTTTCAGCAGAAGGTGATGTGGAACTGGGAAGACACTTCTGATTTATTGAGGCAGGGTCAGAGCTCAGAAACAACCAGGATTTGTAAGCTAGTCACTGACTCCAGCTCCCCAGAAGTTACCTTGATATCAGTGAACTGTGATTAGAAAGGACTTGCCTTGGCAGAAAAAAATATCCTAATGCCCCACAGAGAAACCCACTTTTGTCACACATTTTTCTCAATTACACTGAGAAGTAAAACAAACTGGTAACACCAGCAAGGGACCATTTCACCACTATTACACTTGTGGCCTTTTAAAGTAATTTTTTGCTTGTTTGAAGAATTTTGCCCTGATTGTGCAGCGCAAGCTCCAGGGAACCAGCTGCTGAGGCTGTAGGAAACGGGGGAAATGACAAGGTTGATTTATGCATTCTTTCTTTCCATGATAATTGGGAAAGTAATTTTGATAAGCAAACAACTATACTGCAGATAATTATTTTTCCTTTCCAAATGTCCTTTTCCTCAAAGAAAAACATCTTTTTTTCTCTAAGCTTCCTCAAAGGTTCTAGAGATATGACATCTCTGGTTAACTATTCACTCAGCTCTATCTCTTTCATGTGGATTTTCATGATCCTTAGAAGACTGTAGATCACAACCAGAAAGACATTTTTCAGATTAGACATCTCCTTTGAATTCTGTTTGAAACCAACAATAGAAAGAGACATGCTCTGGCAGGTCAAAAACTGAAAACTGATATGAAAAAGCCACTTTAGTAGTATGTGATTAAATAATATAATATAAAGTACAGCATGCATGCTACCAAATAACTGCCTCCTATGAGATTGCCATTATTCTCCAAAGGAAAATGAATCACAGAATCATCAAGGTTGGAAGAGACCTCAAAGATCACCAAGTCCAACCTGTCACCACAGACCTCATGAAGATACAGCCTTCAGGAACAGCAACAGCTGAAGATGCTGCAGAATAAAAGAGAAAACTTCACAGCTACCTTTGACTATTTCCCACCACTTACAGCTCATGATCCCTGTCTGAATAAATGCTGTAGATCAACAGCAGGCAAAATTTCAGATTCAAGAGAAACTATCAAATGAGGCCAGCAAAGAAGTGGCAACAACAGATGGTGTGCTTATATAGGAGAGCTAGTCGCAGCATCACAGGATGTTAGGGGTTGGAAGGGACCTCCGAAGATCATAGAGTCCAACCCCCAAGCCAGAGCAGGACCATAGAATCCAGCACAGGTGGCACAGGAACACATCCAGATGGGTCTTGAAAGTCTCCAGGGATGAAGACTCTGCAACCTCTCTGGGGAGCCTGTTCCAGTGCTCTGTGACCCTCACAGAGGGTGGAACCTCCTGTGCTGGAGTTTATATCAATTGTCCCTCATCCTATCCCAGGGTGCGACTGAGCAGAGCCTGTCCTCTCCCTCTTGACACCCAGCCCTCAGATATTTATAATCATTTATTAAACCTCCTCTCAGTCTTCTGTTCTCCAGACTAACCAGCCCCAGGTCTCTCAGCCTCTACTCACAGGTCAGTGTCCAGTCCCTTAATCATCCTCATTCCCTGAAGATCTTAAAAATGATGAGAAACAAATGGAACCCCAAAAGTTACACACACACAGATTGATTTAGTTTTCATGTCACCTTCATAAAATTATCTGCCTGTAATTTGCTGCAAGCTAAGATGAATATATGCCTCTCCTTCTAACAAGAAGGTCATTAGGGAAACCTGGGAAACCATCAAATTAGGTTTCAGGAGAATGATATATACCTGGCCATAGACTGTTGCAGAGTGCAAGACCTCAATCAGTGGAAAACTTTTGGAGCAGTGCTTGATTTAGAAGGGAAGATGATTCAGAAAGCCCTGAAGGTGAAAAATTTAAATGGAAAAGGATGACCTAAAATGGCAAGGCAGAAATGAGTACCCTAATGGATGTAGTTGAGGGAGTTGTTAAGAAGCAGAGACTGGATATGGCTGTGCCTTGAGAACAGAGAGCTGAGAACGGTGGCCTTGGTTTAGTGCTTTTGTTGTTGCTATGAATAACTTCTTGCAAAAATATTTGGCTTCCTTAAAACACCCAAACCATTGGAAATCATCTCTTCCTGAGAATCTTCAGCAGTAGATGTAGATGTGGGCCTTGAAGCCCCTCTGAGTACTCATGGCTCCCAAGCTCCCAGCCCAGTCCTGGCAGCACTGAGTGTGCACCCAGATGTGCACAACACCCATGGAGCATTTTGGCATCCACAGGGCTAGAGCCAAGCAATTAAAATCTGTGGTTGACTCTTGTAGATAAATGAGACAAGACTTAAAACACATGGAAATTTTCAAGTTAGGACAGTGTCCAAAAGCTACAGTCTTTGGCCCAGCACTGCCTCAGGATACAGCATTTTTTTTTCCCCTCTAAAATATTACAAAGGTCAGATATGTATTTTTTTAACCCTTTCCTCTAAAGTAACAGAGCACCAGTAGATGAACAAGGGAGCTTGGAATGTTTTGTTTCTCCTTGCATGAAGCCAGGAAAGTGAAGTTTAGGGTCTTGTCTCTAATATAACTTTTATCAGAAGCTACTACAGAAGACAATATTCCCCTTTCCTATCAACTGAATACTCTGGATTTTACAAGAATTTGCTTATCTTCATTTACTGTAGCCCCACCTTCAGGAAATAATGTCTCTGTGACCAGACACAACTGTCTTCCATCTCCATTTAAAAATAAGACAGAAGCTGGCAAGAAGAGAGGGATTCTTTCCTTTTAAGTGAAGCAGTGATACCAAAAGTATGAGAAGTTTGTTCATCCACAAAAATATGCTGTACATCCATCCAGCACCATCATCATAAACACTTTCCCCAGTTATGCTGAAATTGAAATCTAGTCTTATGGAGGATGTCAGGCAGGCTTGAGGTAAGAATAAACATACAGAAATATTGATCAAAGAAACCAGGGGGAAAAAACCCAAACCCTCGTCTATGGTGGCCATCAGTGCATCTTCTAGCCAAAGCACAGTGTGACCCTTTGAACACCTCCACAGTAGAACACTCCAATACATATGTACTGTTACTGCTAGCACAGAGAGGGGAAAACCAAGGCAGGAAAGCTTATGGCCCACCTTCAGATACACTAAACATCTTCAACTTGGAAGGAGAAGCTCTAACAAAACCTTAACAATCTTTGCTCCTGTCCTGGGCAGATCTTCTGATCTCACAGAAAACATCAAAGCACTTTTCTCCGTTGTAATGAGACAGAAATTGGGAAAACTGCTTGGGCTCTCATTCTCAATCACCTTCCTGTTCAGCAAAACATTGCTACCTTGAGTCCTCCTGGTTGAGCACCTCGGTACCCATCTGCAGAGGAGAGAAAGACTCACTGTTTAGCTAACAGGCACTTACATTTCAGATGCTTTAGTTGCACAGATGTGAAGAGAACTCCCTGTGGTACTTGCCTCTGGAGGACTCTTTCTGCTGGTTTAAGCACAGCAGTACAGCCTCTGAACATTGCTCCATAGTTCTGTTGTCAGAAGTTTGGCTATCAGACAACAACTTTCTCCTAGCTGTAGGTTCCCATTTCCACTGTGGAACAGTAGCATATTTATAACACTTCAGGGTTAAAAAAAAGGGGGGGGGGAGAGAAAACCAGGCCCACCCAAAAAAACCCCAAACCAGGAAAAGACTCAAACGGTGCAAAAATAAATCCCACCAGAAAACCCCAACAAACCCCAAACAACCACAAACCAACCTAAAACCCCTACCATCCTCACCAATTAAAGAAAACAAAAGGGACTAATCTTGACCTCTCTCCAAAGGGGAATGTTTTGCTTCTTGAATCTTTGGCTCTGGCTCTCCTATGATACTGGGACTATGACTAATAACCTCTTGCAGGAGTACTGCTGATAATTTCACCATCGAGTAGCTGCTCTCGGCCTGGATCATCGTAGCAGGCACTGAAGTTGCCAAGATTTCATTTTAAAGAAAACAAAGAACAAGATCTATGCTCACAATCCCCCAGTGCTGGAAATACATTTTTTTTTTGTTCAGCTTGAGCCGTTAAGTTTTTGCCTGGCAGTTTTTCCTCCTTCCTCCAAACTGTTATTTTTCAGATGCCTGCTACAAAACGGTTCCCTCTTTCCCTTTCTTTCTCTCAAAAAAAACCCCACTTTTCCTAATTCAAACCAGGTTTGGGGCTGCTGCTCTTCTGAAAGCAAATGTGCCATGTATCACGTCGAGTTAGGCCAGCACTCCTCACGTTAGGTTTCACACTTCACCCAAAAGGAGGCATCTGCACTGCTCTTCCAAGGGAATAGGTGCACTGAGCTATCTGGTTGGAACAGAGAGTGAGACACATCCACAAGTTGTGGATTTGCTCTCACGGCATGGCACAAACAGGGAAGGACACCACTGTCTGCTTTATGCTTTAAAATATCAAAATCAAGATTATTTCAACTGTTGTTTTTTTTTTTCAAGAAAAAGACTTTTTGGCCAGTTCCCTCTTTTTTTTTTCTTAGCATCCAGACTCTACTTGTTATTTATGACACTTACTGTATGGGGAAAAAATAAAAGGGACATAAACTCCTTTGTGCCTAAAATTAGCTTCAGAAATTAATAACCAAACAATGACTTCTGCAGCAGTCAGAAATGGAAGGGGAAAAGGAGAGGGGGGGTGGGGGGGAGGGAAGGGAGAGAGGCAATTATAACAACAGTGAGTTTTGAGATTCCCTGAGGGCTGCTGGTAATTAAACCAACAGCAACATGAATCTCTGTTTGATGTGGTCATGAATTTGTTTTCAAAAGAAGAAGAAGAAAAAATCTTTAAAAAGATTCTTTCAAGAGAAAGCAAGAATAACCAGACCAGAAAAAAACTTTGATAAATATTATTATGGAGAAGTCATTTATGGGCCATGGCATTGGAAGGTTGGAAATCCTGGTGATGAATAAGGTGGCGGGCTTGCAGCCATCCTGGACACGGCAAACCAGGGCTGTAATCTTGTGCGCCTGAGCCTGCTCCTCGGAAAGGAAGCAGCCCCTCGTTTCGCCCTGGCATTAAGCTTTACAAAGACACAGATGCAAGACAGAAAATTTCAGTGGGAAAGCTCAGTGGAACGAAAGAAAAACCACACACAATTCCAAAGGCACTTCTCATTCCCAGGGGCTGCGCAGAGATCAGAGGTGAAATTTATTGGTGATAAAAAGTCTGCGAGGCTGCTCTGCTCCCCCGGCCCTTTCCAACTGCCGAAATCACATCCTCAGAAGCATCTCCTTCAGAACTCTCTAAAAATAAAAATGCTTTCATTTTGTAGAAATGCAAGCACCCAGAAAAAAAACAAAACAAAACAACACAACACAGCAACACTGAAATCCAGAGAAAATGCAAATGATCTGCACCCTCTAAAATCAAGCTGCCTTGGACACCTCAAAACGGCATTTCGCTCATTTACCGACCAAAAAGTGGAAGGCAAGATACCATCAGTCACAAGCCAGCAAACAACCAGACTAGAATGTAACATATATTGACCAGTGGAAAGCCATGTTTCAAAGGAAAAGAAACTGCTTGTTGGCTGTCATGGTATTATTCATAAAGGCAAACTAGGAGATCTTATGGATACCAGGAGCAAAACTACAACAAAGGCAACCAACTGCTAACGAAGAAGGGTTTTCAGTCAAATTTCATGGGTCATACAAAGTCATTACTATGCCTGCAGGAGTTCAGCAGCTCTGCCAGTTGAATTTGGGGGAAATGAAGTGATTATTTTGTTATGCATTTTGTAGTTTTAGACTTCCCCCCCCCCCCCTTAAATTCCAAGTTGTGAAGTCAACCAGCTATGCAAAAATACCGGCTTCGATTTCCAGAGCGAGATTCTAACCCACATTGTTGCAGAGGAAACCTTGAAAACAGATCTTCTGTGTACACCAAGGTCACAGAAACTACATTTTAAAGACTCTGATATCTGTTTCTTTCCTTTCTTTCTTTCTTTCTTTTTTTTCTTAAATACAACCTTATGGCTTTAAGCCAATTTCCTAACACTTTCAGGGCTTGACTTGAAAACTATAAGACAGATCATTTGGCTGCTGCTGGTAACGAGTTCTGCATGGGTTAACTCCCCAAATTGGTTCCATTGCAGGTTTCCCTCTGGTTTTGAGTCAGTTAAAATATCAAGGCTCTTCTCCATAACATTTTAAGCACTAATGACTTCAAAAGTACACAAATGTTTCTGATAAAACAATGTGTTTGAAAAATTTAATGGATGACAAAGACAACAAAAAAATCCTTCGTGCTTTTCTTTGTCAATAACTTCTAGGAATACAGCCAGGCTGGGCATTTATTCAGTCTGGTAAACCATGACTCAAAAGTGGACATATTGGCAGTGGGAGCAACTGCTCAGTGGTGGAAGCAAAAGGCTCACAGCCTTTCCTAGATGATTAATCATCATGACAAGCTTGAAGATTAAATGATCTGCCCAGCTCCAGATGTTAGATGTGCATCCACCTCTTGCTATTCTTCTGGTTCATAAGCAGTAGCCTGGATTGTTCATGCTTAAGATAATGATGATCGTTACTGTTCAAAGCAAAAAGGATTTGGGCTTTGTAATTTTATCCTTTGATAAAGGAAGCACAGTTTACACAAGATAACACAGTGCATAGAGTCTAGACATGATGAAATACTGGAAGATCCTTCAGGCAGAGGTGGTGACAGTCTTGCACATAAAGCTCTATGATGTTTCCCTTCTCCAGTCCCACCTCCAACCAGTACAAAGGAGGAACATGGATATGTAGCTGGATCTCTCCCTTCGGTCCCATGCCATTAAGGGCTGCACCAGGCCCTGGTAAATCAGTAACAAAATGCAGCTTCTCTGTGATGGGAGGCAGCATCTGTTTCACAGCACTTATGGATAGGAACAAAAAGTAGTGATATGATGAAAGCATAGGAGAGCATCATGGTGGCAGAAGGAAGCTACCCAACCCTAAACCAGACAAAGAGTGCTACAGGATCTTCAGTGGTTGCAAGTGATGAGAGACATCATTCTTACTGCCATTTAAAGGACGGTCCTCCACAGAGGGAGCAAGTCTGTCTTGGACATCACTCAGGGAGGGCTTCATGGACAGTAGCACCGTGAGAAAGAGACCCCAGAGAATCAGCACCCTGCTTTCTAAACAAGCTGCAGCCTGCTCCTCCTGGAGAGTGATCATTTGTGTTCGCAGAGCCAGACCATGCTTTACTTGGAAAATCTGAGCATCACTGCACAAACTGGCTTAGCTGCAGGCATTTGCTCTTTTCCCTTTGCACATTTTCCTTGAAAGAGTGAGAGAGGTTACTACAAAGTTGTTTATTTTATCTTTTTTTTTGCTAAGATGTCTCTCTCCCTCAGTCCAACAGAGTAATCAGCTACACTGGAGAAATGCTTTTACCCCTAATCATGCAACCTTTGGCAAAAGGTTGGCACCTACTAAAGACTTCACAGATTGAAATGCTAACATCATCCTGAGATATTTGAAGATCCCTTTTCCCTTTTCATGGGTGGCCTTTTCATGGAGTTTAATTCAGTCTCGAGCATCACAGTTCCTTTTGAGTATAAGTAGCTCCTTTTACTTTCTGGTACCTGCATTGCTGATGTCTATATTCAAGCAAGGGTCTTTCCAAATCAAGAAACAATCTTCTCAAATAATATCTAAGTTTTCAGATAGATGCTCAACAACTGTGGGAATAAGAAAAATGACAAAAATACCAAGTGCCTCACTTTGCAGTTGTGAATTCCAAGCTTCAAAATGCTGAGGAGATGGAAGCAGCACAAGGTGAAATGCCTTGCCTCAAATCTGCAGAAAATGATGGCTGAGTCTGCACCACCTGAAAACCCCACAACCAGCACCCCAATGCATCTTTCTAGATGGGACATGGGCTGTCAGGACGACACAAGTGTCTGACACTGTCTTGTCAAAGCTGATTTACAGAGAAGACAGAGGCGGTCTGGTTGCACTTACTCCTCGCTAGCTGACACACTACTCGCAGCGTACATGTGTGAGTGAGGAGGCCATGTGTGACCCACTCTGAGAGGCATTATTTATATAATAGATCCTCTGACTGAAAAACTAATAAATCCACAGCCTGCAGATGATGTGCAGACACACAGACACATCACCACAAATATCACTTTATCTCGATTCTTGGTCTGTCTTCCTACCCCCTCCCCCTGCCCCACACCTCTCTGCTGCAGCACAGCAGAGCACCAAGAGCAATAGCAAAGTCATTATCTGGCTAAGGAAGAGGTTTATTGCAGTCTTAGTGTTTCTCCACACACAACTGACACGCAGGAGCAAGGGTCATTTTCCAGGGAAACCCTTCTAGGTGAATATTTCACATAGGTCTAACTTAGTCTATCCCGTTCGGGATGCAGTGCTGCAAGCCGCTCAACAGTGCTCGCTCTGAACGCCCTCAGCTCCCAGCGATCTTTTCTGTGAGGAAGATTTCTGTGAGAAAATTCATTACTTATGAGGGTGCTGACACACTGGCATGGGTTGCCCAGAAAAGCTGTGGATGTCTCATCCCTGATAGTGTTTAGGACCAGGCTGGATGAGGCTTTGAGCAATCTGGTCTACTGGGAGGTGTCCCTGCCCATGGAAGCAGGTTTGGGTCTAGATGATCTTTAAGTCCCTTCCAACCCAAACCATTCTGTGATTCTACTATTTGGGAAGAACTACATGTGAAACACACAGTCTACAACTTTCCATAATAGTGACTGCACAGTGCAAGAGGTCAAAACAAGGTTCCTCTCCTTATGTATTGTGACTATTGTCTATTTATAATTCTACAGTTAGTTTAGGGCTTGCATATCCGTGCTGGACAAAGCAGTTTGCCGTGTGTAGAAAACGACATGAATTCAATCTTTGCAGACAATCCCAGTGCCTGAAAATGCTTTTGTTTGTCCAGTGAACACCTGTACTAATTACACACTTCACTCACTCAGGGGTCACTGCTGATGGCAAAGGTTTGTAATCAGCCTCCCCAGGAGACAGCCATCATTCTATTTCTAGAGCAGTCGCTCTGATGCTGCAAAACCAGGCAACCGGGAAAGGCACTCACACTTGAGAGTCTCTATCAGTGAAAGACTGTAACAGTCCATTGCTGGGCACATGGAGACAGTCCAGAACACTTGGATGAATAGAGAAAATAAAGTAATCAGATACTGCTGCTGCAAACTGAAATTCAGCATTATTTTTAGATTTAACCATATGTTCTTCTGATTTTGACATTAATGATGGTTTTTTCTCTCTCTCTCAGGACACTAGTACCTTACTCAGCCCAACTTGTAAGCATATGAGAAATAATTTAGTTTTATTCACTTTCTGATTTACAGGCACTGTTCATGTACCTAAAATTATGCTGAGATTCAAATTATAAGGTCAGCATTCATTATTTTTCACTGCAGCTCTCTCCAGATGGTCCCTCCCCACTGATGGTAATCCTTGCTGGTACTTCCCTTAGCTTGGTGTGCAAAACTAGATGAATCAATGGTATACAATCTGGAAAACGGCATCTAACTGGTCAGAGGGCACAGAGATACCTGCATGTCATATTCCCCTTCTCCAAGTCTGTCAGACTGCCCATAAACCCCATCTCACTAGGAATTCACAGAGCAGAAAGTTACTTTAGGTCCGTGCTTCATTCCACTAAACACCATCCAAATTAGAGGAGATTTAGATTAGGAGTCAGGAAGGAGTTCTTCCCCATGAAGGTGGTGAGACACTGGAACAGGTCGCCTGGGGAGATGGTAGAAGCCTCATCCCTGGATGTTTATAAGGCCAGACTGGATGCAGCTCTGGGCAACCTGATCTAGCAGAGGCTGTCCCTGCCCATGGCAGGGGGGCTGGAACCAGAGGATCCTTGGAGTCCCTTCCAACCCTGACAATTCTGTGATTCTGTGTCATGATGTCCTCAATATAAAAGTGACACTGCTCCTACCAAAGGTGAGGAGCATTGACAGCATGGACAGGGTTCTCCAGCCAGCTGTTTGCAGCTGCTCAGCACCCCAGTACTGTACAGTGGGGAAAGGAAAAGGGGAGCAGAAGAATAATCTGTTCAGAAACAGCAAAGGACAGAAGAAGGAGCAGAAAAATAATGGAGCAAGGGCACAGAAGGGATCTCTGTAGTGTTCAGTACTTTTGGAACTGCTTGCTGTGTGACTGCTAAAAAGGCTTTCCAGGACCAAACACAAATTCTTCCTAAGGTGCCTAGGAATTCTGATGCTTAAACAAAAGGCAATAAATCGATCTGTCAACTTATCTCCAAACTCTTTAATCCATAATTCACTGTGTAGCATACAAGCATGCTGTATAAATTTTCATGGACAGCCCATTCCAACGGCCAATCACTCTTTCTGGGAAGAATTTCTTCTTAACATCCAGCCTAAACCTCCCCTGGTGCAGCTTGAGACTGCGTCCTCTTGTTCTGGTGCTGGTTGCCTGGGAGGAGAGACCAACCCCCACCTGGCTACAACCTCCCTTCAGGGAGATGTAGAAGGCAATAAGTCTCCCCTGAGCTTCCTCTCCTCCAGGCTAAGCAACCCCAGCTCCCTCAGCTGCTCCTCACAATTACTGTGTTCTAGACCCTACAGCAGCTTTGCTGCCCTTCTTTGGACACACTCTAGTACCTCGATGTCCTTCTTGGAGTGAGTATGTAGTAAACAGCACGTATCACTGCAAAGAACTCATATGACTAAACAGTGCATTCTTTGAATCAGATCTTTCTTGAGTCTACAGAGATTGTTTTCTTTCACTTTGTTAAAACCAACCCAGGCAAACTGTAGCCATGCTTTCATCCTTCTGATGTTTAAATATCTTCAAACTTCACAACTTTGTAGAAAGTAAACTATAAAAGAAATGCAAACATACAAACCAGCCAACCAACCACGAAAAACAACCAGAAACCGCCAGGGCTGGCAGAGGTCGTTCAGAGAAACGATCGCTTTGGAACAGCAGTTGCAAAGTTTTTAGCATGCACTGCGAAAGTAACGATAAGCAAGAGGTTATCTGAAGTGTAATTTAAAGCAATGTGTTTGCATTGTTCTCGGCTCCAGCAACCCCGAGGCCATGTGTAAAGCCCCGGGCACAGCAACGCGCCTGTGAATCAGGACCGTAAATTCCCCGAGCTGCGAATGTGGGAGCCATCAGGAGCGCACAGGATTGAGTCAGCAGTTACCAAGACACATACACAGAGCCCGGGCCACTCCAGTCTCCCAACTGCCATTTATCATTTCCTGAGAGAGCACTTTCTTGGCAAGCCTCCTTTCAAAACATTGGTGGGTTGGTGTGTTGTTTTTTTTTTTTTTTTTCCCCCAAAACAACCAACCTATTCCAGCAGGCTGTGAATACTGCTCTAATTTGGGCTATTTTTCATATCAAGCACACGATGGGCTCTGGTTTTCAGTTAATTAAAGAAACCTTCTCCCCCCCCCCCCCCCCCCCCCCCCCCCCCTCCCGATTTCTAAACGTTGTTTGCAGCAGGGTAGATTCTGCAACGAGCCAGCTCTAAACTAGTGCCAGTTACAGCCTGAACTGCATGGAGATGGAGAAAAATACAGGACTAAATCAATCCATGGTCTGAAGCTGCAAAGCCCAGCTTACATAACACCGGATTTGATCACTCTGCCAAACTGATAGCTTTGATGAAAAGAGCTGTCTTGGGTTTGACTGTGTTGAATACTCCTGATTGGGTAAAGGCTCAGAGCTGCCTGTCAGAATTTGAACTCCATCTCACAGGATGTTACAGGATGTTAAGGATTGGAAGGGACCTCCAAAGATCATCTAGTCCAACCCCCAAGCCAGAGCAGGACCATAGAATCTAGTGCAGGTCACATAGAATACATAGAATAAACCAGGTTGGAAGAGACCTTCAAGATCATCGTGTCCAACCCATCAACCAATCCAACACCACCCAAACAACTAACCCATGGCACCAAGCACCCCATCAAGTCTTCTGAAAACCTCCAATGTTGGCGACTCCACCACCTCCCCAGGCAGCCCATTCCAATGGGCAATCACTCTCTCTGCATAGAACTTTTTCCTAACATCCAGCCTGAACCTCCCCCGGCGCAGCCTGAGACTGTGTCCTCTAATGGAATGCATCCAGATGGGTCTTGAAAGTCTCCAGAGAAGGAGACTCCATAACCTCTCTGGGGAGCCTGCTCCAGTGCTCTGTGACCCTCACAGTCAAGAAGTTTCACCTCATGTTGAGGTGGAACCTCCTCTGCTGTAGTTTATATCCACTGACCCTTGTCCTATCACAGGGTGCAAGTGAGCAGAGCCTGTCCCCTCCCTCCTGACCCCCAGCCCTCAGATATTTATAAACATTTATTAAATCCTCTCTCAACCTGTTGTTATTATTCTTATTGTTGTTATTACTACTACTACACACTAATAGCACTTAGGGGCCTTGCCTGAGATCAGAGCCCTGACAGGCTACAAGACATCTGCACAGAGAAACAGCCCTCACCTCAAAAAATTCATTATCTCAATAGATGAGCATAAAAAAAAAGGGGTGAGACAAAGATGGTATTTTCCTTCCTGTTCTATACATATGGAACTGAGATACTGAGGGATTAAATGTCTTGCCTGTGCTCAGAAAAAAAAATATCTGGGGCAAAAGCTAGGAACTGAACCAAAGTTTCCAAGTTCAACTCAGCTTGGTCTTCATTAACCCTGTGCTTGCTGCTTGCATGACTGTACTCAGGCCTGCATTTATAAGCTGAGACATCAGAGGTTTGGGAATGCAGAGCCTAAGCACAGAGTGGAATAACATGCCTCTCACCTCCTGCAAGACTATTTATATATATATATATTTGCATCACAACAGTTACTTGTGGCTTTGCTTCTTGAAGCTTCAGAAAAATCAAACTTAGGAACTGCACTCCCATATTTTGATTTCCCATTTGGTGGAGGTCTGGGCTCTGCTATTTCTCTGCAGAGTCTTTCCTCTGTGCAAGCAGCCCCAGAAACAACAAACTATGCCATTCTTCAGGGGGAAAAAAGTAAATAATCCCTTAATGGGTTTCTCTAAACATTTGACCTGCAGTTCACACACTCTTAGTAAAAAAAGTAAAGGGAAAATTAAAGTAGTTATATATGTTTTAGTAAAGAACTATTATATCACTATTACATTGCTTTGGCTTCAGAAGGCTTTGGTCTTCTGGAAAAATCAAGTAGGTTTCTCTTTTACAAGTAGTTTCCTTCTGAAATTCAGTAGTTTTATTTCTTTTTTAAATTGTTATTTAGAATCCTAGAATATCTCAAGTTGGAAGGGACCCATAAGTATCACCAAGTCCAGCTCCTTGCTTGACTGCCTAAAACTAATACACATGACTAAGAACACAGAACCATAGAATCAACCAGGTTGGAAGAGGTCTCCAAGATGATCCAGTCCAACCTATCACCCAACCCTATCCAATCAACAAGACCATGGCACTAAGTGCCTCATTCAGGCTTTTCTTGAAGATCTCCAGGGATGGCGACTCCACAACCCCCCTGGGCAGTACATTCCAATGGCAAATCACTCTCTCTGTGAAGAACTTCCTAACATCCATCCTGAACCTCCCCTGGCACAGGTTGAGACTGTGTCCCTTGTTCTGTTGCTGATTGCCTGGGAGAAAAGACCAACCCCTACCTGGCTACAACCTCCCTCCAGGTAGCTGTAGACAGCAATGAGGTCTCCCCTGAGCCTCCTCTTCTCCAGGCTAAACATCATCCAGGCACTCCTTAAACTCTGATAGGTTTGGTGCTGTGACCAATTCCCTGGGGACTCTGTTCCTGGGATCAACCACCCTCTTAGTGAGGAACCTCAACCTAATGTCCAGCCTGAACTTCCCTGGATGCAGCTTCATTCCTTTTCCTTGTGTCCTACGTCTGGTCACCAGAGAGAGTAGATCATCGCTTCCCTCCTTGCTGCTCCCTCTACCTTAAGAATGCCTGATTTTAGTGTCTCTCTCTTTGGCCAAATAATAAGGTCAGGTTTTGTTTTGTTGCTGCTTTGTTTGTTTGCTTTTAAGAGAAAGAATAAATGTACCTGAAACTAGGACAACTTCTAGAGAAATTTCAAGTCTTCATGCCAAAGTATGGCTGTGGGAGAGCATCTCAAAACACAAGCTTTAAAAATAACCACAAGAATATGGGCAAAACTATGTGCCTTTTCCTAACTTTCTTTTTGGAACAGCTGAAGCTTTCCAGCTGAAACATTCCCAAAAAGTTCAGCCTGAGATGCCCAAAATGGAAAACGAGGTCAGATGGTTGCAGTTGCACACAAGTGAAATGAAGTCTTTTAGAGGGAAATGCCTTCTGAAGTTTTGGCAAGGCTCTGAGGCGTTCCCAATGCCCAACAACAAGCAGGTGAGTACACATCACATATACGTCAAACTACGTTTCCATGGGAGATAAACTGCTTCATTTCTTGGCTTCAGTAACACACATTTGGCTACCTTCACAGAAAAGAGGTCTTGTCATTTCCTACCTGGGTCAGCAAAGTTTCTGTTGTATGGGAAATGATGGTGTATCCCCAATTTTTTTAATCCCTCAAAATACTGAGCTATTTCCAGGTTTCATTAGGAAACATAAATGGCTTCATTTTCATAATGCATGTTGATAGTTCAGAATACAGAATAAACCAGGCTGGAAGAGACCTTCAAGATCATCGAGTCCAACCTACCACCCAACACCATCTAAGCAACTAAACCATGGCACCAAGTGCCTCATTCAGTCTCTTTTTAAACACCTCCAATGATGGTGACTCCAACACCTCCCTGGGCAGCACATGCCAATGGCCAATCTCTCTTTCTGTGAAGAACTTCTTCCTAACATCCAGCCTAAACCTCCCCTGGTGCAGCTTGAAACTGTGTCATCTTGTTCTGGTGCCGGTTGCCTGGGAGAAGATACCAACTCCCACCTGGCTACAACTTCCCTTCAGGTAGTTGTAGACAGCAAGAAGCTCTCCTCTGAGCCTCCTCTTCTCCAGGCTAAGCAACCCCAGCTCCCTCAGCCTCTCCTCATAGGGCTTGTGTTCCAAACCCCTCCCCAGCTTTGCTGCCTTTCTCTGGACACCTTCCAGCATCTCAACATCTTTCCTCAACTGAGGAGCCCAGAACTGGACTCCAGGTGTGGCCCAACCAGTGCTGAGCACAGGGGCAGAATGACTTCCCTGCTCCTGCTGGCCACACTATTCCTGATACAGGCCAGGATGCCACTGGCCTTCTTAGCCACCTGGGCACACTGCTGGCTCATGTTCAGCCTACTATCAACCAGTACCAATAACATCCCTTCTACCCAACAAACCCCAACCATTTCTCAGGACTTACTTGCCATTACCTTGCCCTCACGAGATGTTGACACAAGTGCCTGCTCACTGGGGAAATGCCTTTGAGCAGGGGGTCCTCTGAAGAGCTGCCTGTCACAAGGGCTATCAGTTCCAAAACCATTTATGAACCCTGCAGAATTTCTCTAAGTGGCTCCAACTCTTCCCAGCAGAAATCCCTGGAGAGGCAAATTGGTTTTTTTTCCCTGCACAGAACTTCAACTGCTAACACTGCATACAAGACAGACAACCCCCTGTGGATGGTCCTTGAATGGCTGAGGTGTGCCTTTCCATCTCCAGCTTACCCCAAGGGGAGCAGTCCTGCCTGGGAGCGTTTCAAAGCTGACTGCCTTTCGGGGGTGACTGGGTGAAAATACAACAGGATGGGCATCCTCTAAAGCTGGTGAGACCTTTGCCATTGACTTTGAAAGGAGCAGAAGCACAGTCAAGAATAATTATTTTTTATCAACAACATATTTACTTTAGGATTAGTCCCAGGAGCATTCGGGTCAGGGCTGGCCCCGGAGGCACTTCAATCTGAACAGTCAATTAGTGTCACTGCCACTCTGCTTTCTCAAGTTTTGATAAAAAAAAGGCTAAGACATGTAGTTGTGGAACTGGATGGAAAAGAGAAACCCACCCCGTGATTAGAGGTGAAAATTTTCCATTAAGCTCCAGTGTTGTTCAGTTTCAGTGATACAAGAAACCCTTTTGATCCTATAGCCCAATTTGCTAAGCCAGTCATGTACACATTGATCTGATTACCAGGGAAAATAGAGAGGGGAAAGAAAACAGTAAGAGTTGGTCATGTGGTTTCATGAGACACGGGTGAAAAATCTTTGCCCCAGTTGTCTCTTGAGGACTGCATCAAGCTTGAGTTCACCAAGACTATCCCTGCTCAAGAAGCAGCACAGAGAGATCTGTAAGCTGTATGGGATAACACTGAGCTCCATAATGCAACCAGCAGTGCACACCAGTGGAGACTCCCAACCACAGCTGCTGAGGCTAATGTACCACCAGAAAATGCTGTGCAGAGGGAATTCAGAGGCAGATGCTGAGGATCACAGCCTGGAAAACCCAATTGTACAGGGCAACTCTGGAAAACGTGGTGGGCATGGCCCTGTGAAGGAACCTTGCTGGGGAACTTCTGTCCAGCTCCTAGGAATGCTGGCACCTTCATTTGTATTCAAGGGAGCTATTAAGGATAACACTTAGGTCCTGGAAATCAGGGTGTGCCTGCTGACTGTCTGAAATGCTTTCTTAATGAAGCCTTTGCTTAAGCTGCTGATAGGACCAGGCCAAGGACTCGGCTCCTGGAGACCCTCCACTGCCATCCTTAGGGATCTCTCTCTTTGGCTACAGCGGTCTCTATAAATGTTTTAAATCCTGGTTTCTAGACAGGCTCTCTACTCTGTGTAATTATGACATTGTTTCTGATATGAATGGTTCTCCTTGCCACCAACCTCCTCCCTCCCTTTCCCTCCAAAATAAAAAAAACCCTGGTGGAAAACCAAAACAAATAGTAGATTTTTATCACATAGAATTTGTTAATAATGCTTTCCCTGAAATAGTTCCCAGGCCTTTCCCTCCCTCACCCCCCCCCCCCTTTTTTTTTTTTAATGCTCAAATAAAGACCCAAACATTTACAGCCAAGCACTCTAAGCCAACTAATAATTTATGTGAGCCATACTGAAAAGCTCAAGAGGGATTTTGAATGAAAAATCTAGCAAATAAACTGATAGCCAAACACTGCCTTGGAGCCCTGCCACTGTAATTCACAGGACACAGGGAGCTCTCTTGGTGACCATGGCATACACTGAAAAACAGATGATGGGCAGGTCTGGTCAGTGCAAAGCAGAAAAGAACACATCTCCAAAGAAACCATGAGTCTAAATATCTCCTAATGCCAGTGGTACTGGGTGTTAAACTCCTGCTGCTTTAATTTATTATATATGTATGAAAACAACAATAAAAAAGATAGTTAATAATCTGACAAGAAGATAAGAAAGGCAAAACTCTGCTCTCAGAACTTCATGGGAAACTTGCTGCATGGAGGACTCCCAAAGATTTTACTGAGTGTTACAGAACATGCATGTAAAGAGCAGGATGAACTCTTGTCGTGTTAGAACAGAGGAGACAGACCTTTTCCATGTCACCTCGGGGCTTTAAAATTGCCTCAAGGTAGCTGCAACAAGCTGATTTGCAGGGCTCAGGCTGCCATCTTGCCAAATGTAAAATCAAATACATGCCAAAAGGAAAGAATTTTAGGGCATATGAAAAGAAACAATCTCCATTTTTCAGTTTTGTTTTAAATCCACTGTTTTGCAGCACTGTGAGCTTAAGACCCTGAGGAAAACAAAAAGTCATTCTGTAACTGGAAAGGCTTTTTCTCTTCCTTGTTTCGTCTCACACTTTTCACCCTATTTTATAGCCAAAGGAAAATGAATTCATATGAGAAACAAAAAAGGAAAAAGCAGTCTTTACAATGTACTGCACGGTAGTTTGCTTCCAATATTGCAGTAGATTGCAGTGTCGAGCACCCTGTGGCTTTGGCTGGACTGGGAGGACTGGTTTAGCCTTGATTTGAACCTGCTGTTTACGGCACGGCTGTAAGCCCTTCCCTCACGGCTGACTTTTGAGTGAGGGCTGCGTGAAAAGCCCCTCCCTGGTCAGCCCAGGAAAAAGGAAAACCTTTTGCACGTGTATGCTTCTTTCTCACAATTGCTTTTGAGTGCAAAATGAAACCATCTAAATTCTGGTAGAAACCATAGAATTGTTAGGGTTGGAAGGGACTTCAAGGATCATCTAGTTCCAAACCCCCCTGCCATGGGCAGGGACTCCTCACACTAAATCAGGTATTCTGAGAAAATCTCCTTTTTCTTTTTCTTTTCTTCTTTTTCTTGTTTTGTCTTTTTTTTTTTCCTTTTCCTTTTTTCCCTTTTTCTTTTTTGACCTTTTTCTTTCCCCTCCTTTTTCTTTTTTCCCTTTTCCCTTTTTCCTTTTCATTTTTTCCTTTTCCCCTTTCCTTTTTTCTTTTCCTTTTTCCCCTTTTCCTTTTTTTTCTTTTCCTTTTTTTTTTCTTTTTTCCTTTTCCTTTTTTCTTTTCCTTTTTTTCCTTTTCCTTTTTTTCCTTTTCCTTCCCCCCCCTTTTTTTTCTTTTCCTTTTTTTCCCCTTTCCTTTTTATTTTCATTTTTCCCTTTTCCTTTTTTCCCCCCCTCCTTTTCCTTTTTCCCCTTTCCTTTCCCTTTTTTGTTCTGACAAAATAATTGTGCTGCTCTTAAGTGAGCAGAAATCTCAGCTGTAGCTCAGAAGAGACTGGATATCCAAACTCTTGTGGTCTTTGCAGCTTCACTGGCCAGGGGTCCCAGTGCCTTTTAAGCATTCTGCCCCAATAACCACCTTGGGGATGCTCTGCACGTGTGTGCATGCACATGAGTGCATTTAATTGAGTGTTTCACCTTCTGAACTACTCAGAGATCTGGAAATTACTTTCCATGAGCAAACAAACTGTTGGAATCATCTCTGGAACTTATCTCAACCTCTAGAGACTGCAGCATTGAGCCCAGTACACCAGGAAGCCTGGATTTGTATTTCAGCACTTCTGTTTCTAACTGCAACCAAGAATTAGAGATGAAAATTAACAGGAAAAACAATTTATGGTTAGAAACAATTCGAAGATAATTTAGCAAGACAAAGCTGCACAGTATTTCATGCCTCCCAACTGTGCCTGTGGTACATACACTTAAGCCCTAACCAAGACTTATGGATGTGAACAGCTCTATGCCCTAAGGATATTCCTCATCCACTTCAACAGCATTTCTCAGGGTGCAGAGAGGCGAGGGCAGAGGCATGTCCTGATGGTGCCTGGGCTCTAAAGCATGGTCCATCTGAGAGCTGCAAAAGATCCTGAAGAAGAAAGATGCTGCCAAGAAAGATGCTGCCATAACTTCAAGTATACAGCATGGGCTCACTAGATCTGGGTGAGGAGGATCCTGGGAGGAATGTTTTAGAGACAGATCTCTGAAGTATGTAAAGAATTTAACTCCTAGTCCCGTGGTTTTGCTTCAATTTATCATCCTCAGCTGTCGCCACAGCTCCCAAAGTGCATGCAGCATCCTCCTTCGACTCACAACGGCACTGTCATGGACAGAAATGCATCTTGTCTGCTGACAAGATTAGGCCAGCAGACGCCTACCGAGCACTAGAGGTGGGAGGAGAACAGATTTACAATTGCGAAGGTGGTGCTGAGCCTCCCAAACAGAAATGAACTGGAAGCAAACTTCTGAACTTTGGGAAAGTTTAAATCTGCCTTTTCTCAACTCACAGCACTCTGACTCAATACTCATCCCCGTGGCTCACTGCAGTTTGGGGAGACAGGGAATAATATTTTTATTATTCCCCTTCTACAGATGGTCAGAGCTGAAGCCCTGCAAGGTTTATTGACTTACTCGGAGTTGCACAGCAGGCTTGAATGGAAGCAGAACCCCAGCTGGCCTGACTCCCACTCCTTGCCTTTTAGCTGTTACACTGCATTTGCTCCTTTTAGCATCTGATTATTTTACTGCTCTTATCAGCTCCCCATTTTATCCTCAGATTATTTCTTTAAATTACATCGACCCCCTCTGTCACGATACCCAGACAAAGCTATCGACTTTTTCTGTGTGTTTCCCTCCTTCCCCCCCCTCCCCCCCCCCCGCTTCCCCCCCCCCCCAGCCATGCACGGGCAGAAATTCAGTTTCTTTTGTTGAAATGCAGACATGGATGGGGTCAGTGAGAGGATCCAGCCAACGAGAGATTAATTCTCTCCTCATTTTCATGTTCACAACATGAATTACATTAAGAGCAGAAATTGGTCATCAGCATCTTCCCTGTCTTTACTGCAAAACGACTGAAATCTCACGTTTGAAGCTCTTGTTCCTGCATACTTTTGTTAGCATATCACCTCTCCCTGCACCAATCACTGAGCAGCTAGCAGAGCTCAGCAATGTTTTCCCTCTATGACTCTCTTGCTTAAGCAAATATGAAATAGCTGGATTTTGGCTGAGGCTGTTATATAACAGCAGGAACACTGGTGGAAGCATCTTCCAAAAGTGAATTATTTATCTGGCCAGGGAGCTTGCTTTTGCCTTTTTTTTTTATTATTATCCCCCGCCCCCCCCCCCCGCTTCCCCCCCCCCCCCCCCCCCCCGCCCCCTTTCTCTCTTTCTGCTGCTCTCCTGAACCTGACCCAACTTGTTTCCAGAAGAGACGCTGCGGTTGTTGTTGCCAGACAATGCCTGCAATCATTTTTCTCCAGCCACACATCCAAAGTGGGGGGAGGGGGCGGAGGGGGGGGGGGGGTTGTGGAAAGGAAGAGAGAAAAGCTCCTTTGTTTGGAAGTGTGAAGAGCTCTGTTGAAACACGTCTCTTCAGGGTAGTTTTAAGTTGCAGAACTGATAAGAAAAAAACCCCAACATAATGATTTCCTTCTGCTTGCTGTGCCTACCCTCCCATCATTCTCCTCTGCTCCTGCTGCCCATTAGGAACTCTTGCAGAAAAGACCCTCCCACACCCCAGTGAAGATGAATATATTCACTACACTTTTTTGTTTGTTTGTTTGTTTGTTTTTAGGGTTTAGAATGATAGAATAGTTTTGGTTGGAAGAGACCTTTCAGATCACCAAGTTCAACTGTTAACCCCAGCACTGCCAGGTCACCGCTAAACCATGTCCCTGGGCTCAAGAGCCATTAAGGGAAAGAAATTGTTCCTCGTGTCCAATCCAAACGTCTTACGGTGCAACTTGTGGCTGATTTCTCTTGTCCTATCACTTGTTTTTTGGGAGAGGAGACTGATCCCCACCTTGCTCCAACCTCTTTTCAGGGAGTTGTACAGAGAAAGGTCTCCCCTCAGCCTCCTTTTCTGCAGGCTAAACAGCTCCAGGTCCCTCAGCTGCTTCTCACAAGACTTGTGCTCCAGACCAGCAGCTTCATTGCCCTTCTCTGGACCTGCTCCAGCACCTCAATGTCCTTCTTACAGTGAGAGGCCCAGAACTGAACCCAGTATTCAAGGTCTGGCCTCACCAGTGCTAAGAGCAGGGGATAATCACTGCCCTAGTCCTGCTGGTCTCACTGTTTCTGATACAAGTAAAAACAATATGGTTTAAAAACATTTTACAAAACTCTTGTCCTTACAATTCTCCACCCATAAATAACACCACCAGACACTTCCCAAAAGGGCTTCTGTCTCCACATTAAATTAATGAAGTCTCCCAAAATATCTGACAATCTCTTCTGTTGTGTTCAGAACTGGTGGACTGTGGAGCTGCCAGAGGGGAAAGCCAATGATTATTTGGAGGCTCTTTTCCACCCAGAGTCCAAAACTTACAGGCTGGAGAAACTGCTGCTGGCCAGAAACCAGCCCAAAGAAGTTTTAATTGAAAATACAAATAAAAAATAAAAATAAATCTCCTAATGGGGTTAGCAATAAAATCAGGGGATGTGCTGGAGCATCTGAGAGTCAGGGAGAGCTAGCTTGCTGCCGAGTCAACTTGGTGCACAAAAGCGAAGGAAAAGCATCAGGCCTAAGCAAAAAAAAAGGGAGCAGATTGCAGAAGTGGTAGGTAAGAAGCCACGAGGGAGCATCCAGCAGGCAAAAGCTCCTGGATGTAAGGAGAAGGGGGAAAAGCAAGCCAAACAGTTCTTTCCACACCAATTAATTAAATAAATAACATCCCTGCCAAAGGTTGCCAACTGAAGAGCAACGTGTTCACACTGGATCAGCCCAGGAACGCAGCAGTTCCTGTCCGTTCCTGTTTACAAAGTTCTTTCTATCTTTTTCTTGCCCCCCTCCACCCCCCCACCCTTTTTTTTTTTTTTTTTAATTGAATAAAAAAAGTATGTCTTTGCTTTGGAAAGAATTTTCTAGTGTGTGACTACTGGAATACATAATAAATCAGTCTGCTTAATCTTTTTATGAAAGATGAACAAGAACGGATTGGGTTTTGTTCAAGTTTGTTCTAGAAAAGAGCTGGACCTAATCCTTTCATAACAAGCTCTGAATCTGTTCATATGCTATTTCAGCCACTTTTCAGAGAAAAAAAACCCAACACCCTACCTTAACTCCAAGGTACCCAGATCTGGATCCTGTTATGCTAGGCTGATTTGTTACACCAGGTTTCTTTTAAGGACGTTCCAGAAGAAACGAATGGGAGTGAAGAACCAGAGGGAAAAACCACAGTTAGCTTGGGGAAGGGGTATTTTCTAGTTTAAAGGGATGTGCAGCCAATAACAAGCATAAGCTCTTTATGCAATGAGCATCATAATTTCATCAAGCCTCTACCAGGTCGCACTGTCTAAAGTGCGAATTCACTGCATGTGTGTTCCTCTGTCTCTCTGGTCCAGGTGAATAACATCCTGCAGAAAGGCAGGATTGCTTGTTTCCTAAAGGTTGTGGAAACATTTCCACCATTGGAGTTCTGGTCTGAACCCAAGTGTTGGCCAAGTATTCTTTCCTAACAAGCCCTGACAAGTATGGGAGTTTGGAGTCTCAGTGCAGTTTTCAGGTGTCAGCAGCAGAGCTTATGTTCAGCTGAACCTTGGACATGTAGCTCTAGGTTGGAAATCTCTGCTAAAATACACGGGAGAGGTTTGGATTGCCTGCAGTTTACTTCCAGAGCAGTCAAATCTGTACTAACTTTAAAAAGAAAGGGAAAATGTTCAGACTTTGGGACACAGTTTAATGGCCATGTGGTGAAACACTAAGGGTTGGACTCAACGATCTAAGAGGACTTTTTCAACTGGAACCATTCCATGATTCCATGACTTTCCTTCCTCTCCACCTTGAGGGCTGAGTTAGTCTTCAGCCTTCCTCATGTGACAGGGAGGAAAATATGCCTAGAGGACACTCCTCTCACCAATCCTAATCAAATTAATCAGTTACTTCTATGGATTAGAATGGAATACAATAGAGTAGAATAGAATAGAATAGGCCAGGTTGGAAAAGACCTCTGAGATCTCTGAGTCCAAACTATCCAACACCATCTGAGCAACTAAACCATGGCACCAAGCGCCACATCCAGTCTCTTCTAAACACCTGCAGTGATGGTGACTCCACCACCTTCTTGGGCAGCACATTCCAATGGAGAAGAGGAGGCTCAGGGGAGACCTCCTTGCTCTCTACAACTACTTGAAAGGAGGTTGTAGCCAGGTGGGGGTTGGTCTCTTCTCCCAGGCAACCAGCACCAGAACATGATGACACACACTCAAGCTGTGCAGGGGGAAACTTAGGCTTGAGGTGAGGAGAAAGTTCTTCACAGAAAGAGTAATTGGCCATTGGAATGTGCTGCCCAGGGAGGTGATGGAGTCACTGTCCCTGGAGGTGTTCAGAAAGGGATTGGATGTGGTACTTGGAGCCATGGTTTAGTTGTCAGGAGGTGTTAGGTATTAGGTTGGACTTGATGATCTCTGAGGTCTTTTCCTACCTGGTTGATTCTACGATAAGTCCTTTCTCCACAAAGACAGACAGTGACAATAACATCAACCTGTGGCACTGATGGAGCCAAGGGAATGCCTAAGTTTGCATTGCTGCTGATACCAGCTTTCTCCTCACAACTTCTGTGAAGGACATGGGAGAAGAATGATGTCCCCATCCCTTTACCCTGATCCAAGTAGCAGGTCTGACAGTATGCAGCTGACAAACATTTCTTGAGCGTGGGGAGGATTGCTTTTGTCCTGGCTTCAGACCAGACCTCCCTGCTGTGACATCTCTTGGGCCATCTTTCTTACCTAGATGTGATTCAGAGGCCAGCAGAGCTCAGCTAGAGATCATCATTTTTTCATTCTGAAGTTTTCTGGGGCAAATTGTACAACAGCTTCCAATATGGAGCTCTTCAGATGTGTCAGCTCACTGCTGCTTTCTCCCAACATGCAGTGATAAATCACTGAGCCCAAACTAGCTTCTGTCCTTCACAGAAGTTCCTGGTCTGAAAGCCCTCCTGTGCCTGAAAGGTTCATCAGCTGCTGGAAAGATTGTGAATAAACTGTTCTTTATTTATGACATGCTGTTCATTTTTTCTGGACATGTGTTCTGCTTAGTTTTACAGCTGTAGAAATCCTTCAGTAAACAGATTCCTGTTCAATCACAGCACAGCACAAGAGCCTCAGAAAACACTGGTACTCCAGAAGCAGAGAAATGACTGATACAGGGACAGAGTCCAGAGGCTTATATGCTGCACACTCCCCCTAACAACACTCCTGTATTTCACACCAAATGCACTTACAGGTCATGAAGAGGCTGCTTTGTAAACCAGCACTCGGAGAGGGTAAATTTCTGCATCAACTGAAAGCCACTGCAGGAAACATCACTGGCTGGTCCTTGCTACATAACTAACAGCTAGACTTTCTGAAGGGAGTGATTCAGATAAGTCATAGCCCCCAGCTAATCTTTTCCTGAATCATACAGAAGGCAATAATAACCCTGTGCAAGCCTGAGCCAGCTGTCCCTCCCACTTACACCTTCTACTTGCCTGACAGTACTTTTAATTTTCCTTCTATCCCAAACCCCCTCACTGACCATTTTATAGGGGCTGATTCAGCTTCCAGCAAAGTCAATGGCAACTGAATTATATCCTTAAAATACTTAGAGATGAAAATTATCTGCAGTCTCTATGTAGGCAGAAAGCACTGCAGTGTGTGCATGCATACACCGGTGCAAATAATTTCTGAAGGACACAGAGGAGAGTTATGGTTCTATGTGATAGCTCAAATCAAAGGTAGATTTACTTTCATCTTAGTTAAAAGCCACAGAGGAAAATCCCTTCTCAATCACAAGTGAATAATTACGAGATGCTTGCAGTGACAAACATTTTCCATTTGAAATCCTTCCTTAGAAGTTAATTTCGCAGATATGAAGTCTATGTGTCACTGTCTAGCCCAACCCTCCTTTGAACTTAGCTTCCTACAAAACGCAGTGACCCCTAGTCTTGGGAGTCAGCAGGTCTGTTCCCAGCAATAGTAAACCTGGAGAGAAGGTCAAGAGACCACTGGAAAGGGTGGTGTGAAGAAACGCAGTGTGAATGCACACTGAGGAGGTCCCTTACACACTTAGACCGCAGGCATGAGCAATAAAGACCATTTTGATCATTGGTGTTACCACAGAATCATAGAACCAGAGACTGGTTTGGGCTGGGAGGGACTTCTAAAGGTCATCTGGTCCAAATCCCTTGCAGTCATCAGGGACATTGTGTATTTGTCATGAGAGTTCCATGACAGACTAATCTGATCAGGACTTCAGGAGTGCCAGACTCCATAGTAAAGGAGGAAATAAAAGAGAGAAGAAACTGAACAAGGGGAAAGGCAGTTCCTGCTTCAGATATCTTCTAATTCTATACAGTCCACACAGCGACAACAAATAGATGGGGGACAACAAGGACATGACTGGCAGCTTGACAGGCAGCTTATACTGGCATGACTTTTACAGAAGGATCTGCAAAAGCAGAACACCTTTAAGGTATTTTCCAAGCAGAAATCTATATCTATATCATCATCTATATCTACATCTATATCTATATCATCTATATCTACATCTATATCTATATCATCTATCTCTCTCTCTACCTCTACCTCTCTCTCTACCTCTACCCCTCTCTCTACCTCTCTGTATCTCTAATCTATATCTGTATCTATGAGTCAAAATACCAGTGTGCTTCTCTAATGATCTAGTAATGATCTAGTAGGTGATGCAAGCTGCTGCAAGTGATCAACCACAGGCAAGATGACAGACAGAAAGGAGATGTCTTGGATATAACTGGCACACGCTCAGTATGATGGCAAAGAGAAGGATGAAACCTCAAAGATGTGGACTTGGAAAGAGCAGCAGACACTTTCATGAACTAAAAGAGGGTGAAATGGTTTCTTTTAACTTCAGTTAAAGCAGTGTTGCAATGATCGAAATCTCGATGGGAACAGCTTAAACAAGTATTAATATTAATTGCCAACACATCAGGATATCAGGCAGTGATAGGACTAGGGGGAATGGAATGGAGCTGGAGGTGGGAAAATTCAGGCTGGATGTGAGGAGGAAGTTCTTCACCATGAGAGTGGTGAAGCCCTGGAATGGGTTGTCCAGGGAGGTGGTTGGGGTGCCATCCACGGAGGTGTTTAAGACCAGGCTGGATGAGGCTCTGGCCAGCCTGGTCTAGTGTGGGGTGTCCCTGCCCATGGCAGGGGGGTTGGAACTAGATGATCCTGTGGTCCCTTCCAACCCTGACTGCTACTATGATACTATGGTACTACTATGAACACCAATTGATAGGGTGCAACCCAACCAAAACCAAAACGCTAGAGATTTCAGGCTGGATTTTCCTTTGGGATAAAGCACTTTATCCATGGAATAAGTGGTGTTGCAGGAGCTGACACTAAGTAGATGCCTATGTCCCTCACAACACAGGAAAACCAACATTTTTTGAAATGTACCAATTTTCTGAAGAAGTTGCTGTGTTTTGCTTGGAAAAGGATAGGTTGAGCATGCTCAAGAAGAAAAGTCACTTGTGTTTCTATGCTGTTACTCCACTGCAGTGTTAGGTTCTGTACTTCTTGCAAGATTACAAAGTCTGGCATCCTGGCTCCATAACTCATGTTACAAATGTTTACAATTACAACTGTATTTACTTTTTTTTCCCTTTCTCTCTCTCTGTGTTTTGTTTCTTTTATTGTTTTGTTTCTTCTTTCCCCTTGCAATGAAGCTGATTTATGTCAGCACTGACAACAAGGAGTAGGAAGGAAAATAAAACGTTCATCGTCTTCAGCTCATCCAGTCTGTGATGGCTGTTACAAAGATGGATGGAAGCACAAAAGCATCACCCATGGATTCTTAACAGAATACAGAATTAACCAGGCTGGAAAAGACCTTTGAGATCATTGAGTCCAACTTATCATCCAACAACACACCATGGCACTAAGTGCCTCATCCAAGCTCTTCCTAAACACCTCCAGTGATGGTGACTCCACCACCTCCCTGGGCAGCACATTCCAATGGCCAATCTCTCTTTCTGTGAAGAATTTCCTCCTAACATCCAGCCTAAACCTCACCTGGTGCAGCTTGAGACTGTGTCCTCTCCTTCTGCTGCTGGTTGCCTGGGAGAAGAGACCAACACCTGCCTCACTACAACCTCCTTTCAGGTAGTTGTAGAGAGCAATAAGATCTCCCCTTAGCCTTCTCTTCTCCAGGTTAAACAACCCCAGCTCCCTCAGCCATTCCTCATATGCCATGCCCTCCAAACTCCTCACCAGCCTCTTTCCTATACTGTGGTGCCCAGTACTGAACATAGTACTCAAGCTGTGGCCTCACCAAGGCTGAGTCCAGGGCCACAATCCCATCCCTACTCCTGCTGGACACACTGATTTTGATACAGGCCAGGATGCCATTTGCTTTCTTGGCCACCTGAGCACACTGTAATCCATCCTTCAAATTCCCACTGCAAAATTAAGACTTAGCACCGTAAAATGTCACAGATTTTCACACCAGAAACTCTAAGGCAAGCTCTGGAGCTGGGCAACACAGGTCTTTCCTGAAGTTGAGTTTCTAGAGTCAGACTTGACTTACAGCTCTTCACTACACCACATCTCAACTGTTGCCCAAATTATGAGAGAGTTCAAACCAAAGTATTGGCTTATCACCAATTCATACTTCTAAAATGCAATTATTAATATCACTGAAGATCTCTCCTTTGACTTCAATGGATTCTGAGTCAGATCCATAATCCATCAATCTCTGGTCTTCCCCCTAATCACAAAATTACCTGCAGGAAAAAATTTTTGCAGCACAGACCTCTGCTTAGAAGAGCACTGGCATGGCTCCACAAAGCTCACTTCAGAGACCATACAAGTTCTTACCTCTTTCAATCCTCTTATGTTAGAGGGGAAATACTGTCTGAGTTGATGGCTTTCAGATTATGAGCTATGACATGCACAACCCAGCAATACACTTGTTTCTGGTATTGCAGACACCTTGAATAATTGATTGGTTTGGGTTAGAAGGGAGCTCTAAGGAAGCTCATCTAGTCCAACTGCCCTGCAGTGAGCAGGGACATCAGCAACTAGAGCAGGTTGCTCCTAGCCCCAACCAACCTGTCCTGCAATGTTCCCAGGGAGGTGGCATCTACCATCTCTCTGGGAAATCTGGGCCAGTGTTTCACCACCCTCAAACTTTTCTTTCTTGTATCTAGTCTAAAACTCCTCTCATTTAGTTTAAAACTGTCACCTCTTGTCTTATCACAACAGGCTCTGCTAAAATGTCTGCTCCATCTTTCTTATTGTCCCCTTTAAGTATTGAAAGGCCTTAAGAAAGCTTCCCTGGAACCTTCTCCTCTCCAGCTCTTTCAGCCTGTCCACAGAGGGGTTTCAGCCCCCTGATGATGTCTATGGCCTCCTCTGGATCTGCTCCAGGAAGCAATGTTAGACTATGGGAGAGACTGGGAGGTAGGGGAGGGGAAGGGATGCAAAAACCTCCAGTCACCTGAAATACATGAAAAAAACCCACACCCAATTTGAAGAGTGGGCTCTGCAAGTTAGTGCCTACTCATTGTGGGAAGTTCTTCAGGTTAGAACCACTGCCAAACCCATCAGGTTAGATGTCACAGACCAAAAGCCAAAGCAAACCTTTGGATAAATCTGACTTCCCTTCAGTTGTGGTTTGTGCTAAACTTCTCCTTGCTAGAAAGTTCAGTCAAATCTTACAAAGATACCAGGGCAGAAACAGTTGCAATTAATACTGGGAAAAGCTATCTACATAATGAATTCTTCTGCTGGCAAAACCATGCCAAATGCTTTGCTACACCTCAACAGTCAGTCATTACAACTTGTTTTGGAGAATTTCTTTCCTAGTGAGCTGTCTCTCATGATTCCTGCTTTGGGGCTGTGAAGACAGTGTTCTGCTAACTTTATACTGCTTGACAAGTTCTCGTTTCATCTGTTTCTTCCTGGCATTTCAGCTACAGGTTCAGAAAACTGCCTGAGCCTGGAGAGATAATATCAAAATAAAACCCAAAACAAACAATCCCTTCATCCTTGTCTCATCCTGAACTATCTTACTTTGATAATAAGGGGGGGGGGGGGGGGGGGAGGAGGAGATACATCTCTCCCACAAATAATTTCTTTTTCTTTCCTCTCCCTGTGAATCTTTGCAGCAGTGGCAGGCTTTATTACACTGTCTTTCAGTAGCTAAAGTGACCTGGGCATCACTGGAGCACAAGGTTTCCAAATCCTTTGTCAAGCAGTTAATAAGTGTGCTTTCCTCTAGGCAAGAAGGAACAGATGCTAAATCCTCTTCCTTCTGCTTCTGAAGAAACGACAGATCTAAGCTAGGAAATGAGCTCACTTCTGCAGGGCATGCTCCACTTCACTTCAGACACTAACCTCCTTTATGATTCCAACACCTGAAACCAAAAAGTTGCACTTCAAGCACAGTAGTCTTTCCAGTTGTCATAAAATCCAGGGCACTGACTCATTCAGGCAACCCATGGCAGCTCCATGTGGCAACATATGGCCTTTGGTTTTGGAAAGGAAATGTTAACGCTCTAACCCTCACAAGGGAAATGAGCCTGGCAGCCCAGAGTACCATTTCCTATCATTATGGGGTTAAGGACATACTAAGTGGGTCTCATGATCTATACAGAAATCTCATTAAGTGGATGTAGACATAAACATGATTGCAATGAAATACTTTTGGTGGAAATGTGACAGCTCCAAGCTCCCCTGTGTTTCTGCACTGATTATGATCTTGGAAAGAAACACCTGCTTGTCAAGGAAGCCTCTTCCAAAAGTAAACAGAGAAATAATTTAGTCCTTCAATGGCTTGATTAACACAGCCAGCACCATCACCAGTCATTGCCTCATCCCATATGTCAGACAGAAGCTCAAACATGGTTGTTTTATGGCTAAATGCAGACTCCTCACCAGCTATTTGTTTAAGTCCTTGGGATGACATAATTTCCAACAAATATCAAGGAATTACAAAAAAAGAAGCCAAGGACAATTTGACTTAAAGGAGGTTGTATTTTAGAATTTCCAGTCCAAAGAATTAATCAAATTCATAAGAGTTAAGAATATTTCATCCTGACAGAGTTAAGTCCTGGAGCAGCGGTGCATAGTTGCTTGCTGCTTGCATTCCCTTGCTCAGCTGGAGGATTTTCTTTCTCCAGGAGAGCTTTGAGTGGTGGAAAAGGCTGGCAGAGCAATCATCTCACTATAGAGAAATGCTGTGTTGAGGAAGCATGAACTAAAAGCTAATGATTACTAGGGAGGAAAAAGCTCCTTAGCTGATGGGGAGACACTGTTTACAAGGGCCTGCAGTGACAGGATGAGGGGCAATGGCTTCAAACTAGAGAAGGGCAGATTTAGATTGGATGTCAGGAAGTAGAAAGGATGTCAGGAAGAAGTTCTTCCCTGTGAGGGTGGTGCAGCACTGGAACAGGTTGCCCAGGGAGGTGGTTGAAGCCCCATCCCTGGAGATATTCAAGGTGAGGCTTGATGAGGCCCTGGGCAGCCTGATCTAGCTGGGGATGTCCCTGCTGACTGTGGGGAGGGTTGGACTGGATAACCTTTGGAGGTGCCTTCTGGCCTGAACCATTCTATAATGGTGACCAAGCTTCAGCCACCATGACATTACCGTGCCCCACAATCTCTTTATGCAAAACATTTGCTGAAGCAGAGATTTCACAGAATCATAGAATCCCAGCATGGTGAGGATTGGAAGGGACCTCTGTGGTCATCTAGTCAAACTTTCCTGCTAAAGCAGGGGCACCCACAGCAGGGAGGGTTGGTAATCTCTCCAGAGGAGACTCCACAGCCTCTCTGGGCAGCCTGTTCCAGGGCTCCAGCATGCTCACACCAAGGAAATTTTCCCTCATCTTCAGATGGAACCTCCTGGGTTCCAGTTTGTGCCCATTGCCCCTTGTCCTGTTGCTAGGCACCACTGAAAAGTGCACTCCACCCTTTAGCTCTTGTTGGGCATTGATATGATCCCCTCTCAGGCTGCTCTTCTCCAGGCTAAACAGCCCCAGATCTCTCAGCCTTTCTTCCTCACAGAGATGCTCCAGGCCCCTCAGCACCTGTCTGTCTTGAACTGGGGAGCCCAGAACAGGATCTGGTATTCCAGATGTGGCCAACCACAGCCCCCTCAAGTGCATGCAAGCACTACTGACTCATTCAGAAGAGGCCAGAAGAGGAGGTCATTTGCTTTCTGCTTTTTGAGCAATTCCAACGTGGGCCCCTGAATCATCTTCCCACTAAAACTTTGTTGAAACTGGCAGGCTCCTGATTTTATTTTTTTTTCTTCTCTCCTTATTTTCAGTTTTTACTAATTTGACACTCTCTGAGGAAGAAAAACCAACAGCATGTTGCTGGAAAATTTTTAAACAGCTCTTGTTACAAAGCAGGATGGTGCCAAACCCAGGAGCAGAACCTAGGGAGTCTAGTAATCAGTCACAACTCTAATCACTCAGCTGCCTGCTTTCATACTACTAATTTGTCACAGAAAAACAGATGGTGATGGTGGTGAGCTGGGCCAGATTCTTACACCTCTTTAACATTTATGACTTGTATTGCAACAGCATCTTTGGGACTTCAGGAAGCTTGGGGCCCTGTTATGTTAGGCACTGTACAAACATCAAGTAAGATACAGTCTCTGCTCTTTAGAGCTTCCTGAGAGACTAAATAGACAAGACAGATAAAGGAGGGAGGAAAAGCAGAGAAGTGATTTGCTCAAGGTCACATAGGAAGAGCTTGCAGAGCCAGGTCTCCAATTGCAGGTCAGTGTATTTCCACTTGTCCAAACCCCTCTGCAAACAAACAGCTGTGGCCACTAAATCACTCGCTGAGCCTCCAAGAACTTCAACACAACTCACCACTCACTAACTACCCGGTGTAATTTTTCCTACAAAGATACCAGAAGTTCACCAGCATGACAAACATTGATGTAATTGTTGCTGAACTCCCCAAGAACAATTGAATCTAGAGCATGAGGTGCTGTGCAGTGGGGGACTTGCATGTCAGAGCGGCTTTGTGCAGAAAGTTTTCTTCTCCATTCTGTTCACTGCTGCAGGCAGGACACTCAGCTGGATGGATTTCCCTTCAGACCAACACATCCCCTCCCGTGGTAAATAGGGACACAAGCTTGTATATAGCTTTGCCTAAAATAATGCAGGGATATATATAGGAATAGAAACTGAATCTAGGCCAGTTGAGTCCAAGGGGTTTTAACCACAGAGCTACCTTTTTTTAGCTAGGAATAATAACTGCATAAAGCATAATAACAAAAGAAGTCAGAGCTAAGTGAATGCTCTCCCTCTTATCATTCAAACTGAGCATTCCCTTTGGCACAGAACAAAAGGAAAGGGAAGAGAGCTTTTCTGAGTTTGGGAACCAGTGGTTGTCTCTGTATCAGCAAGCGAGGCAGCACAGGCAAGAAAGACCTCTGCAGCAAAGCAGCTGGTGTGGCAGAGCCATCATCACCACCACACAGTTCTGGAGGAGCGTGTCATTAGAATCATAGAATAGTTTGGGTTGGAAGGGATCTTAAGTTCCAATCCCAGGCCATGTGCAGGTACACTTTCTACTAGACCAGGTTGCTCAAAGCCTCATCCAACCCAGCCTTGAGCACTTCCAGGGATGGGGTATCCACAACTTCTCTGGGGCATCCTGTGCCTATGACTCATCAACTTCACAGTGAAGAATGTCTCCAAACTAGCTCTAGTCCAGACCCAGGAAGGGAATGTCCTGTAGGGGTGGGAGTGTGTGCTAAATGTACTCCTGGAGCACATGTACACTCTGATTCCATTCATAACACATTCTGAAACTGCTCTCAACAAAACCAAAACTGTAAGGAAGGGGGATTGTCAGATGGCTGCTCCAAAAGTGCATTCCTGCTCTGAGGTAAAGCACCACAGCAACCAGTCAGACCTAAGCTGCTGTATTACCATTACTTTTTTGGAGGCCAAACAATATCAAGTAACTTAGCAGTCAAACTAACGTTAGATATTGTTAAAAAACCCCCAAAAGCAAACAAAATCCAAAATCTTAACATCCTTAGGAGTGTTTTCATCGCTCATTAAACTGACTTTCCCCCTTGAGCTTTTGCAATCCCTCTGCACTAACTTGTGAGGCAGGAAAGAGGATCTTCAGTGTAACAAAGTCTGACAAGTTAAATTCTCCCAAATTGAGCAAGCAGAGCAAAGTTAAACAAGATTTAGAACAACTGTATTAACCCAGGATTTAAAAAAGAAAAAATAAAGAGAGAGAGAAAGTAGAAGGAAAGAAGAAAGTACTTAAAAAAAAATATGTATCTTGATAGTCATCCTTCAAAATGACTCAGGTAAAGTGTTGAGTATTAGCAGCAGCTCTCACTGGGAGTTTATGTCTCCATGTCACCATACACTCGACTGCCCATCCTAATGTCCCACTGAGCGTGGCGAAAGCAACAAGAGTTTACAGAAGAATCTTTGGCTCCCCCAGTTAACAGCATTTTCACCCCCCTTCTCCCTTTGCTAGTTGGTGCTGCAATCCTTGCAGTGTATTAGGCTATCAGCAAACATTCCTGAAGCAGAAGGATCATAAAGGACTGCTGTTGTCACAGCGTTCTCCTGTGTGAGTACACTGCCACACATGTAGCACAACTGCTGCCCTTCCAAGCTGGGTACTGGCCCTCTGCTCCCTGTGGGATGCACTTTTAAAGCACCTGGATACTTCCAGTAATGCAGAAAATTGCTAGCTGTGCACTAAGCAGGATTTCACAGACTGAAATGCTATAGAGATTTTGATCTATACATTGCTATGCAGGCAAGAGAAAATGGGGAGGAACAACCATACTCTGCAACTGCCTGCAGCACTAAAGGCAGCTGGGCTCTGAGTGCTAGCAAGGAATGTTGAGCAGATTGTGGGTGCTGGCTCTGGGGAGTGGCTTCTTGCTGGCATGGGAGCTGGGTGTTGATTCAGTACTGGCAAAAGGTTTCCTCTTCACCCACAGAATCCTCTATCACCTCTCAGTGAGGACATAAGGATGGCAGAAGGCTGTTTTCCCTAGCTGATGACAAGGAAGCCTTTGAGGCTCTTTGAGGATCAGAGAAAAAAAACCCACAACCTGATAACGCCTTCTGCTTCTCCAAGGTGATCTTGAGCTTCATGTAATTGTGTTTGGGGAGGGAATGAGATACCATGGTGAGCTGGCAGAGAGGTGTAGAGAGTGGGAGCAGGGAGAGGATGGGTGGGCAGGATGTCAGATGGGAGGTCCCACACGCAGCCTATGTCCAAATGACTCTGCTTCTATCCTGCTGAAACAAGGGAGCAGCCAGTATGGATTCTGTATTTCCAGAATTTATGACTTGCATTTCAAAGTTAAGGAGACAACAAATAAAGAAAGAACAACCACCCTTCATGACAAAGCATGGCAAGTCTCTCCAACAGCAGTCACCTTGTGCTTCTTCAGGGATACCCGGGGGAGGTTTGCATTAGAGCACAGAAAAAGTGACTGCAGGGGAGGATTGGTTACATGCACATGTACCACTCCAGGAGCTCTGCTTCTGTGGCCACTGCTCTTGAGATCCTGGGAAACTACTTTCTGCAGTGTGTGGTAATGCTCAGTAACAGGAAAGACAGACCATGCAGGGGCAGAGCTGGGCCCGGGAGAAAGATCAGGTGGCAAAAAGCTGCCTGAAGGAACAAATTAGCCAACAAAAGATCAGATTAGTTTTAGTTCCTTCTACTGCAGTATAACTTTTTCACCATATGTCTTTGGATGAGGTAAGAGAGGTTAACTGTATCTTGGGTGCAAAATGTCAGTACAATTTTCTGACACAAAAATTTAATAATCAGCTTTTTTTATAATTAAAAGTGGAGGCTTAAAGGGAAAATGATCTGTCAAATTCAGCACTCTGGGACGCAGCCTTTGTGTAAATCTTTTGCTTTGGTTGGGTTTGTGGGCTGAGGGTTGGGAGTCCCTCGGTATCAGTGTGAGGTTTTGACCCACAAACCACACGGGAGCTGGATTCGCCTCGCGTTGCCATGTGAAACCAGAAATCAGCTCCAGTTTGAGTGCAAGAGGGCCCAGTTCTGCTGAGCAGCCTGGAGAACAGTCACAAAATTTTCCACACACCTGGACTGAGCTTTGAGCCTGTAACAAAGCTGAAAGCTGGCCAAGTTTCTCCTGGCTTTGTTAGCACGCTTTCTGCACTGCTCTATTATTCGCTGCATTAAGTTGTGGGGTTTTTATTTTTGTTGGGTTCTTTTTGGTGGTGGGTTTTTTTTTTTCCCCTTCCTTTTAAAACTGAATCTTTGGAGGAAAAAGATTTTGGGGGGGGGGTTGGGCTGGGGGGGAGGACAGAATGTAAAAGAAAGAAGAGTGTGTGCTTGCCTGCGGCAGGGAGACGCAATGCTGCAGCAACTGGGACCACTGCAGGCACCAGCAGCTCCCAACAGGCTGACAGCTTCAAATGTAGGACAGTTCAGAGGAAGAAAAAAATAATACAAAAAGTTTAAAAAAAAAAAGAAAGGGGAAAAAAAAAAAAGATAGAAGACAGCATGAGCACTGTTTGTCTTGGCTGGTGAGCATACAGTCCCCACCTGCATTTGATTCTGCTCAGTCTCCGGACTCCTCCCTCACTTTGGAGCTGTGGCAATCCAGGAAGGCAGGAGGGGAAGGGAGACAGAACACTTTGTACTAGCAGCCAGACCACTGTTTAACTTCTTCAGCCAAAAAACAAATATGAATATGGAAAGATTTTACAGTGAGATACATCAGACTGAAGCAGTTCTGAAAAATCCTTCTAAAGCTGCTCATTCAACGTTTTCAACCTGTGGATGTTTTAAAGAGGAATCCTACTGTTTGTTTTGTAGTAGCAGCACTAAGTATTTACCAAGTGACGTGAAGCATCAGTTCTGCCATACAGAACTCTATCTGCTGGGAGGATTTTCTGGTCTTCAAAATTTGCACTTATATCTAGCCCTTAGTGCTTTCCCCAGTTTACACCCCACTCCCCAGTTTCACACAGAATCACAGAATCACCAAGGTTGGAAGAGACCTCAAAGATCATCAAGTCCAACTCGTCACCACAGACCTCATGACTAAACCATGGCACCCAGTGCCACGTCCAATCCCCTCTTGAACACCTCAAAGGATGGTGACTCCACCACCTCCCTGGGCAGCCCACTCCAATGGCAACCACCTCTCTCACTCTGGGTTGAAAAGGAAATCCAGAAAACAATCTCTGTGCTCTCCAGCAGTGAAGCCTGGGTGCAATAGTGCACTAGAAATACGGCAGCCCAGAGCTTTTGAGAATGCACAGAGCAGGCAAAAATTATGTTTCGAGCCGCGGTTTTGTACGCACGATAAAAATTAAGGCAGTCCTTTATTTACTTAAAAAAATTCTTTTCTGTCAGCCTGCTTTTGCAAACATTCTCCCTCGAAAAGCAGAGCAAATTGTAGCAGCACAACTGCTGCACACAGGCTGAACCTGCCAAGAGCCCCCCTGCCCCCCGCCAAAATGATGCCACGCAGAGCAGACAGAACAACAGGCATCTCCCTCCCTCATGCCATAAGAGAGCTCAGAAAGAGAAGGGTTTCTTTGTTTGGTTGGTTTTTGTGGGTTTGTTTGTTTGGTTTTGGGTTTGTTTTCATTTTTTTAATGGAGATCACAGAATCAACCAGGTTGGAAGAGACCTCTAAGATCATCAAGTCCAACCCATCACCCAACCCTATCTAATCAACTAGACCATGGCACTAAGTGCTTCATCCAGTTTCTTCTTAAACACCTCCAGGGACATTGACCCACCACCTCCCTGGACATCCCACTCCAATGGGCAGTCATATTTTCTGTGAAGAACTTCTTTCTAAGATCAGGCCTAAATTTCCCCCTGCACAGCTTGAGACTGTGTCCTCTTGTTCTGGTGCTGGTTGCCTGGGAGAAGAAACCAACCCTCACCTGGCTACATCCTCCCTTCAGGTAGTTGTAGATAGCAATAATGTCTCCCCTGAGCCTCCTCTTCTCCAGACCAAACAGCCTCAGCTGCCTTAGCCTCTCCTCATAGGGCTTGTGCTCCAGACCCCTTCCCAGCCTTGATGCCCTTCTCTGGACGCTTTCTTGAGTTGAGGAGCCCAGAACTGGATACAGTACTCAAGGTGTGGCCTAACCAGTTCTGAGTACGGGGCGGGGAAACAGGCATCAGGTAGATTAGAGGTCAAACTTGCAGGGCACCTGATGGTGCTGTGACAAGGACTTCTTGGGAATCACGAAGTCATGGGAGCTGGGGACAGCCGGATAGACAGCAGGTGTGTCTCTGCATCCATAGGCACCACATTGTTGAAACACCCTGATCTCTTCTAAAGCCTTGGAGATGGTGAGCTGCTAGCAACTTTTCATCTCACACAGGAAAAAAAAAGAAAAGTTTCCAAAAAGCTGAGCAAAACAGAGTTAGAAATGGGGAAAACCCCATTTTGATGAGTCATGAGATGATGCACAAAAGCCTGTCTCTGTCAAACCATGGCACCTAAAAGCATTTGCTTAAAAACTGTGGAAAATGAATCACCAAATAGATGCTCCAGCAGAACTGCACAGCTACCCTGCAGGTTACATGCAGATTCTTAGCATTTTTATTTTTACTCATTTATTTGGAACTGAGGGAGTGGATGGAACTCTATAGTGGAAGCTGCAGTGCTGAATTGAGGGAGGGGATGGCACTCTATAGTGGAAGCTGCAATGCTGAATTGAGGGAGGGAATGGCACTCTACAGTGGAAGCTGCAATGCTGAATTGAGGGAGGAAATGGCACTCTATAGTGGAAGCTGCAATGCTGAATTGAGGGAGGGAATGGCACTCTACAGTGGAAGCTGCAATGCTGAATTGAGGGATGGAATGGCACTCTGTAGTGGAAGCTGCAATGCTGAATTGAGGGATGGAATGGCACTCTGTAGTGGAAGCTGCAATGCTGAATTGAGGGAGGAAATGGCACTCTATAGTGGAAGCTGCAGTGCTGAATTGAGGGATGGAATGGCACTCTACAGTGGAAGCTGCAATGCTGAATTGAGGGATGGAATGGCACTCTATAGTGGAAGCTGCAATGCTGAATTGAGGGATGGAATGGCACTCTACAGTGGAAGCTACAGTGCTGAATTGAGGGATGGAATGGCACTCTACAGTGGAAGCTGCAATGCTGAATTGAGGGATGGAATGGCACTCTATAGTGGAAGCTGCAATGTTGAACTACAAATGTCTTGAAAATGAGGGAACACAAAATTAAGGTAAGCGGAAAGTTAAAACAAACAGCTAGAAGCAAAGGAAGAAGCATAAAGACCAGCTTGACAGCCTTCCTCCTTCTCATCTCACTTTTTCTAGGCTTGTCTCCATCACAGTATGGTGTGAGGCCCAGAGTCACAGTGGACTGGAAAGCTGCATTGCACAGTGTCCTCAGAAGGGCCAAATAGGTTGGATGCTGACATGTCTGTACCATTCCATGTCTTGGAGCTAGTTCAATATTCCCTTTTGTCCTTTTGTCATGTGTAGTGGAGACATTGTGAGTCCAGGCACACTGCAGGAGTTGACCTGCTAGTTGGTAACATTCCTCTCCAGTGGTAAATAAATATGTAACACAACACTGGAACAAGCTGCCCAGGGAGGCTGTGAGTCTCCTTCTCCTGAGACTTTCAAGACCTGCCTGGATGTGTTCCTGTGCAACCTGTGCTGGATTCTATGGTCTTGCTCTGGCAAGGGGGGTTGGACTAGCTTATCTTCAGAGATTCCTTCCAGCCCCTCACATGCTGTGATCTCCTCCCCATTTAGGCACCACAAAGAGAGAATCCTGATCCATGAGTCACTCCTGAGTGTCACACATAGGAATGTTGCTGAATATGGCTGTACGTATTGTTGTAAATAATGTAACAGCATGGCTATAGGGACTTCCCACCTAAACACCATGAGGGGGACATTTTCCCATGTAATTTCAGTCCTCTCCAGCAACTGACTTTTCTGCAGGCATCAACAGGGATGTGTGTTTTGGAGCTGGTTGCACTGATGCCTTTTATTGTCAGTGGATAGAAATGGCAGCTAGGTTGCAGTCCACGCAATTTACTTTACATGCCTATTTTGGGATGAGATGCATCATACTCTAGATATGCCTTTTCCCCTCCCTTGATCATTGAGTCTAGACTTCAGAGATCAGAGGTCACCACTTAGAGTAAAATACCCGGAGAGTCAAGATGAATCACCCTCCCTCTGGGTTAAAACCTTTGCCCTGCTCCAGTGAGTAAGGTTCTGACTGACTTGAAGAAACCAGAATCTTACCATCGCTCTGCCTCTGTTTCAGCTGCACTGCTGTATCACAGTCAACAGGCCAACAGTTAGCAGCCCTTTGAGGCTGTGGGCACAGTCTTATCCAGTTCAAAAGGTAAGCATGTTGTCCAAAATCTGATGGGAACAGGGACAACCTACTAGCTCTAACCTACTTCAGATGAGACAGCGGTTTCTACAGACCTGCAGCTTAAAGAGAGGCAAGAATAGAAAGTAATTGCTTGGGTTAAATCATCATAGCTCCCAACTGCAACAATCCAAACATTTACACCTCAGCTGCACACCCAGGAAGATTTCAGTGCTCATCCTTTTCCTTCCCCAGCACAGGAACGTTCATCAACACAACTTTCTAGTATCTACAGGTTTTTGGTAATTCTTTACCTGGAGCACCTTTATCTCAGCAGTGAACAACAACAAAAACCAACATACCAAAACCCCCTTTCAAAACAGAGATAGTTCTGTGACAGCTTTCCAAAAAACTATGAAGACATGCTCATTCTTCTCAAATAAAAAAAATACCATTTCTTATGCTCCTCAAATTTCATTATCAAAGCTTATATGGATGGCATTGAACAGAAAGGAAAAAACCAAAACTTAAAGAGAATCAGAAGAAGAAAAAAGGGTTTTCCAATGAGAAAGTTGGACAAGTCAGGAAAGAGAAGCTAGGGGATCACAATAATAGAACCCTTTCAAACAAAATTTTATTGCCTTTCACTCTGTTAATTATGCTTCGAATCATAGAATGGTCCAGGCCAGAAGGGACCTCCAAAGGTCACCCAGTCTGATCGCCCTGCAGTCAGCAGGGACATCCCTAACTAGATCAGGCTGCCCAGGGCCTTGTCAAGTCTTACATTGAATATCTCCAGGGAAGGGACCTCAACTACCTCCCTGGGCAACCTGTTCCAGTGTTCCACCACCCTCATAGTGTATAATTTCTTCCTGATATCCAGTCTAAACCTGCCCTTCTCCAGTTTGAAGCCATTGCCCCTCATCCTGTCACTGCAGGCCCTTGAAAACAGTCTCTCCCCATCCTTCCTGTAGGCCCCCTTCAGGTACCGGAAAACTGCTATCAGGTCTCCCCAGAGCCTCCTCTTGCCTTACATGGTGCCAGAAGCAGTCTTAGAAGTAGAATAAATGATGATTGTAACAACACCAATTTGGTTTTGTGGAGCCTCCATAACTGGATGGCTCCTAAATATAAAATATCTAAAGCGCCAGAAGCCAATTTGTGGTTTGGGTTTGGATTCGTTCACGATTTGGTTCAGCTTCCCAACAGATCTACGTGTGATTGGGCAAGGGTACGACAACTCAGAGCCCTCTTATTTCTGGGGGGTGGGCAAGGTTTCTATTTCTCAGTCACTGATCCGTGGTTAGCCTCATCTTTTGGCTATTTTACATTCAGTCAAGATTCTAGAACTGTTGGTTGCTCAAAGGAGTGGTGGAATCAATGATGCTCTGTGCATCCAGGCTCCTGCAGATGCCCAGGGTTTGGATAGCTTCTAAATACACACAGAACAGAATATGGTGACTTTCACTAGAACACAAGACTGGCAGCTTAAGTAAGTGCTGACTGCCCTAACAAGGTGACCCAGGAGAAGCCATCCAAAACACCATTTGAAGTCCTCCACAATGCAGTAGTTTTAGTGCACAGCTTTCTATCACGAATTTGCAGGTAATGAAATCAGGGGGAAGTAGTGACAGCTATATGAGCTTTTAAGCCATGTGCATTTGTAAGAGGCTTAAACAGGGAAAATTAAAACTTGAATGGCATAACAGACAGAGTATGGTAGATCTGACAATGTTTAAAATATTCATAGGATCCTTATGATTTATGAAACCCCTTACCATGGCTGAGTATGAAAAGTGACATGACAACAGCATGCCTGGCTCTAGGGTTTTTTTATGCTGGAAGTCACAGTGTAGGGGCACAGATCAACTCTCTAAAATCCTAACTAGGTCAAGTTACACAACTGTCAGGAGTTAAGTGGTATCATTAGTAGTAGTACCATGCTGTACTCAGCACTGGTGAGGCCACACCTCAAATATTGTGTTCACTTCTGGGCCACTCACGATAGGAAGGATCTTGAGGTGCTAGAGTGTGTCCAGAGAAGTCCAATGAGGCTCATGAAGGGAGCATTTGAAAGAGCTGAGGTTGTTCAGTCTAGAGAGGAGGAGGTTAAGGGGAAACCTTATCGGTCTCTACAACCCTGTGAAAGGAGGCTGAAGAGAGGAGGGGTCCAGCCTCTCCTATATGACAAGTGACAGGACTAGAGGGAATGGTTGGTTACAAGCTGCACCAAAGGAGGATTAGGCTGGATATGAGGAAATATTTCTTCACTGAAAGGGTTATCAAACATTGGAATGGTCTGCCCAGGGTGGTGATGCAGTGACCACCCCTGGGGGGTGTTCAAGTGATGTGTGGACCTGGTGCCTAGTGACATGGTTTAGTGTTGTTCTTCAGTACAGGGTCAATGGTTGCACCGGATGACCTTCAAGGTCTCTTCCAACAAGTCACATTCTGTGATTCCTGTATTTTAGATCTACTTGGACTGTCTTCATGCTTCACCTTCCATCTTGCTACTTAAACAAAGGAAACAGGGACTCCAAAAGGTCTGTCCAGGCCTAGCACAGGGGTAAGGGCTTGGTGAGACACTAAACCTCGACACTTCTCCTTTGATTTTAAAGTACATATATAGATACACGTGAGAGTCCATCATTTGTATGTTTCAACACATGCACACACACACCTTACTGACCAGTCATGGTTGCAAGTTCCCCAGATACCCTTTTTCTACGTGTCTTAAGGACAATCACAGCAATTTAGAAGGAACAATGTAGGTATCCAGTGTATTGGTACATACAAAGAAGTTTGAAAGGGGAATCTATTGCTCTTTGTAATGTATTTATACCAAATGAACTTCAAGCTTTCATACCTTGTGGTGGCCAGGAAGAATTAGTCACCCTTGTTTCTGACGTTATCCTCCCTCTTTTGAGCTGGAGACTGGCAACAGGAGATGCAGACAACCTGCTTCATTCCATTACATTGCCTCCAGTGTCTAGTTGGCACACACCACTGGCACTCAGGAAACAGCACAGATTTTTTCCTTCAGATCATACTGGCAGGTATACCATGGGGTTTCCCTCTTTCCTCAGAAGCAAAGGTTACTAGTCAGCTCTTTTGTCACCTAGGGGTTGTATTTTGCACACAATCTTGTTTTGTAAAGCCCTTGATACCTCTCCTGTTATATTCCTATGGCACATTATAGAATTGGGTTTTGACCTTCCACTATAGATCTGCATTTTAGAGTCTAAAAGAGAGCATTTTCTGTGTGATGATTCCAGAAACCGAAGGTCTGTGCCCTTATGAGCTAGGCATCTTTCTTATGGTTGCAAATGTGGAAGATTAGCCTCAAAGGCAGAGGGTGGGTCTTTCCAGCCCAATATTCCTGAATACCACAACAAACTATTATAAACCCCTGCATATCCATGAGCACAGGGATTAGAGGCAAGTCAACAGACAAGTGGTTTTGGTTTGGGTGGCATTCAAAAATCACATTTGAGCAAGAAGCTGAAACCAGGTTGAGCTTGGTTGCATCACAATTGAGTAGAACACCCAGTTCCTTCCTCAGTTTGGCCCCTCTGAGGGCAATTTTCATCCCAGACACTTCAGGGCCTCAGCTCTGAAGTGCACATAAAGGGAGATAAAACGGACAGCTATCTGGCAGGCAAGAAACACAACAAGTGGCACAGTGATAGGAAGTAGAAAAGGTGAAGAGAAGGCTGGCTTGAGAAAAGAAGACAATGAGGTTGGAACTGCAGTGCACTGAGGAATGGAAAGGTCAGAAGGACCCTGCCATTTTGTGGTGTACCTCTACCACAACCACACACCTTCTGGATCTTCAAAGAACCAGAGAAGCTCAGCTAGCTTGCATTCAGAGATGAACTTTGAAACAGGTGTGTTTCATTTTAGTGCCAGGAGGAAGCAACAGAGAGATTTTCCTACTAGGACATGAAAAATCACCCAAACCAAGATCAGAACTCACATCCTTTTTCTCTCTGTCCTATATTTACTCCTCTAGAGGACACTGTTGTATAAGAGCAGATGCACAGTAAATGCTAAAAACAACTTCTTTTCTTTCCTTTTTTTTCCTTTTCTTTCAGGAGACAAGACCCACAAGTGTCTGCTGTTCCAGGGAGGTATCACTCCTGAACGACTTCTCCAGCACATGCATATGTTTCTTGGGCATGAGAGCTTGCTGAAGCTCTGGGTAGGGGATTTGAAGGTTAACCTCTCTGTGCCAACACATTGCCATCACCATCACTGAACCATGGAGCCGCCATATGTACAATGATGCCTTCTCCTTCAAACACTACCTTGCCATCTTGGTCTTTACTGGAGGGGGTGTGGGTTGGATGCAGTGGTCTGTCCTTCCTCTGTGCTTCCCTTTCTAGCTTCAAAACCAGCACAAGAAAGCACCCCAGAAAGAAAGGGTTAAAATGTATTAACGGGGCAAGAAAAAGCCTCTAGCTTCCTCAGGTATGAGGGTGGGAATGGGGCAGATGCTAACTTGGGTACAGCTCTTTAATGACTGAATAAATAGCGGTAATGAGGCAGTTCCAAAGTTTATCAGATGACTGTATTCATTTGCTCCAAATATCATATTCAGTGATTTGTGCTGATTCTACAGTTTGGGGGATTAGTTACAGTTCATCGTAAGTTCTAACTGTATTTCCATGTATTGTGTTAAGACCTGATTCGAGAGTAGTTTTATTTGATAAAAACCAGATGTTCCTAAAAGACTCTCTCCTTCACAGCACAAAACATTATTCTTAGCAATTGCATGTACCTTACAAAATTAATAAGCACAGCATCTCCCTGCGTGACATATGACATTATTGTATTTTTCCCTGTTGAGGGACTTTTAAGCCGTTGGGGTCACGACCCCTGTGCCTTATGAGAAATGGAGAAGCACATGGTTCTAATTTTATCTTCAACCCTGCCCTCCTGCTGACATGTATGTTTACAATACGGTTCATCTGTTGACCCTTCACTCACATTTAAAATATTAGCTAACATTTTTTTGCTCTCCCAATCACGACAGTGCACGGCGATTAGCTTTTAAGAGCAGTTGTTTTCTTTAGTGCCTTCTGACATGCAACATCTTATCCAAAGAGCCCTTAACTGCTGTTCTGATTGGGAAACAGCGCCAGCCATAAAAAAACAACTCCGGTTTGTCTGGACGCTTCTGCTCTCGTTATGACGCAGGACACTTCAGATCTTTAAACACCAGGGATATGGCCCCATGTGCAGAGAAGGTGGGAATCATCCTGCTGTGGTTAGAAGTACCCCCGAGGAGCCACCCAGCTCAGACCCTGCTCTTGGCTGCCCCTCAGTCCTGAGCTGGGCTGGGCGAGGGTGAGCTTAGCCCAGCGTGCGTCCTGGGGGACACAATGTGTCCCACAAGGCTCCCTGAAGCCAGTGGCTGGTTCCCACTCTAGGCTTGTCAAGGAGAAAATTCTCCCAGAGAAAGCAGCCCTGTCCCTGGGCCATGTTGGGGGCTGGAAGGACCCATGCTCACTTTTCAGCATGGAGTGAAGGAAAGTGCAAAGAGATATCGGTGACTTCTTGAAGGGGAGGGGGGAAGTGTCCATAAACACACGCAAACTGTTTATTCTCCACTCCATTTTCCTTGCTTCAGAAGGAAGGTGAAGAAAAAAGGAAAGAAGGAAGAAGAAAGAGAGAGAAATAGTCTCTCTTTTTCTTTTTTATTTTTTTTTTCTTATTAATAAGGGGAAATTTTTGACAGGAAAAATAACAAGCAATTTCCTTTTAAATTAAAATAACAGGAAAACTAGAAAGAACAGGACAGGACAGAGTAGAGTAGAGTAGAATAGAATAGAATAGAATCAATAAGGTTGGAAAAGACCTCAAAGATCATCAAGTCCAACCTGTCACCCAAGACCTCATGACTACTAACCCATGGCACCAAGTGCCACATCCAATCCCCTCTTGAACACCTCTGGGGATGGTGACTCTACCACCTCCATGGGTAGTCCATTCCAATGGCTAACAACTCTATGAAGAACTTTCTCCTCACCTCCAGCCTAAACTTCCCCTGGCACAGTTTAATGCTACCTTTAGTGCTTGAATACCTTCAAGATTTTTCTTAAATCTTATTTTAAAATAGATTTCTAAAATGGATGCATTTTCATCACCAATGTGTAATCAATTCTGTATTCTGTGTGTGCAGTGGTAACATGATTGTCAAGAGAGCACAGAGCACTTTCACTTGCTTATTGGCACCATATTGCATTAAATGATACCACATTAAATGAGCTCATACGAATGTATGCCTCAGCTAATAGGGCACCACAGTCATCACTTGCTCAGTTCAAACTATTTCCATGATTCTGAAGCTCAGCACTATCAGTTTCCCTCTAATTTGCTGCCCTAGGAGGTATTTTCAATGTGCTTATTAATGTATTTGGCTTCCCATTAAAAGTCTGTAAAGAATTTCCAGGCCTGAAATATACCAAGCTTGTCACACTGCTAAAGAGTCCTTCAGAAATGTTAATGTCTCATTTCTAGGGTGTGAGAGCTGGTCCCTTTTTAGTGCTTGTTGTGGGAAGACACTGCAGTGAAAACTGGGGAGATTCAGGATTAGCCTGCTTCTTGGAGGCAGGGAAGTTCTTTCCTGGAAGGGTTATCAGGCATTGGAATGGCTTGCCCCAGGGAAGTGGTGGAACCTCCATCCCTGGAGGGATTTAAGAGTTGTGTAAAGTTAGTTCTTAGGGATATGGTTGAGGCAAGGGCATGTCAGTGATAGGTTAATGATTGGAAGAGTCTTTTCCAATCTAGGCAATTCTGTGATTCTGTGAACAGGATGTGGAGCTATAAATCAGGCTCTGAAAACACCTGGTTCCCACAGGTTTCAAACATCACATCTGTGTCCCTCAAAAACCTGGAGAAGGGATGAATAACAAGGTAGGGGAAGGAATCCTTCAGACAGGTGTAGGCTTGAGCCACTGCTTTGTACTGCAGAAAGTATCATCAGAGGAGATTGAAGAAAGATGCTCTCTTCACCCTAAAGAAGACAGAAGTACACCTAGGTACCACAGAGACACTGCTGCTGTGATCTGGCTATATATACATGGAAATATCCTTATGTACTTTTGTTTAATAGTGACTGATGTACTCCCAAGCTAGCTGGGAGGAGTCCAATCCATAAATAACCCTGCTGAAAAGTGTTGAAGTCATTGCTCTTCACAGAGAGTTGATATTAGTTGGAGAACCAGACCCTAAAATTGTCTTAGTTCATCACTCCTATAATTCCTTTAATCTTTTTTTCTTTTTTTTCCCCCCCTCCCCCCTCTCTCTTGATGGCTCCAGTTGCCAGAATGGCAGACAACAGCCAAGAGACTTGGCAACCCTGTTTCTTTGGAGCTGATGCCAATGGCAGTTGGGGGAGCAGCACTGGTGTTCAGCATGTTTGGCTTTTTTCCTTTGAGTAATGAAGACATCATACTGCTTCTGCCCTCCCATGCCCATAACCTCTGATCCTGGCTGTGGAGTTGCTGGATATGAAAGATGGAGCCTCTCTCTACTGCATAAAATCAGTCAAAGCCAATGCCACCAGGGAGGCTGCTACTTGCCATGTTGGCACTTCACTAATTGTCTCCATTATCACTCTGCTGTGGAGGACAGATGGACCTAGCACTCCCCAGTCATCTGCAAACTGTGATCAGTTTCTACACAGAACCAATTCCAAAAGCTCCTCACATAACCCATCTTTCCTTGTTTGCATCTTTGGCTTATGTGGGATGTAAAACTGCGTCGTTAGCACGTTGGATCTCTGCCAGTTAGACAGGCATGACAAAGCTGCCTTTTTCCCTTCAATAGTTGGGTGCAGCTCAGCTTTGGAAGAGAAGAAAATACAATCCATAAATTCACCAGCTCAAAATTATACTGTAATTTGTTAATCTGTCACTGCAGGGGGGTTGGATTTCCTGCCTTCGTTTCCACACACAGCAATGCAAGTAGGTACTTGAAGCTTTCTGAATGCCTACTTGCTCACAAGTCCTGTGACCTTCTGACAACAAGGAGCAGATAGATTTGTTGCACAATACAATCAGCAGTGGTCAAATAAGTAAAAGGTGGCCATACAAGTCTTCTTGCCGTGCTTCAAGAAAAGGAGCAGAAGCAGTAAGGCACAGTGATCACACAGCACTTTGCACCAAAGCCTTTCATATTGCACCTTTCCCACCATTTCTGAGCTCGGCACAGAACTACTCACAGTTTATCAGTCAGGAAAAAGGCATGGATATTCTTCCAATGTCACACCTTCTCCAACATGAGAATGAATGACTTAGTACCAGAAAGAACATCTAGTGTGTCCCAGCTTTTAGTCCCTTGTTCTTGGCTTTCCAATGTCACTTCACACTCACAGCCATAAGCTAAGCTATAGCTATAGTTGACAGTGCTGAAGCCTCTTCCTCATGGGAATGTACAGCTGTGGAAAACAGGTAGAGTTATAGGCTGCCCAGAGAGGTTGTGGAGTCTCCTCTGGAGACATCCAAAACCCACCTGCACAAGTTCCTGTGTGACCTGTTCAGAGTAATCCTGCCCTGGCAAGGGGGTTGGACTAGATGATCTTTCCAGGTTCCTTCCAACCCCTAACATTCTGTGATAACCTACAATCACTCACACAAATTACTCACACAGAGTATATCCTTAGTTACCACTGAATTCAATTTGACCCTGCACACTTCAACCCTAAGGCTTAATCCACTAAACCAGTCCTTTCTGATTTCAGGTTGGTAAACCCAAACTAGCCCAGTTCTCAAAGCAGAGCCCTTCCAAGGACAGTGGAGGGTAGCCAGGGGTCAAGGAATGGGTTGCTGGGTGCTATGAGTTCTGCCAACCGGAAGAGGAGATGGGCCGAAGTGGGGACCCCAGGGCTGGAAACAGAGAAGGTACTGCAATGTCAGCAGTGACATCACAGCAAGCTCTGGCTGGAGAGAGTGAGTGCACTTGTCCTGTGTACTTGCAGGGGGATGACTGAACAATTCAGTATCACGTACTGCAGGAAGGCACATGAGACCAGATCTTTAGTTGGGATCAGTGTAACTCCTCATTAAGCCAATATGTAGGGGTTTAAACCTCATCTTTCTGGTTTTCCTTCACTCTTGACAGCTTCTCACTCCTACAACCTCCTCTCTGCTCCCACTGCCAGTCAAGAAGAGGATGTACAAAACTCTTAAAAGCTGCTGACCTACTTGACTGCTTTTTGGCTGTGTCTGAAAAGCCTGAGGTTCTAAGCTGAGGTCAATACAAGTACCAGAGGCTAAGCCACATTGCTACACCACCTGCAAGAACATTCAAATGTATTTGCCTCTCCAAATGAATCCCATTTGGTTATTTCTGATTCCTCTGACACACGTGGCATCATCACCATCAGTTCAGCTCTTCTGACATGCTGCAAGCCACAGTTCCTCCTCTCCACGCCTGGCTTCCAACTGATCTGCTGTCTGGGATGGGACACTCTTTATTCTTTCTTGTCAAAACTTAGTGAGAAGAGGGCTGGGCCTTGAGGTACTACCATCATTCAAATATTATGGTTACTATTAATAATTACAAGAACAACAAGAATAGGCATCTATGTCACATTAATATGAGAAGAGCTGTGTTGACAGCTTCACTTCTGCTGAGGTAAACACTGATGTTTAGAACCATAAAAAGCAAGGGAACGTTAAGTGTATGCTGACTTAAAAGGCGCTTGCTTGAACTGTTACAGCACTGCTGAGGACACAGTAAGAAATAGAACAGAATAGGATAGGATAGGATAGAATAGAGTAGAGTAGAGTAGAGTGGAGTAGAGGGGAGTAGAGGGGAGTAGAGGGGAGTAGAGGGGAGTAGAGGGGAGTAGAGGGGAGTAGAGGGGAGTAGAGGGGAGTAGAGGGGAGTAGAGGGGAGTAGAGGGGAGTAGAGGGGAGTAGAGGGGAGTAGAGGGGAGTAGAATAGAACAGACCAGGTTGGAAGAGACCTTTGAGATCATTATGTCCAACCCATCATCCAACACCATCTAATCAACTAAACCATGGCACCAAGCACCCCATCAAGTCTTCTCCTAAACACCTCCTGTGATGGTGACTCCACCACTTCCCCGGGCAGCCCATTCCAATGGCCAATCACTCTCTCTATGAAGAATTTCTTCCTAACATCCAGCCTAAATGCTTCAGATACAACATCCACACAGATGCAATCACACATAGGCTTGATCCATTTGTGTATGATGGATTTTTCACACTAATCCTTTGCTGAAATTCAGAAACCCATCAAGTTTTGTGTTTACTCAGATGAAACAGTTACAAAACATTAACTCTGCCGAGAGTGCTTTGAGCAGAGAAAGGAACTCAAAGTGAAGAAAATAAATACTTTCAAATCCTAGCTGTAGCAGATGTTGTTTTGGTCATTTCTAGCTGGCTGTGAAGTTTGAGCCCCAGCACTGTGGTTTCATATGTGGTTCAAGTGTTGGCTGCATTTATGCTAGGGGGAAAAAGGGGGATGGGAGGGGGGAAGGATGCTTGCATGCAGGACCTGGCACGCATTGTTTAAAACAAAACAAAACAAAACCAAACCCCAAACCGTGGCTGCCTTTAATTATTTTCCATTACAGCATTGTCTGCATATAATTGCTCCACGTTTTCCATTAAGGAGTGCCAAATGAATGAGCATGTTAGAGTATAGGATGTACAAATTCCACTGCTAATGCTGCCCTGTATCAGTAAGTGACACGAAACACGATCTTGCCTTGACCTGGCTGACGTTTTCATACAATTAATCTGCGTTTTTCAAGTGTCCAACTTTATTTACCCTATCTTCCATCAGCAGCTGAGACTGGCAACTCAGAGAAAATCCAGGCAACAGGAAGTGAGACGGTGATTTCAAAGAGGTCTTAGCTGGGGCTAAATGGTCAAATGCCTTGTAAATGGGCTGCTGCCAGAACGTGCAGACAGGGTTTTAGGGTTTGTCTTTTTTGTCCTGTTTTTAAATTCTGAGAGAACTACTCATCACAGTGGTCTTTCTGTGCGTGGAAGTAAAGAGCTTGTGCAGGTTTCCATGGATTGGAAGATCGGGCCCCGCCTGTTATTTTGGTTGCACCCCCCAAACCAATGTTTTTATCATTAGCCTTTCTGTAAAAGTCTTTGCCTATTTCATAGAATCAATAAGGTTGGAAAGGCCTCAAGGATCATCAAGTTCAACGTGTCACCCAAGACCTCATAACTACTAAACCATGGTACCAAGTGCCACGTCCAGTCCCCTTTTGAACACCTTCAGGGATGGTGACTCAACCACCAACCTGGGCAGCACATTCCAATGGCTAACAACTCCCTCTGTGAAAAACTTTCTGCTCACCTCCAGCCCAAACTTCCCCTGGCACAGTTTGAGACTGTGTCCTCTTGTTCTGGTGTTGATTGCCTGGGAGAAGAGACCAAGCCCCACCTGGCTACAACCTCCCTTCAAGTAGTTGTAGAGAGCAATGAGGTCTGCCCTGAACCTCCTCTTCTCCAGGCTAAGCAACCTCAGCTCCCTCAGCCTCTCCTCGTAGGTCTTGTGCTCGAGACCTCTCACCAGGCTCATTGCCCTTCTCCGGACATGTTCAAATGTCTCAATGTCCTTCTTATTTCTGTATCCTGGCTGCTTGGATCAGACTCATTAGGCTGGAGACCAGCCTAGGTGCCTGTTGCCTATCCAGGCAGGGCTTAAGCATCCCTTCCCAAGAGCAGAAGGCATGTGGTAGCAATGTGCACCAGGAGGCATATCATGCCAAACACAATGCAGGGTAATTCTATAATGGGAGAATCTAGGAGACATATTGCCATCTGCCAGCTGTTAGCATCCTCCTGCACAGAGCTGAGCCTGCACTCAGCTCAGCTATGGGAAAGTTCTACTTTTTAACATCAGTACTTATTAACACCCATAACCAGAAAATATAGCACACCCCCCAGAATAATTACATCGTACAGCAGAAATTAATATACCAGGGCCTATAAAAATACACAGGTGACTACTTCTGCCAAAGGGGTCTCAGAAAGCAAATTGGTTATGTTTGGCAGTTCATAAATAAGTTGTAATTACACACTGGAAACAGCATAATTACACCTGAACTGCAACGTAGCAATACCCTCCCCTTATTAGTCTGACCAAGCTACTGAGATATGTAAGTCTAAACAAAATAAATCCATGGTCACGGACAGCCCTGCTTCATCCCTTCCTTTCTCCTCCTCAGCAGCATGAGCTGTAAAGTCGAGCCAGCACACTCCTGGGTATAGCCAGCTGTGCTGTGAGATGGGAAATTTGAGCATATGCACACTCTAAAATGAAACTCAAATAACAGCAGAGAGAACAAAACAAAGCCTCTCATGTAAGAGAAGACACAGTCACGCTATTCGGCACTCACGAGGGAACGGTGCCCAAATGCAGAGTGATACTCCGTCACAGAAACATCTGCAGAAGGAGTTTGGAGAAGGTGGGGAAGTTATGATTTGCTATGGAAAAACACTCAACTGCTATCTGAGCTATTCTTAATTGAACTTGACAGAAGACGTGTGCACTGACACTACTAGGACATTCAGAAACTGAAGCTGGATCAGCTTCCTAATGGAGCAAGAGAGAAATATATCATCTGGTAAAGAGGCTGAATTTTCACTGGAATGCTTGGGGTTTTTAAGACTCCATGTAGTGGAGAACAACAGCAGTTACAGCACACACTGGACAGAATACAGCTTTGGTGTAGCTACTAATTCTTACTTATTTTGAGGGGAAAGAAGTGAAAATACAAAATACACACGGAGGTTTTATCCTACTGGTAGGACTGTAGCTGAGTGTTTGGTTATAAAAAGTCATCAGTTATCTGTTCAGACTACCAAAACCCAAGTGCTTCTCTGAAAGCAAAAAGCTATCGTGCTACCAGAGCAGGCTTTTTCCTCTTACAACAGCTTTCCACGTGCTTTGAGCTTCTTTAGGCAGGAGAGCTACCTTCTGTGCCCAAGTAACTGCTAATACAGTGGGGTCCTGATGGTGACTGGATCCTAGAGGAAAGACAAACCACCCCTCCTGCCTCCCTACTGAAATAAGAAAAGGAAGAAAAAAAAAGAATAAGGGGGGAGAAGACTGTATATATGATTGATTACAAGGATCTGCTTCAAAACCAGACTCACACTGCAAAATGGAACCAAGCCCTATTCTCATGCCCTTTTCACAGACAGCTTGCATCTAGTTAGCAGCTAAAAACACATTCCTCAAATAGTTTCCTTTCCAGAAAGACACCTCCAGCATCCATTTGCTCTACCCCATACCATGGTGAAATAGCCTTTCCCAGAGCTTTTAATTCTACCTCAAGCACCTTCTGCTGTGAGCAATCTCTCCCACTACAGAAGGAAACTGCTTGTACTGCTCAGCATGTTGGGATGCACGCAAGGATACTGTTGGAGGAAGCCAACTTCCAAATGGGCCAGCTGGCTGTGTTGTTTTAGAGTTGGGAATCATCAGATCCCCTCCTCAGAAGCATGTGCATAAAACCAGACCTTTTCCCATGGAAGGCAACACTGAGGGTTGGTACATGGGCACTGATGGTTGGAAGAGAAAAGACCCCTTGCAGCTCTTTGGGAGTATGTCACTGTTTGCCAAGTGCTTTGCAGCACTGAGGACTTCCATAAGAGATCTAACACTTGCACAACCTTGGCATCTTTTCTCTTGAGAAAGGGGTAAGTGTAAAATCCTGGTCTAACAGAAGTTAAAGGAATTTTTTCATTGACTTAATTAATTTACATCTGGATCTCCCAATCTGTGCTTCTCAGTTTTGTCACAAAATGAGGACTAACAGAAAGCAAAGGCGTGGAAGTGTGACTGGCACGTTGTGCAAAACAGCACATGGAAACAAGTCCAACTTGAATGCAGAAGCTGCTTCCATGTGCAGAGTTCCCTGTCATGTCTGAGCTCAAACCTGCCATGAGTGAGCTCACACCTGCCACGACTGGCCTCAAATCTGCCATGACTGGCCTCAAACCCATCATGAGTGAGCTCACACCTGCCATGATTGGCCTCAAATCTGCCATGACTGGCCTCAGACCCACCATGAGTGAGCTCACACCTGCCATGATTGGCCTCAAACCTGCCATGACTGGCCTCAGACCCACCATGAGTGAGCTCACACCTGCCATGATTGGCCTCAAACCTGCCATGAGTGAGCTCAAACTAGAGCTTCAGCACAGGGCATTAGAAATCAAGTAAGGACTCTGCAATCTATAGCAACCTAAAGAAGAACAGGAATAACAGCACAAGTTTCTCACAGTAGATGAGAAATGAGACAAGTAAAATACGTGCTTCCTTTTACCCTTAACTCCACCAGTGCCTTTCCATGTCTTTCCTGCGCCTAAGAATGGCATGTGTAACTGGGAAGTCATGATTTTCTACAGTATGCTTTGCTTTTCAGCAGCTGTTAAGACATCTGGATGGAAATCCATCTGGTGCTTAGCATAGCAAACGCTACCATAGACTTTGAGAGTCCCCTTCCTTTTGCAGAGTCACATGAACATGAAACAGTGTCAGGGTTCTGAAGTAAATTCTGTTTCCAGGATGGGAAGGAGCTGTGAAAAGGCAGCAGCTCTGGATACTAACAGACAAAGTCCTGATTTCCTACAAAGTCTCAAGGACAAGCTTTTGACTGGGTACTCCCCTCTGCACCAGGTCCTCTCCAAAGGCAGCAGCCTCTCCAAAGAACTGTAGAGAGTTTGATTTCATCTCACCCCATCCTTTCCTGGGTATTTTTCCATCAGAGTTTTGCACAGAGCCTGCAGGATTAGGGAAAAGCCAGATCTGAGTCTGTCAAGTTGTGGTTCTGTTTTCAATGGTTATATATATTGTGCTCTGTGTTGAATTAAAACTACAATAAAAGTCCTCTCACTTGTTACTGTATTTGTGTAATGTTCAAATTAGATGGGAACAGTTGAGAGAAACTAATCCAATTCATATCCAAACCACATCAGGTTTTAATATAGAAGCTATCTGTTAACACACTGCATGGTCAAGTGGGGAAACTCAGCCAGATCTGAATTACTCAATGTCAAGGGCCAGCAAAACTGGCCCTCCTGACAATCATCTCCCCCGCTGCCCAGGGTAACAACACAAGTTCACAGAAATGCACAATGTGAAAATCTAGGCAGGATGATAAATTGGCATTATTTTGAACTTCAGGAACCTGAACTGTGATCCTGCTTCCATATTTCAGATCCTTTTTCTTCTAGCAATACGAATCTGTAACTCTTGCCCTGTCTCAAAGCCCCAAATCAACTGTGTCCTGAGGTGCATCTCCAGCATGGAAAGCAGGCAGAGGGAGGGGATTCTGCCCCTCTGCTCTGCTGAGACGCTACCTGCAGTGCTGGGACCAGGTCTGGAGTCCTCAGCATTAAAAAGACATGGACTTGCTGGAGTAGGGCCAGAGGGGGCCACAACAATGATCCAAGGGCTGGAACACCTCTGTGATGAGGACAGGTTGAGAGAGTTTGGGTTGTTCAGCCTGGAGAAGAGAAGGCTCCAGGAAGACCTTAGGGTGGCCTTTCAGTACTTGAAGGAGCCAATAAGAAGGATGGGGACAGACATTCTAGTAGGGCCTCTTGTGACAGGACAAGGGGGTCTAACTTGAAAGAGGGAGATTCAGACTAGATCCCAAAAGAAATGTTTGACACTGAGGGTGGTGACACACTGGCCCAGGCTGCCCAGAGAGGTGAGAGATGCCCAATCTCTGGAAACATTCCAGGTCAGGTTGGACAGGACTGAGCAACCTGCTCTAGTTTTTAGTTCAGCTATGTTAACTTACTATTTTAAGCCAAAAAATCTGGATTGCCTGGTGTACACACACTGCACACACAGGAGTCAAACATGCCAATAAAAAAAATTATCCTTCATATTTACATAATATCTATTACAAGAGCTTTTGATGCCTAAATTGATACTAAATCATCCTTCATTAATGAGCTGTTCACTGCTAGCAGTAAAGATCAGAAATACTAATTGCAATTGAAAGTTAAAGATGACTTGGGAAAAGCCCATAAAGTTTAAAACTGGAACTGAACAACAAAAATTAGGAACATACATGAACTGGAGCTTTGGTTCAGCCCCTCAGAAGAGGGACAAAGACTGAGGGATGTTTGCATTGGCAGCTAGGAGCTGAGTGCTTCTGGGGGACTGGCACACTTGTAAAGTTGGATCGGGACTTCAGTATATTACCAACATCATATATATATATAATATATATATATATATTTCTATATATATATACACACATATAAAAATATAAATATATATAAAGTATATAAATATTTAAAACAGTAACACCTCCAACCTGAGGAAGCCTTTTGGCAGAGCCACGCTGGCACGGTTTCGTTGTTAGAAAGAGAAAATTCAGAGGAGCGCTGCCCAGGACTCCATTCTGCCCTGAAGCTCTGATTAAATTCATTTCTTGTGTTGTGCAGTTTATCAAGATCTTATCCATGGAACAGTTTGCTAAATTAGCAGCTCAAACAAAACAGAGTGCGTGAAAATGTTGTGGGTCAGAGGAAAATTAACTCCAAAGCATTACACTCCCTAGCCCAAAACCTACGCTTACGTTACCATGGATTTACGCCAGTGTAAATGAGAGAAGAATTTGGCCCCTGACCTTCTCCAAGCAGGTCATTATAGTTGAAATAGTAACTGATCTTAGAAAAACATTTTTGCTTCGAGGTATTTATTTCTGTAAAAAGGTTTATGGAACATCATATTCTTTGCCCTTTAAGACCGATACTCACATATGTAAACACCACCGGGCCTGGTGTGCCACAGCTTAATCCAACTTCTCTAAATCTGGCTAAAACAATGGAAATATCTTCTGAAACCATTGTGGGTTAGATCCAATATAGTTAAAAACATCTGACTGCAACCACAAATATGCTGGTATTTGGTTGTGCTATAAAAACATTTTTATGTCAAATACGACTGGGACTAATGCAGTAAACTACAAGCACAGTTAACCCTTGGAATGAACCACAGGCAGACACTCAAAGCTTAAGGTAATCTGCACTGGTTGCATTTTCATATGAAGAGCATAAAATGAATGTAGGATATAAAAACTAATTACTAGGACTAATAGAGTAATTGGCCTTTATGCAGCACCTTCTACACTACGCTATAAACACACCAGCAGCTATGCTATAAACTCATGTAGCTACCAGCTATGGACCTGATCATGTCCTGAATGCTGGAAGAAAATCCCCAGGACTGCCCAGATGCTGCTTCTGCTAAGGGAATAAACTTGTGCCCCCTTTCCCTTCCACACCTACATGGACACATGTGCCTGCAAGGACCAATTCAACTCTCACAGAACACAGTGCCAGGGGCTAGTCAATGCTTAGAAAAGCACAGATGAGGAAAGTGAAAGCAGATTTAGGTGAGGATGTAGGAAAGCAGAAAGGTGTTACCCAAAAAGGCAGGTAGCACTCCAGGGCTTCTTGGTTACAACAACACAAAGAAATCAGGTTTAGATTCAGACTAGAGATAAGGAAGAAATATTTTACACTGAGGGTGGTGAAACACTGGCACAGGTTGCCCAGAGAGGTGGTAGATACCCCATCTGTGGAGACATTCCAGGTCAGGTTGGACTGGGCTCTGAGCAAACTGCTCTAGTTGAAGTTTTCCCTGCACTACACGACCTTTTAGAGCTCCCTTCCAATCCAAACCAGTCTGTGATACTACAGTTGAGAAACATTGTTGAGAAAAACGTTTTCTGAGTAAGAGACATTGCAGCATGAGGCAAGAGAGAGTGCTGGGTACACTGCAGGGTCTTGGTTTGCTTCTCTGCTGGTAAGGCCCCCAGGGCAAAGGGTCAGGAAGAGCAGCTCTTGGGACAGTTCTGCCCACCCTCATCTGTTCCACACACAAATACTGGACCTGTATGTGGTGCACATGTAAAATGCATTTGTAAAATACTTGAATGTGTAATTAAAAAATCAAGCTGGTACCTGATAGTTAAGCTGCTATAAAAGTATAATCTAAAATAAGTTCAGAGGTGCTCAGGAGCCCATGTACCATTGCCTAAATGGACTCAAGCCCTGCAAATCCTACATTATATTAAATCCTTTTTGGACTGAGGTTGCTGACAAGCCTTGCTGTGTTGATACAAGAAGATACTACCCTGAGCTGTCCACACTAGGTGAAGCTGTTGGTCTTGCAGCAAAGGAGCTAGAAGGGGGACCTGTACCAACCCAGGGACACAGCCCTGCAGGCACAGACACCACAAGCTCAAAGGCCTGCTCTGTCTGCAGTGCAGATGTTCAACCACTTGCCAAAGCAGGGCTTGTGCCTTTGCATCACATCACTGCTGTGGAAACCTACATTTGGTCTGTATTACATTAAGAAGATATTTATTATGTATAAAATGTTTGTTTCATTCTTTATGCCATTCCTAATTATTCTGTATATAGTACTTGGGGAGTGAATGGAAACTTGCATCTCCAGAGACTCCTCACCTCTTCCCTGAGTGGTAACAGCTAATTCAGAGCAAACCTTGTGTACAGCAGGAATGTTTCTCCCCAGATACATTGCTTTGTGTTTATTTACACTGAATTTCAGCTGCCACTCACTGGGTATCATGTGACTCCATGCAATTAGTTTTAAATGTCATTAGCTGGAATAATCTTGGAGCCCTAGCAAGCACTGTATCTGCTCACTGTTGTACAGATCATTTGTGCATACAATGAACAGTTCAAGCTCCAGGGCAGATCCTCTGGGAATACACCAGATACCCCCACAGTCATTTAGTCACAGCCACTGCTTCCCCTGTCGGATCTATGAGTGATCCACAAGACTATTCTGAGATCATTTAAGAGTCCTTCAACAGAGATCTTGTCAAACCTCTCTGTCAATCCATACACAGCATTTCAAGCAGGTCACTCACTCTTACCCACATGAGTGGGTGGCTCCTGTAACACATTGTTTCCTACTATAATATAAATGTCAGTTTTACACTTCTAAAGTAAATAAACAGGGCTGCTGTGGACTTCAGCAGTAGTCACTTTAGTTATGTGTAGAAACAGTGCAAATAAGATAACCTTCTCCAGCTGCTGGGTAATCCAAACCTGCCCAAGCTCCCTTGACCTTCAGTACTAAGTCATCAGTTACTTATGTCAATTAACTCACAAATATCAGTGCCATCTGGTTTTGTGCCAGCAAGCAGCCAGTGGGTTTTATTTGCACATTCACTACAAACATCTTCATCCTCAGCCCAACTACTTGCACAATTTTAATGAGGTCATATATACAGTTGAAGACACTAAATACCCCAACATCAGCTCATCAAAGAAGGTATAGAAGTAGGTTCCTCTCTTAACTGCTATGCCCATGCAATCACACACTGAGCCTCATTGAGCTCATACATTTCTGCCTCAGAAGGACATTAACAGCACATGAAACTGGGCCTAATCCTACTCCATTCCAGTCAAGGATGCTTTTCCCAGCAATGCTGTACAAGTACAAATGTAGAACTATGAAAGTTGTCAGCTGCTCAGCTAAAGCTCTCAGCACCTTCCAGAGTCAAGCCAACATCTCCTTAGTGGTTACACAATGAACCTGGATACTACTAACTCAAATTGCCATATCTGAAATTATTACCAGGAAACACAGTTAACTGTTACTTAGCTTAACTCAACATTCAGCCTATTCCATCCATAACAGCTTTGTAATCAGATGGAGACTACAAGAAAACTGGTGAGGGACTTTTTAGGGTGTCAGGTAGTGATAGGACTAGGGGGAATGTATACAAGCTAGAGGAGGGTAGATTAGGATTAGACATTAGGAAGAAGTTCTCCACTGTGAGGGTGGTGAGACACTGGAACAGGGAGGTGGTAGAAGCCTCATCCCTGGAGGTTTTTAAGGCCAGGCTGGATGTGGCTCTGGGCAACCTGATCTAGTGGAGGGTGTCCCTGTCTCTGGCAGGGGGATTGGAACTAAAGCATCCTTGGGGTCCCTTCCAACCCTGACAATTCTGTGATTCTGTGACTACTGAGCTCTCTCTTAGACCATGGTCAATATCCACCACAGTGGGAAAACAAATAGCATCCCTTGATGCACTTCATTATTGGGCAGCCTTTTAAAATGAGCTGTTAGCACTGTTAAACTCTGTACCTCTGTGATACCAGATTGGTTTATCCAATCTGGATAAAGCTGAACAGCCCCAAATGGCAAGGGTTTTGTTTTCAGTCCACACCTTAGCTTATTAATAGCTTCAACTGCATTTTGCTAGTCAAGCAGACGAGCCTCTGGTTTAATACTGTATATAAAACCCCCAAAGTTATCCTCTACAAAATGAACAAGGAAATTTTAGTAGCTTGCTTCATGTTTTGATTTGAGGATTTAATCTCACATTAAATTCCACTCTAAAAAACAAGCTTTGTGAACTAGATAAGAAAGCTAGATAAACTTGATATCCCTGACATGGAGAAGCATGGCTTAACTGTGTAACTTCTCTGATCTTCATAATTGAGACCATCCCACTTGTACAGTATCTCACGTACAGCTGATGAAAGCAAATGAGTGGAGGACATGAATTTATTTGACTTTCAGCCCTGTAACAGCAGCTGGTCAGTAGGCTTAGTCCAATCTTCTGTTAAAGCAGCTTGGGAAGAGTGAGGTTTAGATCTTTCATTAGAAGAGGTTTGGGAGGAAATGCAAATTGTTATTCAAAAACAGAGAGCTGGAGGGCAGGAAAAGCAGGGAGCAACCATGAGCCATTAATATGGACTTGGTAGTCTAATTAGCCTGCCAATGAGAAAAGAGTGGGATGCATGGTGTCTGTAACCCTCTACCTATATATATTTCAGTATTCACACATACCCTACTATATCTATATTTTAATTTGCTTCTCTTAAGAAAAGGTCAAAGAATAGCAAAATAAAGTGCCTGCCAAGTTCTGCTGAGAAGTACATCCCCTTCGTGCCACTCTTCCTCCCCTCAAATGGGTGCTGCCAGTACGCTGGTGCTGAGCAACAGCCGAGAGACCGGCAAAGAAAGCACACAACACTCTCAGTGTATCAGCAGCCAAGCACTTGGGTACAGGAGTGACCCCTCCCTATAAATATCCCTCTGGCTCCCACAGAACCACCTAAAAGGATGGGTTAGCACAGCTGAGCTCATGTATATGGAGGAGAACACCATGTATCTCTGCAGGAAAGGACAGAGCACAGTGAGTAGCACTCTGCATTCATCTGACTGCCAAATGTCTTTGCTGGCTGGGGGCACTTTTGGGTTTGCCCCAGGCATAGGGTAGGAAGCTCCCGCCTTCTGCTGGGCTGAAGAGAACTTACCAGTGGGCTGTGATTGGCAAAGCTAGGGGTAACTTGCCCTGTATCATCTCTAGGCTGCCTTCTTGGAGAACATGAACAGAAAATAAACTGCACAGTGGAGGAATACTTTTCATGCCATCCATACTGGAGCACACAAAGACTCCAAAGATTTTATTAATGTAGTTCATCCACACTCTCCAACCTTTAGGCAGTAGGGAGCAAGCTATTTATCTTTTGGTTTCTTGTAAGGAATTCACACTAGACTCGCTGCTAAATCATTTTCCCTGTACTACTAGTACAGGAAATTAACTATAAATGAACTATGAAAACAAATCATTCTGCTACAATTTTCCACTGATATTACTTTACAGTTTTAGTACATTTAGGAAAAGCAATATAGAGTAAAAAAAAAAAAAAAAGAAGAAAAAAAAAAAAGAGTTACAGCTTATTTATATACTGATCCTTAAATTATGCTCTTTCCTCTTTTAACAGGCCCTGCTTGTAAGATATTTCTTGCTTATTCTGCAGTGCTGCACTGCAGTTGGAAGCATCGTTACGGCCACGGCATCATCACATGTTTTCACAGTTAACACTGAAGTTAATTTCACTCTGAGACTACTATTTGGCTGAACTCTGGTGGGGAGGACATAAAAAATCAGTTCCCTGTATTCTTTACTCTAAAGCAAACAGCTTCTGACTGTTTATATAAATGGCAATATTGAGATATTCTGTGTTATTTCAGTAGTTACTGGGCTTTTTTTCCATCATTTCCTCCCTGAACAAACACTACTGCATTTTTTCAGGAAGACTGAACACCCAGGATTTATGCCTTCATTCAGGTCTATGCTTTTCACCTGTTTGGAGAAATGAGAGATGGTGACCTCTAAAGTATGGAACATGCAGTTTGGTCTGAAAATGTTTCTTAAGCAACACACAGGGTTAATTGTGGAGACATTCTACAGATCTGTAGAGCTTCATCTACTCCATCCTGTTTAAAACTCCCCTGATAAAGTCTTACACCAACAGATTGTCAAGTTATTTAGCACAGGATATCCACTCAGAGATGCTTATTGAAATTAGATGTCAAACTATGAGCATGCTACAAGTTGGGGTTGTTTACTTGTTAAATACGTACAGGGCAGAGAATCAGAAATGACAACACTCTGATCTGAACACAAACAGCAAAATGTAAACTCTCCCATGCTGTAAGGCAGCCATTGAGAAAAATAGAAAGCATTTAGTTAACACATTTGTGCATTTGTGTCAGGGCTGGGTGCTCTGAAGATCTAAGTGCAGGGTGGGGTTAACAGCAGCAGGAGCAAACCCAGTGTCTTGGGGTTGATGGCAAGGGGAAGTCTCCTGTGCTGCAGAAAACAGGCAGCAAACCTCTCCCCCTTCACACTCTACAGCAGACAGGCCATATAGAAAGGAGGTTTTCCACTGCTACAGATTGCAGGCTGTAGTTTGCCATTTAAAGAGCCAGGGTCAAATCCTGGAGGATTTGAAGGCTTTATAGGGGAGAGTGGTAGAAAATGTGCTCCTGGTTTGGATTTTTGTGTGTGTAGCGGCATGGTGGTAGCTGTTAGAAGAGGTGGAGAAATCAACTCTTTTTTCAAGAGGTGGAGAAATCTAGTCTTTTTCATCAAACAAATGTAAATCTGCAATTCAAAAGCAGTTTTCTGGGAGGATTCCTGAAACAGGTGATTTTGGTGTGAAATCCTGACCCCACTGAATGCAGTGGAAACCCCTCACTTCCCTCACTAGAGGCACCATTTCACTTCTCGTTGGAATTTCTTTCAAATTAACATTTCCCTGCAGAAAATGATTAAACCACCTTTCCTTGTGTGTGTGTGTCTTTCCCCCCAGTAGGAATTGCTTTTTTTGCCAGAAGCATTTTGGTCAGACCTACAAAGGAGCTGTAGACAGAAGCCATGAACAGATGTCCTCTTCAGGACCCCGCTGTGAATTGGAAGAGGTTACAGCTCTCAGCTGCTCAGCACCATTCCCCACTCTCCTCATTAAGGATCACCCCCACTGATGTGCTCATTGAACAGTTTGTATGAACACTTCCTACAAGGCCCAGCTTCAGGCTGAGCCTGTTATCTTGGTGCAGAGCAGGAACTAGCAAAACAAATGGAGTTGATTCTGCTTAAAACAACTGAGGGAGCTCCTACACTGCTTGCTGTGTGAGCAGACAGAAAAGGCAGCAGCCCTGAGCAGGTGAGGAGCAGCGAGTAGCTAAAGGTAGTTTTTTTGACCTAGCAGTTGGGTTAACGTGGGGATCTTTAAGGCCAAAACTGTTCTATGACTCTTCCAGTGAGCTAGCTGGATTCAGAGAAGTCTGACAGAAACTACCAGTCCCTCCTCCAGTATGCAATGCATGTAGAGTTAGCCTGACCTTAGCAGGAACCCAGTGCCAAGACATTCAAGTAAGAGAGTATTTGTCCCCAGAGTGATAGCACAGGCACTGAAAACTCCTAAGGAACAACAGAAAGCAGATCTTTAACCTGTAGCTCAAACAGAATCAGAAGTAAACTAAATGACAGTGTAACTTCCCTCCAGAAGACACTTTCTTGTAGACTCCTGAACATCAGCATCCTCCAAGTACTTTGCAACCCTTGGGTGTATTTTGGCTCATGAAATCTGCCCCACATCCACCCTGTGCTGGAACCCAGCTGCCCTCACCAGAGAAGCAAATAAGCAAACCTCCACAGCCACGAATTTCTCTCAGGAATCCAGAAACATTCATAGAGGGTTCTCACATCCTCCTAACCACAACAAACAGTCAAGTCACCTTTGTTAAGCAAACCAATTTTCATTGCTTTTCATTCAAACTGCCTTAAAATAGAATTCTTGCCTGCTTTATTTTGTCAGATGCAAAGAAAACTGAGAAACTGTATCCATTGTTCCTTAAAAGAGCTTATTAGTGAAACAAAGACCTTTCTTTTTTTTTCCCCCCAGTGAGTGCTGTTTGTGCAGTTCCTTCATGACATTTATTTGGATTCGGTCCCAGGGGAAAAAGGCCAAATTCAGCCTCAGCATTTGCCTACTACAGCATAAACACAGTCATTAGTTAACAGATCTTTTTTTGGCGGCCTTTATGCAGCCTCCAACATCAAAGCACATGATATTCATGAAATAATCAAAGCAACATATGTACACTGGAGCACTGTACGTACATTATTTTTCAGTAGCCTAGCAATCCTCAGAAATTTGAAGAGGTTCTCCTAGGCCTTGAGCCAAAGCCCTTGGAAGTCGAGGGATTTTTTTTTCTCCTTTCTTTCCCTCCCCCCTCCCCCTTTTTCTTTCCTTTGACTTCAATGGATGCCGAGTCTGGCCCTCGGATAATCACTGCCATGTTAATGGCAAACTACTTTCCATTTTAGTATTAATTTCCTGCTAGAGGAAGATACAGGGCGAAAGCACTGGGGAAGGAGGGTTTGCCCTGTTTCTGTGCAGGGCAGAGGCAGCCTGGGTAAGTGCAATCAAAGCCCCCCCCCACCTTGGGCTTGCCTGATTCATCCTACCCATAGGCTGGAGGAGCGAGTAGATATTTCCCTTTCCACAGCTTTCCTCTTATTAAGGACAGGGTTAGCAACACAAATAACTGCAAACCATCATGGTGGGGTGTGTGCCACGTCCACCAGAACTGGGAAGCAGGTCCATTTCTTCCCCCCTTCTAACTCCAAATTGCTGGCAGTCATTTCTCCTCTAGGTGCAAGTTCCTAGGGAGATCCTTCCTACATCATACCTGACTTGGCCTCCCATTTTACTACATCCTGCTGCGGTACTGGCACTGCCTTGTACTTTCAGCCCCTGTGTAACATCACAGCTCCTTTCCAGCTCCTTCAAAGCAAAATGAAAAAAAAATAAAAATTAAGAAAATCTAATTAAAACCAAAGTAATTCACCTGTACTTGGCACTGGTGAGGCAGCACCTCAAATACTGGGTTCTGTTTTGGGCCCCTCACTACAAGAAGGACACTGAGGTGCTGGAGCAGATCCAGTGAAAAGCAAAGAAGCTGGTGAAGGGTCCAGAGCACAAGTCTTGTGAGGAGCAGCTGAGGGAACTGGGGCTGTTTGGCCTAGAGAAAAGGAGGCTGAAGAGAGATCTCACTGCTCTCTACGACTCCCTGAAAGGAAGTTTGAGCCAGGTGGGAGTCAGTCTTTTTTCTCAAGTAACAAGTGATAGGACAAGAGGAAGTGGCCTCAGGTTGCACCACTGAGGTTGGACACAAGGAACAATTTCTTCCCCCAAAAGGTTGTCGAGTCCTGGAACAGGCTGCCCAAGGCAGTGATGGAGTCCCCATCCCGGGAAGGATTGAGAAGGTGTGTAGATGTGATGCTAAGGGACATGGTTCAGTGGTGACCTGGCAGTGTTGGGTTAAGGGTTGGACTTGATGATGACCTTTCCAGTCAACACAATTCTATGATTCTGTGACTTGCCAGTCGTCCTAACATGAAGGAGCGACATTGTTTGACATGAGTCAGGTGGAAGAATAACCTTTCCCTCCCGATAGCATCAGAGGCGGCATCTGTCCCTCCACTTCTGCTCTTCCTGGCTACTGCTGAGGTCTGGCTTTTGAACAACGCAGGATTTTCTAAAGAAGATGGGAACATTACTGGATTCCAGACTTGTAAACTCCCTTTAAGCTATTTCACAAAAATCCAAACCAACAGGAAGGTTTGTTAAAGCTGCCGAAAGGAGGACCTCGAAGGAACAGTTTTTACAGCAAGTTAACTGGCTCGATTAGGTCCTGCTTTAGTAACCATTAACTCATCTTGACTCCAAGAAAATTGCTAACACAGCAGAAAAACATTGCAGATTAGAGGATACTGGTGGAAAGAAATGTAAATTAGAGGATACTGGTGGCAGATGGAATTAGGAGGGACATTTGCAAAGGCACCAGTATGGCTGACCTCTCAATATCACTGTGGTGAAGAAAGATGATTTTTATATTGCTAGGAGTCAAGTTTGGATGGGTGAATGTGCAATCAGAAAAAAAAACCAACACTGAGAGGTGATAAATGATAGCAGCCTTTAGTCTTAAGATTTGAAAGGTTGAATTCAGCTTTGCACCATTGTAAAAGCAAGCCAACAAAACCACATCAAACCCCCAAACGCACACACAGGCAGGCACACACACACTGTAACCTGGAAAAAGATGGTGGACTAGTAAAGATTTTACTTTGAACTGCTAGCTAGTTACTTCAGTTGGTTGAGAAGGAACTTTAGCTCTCTCACTGTGATTGTCCCATCTGGTTCAACACTCCAACAGGAGCTGCTCCTTCCCAGCATGTGCATATCAGCTCAACACCCAAAAAAGCAGGAATCTAACTTTAAAGGCACAGTCTGAAACTACCACACAGCCCTTCCTGCGCTGCAGTGCTGCAACCAATAAATAGGGTGATGATTAGGCAAGGTGTAGAAAACAAGGCCAATATTTAATAAGGCTCTCCACTGTCTGAAGTATAATTTTGAATGCGTGGCCTGATTTGATTACACCAAATCTATTTTCATGACAGAAATGTGCAATATTTACAGGCCAAGAGTAGACAAGTTTTACTGAGGTTCAAAGGGGTGCTGGAGTTGGCTTGGGAGGAACACCTCTCCTTCTGGAGTGCGAAACCTAAACCTCTGTAAGGACCAATGGTAAGTAGCTTATTGTTAGCTGAGTGAAAACAGAGTTCTGAAAAAGAGATTGAGAGAGAGGGAGAGTGAGTGCATGGGAAAAGACTGCAACGAGGTCTGAATTTTACAAGAAGCAACTAATGGAATATAAAGAGAGCATTCAAAAATATATAAAATCCATGAAGGTCAAACAGCAAATCATAATGAATTTCAAAATAAAATAACTCTAAGACATACTTGAGGGTTGAAAAGAAAATGGATTTAGTAGTGGAGCTATTAAAGACAAGATCCAAATCCCAACGAAGTCAATGGAAAGACAATCACTGACTCCTACAGTGCTGGACCAGGACCAAAGAGAACAACAAAGAAATTTCAAGTGACTGAAAAAGAATCAAGAAAATCTCAGTGGTTTCTTCACATCTGTGTTTGATAACAAAGAGCGCTGGCAACGTTCATGAAGGATGTGTTTGTGGGTACTAATGAGGACAAAGTAAAGGAATCTGTGAAGTAACCAAGTACAGGAACAAAACAAAGACAGATAATAAGTAGTAATGGATTGCACCCCGAGATGAAGCACAGTGTTCTGTGAGTTAAACTTAGTGTTTGTCCTGTTATGCTGAGGAAAGCCTTAGAAACAGCTACTACATAGCATTTCTGACCACACTCTGCACCTAATAATTACTTATCAGTTGCTAAAAAGCAAACAGGGGTTTGCAGTTTTTTAAATACATTGAGATTTTAAAAGTTTGATATAGATTTTGGCCAAGTATTAGTAAATACATTGGAACATTTTCAGTTATTACTTTCACAAACACTTTGTTCAGCAGAAAGAAAAAAAGAGCCATGATATGATTTGTGGTGACAGGTTGGACTTGGTGATCTTTGAGGTCTCTTCCAACCTTGGTGATTCTGTGATTTGTGGTGAGACAGGAAGGATTTGGAGTGAAGGTCTGGGCTCCTGCTTGTTTCTGGTCACCTTTTTTTTCTAACAGAAGAAGCCATAGCAACAATAAGCAAGCTAAAATGTTTCTGAACATGAAATACCATGTGTGATACAGGCACAGAGCACATTCATTAGGTTGAATGTCATTATCAGAGGGAGCACAGGCATGCCTGAACAAAGTGCTCTGCATCTCTGTGTATGAACATGCCTACTGGCATGCCATCCATGGTTCTCTGTCTCAACATGTCTGCAGGAACTGAAGTGAACTGGAGGTGTATAATTTCCTAGGCTCTTACCTTAATCCTCTTGTCCTGCATGCTGCCTGGTCCTTTGTTCCTGCAGGACTCTGGCACAGCTAAATGCAGAAGTTTGGGCTGATTTATTTCCATTTTTCTACTTTTCTGATCAAAATCTGTAACAAACTTTTAGAGGCATAGACCAAAGCTACCACAGCTGGTGAATACTGTGGGTTAACTGCACAGAGCTGAAGGTGTTTTGTGCTGTACGTTGCTGTTAATCGTCCTTTAGCAGCTATGCCTGTTCCAGCTGAAGAAGTTGGGAAGACAGTAAAGCATGTATATGAACTGCAGCAGAAGAAAAGTGGTATTTGCAAAGTCAGACGCTGACTCTGTTTAAGAGAAAGCCATCAGGATGTTAGTCCTTTGGGCAAACCAGAGAGGAACAGACTGTTCAGAGACAGAAACGTGCAGTGCTACTCCTCCAGCCCTAACTGACTGCAACTCTCTCACCAGTCAGCCCCTGTGAAACCGTGACAGTCTCATGACCCAGCTGTGAACTGTTCCCTTCAAAAGCAATTCCTCGGGGCGTTAGGCTTCTGATCATTCAAGAGAGCCAGATGCAAAACAAAGACCTGCAACACATCTTGCAGGTGCTATTGAAATGCAAATACATTTAAGGTATATTCCCTCTACTTCTCCTGGAGACATGTATTTCAAGTCGTTCCATTTGCAATGCAAATGCATTCTGAGAAAATATTGTGCTCTGAAATCACAAGGTAGCTCAGTCTTAAAGGCCTACAGGCATTACTCCTGCCTTCTGCCCTCCATGAATCAGGAAGCCTTTAGACCTCTTGTGGTTTCAGAGATGGGATTGCAGAAATGCCCTGCGGTACCAGCTCCTACACTCCAGCCTGAGCTGTCTGAAATGTCCAAAAAGATGTAGCCTCTGGGTCTCCATTGTTTCCTCTGGGAGATGAGTTCTGCTATGTCAGAGCTTTTCTCCCTGTTCTGTAAGACATAGCCTCTACTGATATTTCATGACATAAACCACAACAGATGGCTGGCAGAGCACTGTGCTCAGCTAAGAGCAACTCTTTTAGGCATTTAGAAGCTTGAAAACTCTTGGAAGAATGTTTGAGTATGCATTGTAACTAACATGAAAGGGAGCCACTGAGATAATACTGCAGATATTTTTGTCCCACTTGAAACGTAAGACCTGCCACTGTTACCAGAAAAATAAGATTTTATTAATAAAACTTAGAGACAAGGGAAAACCCTCCCTAAATAGAAAGGAAGTTTTCTTTGTGTGCACAGTAACATTTTGGCCTGGTTTCTCAACAAAAATCAACCCAAACCATTTTGTATACACTGCTCTTTCAAGGAAAAGCCAAGAAGGAGCTGATGGTGTTTCACTGTGTTACATGCCCTGGCTGTAAACTCCTGAGGGACAATGCCAGTTTGAGATCCCTCAGGGAGCATCAGCCCAGTGCCCATTCTTTACCAGCTGACTGTGCAGATCTGGCAGATTCTCCAAGTACAGGTGTGGAGATGGATACCTCAATGAACCATGTGGCACATCACTGTATCTGAACCCAAGGCATAAGCATCCAACACATCTGCTCTGTCAAGGAGAGGTGAAATGCAATGTCTCTAAAATCCTTCACTTGAAGTCTAACCTCCAAAAGCTATTTAAGTGTTCCACTCCTGACTTGAACAGCATTTAAGTACCTAAATACCTCTCAGTACCTGTTTGATAAAAACAAGAACTACTTGAATAATTTAAATAAATAGAATCATTTAAAATCTGAACCAAGAGCCATTTTTGCCTCTTTGTTCTCCCCCTAGTCCATTCAAACACAGCCATTTCACTTACTTTAGACCAGAGCTACTAAAAACCAAGCGCAGCATTTTAAAGTCCTTTCCCTTTTGCTCCTCACGTTTCCCTGGCTGTGAAAGAGGACAGTGATGTATTAGGTGTGTTGGCAGCTGATGCACCAGCGTGCACTGCTGCAGCTCTGCACATCCTGGCCAGCAAGCCAGCACTGTGCTGGCACAGCTCAAGCTATGTTATGGAACACTACAGTATTTTCATACACAGAAAACAAACAACATCCCCGAGCTGCACCCCGATTCCCAGGAGTGATGCTAGGGAACCAAAGCTACAGGAGCATGAGGCTGAAGGTTTGCCATAACTTGCACATTATAGCAGGGTCTGGAGAGCTGCTGATTTCTGAAGAGAGTGTATTAAATGGACTTTTATAGCTCGGAGGGTGGGGCGACAACGACCTCTGTGAGGTTTTAATGAACAGACGTTCAGGCTCAGACTATAAATAAGTCACTTGGAGCACTGGTATGTACACACACTCGTGTAACATTCCTGTTGATTTTATTTCCTGTGATTACAGCCCCTGGGTGGAATGACGGCTCACAGTTACTGGGCTTGGCCAAGAACCTTCTCCAAGGTGGCAGCTCTCCTCACGCAGGCTCAGCGTGCAGAAAGGGATGGGCTGAACCCAAGCAAACAGAAGCTTAAAAAAAGAAACACTCCACTATTTCAGTACTTTCAAAACTTCAGAAGGTTTATAAAAAGGGAGTATGAAATGCTCATCTATATTTAGGTCACTCATGTAGGGCTGCATTTACTCTGCAAATCTACCACCTCTCCTTTTAAGCACACTCCTCTCCATTTAAGCCAAGTGCACCGGTTTGGTGTTGGCGCAGTCTTCTGGCACTCCATCCCACCTTAAAGTTCTGGTAGGGAAAGCTGGAAGGATTTGCAGGTAAAGAGTGAGAAAGTTCCTTTCTATAAAAATCCCCTTTTAAAGTCAAAGCTTAAAAAAACCCAACACACCAGCAAAATTTGTTATACTGGGGTTTACTTCCCAGGTCCACAACAGAGACTGGAGGACCACTGGGTCTGGGTCTTCTCCTTGGAGCCTTTCCTCACTCAAGCTACCAGCTGGGCTGAAAGCACATTGCTGAGATGAGGAGGTAAAGCTGCACTATCTTTATGCTTCAACGGGTTTTCCCTGTTTGTTTTAGCATGTGCTGAAACAGAAAGCCTAGGCCATGGAGAAATACTCAAATCACATAGCAGACTGCATTGGCAAGAGAATCCAGAAATGGCCATCCCACAGGAAAAAGATCCATCTTCAACATATTTATCAATTGGTTTGCTGAGTTTTATTGTTCTTGGGAACACCAAAGTGTGGAAAAACCAGAAGGCAGATTCAAAAGAGAAACAGTGATAGATCAGTAAATAGAATAGAATAGAATAGAATAAACCAGGCTGGAAGAGACCTTCAAGATCATCGCGTCCAACCCATCAACCAATCCAACCCACCTAAACAACTAACCCATAATACTTCATATTGAGTGGTTTTTAAAGTGCTTTGCCAAAACATGCCTGAATTTTCATATGTTCAGCTCCACGATCTAGTTTCCATAGTTGAATCAAAGAAGAATCTTGCCAGGACATCTGACTGGCTTAGGCCTGACCATGGCTTTGCCATGCATTGCTGAACTCCACCTTTCTAAAGCATAGTTCCTTGTGCCTTAGAAAATGCCCACGGCTAAAGCAGGTTCCTCATACTGCCCCTAAATTGCTGTTTGCCACTGACATCTAACACTTTTTTTATCTGATTTGTACTTTTCCCCCCTGAAGGTGGTGAGACATAGGAATAGGTTGACCAGAGAAGTTGTGGAGGCTCCAGCCCTGCAAATGTTCCAAGCTGGGTTAGATGGGACCTCGAACAACCTGGTCAAGTAGGAGGTGTCCTTGCCTATGGCAGGGGAGCTGGAATTAGATTATTTTTAAGGTCCCTTCTAAAACAAACCATTCCATGATTCTGTGCTGCTGATTCTTCATAGAAATCTAAAACCAGCCTGCCCTGGGTGAGAGTTACACACCAGCTGGGAAGTTTCTTTTTTGGCTTGCTATTGCCAAAAGTAGGTGCAGCGCTACAAGATATTTAAGTCTCTTTCATTTTTATGTTCTTGGTAAATGCTAACAGATGTCAGCACCCATCTACTCTTAATCTAAAAATAAAAGTCATTCACACACTACAAAACCACTCCTCGCCATTACCATAATGTAAACCGGCCTCGCCTTCAAAAGCTCTGAGCTGCTGATGAATGTGTGGCAGAGTTTTAAAGCTAGCTTAAAAAGAATGAACAGCAGCAAGCATTTAGCTTCTTTTTGGTAGGTCTTCCCGCCTGCAGATCAAAAAAGTACTTCTAAAAGCACTGATGTATGCTTATTTTGGTTACACAGACAGGTAAATTGAAAAAAAAACAAACAACCCTCAAACAAACCAGAGGTTCTTCTCCTAGGGAAGGATAGAACCTCATGGGTGTCACCCAGTCTGATGCCCTGCCTGGTTCAAGCAAGCCTCAGCCTGGTAAGGTGGCACCTCAGCTACTTGCTCATGAAATACACATTTGCCTTGCACTTTGGTGACTCTGCATCTTCTATGAAAACCTCAACTGACTATTCAAAATCCTGAGGCAATGATCTCCCCTTGCTTCTGCTGATCTGAGTATCCTTCAAGATAGAGAATCATGGAATGGTTTGAGTTGGAAGGGACCAACTTCCAACATCAGCTAGATCAGGTTGCTCAGAGCCCAGTCCAACGTGACCTGGAATGTTTCCAGGTATAGGACACCAACCACCTCTCTGGGCCAGTGTTTCACCACCCTCAGTGCAAAACATGTCTTCCTTACATGCTTTGGTAAATGACATACTCTGGTAAATTCACCCTTTAGATACACAAGTAAATTAAAAATCCTTGAGAACTCCAGATTAGTCTGGTCAGGGAAGCTGTGAGCTGAAAGATCCTCACTGCAACAAACTCAGCATCATTACCTGAAGCTAGATTTAACTGAACCACAACCTCTCCATGTGGTTGGTAGGGCTAGCCTTGCTTTCTTGAGTGGTCACTTTGATGTTACTAATTGTGCACTATATTTAAGAATTCAGAATAAAATGGCAGCCAGCTGGCTCCTTGGTGAGCTGTTATTCATAATAAATGGGAAGGTCACTGTGAGGACATGCTGGGTGTAGCTGAGGTTAAACACACCAAAGCAACTATTCTGGTTTCTAATTTGAGCAACACAGCAATTACTTCTCGCTGACCTACCTGGAAATCAAACAGAGGAGTTAATCTTCTCCTTTTATTGACCAGACAAGTTTAATCACACATTTTACTTATCCTATCATCACCACATAATAGCTTACAAATCTTCAAAATTAGCCTGATACTCTGACAGACTTAATATGGAAATGGAAACAAAAATACATTATAGAGCTGCTGTCTCCATCCAAACTAAACGAAATCTAACCTCACTTTAGGGTCTTCATCATTCCTAACTGTTAGTGCAAAATTCCTTTTCAAATCATTATACCTTTCATAGAATCAGAGAATCAATAAGGTTGGAAAAAACCTCAAAGATCATCAAGTCCAACCTGTCACCCAACACCTCACTAAACCATGGCACCAAGGGCCATGACCAATCCCATCTTGAACACCTCCAGGGATGGTGACTCCACCACCTCCCTGGGCAGCACATCCCAATGGCCAGTCTCTCTTTCTGGGAAGAACTTTTTCTTCACCTTGAGCCTAAACCTCCCCTGGTGCAGCTTGAGACTGTGTCCTCTTGTTCTGGTGCTGGTTGCCAACCCCCACCTGGCTACAACCTCCCTTCAGGTAGTTGTAGACAGCAATAAGGTCTCCCCTGAGCCTCCTCTTCTCCAGGCTAAGCAACCCCAGCTCCCTCAGCCTCTCCTCATAGGGCTTGTGCTCGAGGCCTCTCCCCAGCCTCATTGCCCTTCTCTGGACATGTTCAAGAGTCTCAATGTCCTTCTTAAATTGAGGGGCCCAGAGTGCAGAAAAGATGTTAGTTTGACTCAGTTCCCAGCATACATTTCACTTATCTGTTCCTGGAGTAAACAATGCTGATTACCAAAGTGTACAATTCTGATGTCCTAAGCTTCAAAGGGACCCAGAGATATCAAAAGACCTGCTCCTGAGATAAACTTCCCTCAGAAAGCAGGTTGACATGGTTTCTTGATAGTACTTACTAGTTGCTTCAAGTTCAAGCTGAGAAAGCAAGCAGCAGACTGACCTGACATACCATGTCAGCTCCATGATATTGCCATCAGGACAAACATGACCCCTTCAAACTGCAGTTATCAGCTTGCTGGGGGCCACCTGAACAAGCAGCACTTTCTCTTCTGCAACCTCTCCAGGCTTGCCCAATGTGGATATGGGCCAGGGGCTTTCTGCCCAGTGCTAGGGATGGTTGAGTTTCGTGGAGGCCAGTGCTCCACTTCTAACTTAGAGGTGACAGAGATGCCTATCACAGCTTATGAGGTGGTGCTCAGACCCCATCCCTTCTACACACGCCCACTTTCAGCAGCCATTAAAGCTAAGGCCTTAGACTTGTTTGGAAATCCAAGCCATAACACACAGGAGTGGCATTTATTGTGTTTCTGTCCTGACATGCTTTCTACCATTGCATGACTTGCTTCCAGCCTAACAGTGCCTGTGTTAAAGGTCCTGTCCACCCTAGAGTTCACACACTGCATGGGAGTGGATGTTGCCCAAAGATCTTTGCATCAAACACACTCTCCACAGTGCATCTCACTGGGAAAACCAGTTAACTGTTTTACCATCTGAACCAGCTGCTGATGCACGTCTTCTATTTGCCTGGCATTAAGTGAATTTAAGCATTCTGGGCACAGAATCAACATTCTGGTAATTATCTTAGACTTTGGCTTTCCCAAGGACAAAGGCAGAACACCACAGATATCGTTCCAAGGGCAGAGCCACTCCAGATTTGATTCTGCAGGTTCAGCTGGTATTAAAACAACCAGAAGAAAAAACCAGGTCAGGTTTTCATATTGGTCTTGCAATACCTGCTTTTCCTTTCTGCAGGGTTGTCAGCCTGTGTCAGACACAAACTGACTGCAATTCTGAAACACCAAAAATACTTTCAAAGAATGTGATTAAATAGTGAGGGGGGGAAAAAAGCAAGCAGCAGAAAACAAACTCCAGCCAAAGATAAATAAGACTGCATTCCTCAGGCCACGAAGTGAAAGCCCCATTTACCTAGGCATGAAGAACTGCAGCTTCACAGACCAAGGGCAGGGGGTCTGCATCTTTTAATGCCTCTCTTATAAACATCCTTTTCTAATACTGTCAAAACACAAACCAGACCCCAAGCTCTAAATTAGCTTGTCAGTGAGATGCTAAGCTCAAGAGAAAAATACAGAAGCTGTATGTGGCCACATACAGGGATTTGGTATCTTTGTGGATGTTTTCTTTCTCTGTGTTGAGGACCTCAACCCTTCGTGTCCACGGGCCACAGGAGAGATGCACCTGCAGCAAGGCAGAGCCTGGAAATCAGCCTTTTAAAATCACCTTCCATTAGCATGCCTCCGTGTCACTTGATGTACCTCGGGGGCAGGAAGAGGGGATGTGAGAGTGTGTTTGTTTTCCTTTGCCATGCCTTGCAATAAGAAAATTTCACTCAGTATTTATCTAAGGATTTCAGCAGTAAGTAGAGAGCTTGTGGCAGTTCAGTGAGTGTTTTCACAGCACTGCTGCGACTGCAGTTGTAAAGTTTCACTTAGGACCGAACGCTCAGGGCTGGTGAAGCCCTGCCTCTCTTTACTGCTCACAGATGTGTCAGAAAAAAAAAATATATATAATAAAATAAATTACTAAAAGCCTGGTTTTTATTACTGCTCAGTTGATCTTTTCTTTTTTTTTTTTGGTGTGGCCATTCCAAAATGCAAGTTAAATCCGACGGTGAATGTATCTTCCAGATACTCACATTAAAAGACGTAATTCATGTAACATAAACCACACTACCATAACAAAGCTGGACCATTTCAAAACTGATTTTTTTTGGGGGGGGAGGAAGCAAGATCTAATTTCATCCCTCACAAATGTTCTCAATTCAGCCCTTGAAACAGATATACACGTGCCCATAGGTGGTTTATATAGCTCTACTTTATAAAAAGTAGGTGGGGATGGATGTAGCCATCTGCAAGAGGTAGCCACAGGTTCTGCCAGCTCTGCCTGCTCTGAGGGCGAGGGTTGCAACTTCATAGAATGGCTTAGGTTGGAAGAGACCTTAGAGATCATCTGCTCCAGCCTCCCCACCATGGGCAGGGATGACTCTCAACTAGACTCCCCTGCTCAAGGCCTTATCCAACCTGGCCTTGAACACTCCTAAGGGAGGAGGCATCCACAACATCCCTGGGAAATCTATTGCAGAGTCTCACCCCCCTTGTACTGAAGAACTTCTTCCTAAGACCCAGTCTAACTCTGCTCTCCTTCATCTTAAAACCATTCCCCCTTGTCCTGTCACTAGACACCCTTACGAAAAGTCCCTCTCCAGACTTCCTGTAGGATCCCTTCAGGTACTGGAAAGCAGCTATAAGGGCCCCCTGGAGTCTTCTCTTCTCTAGGCTGAACAATACCAGCTCCCTCAGCCTGTCCTCATAGTAGAGGTGTTCCAACCCTTGGATCATGTTTACAGCCTCCTCTGGACTCTCTCCAACAGTTCTGTGTCCTTCTTATGATGTGGCACCAGAACTGGATGCAATATTTGAAGTGGGATCTCACAAGAGGGGCAGAATCCCCTCTCTTGCCCTGCTGGCCACACATGTCTTGATGTAGCCCAGGACACGATTTGCCTTCTGGGCTGCATGAGCACACTGCTGGCTCATGGTGAGCTTCTCCTCAATCAATACACCCAAGTCTCTTTCTTCAGAGCTACTCTCAACCCACCCTGCACCCAGCCTGGATTTGTGCCTGGGATTGGCCCAACTCAGATGTAGGACCTTGCGCTTTGACTTGTTGAACCTCATGCAGCTGGCACTGGCCCACTTCTCAAACCTGTACAGAGACATCGCAGTGTGCTTTGGTGTTTTGTGTATTTACTTCACCTGACTCTGAATCATTTCTGTAGTGACTCCTGAACCTCATAACACATTGTACACCCAGTGTCAACAGTCCTTGGCTGAACAAAGCTGCCAGGAATTTTCCCCGAGCCAAAGGTCAAACACAGTCTGCCTGTTCAAGGTCCTATTTTGATAAACATTAGTGACCAATGAATACTGTGAAGTCATGCTACTCTTTTAGGCCAATAACAAACCTCTTTGAAAACAATAAGTTTCAGCCTGCAACCCCTTCTGGAATGATATCAGAGCATATTCCACCAGTGACACAAGGCTGTCCTGTTGGTTTACATGTACTGGGGTTTTTATCCCGTTAGAACTCCTGTGGCCATCTGCATAGGAGAGATATAACTCAACATATTTTATTTTTTAATGGAAACAGATTAGGCAGGGAGAAAAAAAAACCAAAAAAACACTATTTCAATAACTGAAGAGAAGAAATCACTGCCACCTTGCAAGACCAATTCCTTTAACATACTGGATTTGTCTATAGCTCTGATACTGGTAGAAAGATGTTTTCTAGTAATACAGCAGCCCAACACAACTCTACAGTCTCTTAATCTTTTAACTGAGATGAGGTAACTCTGCACAAAAAAAAATGTGAAGTGTTTCATCTAATAAAGCTGGATAAGAGTGAAACTAACAACTGTTGATACCTCCACTCACACTGGAAAGTACTTTAGATGCACCACAGAGCAATGCTCGAAGCAACATCTTGATTTTATAACTTTACTCTGCTTCTGTGAGCACACAATCAGCTCTTCAGGTTACCAAAAGTGGATTTTGCTGTGATATATGACTAATGAACACTGATGCTCAAGCACCTGCAAAAGAAATGTTGCCCCTTTGTAGTCTCTGCCATGAACATTTCACCTTCTATCATCTGAAATGATCTCGAATTCTTCCCATCAAAGTACATGTTACTGAGGCAAGGAGCCTACTTTTGAACTTTAAACACATGTTATAACATCCACTCCATTTAATCTTCCTGCATTTTCCTTCTGAAAAGGATGCTGTCATGTATGACTAAACTGCTCCTTGATGCAACTCCTGCCACGAAGCCAGCCAGGTATTCCACCCAAGCATTGCCTTTGGTGTGGTTCACTGTCCTTTAAAATCCATCATGCTGTGGACTCAGGTAACAGATTGAATGAAAACACAGCTTAATTTCATATATATTGTTCAAAAGAAACAAACACCTTTTATGCCTGTGCTGTTGCTAACCAGATATTAAACATGCTGAGGTGCCAGAGGAAGGGGAAGTAGCATCTCCTTCCAGCTCTCAGGAAGATGATCTGTGTTGATATCACAGAGAGAAATGAGTGTTAACCATGCTGAAGTAAATGTGATAGCATAAAATAGAGCTGTGTTATGGTATCAAGCCTCCAGGAATAGGTAGGACATCAGGAACAATTTCTTCCCCAAAAGGGCTGTCAAGGCCTGGCATGAGGCTATTCAGGGAAGTGTTGGAGTTCCCAACCCCAGAGAATTTTAAAGATGGAGGGACATGGTTTAGTGGTGAGCTTGGCAGTGCTGGGTTAATGGTTGGACTTGATGATCTTAAAGGTCTTTTTTCCAACCTAAACCATTCTCTGATTCAGTGATTCCGTGACCGAGTAGCTGCTTCTTTTGCTCAGAGCACACTTAACTGTCCTTTACCCAAACCAGCTGTGGAACACCTCAGCTGGCAAGAGCTGAGATCCACCATATATACAGAAACATTGCAGCAGTTCAGTGTTAACTAGTTTTGACACAAATTACCCGTGGCACGCACCATCTGGCCTCTGCAAAGGAAAAAAGAGCAGACAAGGCCGGGAGACTCCACCGCCTTTCATGGCTGTGTGGGATCAGAGCAAAGCAAGCTCGAGCAGCCAAGATTTGCTGCAGGTAATGGTATCAGGGCATAAAACCCAGCAGCTGTCAGAGGGATCCTGAACTTGTTTCAAAAGGCACAGTAACAGAAGGACCCCTGATAATTAAATATTCTGTAAAGCAAAGGAAAAGTACAGGACAAACAATAAATCACGCTGCTCCTTAGAAGTCACTGCACTTTGAAAAAAGGAAAAAAATAAACCCAACCTGGTGATTTTTATGTGAAGAAAAATATTTCAAAGTGAGCACTCTGTGCAAAGCCATATGCAGAAAGTGTTTCTGTGTTGTGTAGACTTGATAGAGTTGTTCTGCTCTCTGCTCGGTGCCTCTGGGACCTGATCTGGCACCGTTTGACCTCCTAGGAGCTATTAAAGCTCATCAAGGCCAAGCAAGGGACAGCTTGATATGAGCACTGCACATTACTGGAGAAGCCAATACCTTTCAAGAGGTGTTGCACCTCTTCTGGTAAGAGCAGCCTGCATTCAAGGCAGCAGTGTAAGGGTTTGAAAAGGCAGCCAGTAACTCTTGCAACTTTCATCCTTGTACAGAACCTGAGAGTCCACTTGTGGCAACTTCCATGGGCAAAAGAATTACCAGTGCATTTATCTTATGTTCAAAGTACACCTTGGTACAACACACAAAGTGCCTCTGTGTTGTAAATGAATACAAACTCCTCGTTGGATGAGTAAAGTACACCTTGTCAAAATACTGTTTCGGAGATAACCAGATATTACATAGAGCCACAGAATTATTTTGCTTGGAGAAGGCCTTTAAGATCATCAAATACAGCTATTAACCCAGGCCACCACTAAACCATGTCCCTCAGAACCACATCTACATGGCTTTTCAATTCCTTTAGGGATGGGGATCCCACCACTGTCCTGGGCAGCCTGGACCAGACCTTGACAACCCTTTTGGAGAAGAAACCAACCCAAACCTCCCCTGGAGCAACCTGAGGCCACTTGCTCTTGCTCTATCGCTTGTTACTTAAGAGACCAACATCCACCTCACTGTAACCACCTTGCAAGGAGTTGTAAAGAGCAAGAAGGTCTCCCGTCAGCTTCCTTTTCTCTGGGCTGAAAAAAATCAGTTCCCTCAGCTGCTCCTCACAAGGGTTTTGCTCTAGACCCTTCCCCAGTTTTGCTGCCTTTCTCTGGACATGCTCCAGCACCTGAATGTTCTTCTTGGAGTGAGGGGCCCAAAACTGAACTCAGTGTTGGAGCTGCAGCCTCACCAGTGCTGAGTACAGAGGGATAATCCCTGACTTAGTCCTGCTGGCCATGCTATTGCTAATCCAAGCCATGATGCTGTTGGCCTTCTCGGCCACATACTGGCTCCTGTTCAGCTAGCTGTTGACCAATACCCCAGGCCCTTTTCCACCAAGCAGCTTCCAGCCACTCTTCGCCCAGCCTGGAGTGTTGTGGCCCAAGTGCAGTACCTGGCACTTGGCCTTGCTGAACCTTATAACACTGGTCTTGGTCCATTGATCCAGGCTGCCTAGATCCCCCTGCAGAGCCTTCCTACTCTCAAGCAGATCAACATACCATGACATCCACCTGGAGCAGCAGCACTGTCCCAGGGCGAAAGCAATTCAGATGGCCAACCTCTCCACCCTTTCCAGACCACCCATGCTCATTCAAAACATCTGACAAAGCAGCCCAGAAATCCCTAAGCACAGTAGGGGGGCTGATGGGGTGGGAGAACGCAGATGCCTCTTCCAAACTGCAGTTAGATAATGCAGTAGCTCACCTGTACGTGTCAGCACAAGCTTGGTTGACCTAAGATGTTTTAAACAGTGCTTAAGCAGAAAGCATTGTTGTCTGGCCATCACAATTTCAGACTGATTCCTCAACTGAAACTTCATTAATTCAGCTAAAATGTACTTTTTACAGATAGAAAAATACAATTGCAAAAGTTATTCTTACAGAAGTACCTCTTTCATTTTTCCTGATGAAGGAGAAGCACATTAAAACTTTCTTGCATCTGCACACAGCTTTGAAAAACAAAGGTAAAAATGATACCAAACAGTGTGAAAAGAGGTACTGAGCTTTCTCCCAAGCATAATTACCCACAGATTTATCACCAGGATTCAGCTGCCCTCAGAGCAGAGCACAGGTCCCTGAAAACTTACTGGTTCCATAGGTGCTACTGTCCTGAAGCGTAACACTGCCTAACTTGCTACTCGCGATCCTACTTCTGATCCTAGAAGCAAGGTCATGATCCCACAGCCTTAAAGTTAATTGGCAGGTTTTGCACACCCTTTGATGTAAGCTGAAGTGGGGCTCCAGGCAACCGTGGATATACTCAAGTTCTTTTAAATCAAAGTGGGGAGGGAAAGGTGGCAGAAGCACTGCCCTAGGAGGCACCCTCTAGAATTGGAAGTTCTCCCTCTTGAAGGAACTCCTATTCCCTGCATATCTGGAGACTTTGTTAGCAGTTAGCAAGGCAGTTGTCCTTTTTCTCCTGTTTTTTGCCTGTGAGACATTTATAGCACAGCTGAAGTTGCACTATGAAAATGTACAGGTAAGAGTATCTAGTGGAAAACATGGGATCACAGCTCCTCCTCAGTGTTTATTTAACAAACTCTTCTTGATGGACAAGGAATTACTTAGTTTAGGAAAATCCCCAACACATTAACCAGAGAACAGCTGGGAGAACTGCCAGGTTATGTACAAACACACAGATGAGGGTTTTCAGTGGAAACAATGGAAAGAGATGGCACGTTCAGCTCAGGCAGGAGTGACAGCTATTGAGACAGAATTCACAGAATCACAGAATGTTAGGAGTTGAAAGGGACCTCAAGCAATCATCTAGTCCAATCCCCTTGCCAAAGCAAGATCACCCAGCGTAGGTCATACAGGAACACATCCAGGAGGTGTTTGAGTATCTCCAGAGAACCTCTATGGACTCTGTCAGTCCCACAGTTTTTCCTGTGGAACCTCCTATACTCCAGCTTGCACCCACTGCACCTTGTCCTATCATTGGGTATCACTGAGCAGAACCTGGCTCCATCCTCCCAGCGCTGCCCTTCACATTTTATAAACATGAATGAGGTCACCCCTCAGTCTCAGAGATAGTCCAGTCCCCTCAGCATCTTTGTAGTCTCCACCAGACTCTCTCCAGTGGTTCCTTGTCTCTCTTGAACTGGGGAGCCCAGAACTGGACACAATACTACAGATGTGGCCTCGCAAGGGTGTAGCAGATGGGTAGGAGAACCTCCCTCAGCTTGATAAGACTGTGGTAAGACTTCTTCACTCGGTAAAATAAGGGAAAAACAACACATGGATGTAGCTTGCTGGCATCTCAAAAGCACTTGCAACTCAAATCATACCCTATTTCCACTACATCTGTATTGCCATCTGACATTTATCAGTGACAGTGCTGACTGCTGAAAAGGAGTACAGGGCTGGAAGGAAACCTCATGAGTCCTCCAGAAATGAATGGGACACATGGGACTCTGATGCTTTTCATCAACTTACTGGCACATAAAGAGGACTTCTGAAGCTGTTTAGCCCTGATTTCACTGCAGTGATCTGATCTTTGGGAATCTGAAGTTTTCGTCCTGGCAAATTGTCTAGTCTATATCTCTAGAGAAAAAGAAGTTAAAAATGTCTAGATTTTAGGGCATAAGGTTTGAGATCTCTGCTTTCAGGCACTAAGCAGGATTTATACAACCAGAGACAAAAGGCCATGGCTGTTGTGACGCAGCTGTCCTTGTAAAAGCTGGAAGCTTCTTAAAAACAGTAAAGTCACAGTTGTTTTTAAAGTTGGGGTGGGGGGAAGAGAAACCTAACTACAAATGAGGCCCTTTGTTCAACAAGTTGCTTGAGCAGAATATAAATCTGAAGCAACAGCACTTCCAGCTGAAGTGGACAGTAATCATTTAGACTTACACATATCATGTGCTTGAGTATCTTGAGGAATTAAAGCCAAGCGTACCACATCAAATCTGGGAACAGCCTTTTTCCAAACAAAATGTTTTCAGAATGAGCAAATAACCACAAAGCGTGCTCCAGCTTATTGTGTTCAGAGAACACAACCTGCTGCAGTGAAGGTCAGAGGAGTCCGGGGGGGTAGAGTAGTGTAGTTACACCAGTGAGTAATAACTGTGCACTCGTGGTTCAGCCAGACCCAAAAGCAAATGCTGAGCAAGTCTCTATTGTCCTCATGTCCACTCTCTGCCTCTGCTAAGCTTTGTCATTCACATGCATTGTATTTTTTCACATTTCAGGGAAGTATGTAAAGAGAACCTCTAGATGAGATCAAGGGTCAGATAAAGCTATTCATGGCATCACAGAATGGGTTGGGCTGGAAGGCACCTTTAAAGGGCATCTAGTCCAACCCCTCTGCCATAGGCAAGGACATCTTCAATGAAAGCACTCAGGCTGCTCAGAGCCCCTGACAACCTGACCTGGACTGGTTCCAGGGATGGGGCATTTGCCAGCTCCCTGGGAAACCTGGGCCAGTGTCTCACCATACTCATCATAAAAAACCCTCTTCCTTCCATCTAGTCTGAATCTCCTTCTTTTAGTTAAAACCACCACTCCTTGTCCTGTTGCAACATCTCCTTCAAAACAGTTTGTCCCCACCTTTCTTCTAGGCCTCTTTAAGCAATGAAAGGCCACCAGAAGGTTTCCTTGAAGCCTTCTCTTCGCCAGGCTGAACAACCCCAACTCTCTCAGCCTGGCCTCACAGCAGAGGGCTTCCAGCCCTCCCATCATTGCTGTGGCCTCCTCTGGCGCCACTCCAACATGTCCATGTCTCTCCCGTGCTGAGGACTCCAGAGCTGATCCCAGCACTGCAGGTGGGGGTCTCAGCAGAGCAGAGGGGCAGAATCTCCTCCCTCCCCCTGCTGTGCAATTCCCATTTCTGGTGCTTATCAGAGCCAGAGCTCCAGAAACTCACTTCCCCTTTCTCTAGTGTGCTGGTAGCCCTTCTGACATTAATGAGACTTGCACACACAGGAACAATCTTTGAAGTGGCTGCCTGGTTTTTAAGCACCAGTATATTACAACATCGTCATTGATACCTGGCTATTTTGCTGACGTTGTTGTAAAGCAACCCAGAACAGTAGTGCAGGCCAAGCATGCCCTTACCTCTTTTATCTCATGTTGTTCCCCTTTGCTTTTTAACTCAATTCAGCTCAGTCTCCCTCAAATCTGCTGTCTGACTTGGTTACATGGAGGGACATGGATCTCAAGTCACCCTCTGTACAGTCTGCAGCACTTACTACAGAGATGTGCTGCTACAGAATACAGAATTAACCAGGTTGGAAAAGACCTTTGAGATCATCGAGCCCAACCTATCACCCAACACCATCTAAGCAACTAAACCATGGCACCAAGTGCCTCATCCAGTCTTTTTTTTAAACACCTCCAGTGATGGTGACTCCACCACCTCCCTGGGCAGCACATCCCAATGGCCAATCTCTCTTGCTGGGAAGAATTTCTTCCTAACGTCCAGCCTTAACTTCCCCTGGCATAGCTTGAGACTGTGTCCTCTTGTTCTGCTGCTGGTTGCCTGGGAGAAGAGACCAACCCCCACCTGGCTACAACCTCCCTTCAGGTAGTTGTGAGAGAGCAAGAAGGTCTCCCCTGAGCCTCCTCTTCTCCAGGCTAAACAACCCCAGCTCCCTCAGCCTCTCCTCAGGGAGGGCTGCGCTCCAAGCTCCTCACCAGCTTTGTTGCCCTTCTCTGGACACATTCAAGCAACTCAACACCTTTGTGACTGCTGACACAGTCCAAGAGGCTTCTGGGCAGATTCAAGTCACCTGCAGCTATAGGTATTTATTGATTTGTTTGTTTGTTAACCCTGCAGCTAGTGTTTCAAAATCTTCTACAAAAAAACCCCAAACAAATTAACACTTAGGGAGACATGTATATATGCATGCACACACACACACACACACGCTTGTAGTACAGAACTGTCTTTCAAAGTGCAGCCAATCTTTCTAATTTTTGAGCTCTCCTGGAACTACAGACCTTTTTTATTTCCATTTAGAAAACAGCTTGTTCACTGATAAATAACTCTGGCTCATCAACACTGCCTTTTTGGCAGAAGAAATTATTACAGGCTTCAGAAGACTGACAAGAAAAACTCACTTCCTACAGTCATAAATTCAAATCCTTAAGAGGGCATTGCATGCCTCCCTTCAGTTAGTGCTTGACACGTGCTCAGCTGTAAAAGGTTTTATAATCATCATCAAAACATGCATTTAGAATTGTAAAGTGGGTCAGACATTCACTCAGGTAATAAGAAGAGTTGTAACTGACGTGTAAGCAGTTGTATAGTCTATCCCATGCTTCCTGTTAGAGGATAACTCCTGAGTAATTCTGCCAAAGCACAATTCTTGGGCAAGCAGGCAGGAGCGGGGGAAAGCAAGAAGGCAGGAGGGGGGAGAAGCAAGCAGGCAGGAGGGGGGGAAAGCAAGAAGGCAGGAGGGGGGGAAGCAAGCAGGCAGGAGGGGGG